>NC_052532.1:136789119-137398182 GCF_016699485.2 Gallus gallus
ATTTTGACAGCAAAGCAGAGGCTTAGATTCATACATGGTTTTCTGCCACTCCTTACAAAACCCAAGAAAAAGAAGTTGACCGTGAATTTAATAACAGTGAACTAGATTTACAAGCTGTCAGACCACGTGTGAGGAAAGCATGGTGAGAAAAGGGCAAGCCCCTCCAGGTAGACTGACAGGCAAAGGGCAGCAAAGAAAATTTGCCATATCCAACCTTCATCTAGTTCTATTGCAGTCACAGATGAAGTTTATGTGCCTATCGGTGTATGTTTGCCCGAAGGCAGCTCTCAGTGGACTATTAGGTCTCCTTTTCTGGCAAACCCAATCTAGCACAGATGGCCAAGCCATCTCCAGCTGAACCTTGCTCCTACTCTGCCAGCTTTTCAAGGCAGATGACAGACAGTCAAGATTTCCATCTGATGGGATTCCTAGCCACTTCCTACCTGAAGGCTGGTGAAAAAAGTCTGAAGAAAAATACCAGAGTCATTTAGCAAAATGTAATCCCAGCAAACCCTGCCTAGATTTCATATGACACCAACACCACGCTGTTGTTTTTCCTACTGTGTTTTTCTTTTTTAAGAGAAGGGGCAGAGGGGACAGCTGTTTTCTGAACCTTCTAACCATATCTTCCACTCTGTACTTTGGCCTCTCTATCAGAATTTCACACATTTGGCTCTTCCTCCCTCCAGTCTTTTCTTGGGGTTGCTCTCCTGTCTGTCTTATCCTCTAAATTGCACCTGATTGTTCAGCATGCTCCCTCTTCCTGCCTCTCCCGCACAACTGCTTGGGAGCCCAGTAGTTTTCCCAATCCCACCCCCATATGTTGGTCTTTACCCTGTCTGTTATATCCTCCTCCTTTGCTCACACCCTACGATGTCTTATTTCCATTTCCTCCATAATTTGTTCTGCATCATATCCCCTTTGCTGCCCTTTGCTGGTGGAGGCCCTTGGCACATGGAGCAGCCAAGGAGAGGAGGAAAGCACAAAACAAAACCTCTGTTTCATAGTGTCTCCTGCTGGGAAATTACTGAGAAACCTGAGTAAGAAACTCAGCAGGAGCTGCTGAGCAGCAAGCAAGTTTGTCCATTGCTGTCCTCCTGCCCTGGTCAGAGAGTTTCTAGCTCAGTGGTAAGAGGAATGAGATGTGATTTAGACTGAACTCACTGCATGACCTCGTTCCTCCCCACTGAGGTCTTCATGGTCATTCAGATGAGAGAAGAGTTATACATGCAGCTTAAGATAGCAGGAAAAGAGGGGCCAATTATTGTCTGAATTTCCTTCCCAGTAAGGGCAGCTGCACTCTCTTGCCTTTTCTATTTCCTTAGCAAGTCTAAGCTAGGGCTGGTTGCACAGGTAAAGCAGGAGCTCAGGCAAGCCCACCCCTGCCAAGCCTGCTGCTTTTCAGTCCCCTTCTAAAGCCACATACCAATTTGCTGCTTTCCAACTTGTTTTCCATCTGTGAGGCTGTATGCAGGTTCAGTCCTAAGGAAGATCTCCGAGTCTGTCTTAATTATTGCTCCATTATTGCCTGTAAAATAGCTTCTGGCCCATAAAACAACATTTGGGAGATACTGATTTCTTCTGAAATTAGATTTGCATTTTCAGTAGAAATTATATAGACAGAAGCGTAGCTTAAAAACTGGCTGGAAAGATTATCTTTTCTGTCTTTACCCTACACTCCTTCGCATGGGATGAGGGGGTAAAAATGTCCTCCAGTATACTTACTGTGTCCTGTAAAGATACAAATAAAGCTCAGTTTAATACTTGAGGGAGTACCATGTTGAGTAACCGGGGGTGCCCATCAGCATGGTGCCTGGCTGTTGAGGTCTATGATCTCCATCTCCACACAGGGTGCCAGTGGGAGCCGGGCAGCCCAGGGCCAGCGCAGCCGGGGGAGCTCAGGCCCCGAAAGGAGCCCCAGGATCCATCCACCCCGTCGGGGCCGTGCACGCCGCCGCTGCTGCCACAGCTGTCAGGCCAGCCGTCCCCATCACGACTCCTCAGACGCATCCCCAGCTACAGGCGGCCTCTCCGCAGCTGAACAACTGCCTGAGGTACTCAGCACAGCAGCCCGCCAGCCAGACCCGCAGCGCCATGCAGATGGGTACGTATGTGTTCCTGCAGGAGCCTCCCCAAGCTGCCCATCCCCTCAGCTTCCTTTCACCAGTTCCAGCACAGCTCCGCGTGGAATAGAGTGTGCTTTATTTGCTTGTAATATTTATAGGCTTCTATTGATCCCTGGGAACCGCGTTGTGTTTATCAGATTGTTCTGTTGCTACAGCTGAAATAGATGACGGTGTTTACAAATATTTATTCAATTTATCTGAGCGAAAGCAAAGCACCCTGCAGTACTAAGGAGATTAGCAGCCCCAAGTCCGGCTGGCACACTGATGGAGAAATACTGCCCATATCACAGAGCAAGGAATGCACATCTTAAAATTAAGAAGCATTTCATTGGGCTGCAGGGATGAAAGGTATTTATTAGGCAGAAGGGGACCCGGTGTTAGCGATAGAGCGAGAGATCTGAGAAATACTGCCACCTTTTTGGAACGAGAATAAGAGCTTCTCACGCCGGGGGGGCTCTGTTCTTTCTGGGTTTCCTTTTTGATGTATGGCACAATTTTCCGGAGCACAATTTATTTCCCCTTCCCTGATGGTTAAGCAGCTCTGATGTTGAATAAAGTAAAAGCAAATCCTGCGGAGGAACTTCACAGAAGAATTTAAAACATTTTGTTTCTGATATTTTACAGGGATGTGAGCCACGGTGTTTACAAAGGCAGATCAGCAAAGGCTGTGACTGCAAAAAACTGAGATCTTTGATACAAAACGAAGCAAACCCAAATTAGCAGTACAGTGTAGTGTAAGCCACGGACTCATACCTTTTGAAGCCAGAAGGAACCACTGTGACCATCTAATCTCAGTTCCTGCACAGTCCAGGCCAAAGACAAGAAAAAGTAATCAAATACACGTGAATCCGAGCGAGCTCCTTCTGCTCAGCACACATCAGGAGGACTTTACATGCCAGCCATGTCGCACTGGGGGATAATCTATTTATTCTCTTTTTGTGTAGTTCAGAGGGCTGCTGCTTTCCCCTCAGAACACACTATCAAAAGCCCTTCTGCTCCTGCAGTGCAGGGGCAGAAACATCCCTTCTCATGCAGGGCTTGCAGGGTGCTAAGGGAGAGCATCTCTGGCAGCTCAGCTTCTGGAAGCTTCCCAGTGCCTCCAGTGCCATACAGACAGGCAGGTGGGCTCCCCTGAAGTATTTTTCTTCACAATGGATGTCCTGACTGATATACAGTGGACCACTGCCTCTCAAGAAGGTCTCTAAAGTCCTGCAGGACAGGGTAATGCACATTCCCTTTTTGAAAGGCCTTCCAGGAGAAGCAAGCTGGCACAGTATTCAAATCACGTTTTCTGTTGGCTTGCAATATGTATGAGTAACAAATCAATTTTGCACAAGGCCACTAATGTAGGAATACACCCAAAATGAAATACGAGTGGTGTAGAACAAAAATAGCCTTCAGTGAGCATTGCTAATTAATAGCATGTTTGATGCAGCACAGTCCAGATCCAGAGATCCCAGAGCAAAGGCATGCATTGTAACAGTAAGAAGATGAAATTACAGGAAAAAAAATTGTGAAAGCCTTGCTCACAGTTTATTTTTCTCAGGCCTTTTATTTTGCTGGTTTTCTTGCTTTCTCATTCCTTTGTGTTTATCAACACTGAGGACTATCTGAAAGAATTAATGTACCTAATATAATTATCAAATTAGTCTTCCACATCCAGATACACACTGTGAAATTCCATTATAGTGCTTTTCCTTTGGGTTTGGGAAAGCCATTCCTCACAGCAACCAGTAGTTCAAAACCTTGACCCTGCAAGCTTAACCATCCCAGAAAATTAGATTTCTAGCAGCTGAGATTGCTCATTACACAAGCTTCAAACAGGAAAATCAGGAGATAATCAGTTCAAGATAACCAATGGTACTCTGGCTCTCCAGAAACGGATTGCACTTTCCAATACGTGTTCTTGGTAATCCAGGGAGAAAGGAATTAATAAGAACAGCCTTGAAGGAGTCTCTGATAACAACTTTTAGGCCCTTTCTCACGCTACATCTAAAATCACTGCAAGTTTAAGACCAGTCACTGATAGTTTTGTTGGTTTTCTATGAACAACATTAACAAAAAGAAATGTTGTAGGGTCAGAGAGTTCCTGCGAGGGAGAAACATGTAAACTTTAGAGGTGCTAATCTGATGATCTCTTGCCCATCAGGTTCAGCATTATATGGCATAAAGCTGAAGGATTAAATTTCCTCCCAGCCACATGAGCACGCAGCTGCTATAGTCAGTGTGACAAATGACACTCCTTGTCATTTTAATCGCTGGTAATGGGTGCTGTTGCTAACTATAGAAACAAAAAAAATAGTGGTTTGAGTTGTTCTGGCATTGTTGCTTAGTTGTAGATTGAGTGAACTCCAATAGTTGCTTTTGGTCCCGCGTTAAAATGTATCCTTTAGATGGATTTATAAGGAATCCACAGATCAGAGCAATTGTCTCGGTTAAAGAAATTTGTCTTGCTGAAATAAAGCTTTTTGTTGGGAATGGGTGTAATTCAACTGGACTTCATCCAGAAGGCTGCAACAAGAACAAGAGAGGAGGCAAAGTGAGTGCCCAGTGACTAGACTGTGTGCTTTCACATTCTAGGTAGGTGCCCTGACCAGCAGAAGAGGCCACTGTTGAGAGGGTCGATAGGTTGTGCTCAGAAAAGTGTTCAAATGTTCAGATGTTGCTCTGGTGCAGAACTAAATAAGATTACAAAACCTTGAAATTATTTGTGAAATGGGTATTTGCCAGCCAGTTCTACTACTGAATCATTTAAATGGGGGAATGTCTGAGTGTATACTCAGCTTCTGCTCTATACCTACATGAAGTGTAAGTAGATGACACCTAAGCAAACAACTAATGTGGAAGTCACAGGAAACATCATTGTGGGAGAGGACCTGGAGCTTCATCATGTTTCTGAAACATGGGGCATGCAACAGGCTCACAAATCCCTGGAGAGGTGACCTCAGTAGTGAGTCGTGGTCACCATTAAACAGCTGAGTACCAGTTCCAGGTTCCTAGCGGTTACAACCAGGGTGTGCTCATAAGGGCAAGCTAGACTAAAAGGCACTGCACGGTCTCTAAGGGACCTTGCTGGCAGAGATGAGGCTGATCTCAGAAAGTCTCCCGTGGATTCCTGCTTAATTTATCTTGCACAGCTCAGTGTTGTGCCGCTGATCATTTTGTTAAGGCTGAAACAAGAGACCTTCATTTGTAATTGCCTTCTACAGGGTCATCGTGGATCATACGGGCCATCCCTTTAGGCCCCATGCTTTATTGCCCCCTAGTATTTCAGGGAGTTAACAGCAGCATTAGGAGGGTGTCTTGCCAGTGGAAAGCAGCTCAGATGAAGTGAGATTATGTATTTAAAAAATCAGATCGACTTTTGAATTACTTCTGAGCGTGGGGATGGATAGCAAGGCTGTAGCCCTGTGGCAGCAGTAGAGAGGAATAGCCATTTTGGCGACCGCAGACAGGCCTTTTGCAGCTGGGAAAGGATTTCTAGGATTTTGCCAAAAACACTTTCAGGTATCCTCGGTGCAGGCTAAGCGCTGCAGGTCTCCATCAGCCCCCAGCATCCTTTTAGCAGTGATTCTGGCAGCACGGTGGGGACCTAACCATGCTCTGACCTCCCTTCACAGCTCACCCCCCGGTGCCAGCGCCGGAGCGTCCCACCGCCACGGTCTCACCGCTGCGGACGCCCAGCTCACCCTCCCGCCTGCCGGCCACCACCATCCGGCCCCACTCTGCCATCTCCCCACAGCACGGCCACCAGCCACCCACGCCGGGGGCCCGGCCCCTCATCCCCCTCACCTCCGCCGCCGCTGCCATCACACCGCCCAACGTCAGCGCAGCTCACCTCAATGGCGAAGCAGGCGGCGGGCCCCTGGGCGGCCCCGCTAGCCCCAGCGCTGCTGGCAAGGCCGAGGAGAGGAAAAACGAGAAGGTAAAGGCCGCTGTTGCGGGCAGAAGTGGGTTTTAATCGCCTGCTGTGCCTCGGGTTGTTTCTCGCATGCTTTGTCCTTTCCCCGCCCTTCCCTGGTACTGCTCTTACATTGCCCTCTGGGGTGAGAAGCAAGCAGAGCTGCTCTCCTGCTGAATGTGTCTATTTCTTCTGATGACCAGCATCCAGTTCTCACAGGTTTGTGGAAAGATATTGTATCTCAGGTCTCAAGAGGAGATGGCCAAGTCACAAACAATCTGCCAGGCAACATGGCAGAAATTAAATCAGGTGATAGAGACCCGCTAAAGCTTCCTGCAGAAATGTGTGAGCAATCCGAGCTGTTTTACTACTTTGCAAGTACCTGGGTTTCTTGCATAAAATGTCACTTCTGTGGCACAGAGGAGCAAGGAGAAGGGCATCAAGAAGTGTCTCACTGCAGCACGCAGCAGGGCCAGCCCTGCAGGAGCCAGCCCCGGCAGCCATGCTTCTGTCCCTGATGCACCTGGCTGAGCAGAGCCAGCGTGGAGAGCTGATCTCAGCGCTCTGCCTTGTGAGTTTTTGCTTTCACCAGATGTTTTCCTTGGGTTAACAGCTTCCATTTATCTGATGAGAGTTGTCTCCATGCTGCCTAGCAGAGCCCACTGATGAAATGGCCTGTTGGAATCACACTCCTGGTTTGTGTTGCTGTAGGAAGAAGAGACGTGGAGGCTGGCTTTTCCTTTGAGCCTGCAGATATACCTTCTTGAATGTCCCCCATGTTTTCCCATGGTGACAGGCACACATAGGGTAAAGATTTACTCTGGACATTGTAAACTGAGATTGCAAATCTCTCATGTGGTCACAGTCACACACTGCCCACAGACTGCCCCTAGTTTCTCAGGATGAGAAATACAAGTTTTAAAATTGCTTCTGTAATCCTGTCCTGAATTGTCTCTGATTGTCTTTTGGTGAAAGGGGAAAGGTGTAAACTGCTCCCGTAGGCATGAAACTTAGATATTTGCTTTTGAAGAATGAATTCCAAGTATTCATTGAGGGCTCCATGGTGAGTGAGCAATACAGTGACCCAAATGGTTACACATTTAAGCACTGGCACAGGCTGCCCAGAGTGGGGATGGACTCACCATCCCTGGAGGTGTTCAGGAGCCGTGTGGATGTGGCACTGAGGGATGTAGTCAGTGGGCATGGTGGGGATGGGCTGGCAGTTGGACTAGATGATCTCAGAGGTCTCTTCCATCCTTAATGATTCTATGATTCTATACTGAATTTGAATGCAGGGAAGGAAAATTATGATTTTTGAGCTCCACAGATAAAGAGAGGTAAATCATATACTGCATCAATAAAGTGAGCATTGCCAAAGATCAGCACAGTACCTGGGAAGTCCTGGAGAGAAGCGATGTTAAATCTGCCATCTCTGACTGTATGGAGTGGTACAAAACTGTGCTCAACTGTTTTGAGAAATATGTTCCTGAATCTCCTCCATGTCATATTTCACTTTCATTTAAGAAAGGTCTGAACTAACGATGCTTCCTTTCCCTTTATAAATAGTGACTGATGTTTGGCCAGTTAAATCGTGCTCCTACTCTCTGCATAATCCAAATCAAACCCAAATAACTCTTTGAAGCTGTTGAGAACTTGGATAGTGCCATACTAAAAGCCACGTTACTATTCAAAAAGGAATCTGTGAATCAGAACTGGAGCCATGTCTGGAACCACACTCAATATTTCCAAAGTGGAGGCTGGTAGGGCAAGTTTGGGGGTAAACAGGGAACAGCCGTAACACTCAGAAGGAATATCTGTGAAGAGGTAATATATGTTATTGCTACACCTGTAAGGAAAAAAAACAAAGTTGAGTGGCGGAAAACAGAAGCTGGCACATAACTAGCAAACTGCCAGATAAGCAAAGACTGGAAGCAATTTGTCTGAGTTTAGTTTCATTATAATAATCAGTCAAGTACTTCAAGATGAAAGGAACAGAGGGGATGTTAGAAAGAGGAGTCATAATAAGGTCTTCAGCTCTACTGAACACAGGGTGGAAGAAATGCACAGGTAATTATCTCCTGAGAAAATGAGATTAGCAAGCAGTGTCTGAGGTAAATTGCAACGTGCCATAAAATCAACATTGTTGTTGAATTCAGTGTTTTTTGGGATCCAGTCACTTTTTGGATTTTAATCCCGACTTTTGTATTTGCAGTTTCTCTTGTAGGAATCCATGGAGAGTGAGGGCTGAGCAATCAGAGGCAGAACAGCTCTTTTGAGAAACCTTCTCCTGTTGTTAACTGAGTTTTTCATTTACACACAGATTGTCACTGAGAGTTCACTGTAGTACAGAGGGAGTTCACGTAGTACGTAGGAAAAAGTGCATATTCTGTGATGGCCATGTTGAGGATCCACTGGATGTCATGGTTCTGTTGTAGAAGGTGTTTTCTGTGAGGGCTGTAGAGGCAGTCTTTTGCATTTGTCACTCTAGCACTGTCAAAGATATTGATCCTTGGGAAGTTTTCTTCAGATGACAAGATTAGAAAGATTGCCTGGTTCCTTGAGGCCAGGCTGAGAGAGTGGGAAAATGTATCTTAAGATATGATCCTCTACTAATTTATGTTTTATGAGTTCCTGCCTCGATTCCATGCAGTGGTACCAAATATGACATCAAGGGGCAGCTGTTTAAAGGAGTCTGTATATGCTACTTGGGTAGCTCGTTCCAAGACAGGATTGCTTTTATGTCCTTGTTGAGTATACTGCTGAGGCACTCATTGCTAATGCTTTCCTCTGTGCAAATATTTTATGTGCCAGTGATATTTCACCAGTTCCTGTTGGTGTGCAGCAGTCAGATGCAGCACATTTCAGGATTTCTCTAAAATCAGGGGTCCGTGACTCCGATTTTTACTCTTCTTTCCTTGAGATCTAAAGACAAGCGACAGAAACAATCCCGAGTTCTGGTTTTCAGTTCAGTAGGAATGTTTTGCTTGCTCATCTTCTACTGGAAAAAAAAAAAATTAGAAATCCTTAGGTCTATTTTTTGATGCTTCTGTTATTCCATTCAGCTTATTTTTTGAAAGTCTTCATCAGAACTTTCAAACTTGCAGGTAAAAGTTGGCACCTGCATTCAGATTTATAATAGTGTCTGACTGGCACACTTGTGCTGACTTAAATGGGAGACAAACAAGAGGCAAAACACGGCCTTCACGCCAATCTGCACTTGTCAGTGTGCACTTATCCCAGGAGGATGCTGGAACCAGCCTCCTGCCCTGTTAGAGAGCAATTTCAAAGCTGCTGGTGGTAGCTGAGGTAAGACCAAGCAATAGATAGCGCTTAAGTCCACTGTGCAACCATGCTGTTAAATCGAAGCCGTTTCAGGGCTGTATGGACTCAGTACAAAGCAACAGGAAAGGCAGCTTACTTGGAAGTAGAACAGACACCACAGGAAAAACAAGCAAGGACTGAATACAGACATGGGAGCATGGCAGAAGTCAAGGAGGTAACATGCTCAGGGCAGCACAGGAGAGAGAAGGGCATTAGCAGAGGTGGGGAGATGCAGCCAGGCAGCAGAGAAGGGATACCAGTACAATCCTCCCTGACAAGGGCATGAAAGAGGTCAAATAGCATGAAAATGGGGAATGGGCTGTTTGCTCTAGGGCTGTGGGTGGTGTCAGGAGCCCACTGAGCTCCAGCTTTGCCATTTGCTCATAATGTCTGCTTGTGTAACTGTCTGAAACTCAGAGAGATACCATTCCAATTCCTGAACTTTCTGAGCATCCAAAAGCAAGGGATGGAGATCCCAGCTATGGAATGGAAGCAAAGCCCCATATTTGGGAGGCTTTTTAAAGCTCAGAGTCCTGCTTTTTCAGTCATGACAAGCACTGTGCAGGTTCAACTTACGGCTGAGAGCCTGTAATTACGGCATGACTGCTGCTCTGACCTCAGCCAATTTTTGCTATAATAGTTTCTGCTGTACATAATCTGGGCCGATACTTAATACCTCAGATAAAACCACTTGTTTGAATGAATTAATGCATTTCTCATTAAATGTGTTCCTCGTTACGTTAATCAAATCAAGCAAATCGTGCTGGGTGGCTAGACCACTGTAATTAAACTTTCTTTAAAATCCACTCATTTGGCTTTTGATGAGGATTTTGATTAAGCTCTTCCAAAATGTCTGGCCTGGTATCTGCTTAAGAGGAAAATAAGAACTTGCTCTAGTGAGCAAGTCATTAATTCATCACTGTGCTACACCAACTCCTCACTGTCTTACCTAGCCAGTGTATAAAGAAATGTTTGAAAATTGGCAGTGTAAAATTAAATGTTTTTTATCAGTACGCTCAGATGATAAATCTATTTGCAGTTTTAAAATCAGTAACTTTGTTCCTGGAATATAAAGAGGGGCTGGATAAGCAAGTCACAGCCAATTGGAGGGCGCATTGTGCTGCTGTTTACTGATGCTACGATAGCAAGAAACACATCTGCAGAAAATGACTGAATACACAATAAGAGTTTTGCATGTGAAGACTGAACCAGTAAACATCTGTCCTCTCACTGCTGTCACTCACATTCTCAAATATTGGTTCTGCTCAAAATAGCTGCAATCCTCAAATGGTACAGTCAGTTTGGCCTGATCCTAATGTAAGGAATACATTATAAAGCAGGACGAGCCAAGGCTCCCACGTTTCTAAGCTTTCTTCCCCATCAGAAATAGGCTGATTTCATCCAGACCGCTTATCGAGAACAGTCGTGGTACATGGCATGGCCCACACTCTGCCCCTGCACTGTCCTGGGAGGGAGCCAAACCCACAGAGATTAGTGGTTGTGGACGGACCAGGGTTTGATCCTAAACCCTGGCCTTGTTTTACATGCCAGTACGGACATGAGTAGAGAGAATTCCTTCTCTGCTGCTCCTCCTTTCTGCCGGTGCTTTCCTCTGCCTTCCCTGGTTGGCAGCCTAGAGCCCACACTTAGTAGCCCACCCTGACTTTACATAGTGCTGCAGACTACTTCACAGACCCTTCAAAATGTTGGTTTTGTAAACTCTGAGATGCTCTTCAGCTTTACTTTACATTAAAGCTGTGTGGCTAAGCTATCAGTTGGTAAAACTAAAAGCGCCTGAAGGAAGTGATTCTACATGGTAGTGCACCTTCAGTTTTCATTTACTGTTAGTGTCTTTATTGTGACTTCTTCTCGTATTAACGTGTCCCTGAGTGAGGAGTTTGTTATCACTTCTCATCTATGAGAGAAATTGAATTCCTTATCCGTAAAATGGAAGATCAGTCTCAGAAGTAGAGTGCTGAACACTTGCAAGGACTGTGTGGATAGAAAATGACATGACAAAAATAGTGGTCACCCTGGGACGAATAAAGGCAGCTAGGGACAGAGTTGATGGAAGTAGATTTTTCAAATACAAAGTCAATATGACTGACCCTGAAGTTTTGGAAGAGAAATTCCATCTTCCTAGTAGATATGAAAGCATTTAATATTTTTCACTTTGTAGCCACTTCACCTAAGAGAGCCCCTTAAGTTGTACGAATATGAAATGGAATAACAGCCAAGTGACTAAATGAAAGCAGAGTGGGACATTAAAATGAACAAAGTGCACGGGAGCAAAGGAGTCTGGTTTGAATTCTTACAGTAAGTATATCAAAATGTAGAAAGCATCAGGAAGAAGCAACGTCGAAATAACGATGTAGAATTTTTCATGGAACTGACACAGAATAAGTTCTGTGAAGCTGATTAGCTTGGGTAGTCTGTAAGACATCTGAGTTGATCCTGGCCACCACCACCACCATTTCACTGATCTTTCTCAGAATCACATTTGACTTTTCTGTTGCATGTGTGTTCCAGTTCATTCTTCAGGAGGAATTCTTTAATCTGGACTATTTTAGCCCAATTCTCTGAGGACCTGTGTGCAGAATACATACTGTTAGTCCATTTCCTTTCAGCAAAGGAGAGGGGGCTGCATTCATCACAAATGCACTGCTGCTTCCCATGCTCCAGAAGGCAGATCTTGGCTCTGTGACCGGCAAGTGATTCACCAGAAACTTGGCCAGAGAGTGGAAACCTCTTTTTCTGGTCATGTGAATTCAGGCCACAGAGTTCTGCTCGAGGGCAAGAGAGCTCGTGCTTAACATCTCTCCAGCACCTTCTCCTTCATCATTAGAGTTCAATTTGAAAGGACAAAAGCCTGGCAACTCACTGATAAATATTTTAAGGCTGGCAGATAACCCAGCCAAAAGCACGAGTCCCAGCTGTCAAAGCAGAAAACTTCTGCTTTACAATAAAACAGATTTCTGTTATTTCTGACTGGCTAGGATTCTTTTGCTTAGATCAAGGGCAGTAAGCCATTGATCAAAATTTCTTTTTCTTCTTCGCTTTTTTTGATGTTAGGAAATGCTTTCAAACTCCCCACAGATATTTCAAGTGTTGGCTTTGCTGCCAAGCAGGCTCTGAGAGCTCTTCCTCTTCTCTCCCCTCTCTCCCTCCTGCTTATCTGCCTTGTAGCACTGTCGCAGGATTTCTGAAGTGGCTGCAGTGGATTTCTCTTACACTGTTTGGAGTGGCTCTGTGCTGTACTCCGCAGCCATAAGGGGAAGCAGATCCAGGGGAGGCGAGGATGGAGAGTGCTTTAGTGTCAAGAGTTTCAGTTTATCTCCTAAATGGAAGCGAAGCTGCTTGCATGCCAAGATGCAGTGCTGTGCTGGCACTTGCAGAAGCCTAATTTTACAACACATAGGACCTATAGGTTTTTGCCTATATCTAAATCCTTAGTGCTGTTGGAAAAAAGTAGGGCTGACAAAAGGAAGAGCATGCAAGGGAGCACTGGAGACAGAAGGCTGCAGGCATGCGTGTGTGTCTGTGTGCGAGCATCGTGGTGCTGGCATTTCCCTGGCATTGCCATGCCAGCAGAGGGAATGGCACAGTCCTGGCTCGCTGGATCTGGCCATGCTGGAGGAGCAGCTGGCAGGCATCCCCTTGGGTTGGACAGGTGAAAGTTAAGCCCTTTAAGTTATGGCACTGATGAAAGACATGGATATATTCTGGCTAAGGCATTGTCAGGGCCATCCAATGAGAAGGCAAAGGCAGCCCTGCTCCCCCACCCTCCATTTGTCCCATTACTTTCCTACTCTCTGCCTCAGGCTACAACACCCTGCAGGTGGGCTCCTGAGGATCCCTCCTCCCCTCCTAATATCAATTCCCACACACAGAGGTTAAGAAACAGAGTGCAAATACTGTGCCTGACACCACCCCCATCGCTTCCAACAAGGGTAAAACAGTTCCAGCAGAAAGCCATGCTAAAAAGTTGGATGCCTTGAACACAGTGCAAGTCTGCAAGCAACATGCAGTGCATCAGAGTTGGTGGCATCTCGGAGACTCAGGTCCCATTTTCTTTCCCCAGTGGTTTTTCAAGTATGAATTTACAAGTCAGCAAGTCTTAAACTGCCAAGAGGTAACAGAGATTGTTCACTGAAATACAAATACCTCAAGCACTAAATACAGTTGTTTTATGGGTACAAAGTTCAAACTTTGCTGTGAAAACTGACCATAATCAGCTTTTCAGTGTCCATGTTTGTCTTTTTGGTCACAGAGGCACTGGTATTTTTCTTTGCTTTGCTCTATAGCTGCTCTAATAGATGGGTTAAAATAGGATCAACGCAGAAATACTTCCACCAACTCCGATAGAATAACTACATAAATAAATGACATTGCAGCTTCTGTCCAACATCAGCACTGTATAAACAGCAGTTGGTAGCAGACAGCAGATACCTGCAGCATATCTCTGTTTTTATCGTGTAACTTGAGGGCATCACCGAGTTGTAGCAGAGGGGTATTCTTCTTATTTTCCACATTTTTGTTTATTTTGCATTGTGCAGTAGCAGCAGGAAGATTCACCAGTCCTCAGCTTTTAGTTTGCCAAGTGGTAAAGCCATTTTAAATTCAGTCTGTTGGGTTGTTTTGTTTTTTTTTCTATTGATGCTCGTTGTGTGGTTTTTTTTTCTGGTCTGAATGTCTCATGCATCAAGTAATTCCCTTCAGACCAAGTCAGGACGTAGAGGCAGTGCTTGTCCCTGATGGTCTACAGAAAAATACTGTTATTTTTCTCTAGAGAAAAGCTTGTCCTCAGGAATTCAGAAAACACACCATGCAGAAGTTGTTTTTCAGACACTTGATCTGCAGGCTGCCTGTAACCGGTGAATATTGGGTGTAAAGTGGTCAATCATTTAGAAAAAAAGATTAATTATAAAGACAGGACTCATCGTTTTACATTTTGCATATCTTTTCTTTGGTTCGTGCTCACCGATACATGTCTTTCACTTAAGACTACAGAAGCTGAAATATTAATTCACCTCAAACTGTACTCAGCAGGCCAGCAGCAGACCAGCGTTGGCTTCATCACCAGATGCCCCAGGGAGAGAAGTAATTTAATATGGGTCTACGGCCAACTTATTTTACAGTAAAGTAAATTTTCTGTGCTGTGTTTTTTAATCCCTGTTCACAATCAGTTCAGAACTGGCATACTTAAAAATGGAACTCGCTGGCTTTTTTGATGACTTCAGAGATCTCTATTCCCTCCTATACCACATGATGTTATTCTTCATAGTATTAATTTTGAGACAGGAGAGGTTGAAGTCAGGCAGGAAGAGCCTATCGACAGAGCAGTGCGTGCTGTGGGAAGGGAAACTCATAACCCAGGCTTTGATCAGGACATAAAAGACAAAACTGATTTTCCAACTTCTTAATTTTTTCTGGACAGGTTTTATGTCTAAACCAGACACTTCTGCTTGGCAGGCTTAGGTGCAATTTCTCTTCTTCCAGCCTAACTGAGCCCAGTTCCTACCCTTTGTTCACACATACTGTTCTCTAGGTCTCTGATAGTACTTTCTGCTGGAGACTGGGACAGCCTGCAGCTTGTTGGGGTCTGAAAGAGTAGTGCTACAGAGTGGAATTCAGCTGACACTTTGTTAGCAGTCACTAGAAAAAAGTAAGAACTTTCAGTAGCTTACACAGGAAGTGCTTGTTAATGTGTATCCAGGTGCTATTTGCCTTTTTCACAGCAGCATCTTGACTCAGGTCCTGTTTGTGATCCCAGGTCCCTTCCTGCAGGGCTGCTGGCTTACTGGTCAGTCTTCATTTTGCATCTGTGCGTTTGATTTACCCTTCCAGGCAGTTGCACATCATGTTTGTCTTTCCAGATTTCGCCATGTTGTTTTAAAAACATTTCTCCACTTTGGGAAACTTGTTCTGAATTCTTCTTATTTGTCCTCTCAACTGCTTGCAGACTAACTCAGTGCCTACTGCAGGTTTTAGAAGTGCGGCTCTGTCTCATTTACCACGTAATTAACGACAAGATTGAACATCACTGGGCCTAAGACAAGCCCTGTTGGCACCTGTTTGAAATGTTCTCCCATTTGACAGCAGTTCATTACCTGGAACAAGCTGCAAAGCAACCGGCAGCAGCTAGTTGTCTGTCTGCAGTTTGACTTCTTGTACATATGCTGCTGAGCTGGAATAGAGAGAGCACTGAAAGGGATCCTTCAAACACACATGTTGCTGTCCTAGCAGGAGGAAGCTGAAAGGGCAAACCCATAGAAGATACTCATCATATTGTCTGCTCAGCTGTAGGAAGACTGACAGATACATCAATAGTAATCATAAGTACAGGAGCTTGACTAGAACTCATGATTGCTTTAACTAATGGGCTACTAATTCTCTTATCTTTATGGGCAGAGACATGGCAATCAGCTGTGGTCAAACGGAGGACAGGATGATTCTAAATCAATGTTTACCCACATTGTTTTGCTAAAATGAAAATAAGAAAGGCTGCCAGTCTTCAGGCAACATCGTTTGATCAACCACTATGGTCAAGGGAAATCTTCTAGCACTTATATTTGACTTGTGCAAAGGGCTTTTCAACTTCATCTGTGAGACAGACTATTATGACAAAGCTGTCATTTCTGCTCCAGCTCAGCCGTGATTTTATCTTTATATAGTTTCTATCATTTTCAGATATGAGGTCTATGTCGCCAACACCTTCACAGGGGCTTTTTAAGCTTCTGTTTCAAAATTGCCCAATTTTTGCTGGTAGTTGGCAGGATCCACCTTCAATTTCAGGTCACTCTGTCCTCTATCAGACAACTAGTTGGTAGAGCAAAGAGGAGTGTGCTGTGTACCTGTTACTGTTGCTGGTTATTTGTGCACTGGTCACATGTGAGAACACTGAGCAGACGTCACTGCCTCATTGCCAAGCAGTTTAACTCAATTGTATTTAATTACATGGTCGTACTTGTAGGTCATGTGTCATGGAAGAAAAACTGGGTAAAACAGACAAAGGAAAGGAAGATAGGATGGATGGTAGAATGAAACAGAATGAACTTAGCACAAAAGGAGAAAAAGACCACCGTGCTATGGACTCCCCTTCCCTACTTGCGTCTTGGTGGTTCTGTTTGGTTTTCAGCTGTCTGAGGTTTTTTCACTGATGATCCTTCTTGCTCTGATCTTTAATTTAAGAAAGGAGAATATTCTTCTTCCCAAGTCCTGACTTTGACGTAAGGATATTGCTTTTTTTTTTTCCAGCAAATTGTCTTTGATGGCTCCATTTTTATTTTTTAAGTAGCAAAAAGACAAAACTGGGAAGAAAGGTGAAGCCTGATTGTTGCCGAAGAGAAGATGCTGCTATAACAAGTTCTGCCTGGTCTTAAGCAGCTTCTAGCAAGCTTTTTACTACCACAGAGCTTTAGTAGTAATTGCCACCCAAGTGTTGTGACATTTGGAAAGCTACGGTGCCTTGGTTACTTCATCAAGGAATCTTCTGACATTGACAGACACTTTTTAATCCTTTAAAATGATTCTGGGTTTCTTTCTTCATTTTTTAAACGGCATTCACTTAAAGGATGTTCATGAGGGCAGGAGGAAGCAGGGGCAAGACCTGATTTTTTTTCTATATGAAATGCATTAAGAATAGTGCTTTCTGGATGCTCCACTTTGATGCTGTGGGAGCTGCCAAACCTGGAGGGCAAACTTTCAAGAGAGAGAAGTATTCATGTCCATGGCTTTGATTGTGTCCAAAACCCATTCTACAACGTCAGGTCACCTGGGAGCCATCAGGGCCCTCTCCTTCCTACCCCTCGCCCAAGCATTGCAAAGCCTAGCGCTCATTTTCAGAAATACGTTGCCCAAGCAATAGGAGCTTCTGCCTTTGTAGCCTCTGGGCCAGAGTCCATGTGGTTGTGATAAGTTCTGTCAGTCTCAGCTGTCTCCTCAGTCTCTAGACAAATGCATCTTTTATGAACCGGTGAATTGTTTGTAGGAATTATTTCACTGTAATGCACTACAGCGTCTGGTACACACAAATCCTGCCAATTTTTCATTGTCCACAGGCAACCCTTTTTCCCTTCTGTAGGGAATTGATTTTGAGAGAAAAATATACCTGCTGCAATGCCGGAATTTTCCACAAGCAATTTTCCCTCTGAGTGCCAACCACCCCAAAACTATTTAGCTCGTTGGAAGTGCTGAAATTACAGCCTGAGGTGGCATAGCTGCTGCAACAATATCAACCAAGAGGGAATAGACTCATCAGTGACAAGGGACAAGATGACCTCCACTAATCCAAACCTTTTACCCACATGTTTCTGCTTTCCATAAAAATACAAATCTCACTTGTCTCTTATTTAATAAGATTACAGAGCGAGACCGTGTGATCTTCACTGCTTGTTTCTGAAATGAAATCCATCCTTTGCGAATGGGGAGAGCCAGAGCTAAGCATGTCTAAGATTGGAGTATGTCAAAGCACATCCTGAATTCTGTCATTGGTTCTCTTTCATTCAAGTGTTTGCTGAGTGATCTTCCTCTGGCTTTCTGCAAAATGTGAGTGTTGCCCCTGGTGCTCCCCAAGACCAATAAATCTTTTTCATTTCCTTGCAAGAGACAAGGAGCAGCAAACTAACCTGTCAGTCTAAATCATCACATTTAAAAATACTAATTCCATGCAGTCTACCATTTACTGTGTTTGTATGTCTTTTTCTCATTTCAGAATCCTGTGTTGTCAGTGAAGCTGTGATAGATTTTCCTCTAGCATGAATAAATGAGCCTGACTTTTCAGAAAGGTGCTTGTACTCTGTCCATCTGTTCCATTCTCTAGAAACTACATTTAATCTTCCAGAGCATCCTAAATCATTCATTCATATACTGGTTTAGACATTAAAATAAAATTTAAAAGATTTGTAATTTGCTGGGCTTCAGTTTAGGGTAGATCTTCAAGACTTGGTCTGATATCATGTCGGAGACCTCCATGCTGACTCCAGGTAAGCCCTTGGTATGTACAATGGCAGTGTGACCCCAGATTAGGAAGCCAAGTGTGCTACTGGAAGCAGCAGGGCATCATCAGCCCCATTGCCGGTACTTCGGTAGCTTCTTTGTGCAGGGTGAGCTCTGCAGCCCTTGGTCTGTGCTGTGCTGCTCATCAGAGATAGAGCTGAGGAATCTGCAGTTGCAGAAAGTGCTCTGGGGTTGCACTTTCAACCTTTTTGTCTCCCTTCCTTGGCTGACACTGCATCCTGCTGGCTGCCTTTTGCACTCTCTCAGTCACCTGCAGCTGATAAAGTTTCTGAACAGCTGAGTTTCCAAAGCTGGGACAGTACAGGGAAGGACTCGTTCCTGGCTTTGTCCTGTTTCCTATGCTCTTGCCCAAATAGCTTTGTTTCTTTATTGTAGCAATCGTCATCACTGATTTTATGATCTCTTCATATCAAGGTGAGGGCACCCTGTATATGCTCTAAGTACTGTTTCATCTCCCTGTTTAGACTTCCTGAAGCAGAGATTGGATCCATACCATTATTTTAACAGCCTTTACTAGATCTGTTCTCCATTAATTTATCTAATCCCCTTTGAACCTGATTTTACTTTTGGCTCCCACAATCCTGGGTGCAGTAATTCTGTATTTAATTATGTGTTGTGTGAAAAAGTGCTTCCTATTTTGTTTGTTTTGTTTGAGCCATTTGCCTGATAATCTCATTACACTTCCTCTAATTCCTGCACTGTGAGACACAACCGATCTGTTCCCCAGTCACCTGCGCTGTGCAGTGATGTATTTTGTAGACCCGCCTTCACTGGGGATTTGCAGCATGTGCCCAGATCTCCAATGGACTAGGTTTTCCTTCTAGAAATACGAGATGAGGAAGCCTTGTGAGACTGAGCATGAGCTAATAGTTGTGTTGGATTGTTGAGTGGGAAAAAGAAATGAACGCCAAATATGTGCAAAGGCACCACGTCTACTCCCTTGTTTTGAGCTCCCAGAGAGGTTGCTCGCACTTGAAGGGAAGAGATGGATTAAACTCAGGATTAAAACACATCCATCGGAGTTTGTGGTTACTTCCAGACATACTGGCTGCTTGTAAATAAGTGTAAATGTTGCCATGGACTTGGCTAGGACCATAGTTTTATCACTTTCTTTGGTGTTATCATATTTCACTTTATCAGCACACAATTTTTAGTAACTTTATCGAAGTATTGGGTAGTTTTCAGTCCCCTGGTGCTCTCTTTCAGGATTTCCCACTAAAAAAATCACAAACTGTAATCAGGGCATGGAATAAGTTGCATATCTTAAAGCTTTCCACCCTTTTCATAACCATCACCTATTCCCTATGTGACAGATGAGGAAAAGCAGTGAAATTAAAAAATAATAATAATCCATCAGCTTCTCTCTCCATCAAACACAGAAAGAAAGGCCATATCAGTTCAGCAAATTAGCTGTCTCTCATTCCCCATAAATAGTTTTAAAGTACCAGCAGATTTCCTTCTGCCTTCTGCCTGTTAAGAACGCAGTAGAGTCCAGGAAGCCCACTGAGAGCTGAGTCTCTCTGCTTCCACTCCAGCTTTTTCCTCCCTGAAAATTTGCCTTTAACTTTGCTCCAGTGTTTAAAAGATCTAACATTCCATACAGATTGAGTATTCAAATATACTTTTAGATTCCCCCTGTATCTCTTTTATTGCTCTGCAGAGCCTTGCATCCACCTCATTTCAACAAAAGCACGTGATTAAGTGCCTGTGTGCTTTTCTGTACTGATCTGAACTTATTTAGTTTTGCAGTTTGGTTTTTGAAAGCTATGAAACGCCCTGTGAGGCCTAACTTATCAACACTTGAAAATATCTACGGGGCAGTAGTCCCTGGTCCCAAGTGGATGGGACCAGGCTCTTTTCAGTGGTGCCTGGTGCCAGAACAAGGGGCAATGGGCACAAACTGGAACACAGGAAGTTCCACATGTACATGAGAAAGAACAACTTTACTGTGAGGGTGAAGAGCATTGGAGCAGGCTGCCCAGAGAGGTTATGAAGTCTTCTCTGGAGATATTCAAAACCCACCTGGATGCTTTCATCTGCAAGCTGCTGTAGGGATTGCGCTTTAGCACAGAGAGTTGAACTTGATGATCTCCAGAGATCCCCTCCAACCCCAACAGTTCTGTGGTTCTGTGATTAATGACTTTAATACTAGTTAGTTATTTTACAAGTCAGTGACCATAAGTCTAATTGTGCATGTACGTGTTACTATTGCTGGAATTTAAAAACTAATGATACAATGAATTCTTTTTGTCCCTTAGTCTGTTTATTTACTGAGAGTATAATAGACTTCTGGCCGGAGTTAGTCGTCTCCATTAAGAACTATATATTTTACAGACACATAGATTGCTCTGAAAGTAATGCCTCCTGTTTATTTCCATGGAAACTACAACAGATAGAAAGAGCACAATGACACTATTCAGTAGAGCACATTCTCAGCTACAAAACGCTATTTTTCAACACAGTCACCACCAGTAGCTATGCCTTTTTGCCAGTGTTGAACGAGAGCCTGCATGCCTTGCTTTTAATAATATGCATCAGTGGAGGTGACCCACTGCTTCACAGCTGCTATGATTACATCACCGCTAGGAAATGTTGCCCATGCAGTCCAATTTTCACTGTGTTGACATCCACTGTTTGGTGTCCATAAACGTTCAGCAAGAGTTGACGAATGTCAGTGGGTGCCATTTTCTCTGCATGGAGGAATTCAGTGACACACCTCTGCTTCATCTGCACTTCCACATCAGATGCCACTGTGTCAGAGTGCCCGTCTGCTTCCATCTGCCACACAGCAACAACATGCTACAGAATATTGGTGGGAAGGCTCAGCCTCTACTGCCCTACCACCAACATCCACCTCTGACGCCATGGGCCAACATAATAAAGCAGGAGGCTTTACTTTCAGAAGAGTTCTTGTATTTCCACATAATATACAATATAAAACTAGTCCTTAAAAGCAGCAATTCTTGTGTAGTAATTGCAGAACAGTAATTACTTAAGAGTGATTACTTAGAAGTAATTACTGTTGTCTTGTTCAGCATATCACTTAGGCCTCGTCAGAAATAATGACAAACTACAAAATGGTAAATCCATATCCAAAGACTTCACAAACACGAGGTTCACAAACATTTGAGGTGATGCTGGTTTGGTTTTTAAATAATTATCAAAATCTTAAATCAAATAATTTTACTGATTTTACAAACCCGAACATCTTTTTCCTTAAAATACATAGTTCAAAGTACTCCCTACCCTTTGAATCCAAGCATCAATCACCAGTAACCAAGTTCGAATCAGAGTAAAAACATACTGCTCTCCAGACACTAACTTAAATTTACTGGAACAAGTACTGGCCAAGTTAAACAAGCAATAAAAGTGGGGTTGTGGGGTACTGACTGATTGGTGGGTTCCTCTTTTGTTCTTCAGTGCTCAGGGCAGCATTTAAGCAGTTTTGTTTCTTTTTTCTCCCTCTGGCTCTGTTACCTACTGATGTAGCTGGTGTTGCATGAGAAATTGCCTCTTTTCAGTGGGTGGAACCAGATTTTCTATCAGCTGCAGTTAGGTCTCCTAATATATTTAATGAGCCTAGATAGGTAGGAAATGGAGTATTAGAAGCTGCTGATTAAAAAAAAAAAGAAAGAAAGAAAACTAAAACAGAATTTGCTGTTTATTAGGGTGGTTTGAAAAAAAAAAGAAGAAGAAGAAAGAAAAGATCTGTATTAATAAAATCAGTATGTATAATTGGTGTTTGGATTATGGCATGATTATTACTTTGCAGATATGGGACTCTGTTATCACTCAGTCATCAACGAAGTAGCTGCATTCTGTGCTCATCTCATCTCTGAAGCTGAAAGAAGAGCTGGTTATTATCTTCAAGTGGGGTTATTAATGAGGGGAAAAATCATCCCCAATTACTGTGAAGCAAAATATTTCAACATTTACATATCTGAGACTTTAATTTTGATCTAGTCTTTCATGGGTTCTTAAGCTCAGACTGTATTCACTTTTCAAAATGTTCCCACAGAGAAATATCAAGGGGAACTTGCACCTATCTAAGTGATGGCTTCCCAGATGTATGCTTCAGGGTCACAGAAGTGTTGCCTATCCCATTCGTGTGTTGCCAGAGACTGATTTCCTTTGAGATTCCTTCATGCTACACCATAGGAACAGAGTCTCGAGCTTAGACTTTGTCAGGGAAGTACGAAATTCTGACCTATATATACTGTCTGTGTTCACAGTCCTTTTTTTTTTTTTTTTTTTCTTAACTAGAAACAGCCTGGGATTCATTTCATGCTTTCTCTTTTTTTTTAAAGAAGGTATTGATCCTTACAGAATTAATGGCTTGGAAGTTTTGACTGTGAACCTCCCAGAATAAAACCTGCGCAACACAAAGGTGATGATTTAAATTCAGTTGGACATGTGGGCAGTAGCCAGGAGATGGGAGAAGTGCCGTTGGGACTGTGAACCCATCCATCAACAGGGATGCAAAGGTCTGACCTTGGTGGGTTCAGGAGGCAGGGACGTCAAACACAGTTTGCAGTCAATTGGAAACATAGCTACCAGACAAAGAAAACTCAGTAATTACACAGCTGCTTCGGTAGATTACAGATTTCCTGGAAAGCAATAGAACAGCAGTCCATGAATGGAAAAGGGAAAGCGTCTTTTTTGTTGTTCAAAAACGTAATTCCTTACAGTCATCAGAAACGTCCTCTGTACACTTCTCTCTCTTCGAAACCCGCGGCGTCTGAAACCAATCGGTGAGCATTTCTGTACAGCCCATTAGTGCTTAGCTGACTTACAGTGAAACTGCTGCAGAAAGGACTGTCTTGGACAGCCATATAAATATTAAATTAATTTCTTATGAAAGATGGTTGCTATTATACTAAATATTAAATGAATTCATAATACTTGGACACTTGGAATAAATCATTACTGGGATTGCATTTTAACATTTGGCTCCAAATTCCCTTTTCTCTTTGGCTGTTGAAGCCATGGAAAACGGCTGGTTGCTCTCAAAGAAACGTGTGACTTCGTAGCATTGGAGCACTAATGAATTCCCACAGCACAAGGAGTCTTAACTTAGGACCGTTTACAGATGAGAGGAGGCCTGATGGGCTTTAGGTTGAACTACTGATTGCAGGAAGTTCAAAACCAACGTGTTTCTCATGAGGGACATCACAGCAAATCATCAGCTCCCAGCAGTCCTTGGTTTGCTCTGAGCAGCATCAGCAGAGAGTCTGGCACTGGCGTACCAGAAGAGGCTGAGAACATCTGGCAGACTCAAAGGGAGGGAGAGCTGGATGCAGTGTCTACACTCCAGGCACCCAAGGCATTCTGTATTTGTTCACCTCCAAGTATCTCCCCCAAGGCCATAATGGGACTTTTGGGTCTTTTGACTTGGCTTAACAAATGAAGTACAACAAGTACAACATCTCAGCTCTTTAAAGATCACAGATCTTAGTCTCAAAAGTTGAGTAAGATGCACAGTTGACTACAAGGAGCCTAAAAATCAATTCTTTATTTTGCCTTTTGTTAAAGTAGAACAAGGGGTACCTTGGTCAGTTCATTACAGCTCTCCGCTGTCTGAGGGACGGCGGCTTCAGTGCAGAAATTTATGTCAGGAGTAACCTTGTAGGGTGGGAGCTGTTCCTGTAAACAAAATGAGCTGGCTGTCAGACTCGTCTGCTTCTTAATGCACAGATGGTTGTGAATGTGTGTATTTCCTTCTTTCCAAAGATTTTGGCTTCTATGCCTTAGATGGTCTAAGTCATCCAAGGTTTTTCAAATGAAAATTGCCCAAGGTATTTAAATTAGAAGCAAAAATTAGAAAAGCTGCTACCACATAGGAATATTAATTGTTCATTATACAGGGCTTTAGTTTGTGTAGTTACTTTGCATGTGCAAAGCTGCCAATTAAAGAGACTCAAAGTGCTCACTGCTGCACAATAGCCATTTCTCCAGAGCCCCACAATGGCTATTGTGTTCTGTCACTGACCTTTAGACACCTTCAAATGCGTATTGACACAGTATGCTGGGATCATTCGAGCTATTGTTTCAGCCAGCCACGGGGAAAGAAGAGGTTCTCAATTTTGTGAAGAGCTTTACAATCTGATTTAATGATGACAGCAGCAATATTTCTTAATCAGAAAGTGAAAAGAAACGCTGAAATGTGTTCTGGTTCTTCAAGTGAGTTCCATCACACACCGAGGAGTTCTTCCTCCTGGTCAGGGAGAGATGTTTCTCAGGGGCATTTGGTCTTCTCCTCTGCTACACCCAGGGGAATGAAGTTGGTGGCTGTGACCCAGTGGTGCCACACAGCCCTCCCTTCGCTCCCATTGATTGTGCCTGGGTGAACATCTTGGTAGGACGGGTCCTTTAATCTATAAAGTAACCCATAAGTGACAAAAGACCTTAATAGCTGGAATGGGTCCCAGGAGTCTGGCACCTGGAAGCACAGCTCTGACTCTGCTCTTCAAAAATCATTGGACGTGGTAATAACAACCGTGCTTTACTTTTTGCATGTACAGATCTTAACATCTGAGGTATTTCTACTTTCTGACAAGTCTGTGACAGTAAAGAGTGCAAGGAAGAACATCAGAGCAGAACAGCAGCAGAGACATCGGATACTCCAAGTACATTTAAAGTAGATTTACTAGTCTGAGTGTCTTCTAAAAGCTTAAATTTATTTCGTTGTAGTCCTCCCTATTCTTTAAAGCTGCTTTGAGAAATGACTTCAGGACTCAGCACATAAATGAGCATCATTTTAAACCTCGCATGGGACATTTTGTCTACAAACAAATGAATTGCTGGCTTATATTTCCAAAGAGCTTTCCTGCTCAAAGATAGAGAGATCATTCTGTTCCATCAGTACTGTGTTTGCTGGGCTTGTTTTTCCCTCCCCGTATTTGTGTGTGCTTAAGATGGACACAGCAGAATTTCTCACACTGTTATAAAACATGCAAAGTCCAATGCATTTCTTCAGTAAAAGAGGCTGACCTTTATTTCCACATTAATTGAAAGAGTGCTTTTATTTTGTTTGCTTTACTCTGCATCAGAAACCACAGCAGAACTTTGAAACTACACATGCACTGACATTGTGATTGCCAAGTGTGAACGTTGCAGTCTGTATTCAACCATAAGGCAACGCTTGCACCTTAACACTAGAGGAGAGGTGACCTACCTCTGGGAGGGAAATGTGGGCAGGAGCAGCAGTGTAATGCAGGATGGGGAAGGAAGCATGGCCTGGAAAGAAGTATTAAAGCCCTGTTTTGTGCTTCCCCCCTCCCTGCAGTAAGTCTGCATCAAGCAGTAAAATGGCAAGCAGCAAATGAGGCAGCAATGATGAGTGGTTCTCTTGCTTTCCCACTGGTGTCTTTTCAGCATAGCACCTGCTGCATTACTTTTGGGAGTTTCTTTACTGAAGAACAGGAGTCCCCTGGAAGACAGAGAGCAGCAGTCCGGTTGCCTCCTTCTCTGCATGGGAAGTTTGTACCTTTGCTGTCCCACCAACTGCAGTATTTCTTTCAAGAGGCACATCATCACTGCTTGGGTGGATTTGAAAATAGAGATTGTCTATGATAGGTCCTTACTCTGCTGAATAAGTCCAGCACTGCTGAATGGTGATGTGTTTTTGTAGGATGTCTATTAGTGAAGGCCCAGGTTCTACCTGAGTCCACCCCTATACGAGGTAGCCTGGGGAAGTTTCCTGCCGCACAGTGAGATTTTCCAAAAGGAGAACAAAGGGATGAGGGATGTCTGCTCACTGCCCACATCTCCTTTTGTTGCTTTGCAGAAGGAGAAGAAGAGTGGGCTGCTGAAGCTTCTAGCAGGAGCATCAACAAAAAAGAAGTCGCGCTCGCCACCATCCGTGTCTCCCACGCATGACCCGCAGGCGGCCATCGAAGGAGTCCTCCAAGGGGCGGTGGGACCAGAGCTCTCCTCTCTCTCCAGCCACGGCAGGGCAGGCTCGTGCCCTATCGAGAGCGAAATGCAAGGAGCTATGGGGCTGGAGCCTCTGCACAGGAAAACGGGCTCCTTGGATTTGAATTTTTCCATCCCTTCACCTGCCAGGCAGCCCCTCTCTTCCATGGCAGCTATTCGGCCAGAGCCCAAGCCTTTGCCTCGGGAAAGGTAAGCGGCGTATCTCCAGAGGTCACTGCATCCTCAGAGAACATTTGGAGGGAGGCTGCACATTTCACTTGCTCAAGGGTTGTTAAAGTTTTGCAGCTCTGTAGATAGACTGTGAGCGGCCTGTGCCTGTGCCCATTGAAAACCTTCTGGCACGTAGTGCAGGTTTAATTTTCATTCATTTAAAAACGTGTTTCTGGAGAGCAGCGCCTTGCCACGGCAGCCCTTGTCTAAGTAGAGAGGACAGCAATGCTCTCTCAGCCCAGAGAGGAGATACTGTGGGCAAATACCTCTTTGGGATCCCAGTGTTTTAATAAATTCGTGGAGCTGTCATGTGGTCACTTCGGAATAGTAGCTGCAGAGACTTGAAAGAAACCATGTTTATGTGATTGTATGAGAGAGGTCAAATGAAATGCTCAGGACAAGTGAGCCTGGCCCTGAATCTAGTCAGTGTTACAGAGCAGGTGATACAGGGCACAGTAAGGGCTACTGCAGGACCTTATGTGGTGTTTTACAGCACTCGGCTTGGCGTTTGGCAATGATGCTGTAACAAACTTTTCTAAGGCATCTAGCCTGTGAACCACAGTGCTATGCTGAGCAAACTGTACACAACTGGCTAGCAGATACTAAGTGCGTAGGTTGCAACCTGATTCACTGTTTGGCATCAAACGTAACTCTAGATCAGGAGTCCTTAGAAAAACGAGTTGGGCCTTGGACCTGCACTGTCCGACATAAAGTTTCTGCTATTTGCAGGACTGAAGTGGGAGGATGGTGATGAAAAGGGAAGACCTATTGGTACAGAGCTAATTCAACCCTTTCAGAGAAGAACACAGAGTAGCAGCGTATTTCATGAGAGCCAAATTCAAGGCAAATCGGGGTGGCTGCAGGGCATCCTAAGAACAATGGGGGATTTGAAACTGTGTGCTTTTCGGGAGTGATACAAAGAGCTCTGTCCCATCTGTTAAGGAACAGGTTTAGGAACAGCTTGGGACCAACCTGCAAGAGACTGCAGAAGGGACAGGCTGGGGAATATTTTTATTCTGGATTGGGAGTTCTGTGCTGTACTTTGAGCACAGCTACTACACTGGAAGCAGAAATAAATGCAGACAGGTCCTTCAGCATTGTAATGAAGGCAGTGAGAGCAGACTATCACAGTAGTCTCTTGTCTTTAAAATCCATGAAAAACCAATTTAGTGAAAAGAGTGAAAAACCAATCCCTATTTAGGCACACTTAATTTGGTCCACATCACTTTAGATTAACGCTATAAGAAAAGCTAAATCAATATAAACCAGATTTAGCACCGGTGTAACTACATCAGTGGAATGCTGCGCCTTTAGTTAAACATAGCCATGGAAAGAAACCAGGAAGAGGTTCCCTGGCGCCTTGGAGCTGGCTGTTGAGGTGCTGCTTTCCAGGCTCTGATGTAAAGGAGTCCGGACACGCTGTTTAATATGCCAGGGCTGGTCCCATACCGTGCACATTTCTCATTTCACCTCAGGGGGGTCCTGACAGTGAAACATTCAACTAATGACAATTTTAAGCAGCTGCAGTGAAACAGAATAGAACCAGAGGGACACGCTCAGCCTTGCTGGAATGAGGAGAGAATAGATTTAGACTGCTACAACTGTGCACATACTTTCAATTGCAGTATATGGTGGTAAGGAACTTCCTCCCGT
The DNA here is from genome assembly GCF_016699485.2 of Gallus gallus. Classification (NCBI taxonomy): domain Eukaryota; kingdom Metazoa; phylum Chordata; class Aves; order Galliformes; family Phasianidae; genus Gallus; species Gallus gallus. Next base: position 136,817,284 of record NC_052532.1, read on the forward strand.
TTTAAGCATTTTGGTTCTCGAGTCTTAAATCTGAAAATAAGCTATAATTGAAGTAACCCTAATTATACACAGCAGGCAAGATTCTCTAATTGATTCATGAATTAACTTCCATATCATTGGTGTATCCGCGTTCCTTAACTGATCATACGGGTTTTTTCGTGCCATAATGGGAAATATTAATTACCTTCATGCACTAGGAAGGATAATGCTTAGTCCTAGAATAATCTGAGCAGATACATTAAACACTTGTCTCTTAGAAATACATCCCACATCCATCTGTGCTCATTAAATCATCAAATCGCTCAGAAGTACCAAATTATTAAAAAACAAAAAACAACAACAACAAAAAACAAAATCCAAATTACAGTTTTCAGACCACTTGTTCTCTTCACATCTGGCAGCGGAGAAACTTGCATTCAACATCACTCAGCTCCATATTCTGCTCGTTTGCATTTTGGTGCATTTCATCTGCACAGTAGGAGCAATTCTCTGGGAAAGAAAAGGGAGGGAAGGGGGGGGGGGGGGGTAAAAAAAAGGTTAGATAAACAGATTCAGATGCTGGCTGAAATTTTAAAAAGCTGCGGAGCATTTCAGCGCACTTAGCTGTACTTGGCTTTCTGTCTCCCAACGCCCATCTGTGCACACAGAGACAGAGCCCTGGAAGGTTGGAAGAAGTAGCACATTCCTTAATATTTACAGCATTCAAAATGAGGCTCACACAGGCAGCAGAGCACCGCTACTTCTCACAAAGGGCTTGGCTTGCATCTCTGGCCCTTGCCATGTCCAGGCTACTGATGGAAACCAAGCAGACGTGCCACAAGCCGTATCGGAGGTGTGTTACAAAGCCCTAATTGCTTGCAGCTTTAACGGGAGAATCGCCTGTCCTGCTGCCCGACAGCACAGCCCTTGGTGGGAGCGCAGCCTGTCAGAAGGGAAGGGTGAATTGAGCTTCACCGTCGTAGAGATGCTGCTAATTTTTATGCTGTTGTTCATCTTTTGTACACGGAAAGAGCAAGGAAAGCAATACTATATATTACCATTTGATATTTCCAACACCTGGCTGCGGGTGGCTGGATTGGAAAGGAAAATGGTCCTACCTCCCCTGTCATTTACCTTTGACATTTAACTGGGTTGCTGGGATGGTTAGTGCCCATCTCTGCCTTCTGAGTGTATCTTCCCACGGTACATTTTTAAAACCACCTTCGTTCTGCTGCTCTCTGCTGCAAAGCATACCGCAGTCTGAGCAGCGGAGCGGAGAAATTTCCCAGGTGGTGTCCTTGTCACTTTGTGTTGCAGCGACTGACTGTCAAGTGAGTACCCCGTCACGCTGCATGTGCCCCACGCACTCTTTGCCAGCAGCTGCTCCATCCAGCAGCTGCTTGTGCAAGAAATCGGACTGGTACGGCCGATCCCATGCAGGGATGCCATCAGGCAGCTACGGACTCACCCCCACCCCCCTGACACCGGTGGCTCACGTGGAAGAGGGGTATGCCGTCTGCCTAGCAGCACCAAAGCAAAACATTTGCCTTGCCACGCCCTTCAAGAAAATATGACTGTACGTTGAAGCAAAATGGGAGAGCTGAGTGTATGTGCGTGAGTCATGTTCCCCTCGCTGGCTGGCACCGTTCCCAGATGCAAACCTGAGTAAAACATGTCACGCGTTGTTGACTCTTTTATAGTAACTGGCACTAATTCTGCCATGTTACAGTCTGATAAAGCGGTTGTAGCCAGACTTACTGTCACGACTGGCATATCTGCCTGGCGTTCGTATGGTTTTCAGGGAGCCTTTGAACAAGTGGTAACCACAGCAGCGCTGCAGAATTACATAGGAGCGGTGAGTGTAACCTTTAAAATAGACCCCTCCACGTTTCCATCTATCCTTTCTACAAATCACTGCCGCATTAGGAATTGAGCTCCCCATTCAAGGAAGCATTCAAGCATGTGCTTAACGCCCATTGACTTCAATTTTGTCATGCACGTATATCTTCTTTGCCAAAAGGGAAAGCAAAGGAAGGGTTTTTTTTCTTTCCTGGAAAGTGATACCAGAGACATGACCCCAGGAGTATGTTCTGACTGAGCAGTGACATGTATGCACACGGTTAAGTGCTTCTCTGTCTTGGGTGCTTGCCTCAAGATTGAGAAACTGGGGTCAGCCATCTCAGAAATTGAATCCTGCAGTGCTTCCAGCAGAGGGTGAAGGATCCAGCTGAGGTTTGTTCTTCTGAGTCTGCTGGTTCAGACGCTGTAAAACAGAGCAGTGGAACAGGTTCTGGCTTGTAGCGCGCAGAGGTGCTTTGCAGGTCCCTGCAATGGATCAGTGAAAGGATGAAGAAACAGAGCTCCAATGATGAGCAGGAGCAGCGGTTATCTGGGCTGGATACTCGATTGTCACGGATGATCTATCGCCTCACAAAACAGATGTCACATCACACATGGGATCTGTTGGATTTACAGCACTGGACTCCTGAAACCTGTTCTCAGTGCAGTATTTTTACAAGCAGAATCTTGGAATAAAGCATTCGAACTCGAGCACTGTAAATGGGTCCAGACTGGAGATTAGCTTTGCAGTCCTAATTTGCCTTGTTGCACCTCTATTTTTGCAGCCGCTGTAGCTCCACCAGTCTAGTGGACACACGTATTTACTCAGGGAGAAGGTATTCAGTATTTTGTTTCTTTCCTCAACGTCCAGCCTTGAGCCCAGCTTTTAATTACTGATTTAATGACTATTCCATGCCTGTTTGTTCACAATGACAGCCTGCATGAGCAACTTAGAGCAGGCAACTGACTCCTACGCAGCTGAAGTGCGTGAGATGAGACTCACTGTGTGGAAAGTGTGGCACGAGGCCTTGCAGCTGGAGGAGTCAGACAATCCCACATGCCTCACACCTGTGCTTCTCAGCGAATTTCTCTGGGGTTGCTCACCAGACATCTCCCAACCTCTGCAGAAAATGAGGTGTCTTCAGCAAGCTCATATCTCTTCCATGTCAGAACCTTGACTTGCATCCTGAGCAGGACATTGTGTGCACTAAATGAGGCAGGCATCCTGTGGGAAAAGTAGTAAGTGATCACGTAATGGAAGGTTCAATTGAAAGCAAGCAACAGTGAAGTCATGGGCAATCTTACTCTCTTATTTCTTCCCCTCAGATGTGTGGTTGCAAAATGTTCCTGCTCTTTTAAGGTGTCTTTATGCATCTACATGTCTGACATCTTGAGTCACTCTTGCTTCTTTAAAGGGAACGAAAGCAGAACTTCCATCATGTAACACATATCAGAGGTCAGGAATCTTAGTTCACCTTGCACACGTCAGTAGTGATAGTGAGGGGAGAGCTGGATGGGACAGCTGACTGCAAGGACAAGTGCTGTAAGGACATGGCTATGGGTTTCATTTCTTACTCAGCTCTCTGGTCCCCTCCCTCACCTTCTCCCATTCACCAGTGCCCAGGCAAACCAGTTCCACATCCCTGCTGGTACCGCTCCCAGCCTCCCCTTATGTATTTTCTCTTGGGCACTGAGGTCCCTCCCCAAACCGTATCATCCCCTCTGAGTTCGAAGTGCCCAACCCAGGGGTGCAAAGTCAGCATAGAGTCTGTGCCCTGGAACTAAAATAGGAAGGAAGCCCATTGCTGGGAAAGGAGAAATGCAACTGCTGATGTCCCGCAGAGCTAATACAACTTGGCGCATCAGCCAGCAGAGATTTTAACTTCATTGCCCTCTGACCCTCTGCTAAACATGTGCCATCTGAGGGCATTTTGAACCTTACCAAGAGCAGGTGAATTCCTGAAGGAACATCACTGCTGACTGACCAGTAGGGCTGTAGAACAGGGCTTCCTCAGAAGGCTGATCACTTTCTGATGGTGCAGTTTGCAAGAGAAAATACCCAATATCAGTAAGAGCAGGCGGAGGTGCTCGCCTCACTTGTAATCAGGTTTGTTGCCCAGCTACTTAGCATTTGTAAAAGTTCATAATTCAGAGGTGTAATGTGATATGGATAAAACAGGCATTTCTGAGATATGTCTGAGATGTCAGGAGGCAGTTTGGGGTAAGAAAACCTGCAATGTTATCATAGCTTCTCAAAGACAAGGGGACAAAAAGGGAAATGAAGAGCGGAGATATAAATAGAAGAACGTTGGACTGCCTTTTTGGGAGCGAGGGAAGGGAAAAGAACTCTTCTGCCAAGAAAATATGGCCAATATATATTTGCAGTGAAGTTCTGGGGGAAAAAAATCAAGGCTGAAATGCCACCTGGAGGTCTCCGAGTGGCAGCACACGCTCTGACAGGAGCGATTTATGGTGCCTGCGAGCCCCTTGCTGGCAGCCAGGCCGTGTGATCATTTTTCTGCTCTCTGCAACCTTGGTTGTTCTGGCTCTGCCCGGCACTGCTTCTAAAACCTCACAAGGGAAAAAAATGCAAGCATCTTTTTGGTCTTTCACGGAGGATTTCTTAACTGATTTGCAAGGTCTTTTATACCTAAGATTTCGTTCCTCTATCAAAAACACTTCCCTGTTATCCCATGAAGTACCGTAGTTAATTGAATTTAAACCACAGCACTTGGGGTTTCCTTAAATGGGAAGAAGTGCTTCATTTTGCGAGGCGGTGGCTGAGATTTATTTCTTTAACTCTCTAAGGAAATGCTCTGAGAATCCCTTTAATGAAGATGGGCACATTCTTACTGAGCGTGGTCACCTCCCTCCTCGTGTTAGCCATTTAGGGAGTAGCAACTCCGCGCTCCTAAGGTGTACCCTGTCTTTAAAAGGAGGGCTGTGTACTTCAGGTCTGAGGTGTTGGCAGTCCCAGCTGGGTTCTTGGGGTGACCCTACACCAGACAAAACCTTCTTCTCTATTTTTGAACTGATCTGCCAAAATGGCCTGGGGCTGCCTCTGCACTACTCGGCTGCTGTCCAGCTCCATCCTTCCTCTTCCTCAAAGCCTTTCGGGATCCTGGAGCACAGCTTGAGTGCACTGTGATTGTACATAGAGTCAGGAGATCTGAAACTTGGCATCATCTTAGCTAAAATTGTTCCTCTCTGATAATTTAATTAATCAACACTGCGGCAGAGTGTTTGAAATAATGTGTGCATTCATTTGCATAATGGCTGTAATTGGCAAATCCTCTAAGTGTAGCAGTTCTACAGACGATAGCGTGATAGACCATTTTCCCACAGCCAGCCCGAAACACACTTTTCAACCTCTGCTATTTGTTTTTCCACAGAGAAAGGCAGTGACAACTAGATTTATTGGCCAAGGGACTGAGATGACCAACAGATTTTTGATGACGCTTGAACACTATTTTCTACATGACCGTGTTGCCATGTAAAGTTAACAAGGCTGTAGTCAGGTTTTAGAGCAGAACCTCCACTCCAAATGGAACTGAATGCGTTTCCAAGTCCATGGAGGTATCCAAACATGTAGCCAAACCTGGCATTTTCACCGTCATGTCAAAACTAAATGGGGTCCCTAGTTTCAGAACAGTGGTCACTGTGTACCCAAGCAGTGTCTGCAAAGAAAATCAGCAGCTGCTTCTCAAGAGATCCTTGCTTTGGTACCATCTCACAGGGAATCATAGAATCATAGAACGGCTTGGGTTGGAAGGGACCCCAAGAATCATCAAGCTCCAATCCCCTGCCCCAGATCTGGTACTAGACCAGGTCGCCCAGGGCTCCATCCAACCTGGCCTTGAACACCTCCAGGGATGGAGCATCCACAGCCTCTCTGGGCAGCCTGTGCCAGCACCACACCACTCTCTCTGTAAAGAACTTCTCTCAATGGAATGGCAGATCCTTCAGTGCGTGTTGAGTCCTAAATGACAGGATGTTATTTTAAATAAATACTTGCCTGTTAAAAAGATGACTGAGGGATGAGAAGCCATCCAGTGGTTGTGGAAATATGAATCCTCAGGAGATGGGCTTTAGATAATCAATTGTCATCTCTTAACTATCTTACCGTATTAATTACTTCGCAATTAGCTAGACTGTTATTGATTGCTAATCAAATGCCAGAGGACAGTGAAAGTATGTGCTCTGAGGAAGAAGAGTACAGCATAAATACATTCCCAGCCCTGCACACCAGTGCACTGATGTGAAAGGGCCCGGTCTGTGTTCCCAGGATGATGAAGCTGAGAGCAGAACAGCTGTATGGGGACCATCACTGCTCCATTGCAATGGAGTAAATGGAAGCCCAGTTCCCGGAGAGCCCTGCAGGTGGCTCAGGGTAAGGGCTCCCTCTTGGCTTAGAGAGTGCTTCGAAAGTCATTTCTTATCTTTCCAACTTAGTTTCCCTTTCAGGTCTGGGGGACCCAAAGTGTATTCCCAAAACACATGGTAAGAAGAAAACTGTGAAGTGCTTTAGCTAGTTTCTGCTGATATTGAGGGCAGCTGGCCAGAGCACTGCCAATTCCAATTTGGGATGGCGTGGATGCAGCAGTGTGCAAGGCTGTCACCCCAGGCATCTGACAACACATCCTGCTGTCACAGTCCAGCCTTATGGCATGTCCCAAGCACAGCCGCCAGTCAAGCTGGCCAGAAAGCTCCCCATGGTACTGAGCTTTGGTTGAAAATGTAGCAGCATCAGATGCAACTGCTTTGCAAAAGTCTGGCTTACTGATGTTTCCAAGCGCATTTTTCCTCAAAATTTCTGATTGAAAAGAAATGAGGGAAAGAAAGAAGTGAGGTGATGTCTCTGACTCAAACCATAGCGGTCTTCCTTAAGCCCAAAAGAAGTTTGTCCTGGGTAGGCCCCTGGGGTCGCTGGCCCGAGGAACTGAGCCTGCACAGGGCACACTCCTGGACCAGGTTGGCCCTGCGTGGGCTTCAGGCAGCTGATGGGTGGATGGGTGTCTGACGAGGTCTTGGCCCTTTTGTTTCCGAAGGTACCGTGTAGTGGTCCCCTACCCACCGCAGAGTGAGGCCGAGATCGAACTGAAGGAGGGTGACATTGTGTTCGTGCACAAGAAGCGGGAGGACGGCTGGTACAAAGGGACGCTACAGAGGAATGGCAGGACGGGACTCTTCCCCGGGAGCTTTGTGGAGAGCTTCTGAGGACGGATCGCCGCTCTCTGGACTGGAGGAGCTTTCAGGGGAAACTGCATAGCACAAGAAGAGACCGCAAAGGGAAACTGGACTGATAACCACTGCCATTTTTATTTCCAAAGACTCCCCCAGGCCCTTCAGTCCACAGCTTCGGAGACACAGCACCCCACTGTGCTTCTGGAATCGCGCGGTGCATACGGTGGTATGTTGAAGTAGTGCCTTCCACCTGGAATCACGGACTGAAAGGACGCCCACACGGACTGTACGTAGCCTAAACTCTGGCTGTTAACCCTTTGTGTAAATTATAGAGAAAATATCTTTAAAAAAAAAAAATTAAGAGGAAAGTTGTTATATTGCTGTAACTTATTTGTCAGAGCTGCAGTGTTCTTATTACTGGCCTATGCAAGATGGATTTGAGAGTTCAGAGAGTTCACGGAGGTGTGCTAGGAAGCTCTTAAACTGGGATTTTGTTATTTCCTGAGGGAGAAAGAGGGTGGGGAGGGTGGAGAAAACCCCGGCTAAAGAATTGTGTGTCGTCATGCAAGAGAGAGCGAGGAGCCCAAAACGTTAACGTCATGCTTTCTATATACCTCAGAGATATGCTGCGTGAGTTTGTCAGTAGGTGTGTCAGTGCTCAGAGTCCCCGTCACCCGCTGTGTCCCGGTGCTACCGCCGGGCGGATCTTGGAGGAAGCACAGCTCCGCCATCAAACTGTGGTTATTCCAGCGGAATCCCTTTTGCCTGTCTTCTGCCCTTATTATATGCAGCATGGATTTTTGTCCTTCAGTATCACTTCCCATTGCTTTTTTGTATGACGTACCTTTTTACTGTAAGAATTGTTATACTTTATATATATCCCTATTAGATCAGACATTTCCTCTTTTTCATACATCTGGTGCTATTTTTTTTAACTGCTAAAGATTCGGTTCGGTTAAACAGAGAGGCTGCAACAAGGTTTGCGTTCAGCATACGAAATTAGGAATGTACCTGAAGATCGAGATCAGACTGTTCATGCTTCATAGAGGAAAAGAGAAAAAGCTGCTTGGTCACTGATAAGTATCCTGGGAGCAGCGTGCCCGTGCACCGTGCACACGTGCGCTCTCTCCTGCGTATTTGTAGTGTCTGAAGACCCACGCTGAAACACAGCGTTCTGTCTGGAGAGTGATAATGACTCCAGAATTGGAAGTAGTTCCTAGAGGAGTCATTTTAATTGACTTTCTTGTGGCAATAAGAAGAACACTGCAGGTTCTAGCTTGCGCAGGGGCCGTGGCGTTTTCCTCTGTCGTTGCATCACGGAGATGAGAGCTGATCTGCAGCGGCTGTGATTAGCATTATCGACATGTGATTTCTTACTGTAGAAATGTACAGTTTTGGAGACTGTTCAATTTCTTATAATGGTCAAGCTACAATACAAACCGTATCAGGCAATATAAGCTTCCATCTACCAGGGACTTAAAGGTGCAATAAGTGTAAAGCGAGTTCAGTCAGTTATTCCTACAAAGCAGAATGAGAAAAGTTCAATAATGCGATTGTGAGAGTACTTAAAAAGAGCTCAGCTCTTGCTGAATGAAATGTGATGAAAGAATTTTCTTAGCTGTATCTGTACCTTGGCTGTTGTCCAGAGCCAACATGTGGTGGTCATTTAGGAGCGTGTTGGAAGCACTGTAACCTGGAGATGATCTTATTAAAAGGAAGAGGCCCAGTGGGTGAACATCGTTACTGCGTTGACAGTACTTCATATGCAAAGGTGTAAGTTTTGTTTTCATTCAAGCTGTGTCTTCTAGTACATATCAAAAACCACATCCATGAACGTTCCTATTTAATTCAGCTCTGTGACTTTGTTCTCTGCAAAAATAAGTTTCTTCTCGCTGTCACGTGTAACAAACAGATCCCAGAAACACATTCCGTGGCCAAGTATAGCACCTTCAAACAGGGAGGCATTATTTTCAGGGTGTTTCTTTTTATATTTAACATTGCTGCATTTCTTCGTATTCCAGATTGTAATGAGTCAGCCACTAAAAGTTTAGTTACTGTTGAGAGGAAATTGCCTTTTTTTTAACCAATAGGAGATTGAAGAAATGTCTTCTGGAAAGATTTCTTTGAGAATAGAGCCATATCTGTCCATCTGTTTGGTCCAAATCAGAACCGGTATCACTGCACCTCAAACAGGACTGCACACTTAGCAAGCTGAAAATGTCAGAACGTGTCTTATCGATTCCAGTGAAAATTCTGGGTTAGCTCTGCCAGACACAAGGAGGTTTTTCTGACAGCTTACGGTGGTTAACGTTCTCTTAAAATTCTGTTCCATGGGTGTATTTACCACACGCAGAAAAACTAAACAGGATGATGGCTTGGTTGCTGCCTGTTGTGTTTAGCCAGATCTAAAATGGGTCCAGATTTCTACCTTTGAATGCTTAACAGGGCAAAAATTGATATGTGAGAAGATAAAGGAAAACATGCAGATGTCGTGCCATGAAATCAGCGCTTTAAATCATGTTTTGCAAGGGAGATGTTGTTTTTCTAATGGGCAACGACCCTTGCGGTCATACCTCCTGCAAAGAAAAGTATTTGCTGGGGGAATTTGTTTTGATAACAGCTGCTTCTGGCCCCTGATTACTGCTTATCATCACACTTTGGGTTACTGAGTAATCTTCTTGGACAAATCACTCCCATGCGAGGAGCACAAGTGCAGAACACAACGCAGATCGGTGATACAGAAAAGTGACCCAGAGCCACTCGGAAAGCCCTGGACTGAAAGAGGCTTGATGTGTGCTGTGGTCTCGTTTCCACCTGTCATACGAGGGAAAGGGGAAAGAGATTCGCATCTCCTACAACGGGGGAACAAAGAGAAGAATCCCTCTGGCAACCTCAGTTCGTAAAACGCCAGGTTTGCTGTTTTAGAAGCGTGTTCAAGTAACTGAACAATCCCTTTGAACTTTGCACAGCTCAGAAGATGTTTTTGTTATACATGAATGTTAACGTGATTTAGGAAATGTTGGCGGATATGAGTACAAATGAACTACAATGACTGTGTTTCTGATTCCTTAAGTAAAATAAACATTAAGGCAACTCGACGGAGGTTTCTCTCTTTATTAGGTGGCGAATTGAACAAACAACACAAGTAAGTGGCTCTGAAGCTCACAAGGAGCGCTTCCTTTCACTAGTAACTCCCCCATAAATAAAGACCAGGTAACGGTAAGATCCACCTGACCAGAAGGCACAGTCTGCTTCTGGTTCTTCTTTCAGCAGGTCTTGAGAAGTCAACGCTGATCTCAGATGTGAAGAAAACAGGGCAAGTCCAGAGGAAGAGAGCAGGGATAGGACATGTGTCCCTGGTCTGCACGCAGATGGGGAACCAGGAGAGCTAGCTGCTGAGTCACAAATATTATGATGTGGGAACTGCAAGAATTTACATGTGGGCAGGCAGCAGCTTTCCCTCCATCTCAGCCTTGCCAGTTGCAAGGTGCCAGCAGTGTGGCAACCACCCTCTGAGGCCATGTACCTGACTGAGCCCCAGCCCCACACCTCGTGCTTTGCTCCTGCAATGGCAATTCCAGCCATGTTTCAAAAGAAAAATTATAATCATAAAATTGTTACGCGGCTTGGCCATTCCTAGACACTTGTGGAGAGCAGAACCACCTGGACAACATCTGCAGGGCTGTCCTGCATCCAAGAGCTCCTCCTGACATAAGCAGCTCCTTACAACATGGTGAACCTGGCAGATGTGTGGCTTAGCGAGTGGCTGCCAACCCAAATAAATGAGCTGTCCTGGCAGGGAAGCCAAGCAGTGATCCAGTCTGGAGAGGGCCCTGTCCTCTCCTCCTAGCCTTTCATGTAGCAAAAATAACTTTCCAGTCGGCCACAGATGTATTTCTAATTACTGGGTGTGGGTGTCTCCCCACCCACAGAACACCACTTGGTTTTTATCAGCTGTACGAGCCAGGCCACCAGGCTGGGGCTGGCACTGAAGTCCTGTCCCCATCCCATACTTAGAGGGATAGCTCAGCTCAGCCAACTCTCATGTATACTTATCAAATGGAGACAAGCTCCCCTCTTTGCCCCCACCCTGGTGAGACCCCACTGCCCATAAAAAGAAACCAGAATCCCCGGGGCTTGGTGAAGAACTCATAGAATCATGGATCACAGAATGGTTTGGATTGGAAAGGATCTCACAGCCCCAACCTATGCCATGGGCAGGGCTGCCCCCCACCAGTTCAGGCTGCTCAGGGCCCCATCCAACCCAGCCTTGAGCACCTCCAGGGATGGAGCAACCACAGCTTCTCCCTTGTCCTGTCACTATCTCCCCATGTAAAAAGTGTCAGTCCCCCTCCTGCTTGTAAGCTCCCCACAAGTACTGGAAGGCTGCAGTGAGGTCTCTCCAAAGCCTTCCCTTCTCCAGGCTGAACAAGCCCAGCTCCCCTAGCCTGTCTTCACAGGAGAGGTGCTCCCTCTGACCATCCTCGTGGCCCTTCTCTGGACCTGCTCCAAGAGGGAAAGGAGCTTTCAATGCAGAGGTACCTAAAGGACCTACAAGCCACACCTGCACTCTTCCTATTTCCCCCTAGCAGCAGCAGCAGAACAGTGACCTGCACTTCTTCATGGGTGTGTTCGAGTGCCCTGCAGCTGCAGCTGCGCTCTCAGCAACCCACCAAGCAGACACAGGGCGGGGGGCAATGCGTTAAGATCTTCCCCACCTCTCCCCAGATAATTGTCTGGGATCTGCATTAATAGGAACATAAATTGACTGCTGCTGTGCTAAATGACAGCCGAGTTTTGTTTGACGAAGCTAGGAAGTATCTTATTCTGAACGTCGGCACCGAACAATCTAAATGCAAATTGCAAAATGTTTGGGGGCAAGGAGGCTGTTTATCTTCTGATGAGGTTATATAATAATGCAGCCAGGGGAGAGAATTGCCTTTCAGTTCATAAAGGCTATCAAAACACGTGACAGTTAAACGGCCGGGCCGGTGTTTACATATTATTCTAATGGACCAGCATCAGCTCTTTGCCGTGGGTTTTCATTTCACAAATGATATCTTTTAGATGAGATGTAGTGCTGAGGTGCCCCAGCTGTATTTCAGCAGGCCGCACACCCCCGAGCTGTCATGGAGCCACCAGCACAACCCTGGTACGTCCTCAGCTCCTCTCACGTCTTCTTCAATAAGACACAGTGCTCCAGTGCCCAATTTGGGGGTGACTGCGAGGGGCTGCCTCCTGCGCTGTGGGTGCCAGGGCAGCACACCGTGTGCTGCAGCACTTCCCAGAGGGAAGACAGGAATTCCCTTTACCCTAATCCTGGAGTGAAGAGGCTCCTGTGGCCATTCAGATGGGGGGTCGACAACTCAGCGCTTTCAACATCTTGCAGAACTGCTCTCCCTGAACTTCTTCCGCAGCAAATTTGTGATATAACCATCTCTGAGCTTGATTTAGGCTCCTGCATCTCTCCATAAATTAAGGAACAGTTTTGAGTTTCCTCCAGCAGTCTTGCTCATCCGGGAGGCAGAGGAAGGAAAGGATTAATGTGTTATTTTTATTTTCAGTTTTAAATATGTCTCACGCAGAAAAACACTCCTTTACGAGGGAGGAAAAAAGGCAACAGATCTGCAAAAACAACACAAGTTGTTTGTGTATAAATCGTTGGGCTCCCAAGTTGTTTAATGCAGGGCAGCCAAACAACTGAAAAGCAGGACGAGAAGGCCATCAGAACATATCGATGGCCTTTTCACTGGTGCGTTTAGGGAGGGCGACCCAGGAGTGGGGATGGCAGCCCAACCGGGGGATATGTGCCCACTGTGTGGGTGGCACCCAGGTTTGAGTTCTCTCAGGGCCCCTTCATGAGGGATCTTCACACCGTGGGAGGACTGAGGGCAGGTTGGCAAATCCTCCCCGTTAACTTACTAATGTTGCAGATAGCGTATGTGTATATGCATGAATTTATATATATATATATATCATCTTTACTACCATCATATGTGCCCAGAGCTCTAGGTGTGTGCCTACAGCAGAAGAGGGAAGGAGATGCTGTGGGCTGAGCAGGCGGCTCTCCATGTGGAACTGGCCTAACTCCAGTGCTGTCCTACAAGTCTGGCAATGCAGAAATAACAAGCATTGAAGAAATGACACGATGCTCAAACTTTTGACATCAGGTGGCTCTGGAGAAGGCACATTCAAAGTCATCCCTCCTTCAACCCTTCAGTCCTCACAGAAGAGCTTTTCATGAAACGAGCCATCATTTATTCAAATTTAAAGGCATAGAAGTGTATTCTTGAGCATTTCTCACAACTTTACTTGGAGAGATGTCACAACACTGCATCCCCATTTACCATGAGCATGGGACAGTAACGTGCTCTGGAAACACACAACTAATTAAGCATAAATTCTGCCCAAGAGAATTTGCAAAAAGCACTGCTTCACTTCTTCTAAATTAATACTCATTAGGTGAGAGCAAGAAGGCTAGAGGGGTAACTGGTGTGGGGAGGATCAGGCTTCCAGCACCTGCTCAGATGGGTATTAATTATACAAAGAAGTGAAGTCCATGTGAGTATGCAAGGCATGTGTCACTCACAATGCCTTGCCTGGAGGGCACTGGAGTGGGATGGGATGGAACAGGGTCGGATGGGATGGAATGGGACGGGACGAAGTGGAATTGGGATGAAACAGGATGGGATGGGATGGGATGGGATAACAGCAGTATAGATGTGTGTCCTGCATCCCCAGCACCAGCTCTGCCCTGCAGCCCAGCCCCATTCAGGTGGGGAGCAGGATCCAGCCCAGTTGTGCTGCTGCAGGGACAGGGACACCTGCCCAGGAGCTCGTTAGTCACAAAGCACTTGCCTGGCAGTCATGATGTGATTTATTCTGTCATTAGCCTTATCTCGCATTCCAAAACTGACTTAGTTTCTAAACTGCATGAGGTTTTGTACTTTCATTAATCTCTTTGGTTTGATAGATTAAATTAACCTTTTTTAAGGACAAAAGAATTTCCTTTTTTCATTTTTCCATGGTCAAACAAGCTGAGGGGCTGTTTCCCCGACATTTCCCTTTAGTTAGAACATACCTCTGTCTGCGACTGTAAGTGGGTGCGCCTGCATCCATCCCTGTAGGCCAATCAGCAGGATATTTTCCTCCCTGCTCCCTCCGCTAATTTCTGTATGGAAGCCTTTCTGCCACCTCCCAGACGTTAATAAAAATTGGAAATGAGCATCGCTGAGGATGTACACATGAAGCAGAGCAACTCAATGAGGGACTGTCCCTCATACCAATAAAACCCGCTGCATTTCTCCAGGCAGTGTGTGAAATATAGCGGGCACATAACATATCCCGCAATAATAGGCTGCCATGTGACTCCTTGGCACCCAGGGAGCTATCATTTTCAATTAGGAAAAAGGCCTCTGGCACGCAACAAAGACAGCAGAAGCACCGCGTGCAGTTAAGGTGAAATTTAACTTCATTAAAGCTCAATGCAGATTAGTGTTTGCCTTTGTCTCAGCACCGCGTCCCTCTGCCACCATGCAGAAGAGGACTCTGTGGCGCTAGCTTTGCTGAAAGCCCAATGCGGGTGCAATGGAAGAGAGGAGACCCCAGAATAACACTTGCAGGAGGCATGCAGCACAAAAGACCTTTGTAGAAAATCGAAAATTACCATCCTCACCAAGCAGGGCCTATGATTTAAACATAAATCTGCTTCTGAGGTGCTGAATATCAAGGCCAGTCATCATTTCGGGATGTAAAACCAGCCTGCTTTCTGCTTGATTTAAGGCATTGCCTCTCCGTGCTCCCAGCTGGGATAAGAAGAATATACAAACCCCTGGTGCCTGCCCCTTCCCATCGCCAAGGGCATTGCCTGTGCCTGCAGTTCTGCATGAACCCCTTAACTGGTTCATACAGTCCCAGCAAATCCAACACATTATTCTGGACACATCTCTTTAATGTCTCACTTAAATCTCCTGAAGAGTTTAACTTGGTTTTTACCTCGGGTTTCCTGATGTTAATCTGCTACAATATTGACCTGTGTTTATTACAGCATTTCTTATATTTTCAACAGAATACGCTGCCCAGAGAAGCTGTGGTGCCGCATCCCTGGAGGCACTCAAGGCCAGGTTGGATGGGGCCCTGGGCAGCCTGAGCTGGTGGGGGGGAACCCTGCCCATGGCAGGGGGTGGGGAGCTGGGTGGGCTGTGAGGTCCCTTCCCACTCAAACCATGCTGTGATGGTATGATTCTGATATGACGGGCCCACCATGGCACTGCTCTCTCTTCCAGGACCCCGCCTGGGTCAGAGCTGGCAGCTCATCAGCATGAGCGTGAGACACAACCCCGCAGCTGTGGCTGTAAGGCAGGACACCCACTGTTTTGTCTCCCCTTGATTTCTGCAGGGTGTGTAACAACTGACCGGCCCCACAGGAGCGTGTGCTGGCACAAAGCCCAGGAGATGTCAAGCTGATGTCTTGTTACTCTTTATAGGGACTAGCCAGCTATGTTTGGAGCCAGTATGGAACCAGGAGGTGTCAGCAATGCAAGTGAGCACAGGAAAATATTACTACAGGACTTTGAAAGTCTTCTGACGTATGTGTTGTCTTACTTGGATCTATTCACACCTCTAATCTCCACCTTTCACACCTGGCCTTACAGTACTGAACACTGCGCAGCATCTGTCAGGGCACATCTTCCCACTCCGGTGTCAGCAGTAAATGCAAGAGGACAGAGGCATCAGCTGTGCAGTTTTTACTTTGAGGAATGTTTTTATGATGTAAACCACTGAGCATATTACCAAAGAGCATTCCTTTGTGCTTAGGTAAAGCACTTTTTCAGTTTTTGAGGCTGAGAATCGTCACAAGAAAAGTTACTGAGCAAGTAGCTAAGATGGAGAAGGAAATATGTGCAGTTACGCCTAGTATTAAAAGAACATAGACTGTGCACTGTATGAAAATACACTATAAACTGGTCTAAGAAAAACAACTCACTTATTTGACAGCTAACACAAGACAGAAAAATCTCAAGTCTTCCCTCTTGAAGACCCAAGCTTTAAAAGACATTGTACGAAATTCCTTGTGTTGGAAGGCCAGGATCCTGATCACCCCTACAGCACACCTGCCCCAGCAGCCCCCACCTTCCCTCCTCTGGTAGCTCCACGCTGTTTCTTGAACTGAAAGCCTTTCACATTTCCTGTGGCTGAATTCTGGTGCAACTCTGCACTTACACATACTTCAGTTGCCTGAGGATTTTCCATCCCAATTGTTCCTGGTGAGTAAATTCTGGACAGTCCTTTAATTTTGGCTGGACGAAGTGGGACTTTCACAGCTTTTCTTTGCCTGTGGGTTTGTTTTTCACCCAAACGTAATTTTGGTGCTTACAGCAGGACACGGCTCCAGCCTTTCCAGCGCAGTTACTTAGCACCCCTCTCTGGCGACTTGGATAAACAAGGCAAAAATGGACTTTACAATACAGACAGAAGAAATAAGCCAAAAAAGCATTAAATGAAAGATGGAGAGCAACCACAACATACCTTTCCTTTTCAATTTCCACGAAAACTGTAGTGTTCTTTAAAAACAGTCTTTCAGGCAAACAGATGCAGTGTTTCCAAAAACATTGGTCCTTGGTCTCACCCATTTCTCTGATTTTCTACATCAAAATGCTTTATTTGAAAAACACATTTTAATAGCTGCATTGTAAGTCACCAACATGTCCAACTTGCTCCTCCACCCCTGGACTCCTGAGGCTGTTTCCAAAACCTAAAGGTAACACTTCTGCATGGAGGCTCTTGTGCCAGACAGCACTGAATTTACTGCTTCAGGTGTTATGTCCCAAGATTTGTTTTAGTGCGTTTTATCAAATGTTTAAAGCTGTAAATCTTTTTTAAACGTGCGTAAGATTGTACAGATTTGGGTGTTGGTTTTTTTTTTAAACAACCTGTGCAGGCAGGTTGTAAAACATGGCTGTTATCAATGAGCACACTGGGCTGTAATTATTGTATGGGCATACTTACACTGACAGCAATCTGTTTGCAGCCATTATCAATCCCCAGTGCAGTATACTCACAATGCACTATCTGTATTTATTGACACAAGAAGCTCTGCCAACACACAAACTTCATGATATCATCCACTAAAATGTGAGGATTGCTCTTGATCTCACAGGAAAACATGAGGTGAAATACTCAAAACATATTGTTGGCATGAAAGGCCTTGCTGGGGAAGTCTGCTGTTTCTCCTACCACGATTACATCTTGCTTACCTGTGCCCATGGGTTATGATGTCCTGTGGTTTCTGTGATGACATTTCCAGTGACTGGATTCATAAACTGAGCTGTTTCCAGCCCCAGCAAAATGTTAGGACAGTATTTCCTCACATGCCAAGAAAAACAACGCACCATCTTTTAATTAGGATCTCCCTCTTTTCTTTAAAAATGACTGAAGCAGAGCATCAGTTTTGCTGGCAGCCTTTAAAATTTGGTATGCTGAATTGTGGTGGCCCAAAGAGCCTTGGTTCATCGCACATTTGCCTTAAAGTTGCTTGCAGGTAGAGAATCCAGGCTGGACTCATACTTCTGAGGCCTTCTGACTGTATCTCCCTCCCCTGCCATGCCATGCCACAGGACACCATTGGTCAGACGGATTGCTAGCATGCTTCGTAGCCACTCAAATTGGAATTAAGTCCTTGGTTGAGTACTCAAGTGAAGAACTGGTTGCACTAGTTGCTGACTGCTTGGTTAGAACCCAGCTGACACAGCCATGCCAGCAGGGCTGGAAGAACCCCCGGTAGGCCCAGGCAGGAAGTGAGCAGCCCACATAGGCCTGAGCCTGGGTGCAGTTGGTTACCAGGACTCGTTTTGTCCTGGTGAGTTCGAAGCCTCCCAGCAGTCACACAGGAGCACCTGCCCCCCTTAACAGCACCTTCATGCAGAAATACAAGAAAACTGTGCTCCATGAGGAACCAAAGGAAACATGTTCACACAAAAACTTCAGTGTGAGAAGAGTTTTAAATCCAGCTCCTTGTTCTGCCTAATTTGGAACAGGGATTTGAAACTTCTCACCTTTCAGACCATGAACTTATCCACCAAGGTTGGGAATTTCTGAGGTTGGTCTTCCTCATCATTTCCTTGCTGAAATGGTCTCATGTACTTATAAACAATTACATCTATACTGGAGCAAAGGGTAAAATTTGACATTATCCTTAGCCTGCTCATTTTTTCCTTTCTGGATCAATGCACACTTTCTTACATAAATAAAAACAGAAAAGGACAGAAAGGTGGACTGACAATTCAGAATAGAAACATGCTTATCCGTGGCAAGCTATTTTCCAGTGAGGACAGACTCACAGACACTTCACATCCACACCATGGACCATGTTGCTCCAAGACCAAAACACTAAACACGAAGATAAGTACCCCTCACACCTAAGTGACTGGGGAAACTAGAAGGAACAGCAGAAAGCATTTCAATCCCAGATTAACAGATAGAGAAGTCTCACACAAATCTAACCCAAAGCACTGAGAAGTCAGATTGCGTCTTTTTCCGTGTTCCGTAGATCATCATACACAAAAGTTTCTGCTATTAATCAGCCAAAACAAGAGCAGGTTTGAGAACTATACACAAGTCTAGGGGGCAAGCAGGCCACTGTCTCATTCCAGCAAGGGGTGTTGGTCCAAGCACCCATTCCATTGCAGACTTTCTGTGCAACTGTAACTGCATATTAAAAGCTATGGTGGATTTATTTCCATGGCTCATTTTCACAAAGGGTGTGCAAATAAATAAATAAACAAACCTAAAATTATTCTTAAAAATCCAAGCCCTACCCACCACAGATCTCCTCTTCCATCTATAAATGTAAATAAAACATTCCCACTTCTGAATATATTTCATGAAAATAAATACACTGAAGACTGGGGAGCAGTCAGAAGATACCAGAACTTGTATAAGATTTTTATTTTCCTTAAGAAGCTGTCATTAGCAAAAAAGCTTCTGTAACTTCAGAGACAAAACAAACATCCCAATCTCAAATTCCATCAAGACAGGCAGTGAAATTATTTTTTACATTTACATACTTGCATTATGCAGTTGCACATTTTAAATTATTAGGAATATAAAATGATATGACCTTCGGGCAAAGCTTTTGTGTCATTCGTCTATTGTGAACACAGTGATGAAACAGCAGCTGTGTTTTGTATTCCTCAGTACAGTTCATCACTCTCGTCTGCTGTGTTTCTAGATGGCAGCTAGCAAGAATTCTTCACCGGAGTTTGTAAGTCAAATGAGTCTTTAAGAGAATGACAGGGAGGCTAACAAATGCTGGAGGAAAAGGTTGTGACTCAGGTTCAACATTTCTCACCTCTCCAGCTGCCTGCACACCTCATCAGACAGCTGAGCCAAGATGCACTGGGATTGTCACATTTCCCCAGAAAAGCAAAAACCTTCACATTGACAAACCAAAAAGACTGCAGATCCAGTTCCTCAGAACTGCCGTAAAAACACTTTGTGAAAGCATACACCAGTCTCTGAGCTATGCAGATAGTCTTCTGCCAGCCTGCAGAAGTTTTAGCTGATAAGCAGGTAATTCCCTCTTACAACACTACCAGAAGTTGGAACTCTTGGATTCATGAAGTACAGAACCTAAAGATCTAAAAGATCACAACAAATGCCATGTGACTGGAAAGCCCCCCTTCCCTGAGCCATGATGTGGAGTTGCACTGCCACACTGTGCTTCCCATCGTGCATTCCCAGAATGGTTCTCCACCTCTGGCATTTCCAAAATGAAGCAAATGGCAACCATCTCAAGAAAACACCTGTAAGTAGAAGCTGTGAAAAAATGTAGTCTCAACTGAGTGTGCCAAGTACCAGCACCCTCTTACCACTTCTTTCCCCTCCTTCTGAACATGCTAATGATTTTCTCTTTCCTCTAAAGAGATGGGACTACCATGGTGTCTTCTGAGTTTTGAGTCAGGGAATTAACTCTTCCCTGGTCAGGACCAGCTCCACATTTCCACCCCAAGAAGGCAGAGAAATAAAATCTTAGCTATACTGAAAGCTCTGCCCCCTCCATCTCCTCTTATTGGAATGCATCAGCCCCTCCAAAAGCACACAGGATAATGGGAGAAAAAGGATTTCCTGCTCCCAACTTGTGGGAATGCAATAGCTGCCAGCAGGAATTGAGACCAAGTGTTAAGCACTGCAATGGTCTCTACGTGTTGACCAGGGATCTCACATCTTGGAGACCACTCTTCATGCTCATCTGCACTTCATCAGTTCAGCTGCAAGGATGTTATGGAAGACAGCACGGAATGGCTCCCTGAAGTTGAAATAAATAACATCCACAGCTCTCGCTTCTTCCACTGACTTTGCTGTAGAAGGCTATCACGTTAGGCAAGCGTTATTTCCCCTTTGTGAATCCATTCTGACTACTCCCAGTCACCCTTAAATAATCTGTGTGACAGGAAGGAGACACAGCTTTGGCTTTTCTAGCTGTGCAGGTGACAAATGGAATGACAGTTTGAGCAATTAAAACAGCTGCAATCTTTAACTAATTTGTAAACATGTTAGTACAACAGAAAGCTTTCAAGTCAGAAAAATGTAAAAATAAACCCACAGAAAACAACAGAAATATATCCCTCTGAATGCTAAACTGTGACTGAGGTGAAATAAAATACCCTTGATAACATTTCAGGGAAATCCAGCAATAAAAAAACAGGAGCAGAACTCAGCATTCCTGGTCTTAGCTCATGCTGGATTTTGTCTCCAGCAACACAAAACGGGGGTCATAATAAACATATCATAATGAAGAGTTACAAGACAACACACTAGAAGAGCCTTTCATCACCACTTTAACCCTCACCAGTTAATCACACACTTGTTTGCTAGGCACAGCTGCCAGGAATGAAAGCCACGTCCTTTGAGCGCACCCTAGTGAGAATAGTGCTGATGCCTTTCTTCTGGTTTAAAATCTTGAAAATGTCGATCCCTGACAGTGTTTTGCTGCTTCCACAAAAGGGCCTCAATTCATTTCTTTTCGTTTTTTGTACTGATGCAGTGCTGCTGCTGTTACAGAAAAGGTTCTTTTTTTCTCTCCTTTGGGCAGGGTCACCTCCCACTAGTCCAGGTTGCTCAAAAGCCCCATCCAGCCTGGCCTTGAATGCTTTCAGGCAAGGGGCATCCACTGCCTCTCTGGACAACCTGGTTGATTAACCATTATTGGGAAATATACTTAGATGTTCCTTTGTAATTCCTGGAACTTCATTTGACTGTCCAACTGTGATGTGCACTTGTGTCCTTACCTCATATCTAATCTCTAGGCTAACTTAATTACAGAACTACCCATACCTACAGATGACTCTCCACTACTTGATTGAGTGAGTATCAGGAAGAAAAATAAACACCCACTGGCCTTCTCAGATGATCCTGTGCCACTAATGAACTCCCTGCAACTCCTGCCTGTTCCCAAGCCCTGCCCCACTTTTGTTTGGATGCTGAGCCCTGCAGGGCCCATACAGACACCCCCAAGCTAACAAATGCACCTCAGCATAAAACAGCTCTGACGAAGACATGGCACTTATATGGCACTGCTCATGGTTCCCACCCCAAGCTGGGGTCTACCAGTGCTTAACCATCTCCAAGCCAGTAGTGGCCCCGCTATAACCAGCTCATCTCTGGTTTTGTAATGCGTGTGAAGAACCATGCTTGAACTAACTAAATCAGCAGCTGGGAGAGTCCACACTACAATCGAAAGCTGACAGTACGCATCACTCAATTGTAACTATTCCGCTCAAGATCATAGGAGAACACATCTACACCTACTGCTGAGTTCAAAAAAACAAGACTTCTTTCATGTGGCTGTTACCTCTGCCAAGGAGGGCATGTCCCCTGTTTCTAATCAAACAGATGCAGACAGCCCAGTCAATAGTACAAAGGCAAACAAAAAGTACATTTCATCAAGGAAGATTTTGCTCAGGAGGGAGCAATCAGGCAACAACCACAGGGCCTGGCCCCAGCCAGCTTCCTCCTCATGAAAGAAGTGTCAGTTACATGCTGGCAGGGCATGCGGACTAAATGGGTGTCTCCTTTTAACCTTTCCCTCCTACATCACAGCCTGCTTGGGCTGTGGAACTGACTGAAAACAAACACAGCTAGACCCTTTTCTGGTCAGTTAAGGGCTTATGTACCTTACATATTCCTTCCCACTGCTGTGGAAGTCGAGGAAAGAAATCTCATACGCAGCGCCGCATGAATAAAACAGAGAAGTTCTGGTTTTAAGTACAGGGGTGTGTGATGAGTCACACCGTCCTTCAGACACAGCATGCACAATCGTACATTTTTTCCAATCAATAAATGCAATACATTTAAGCACCTTGACTACACCTTGACTTCAATAACATGGGAGGGAGAGGAAGAACAACAGCAACACTTTAGCAAAACCAAAGTATTTTATTTCTGTCAACTTAGTATTTCATTTTTAAAAAGTCCCACAAAACCACTTTAGAAAACTGCACCCCTGGAGAATGTTTCCCATTTGTTACTATGGCTACTCAAAATACAAAAAAACATTTGAAAGTTGTTTTAACCCAAAACTCTTGAAGTTAACCGCGTAAAGTTTAACCTCTGCTGTAACTGAACACCACTCACAAGCGACAAGAAGTTGTAGGTACTTTCCAAATTGTTAGTAACGTTAGATGAAATATCACGCAACAGTGCAGCACTGCAAAGTGTCTCAATGGATTGCATCTGAGAATGAGGACGGTGCTTGTAAATAAAAGCCTATAAATAAACCATTGTCAGCAAAATAAGTAAATAGTTACATTAAGTCAGCACTTGTATTAAATAATATTTAGTAGACTAATATGTCGTATGAAAATAACTCTTTAGAAAGGCTAGGGTAGATATATTTACTGAATACTTTTGTACTAAGGCATTCATACTATGAATGGAACTGTTCATAGCACGCAACTTTTCTTTGGTACAATGCAGATAAAATGAATCAAAGTTGGCCACACATACATGAAGCAAGTGTGCATCAAGGCAGACACATACTAGAAAGTCCATAGACAATGACAGTAATGGTCGCACCATGTGCATGCCACTCAAACTTAAGAACTCTCACGTAGCCTGCAGCAACCAAGAGAGATTGTCCAATTCCCTTAGTAAGAAACTGCAACTCCTTGACCTCCAAAACCATACTGTGCATCACAGCTTCCCCAAAAGAAATTATCATTCTTCCATCATTGGCATTATGTAAAGCTGGAACTGAAAAACAAAAGCAAGCATATAAATTGTAACATATTCTGAAGAAATAAAACTAAGCCAGAGAAAACATCTGGAAATCTCCTGAACTTGGGAGTTCATCACAATAGTACAGGTTACAACTTCTGTTACCAATAATTCCCCTTTTCCAGAAAAAAAAAAAAAAAAAAGAAGTCTAGCAATAGGAATTCAGTGGCATTATTTGAAATGCAATAGAATTTGTCAAAAACCAGAAGCAAGCTTCTAGCATACATCCCAAAACTTCACAGCTGTCTTGTTGATATTTGTGCAAGTACGTGCACCCACAAAGCTTCTGCAGGTTTTCATCCTCCAGGAGTTATGCATAACTTGTGTACAAAAGATCTGCTTTTAAGTGCCACAGGAGATTTGCCAACAAAATTGTGTCCACAGTAAAACTGTAACCTATCAGGAACGGAAAATAATAAACTGACAACATCTGTTGTTTACATTATTTAATTTAATGCCTATAAAGGAAGCAGATGAGCACGTCATTCTGGAGACTACTGCTGAACGCATCTCTAAAATTTCAGAATTTATTCAAGCTTTTATTTTGGGGTGAAGAGGGAAGGAACATCAAGTGAAACATGCATCAGGTCATACTCTGTAGACAGTGCGATTTTAGAGCCAATTTTATTCATCAATCCTCAAAGAAGTCAGTAACAGGAAGACAAATCTAGTGTTATGGGACAGCAGCAGACAGGTTGCTTCACAAAGCCAATGCAACCTACACTCAAAATCTGAATGCTGCTGCAGTCAATACTATTTTTGGGATTCCCTGGTTGAATTTCTCTCCCTCTCTAACTTCTCCCTCTTGCTCTGTTTGTGAACATTCACAACTTCTTCATTTCTGATGTCAAAACACAGCAGTTCAAGTCGAAAACCTTGATCCCTTCATGGGGTGGAGGGGGGAGAGAAAAAGAATGCTCGTAGAATATACAATTACTCTAAATGTTAACTTCAGAGCCAGAGATCCAAGCATGACAGAATTTCAAGCACAAAACAGAACAGGAACACATTTGCATCTTCTTTAAAAGATGACTAGAATTTGTGTTACAGAAGTGAAAGAATTTTCTATTGCTATCTCTGATGACTAACAAAAGCACTTACTTTTTGCGGTCCTTGTCTCTCTTCAAGCTAACAGGAGTAGAGACCGTTGGCTTTGTTTGGAGTAATTCAGCATTAGCTTTCTTCATGTTAAATAGAGCTATTTCTTCCTCTAGAGCTTTTCGCTTCTTCTCTAATTTCTGTTTCTCTTCTTGATGCATTAGCATAAGATGTTCAAACTTAGCCTGTATCTGTTGAGAGCACAGAAAATGCATTTCCAACTAGTAACACAAGGTGGTGATATCACAATACAAAAACACTGCAATTAAACAGTAAAAACCACCTCAGGTGATGTTAAAACTACAAAAAAATTGCAGTTCTTTCCCAAGAAATCAGCAATCCAGAAGAATATATCAGATTTATATTGTATTTTTCTCATGGATGCTAGGCTACCACACACAAAGTGAGGGTGGAAATGACGGAAGGCACTACATGAGTATTAGATCTACTGCAGGATGTACCTTTCTTAGATCAAAAACAAGGATTCCTTTAGAGAGGAAACAAAAATATTAGATGAGAATGTGTCGAGCAGAATCCACCAGGCAAGAAACCATGCATACTTTTGTTATATAGGGTATGTATTTTAATATGTTTATTAATTACATGTATGTATTAATACGTATATACGCAATTAATTGGGGAGTTACTTGCTACCTGTCAGAAGTTAGCTGCTTCTCTGCAACAAAAAATCTTTTTTTTTTCTTTTTTTTTTAATGTATTAATGGATTCTACCCTTAGGATGTATTTGATCTGTTTAAACGCACTTGTGTAATTGTGCATGGTAACCAAGGAGTACTGTGTGCCTCCATTCCTCACCTCCCACTTACCCCTGCTTCAGTATCCTTCTGACCAGCTGGATCAAGATGCTCGTGTGGCTGAAAACTATAACCCTACCAAAATACCCTTGGATTTCAACTATGTCATTTCTCTGATCCAACCAATGACGTTAAACATTTAGAATCTTCAGACTCAAGTAAACTAAAGTGCTTGCTGAGGTACAAAGCTTGTGCCCCTGAATTATGTCAATAATAGAATCACAGAATCCTTAGAGTTGGAAGGACCTTTAAAGGTCATCTGTTCTAACTCCCCTGCAATGAACAGGGACATGTACAGCTCTATCAGGTTGCCTAGGGCCTGATCCAGCTTTGCCTTGAAGTCTCCAGGGATGGGGCATCCACCACCTCTCTGGGCAACCTGTTCCTGAATACAGAAGTGGCACAACTCAATCTGAGTGCAGCTATACTGGCACAGAAGTCAGACAGATTTATTTCCATCTTGCACAGAGAAAGAACAAAAATAATACTACAAATGTATCAGCATGCCTACCCTATACAATAGAGCTGTCATGCTTTATAGATGTGTGTGTATGGATGTATAGTATTCATCATTTATTTCATTACTACAGTTAATCTGATGCATTGCAATAAAAATAATTCAGGGTAGAAAACGTAAGGTGCTAAAGCAATTGTACCACTCCACACATTGTAAGTACAAGTTTCCTCTAAATGAAGGACACAAAAGCCATCTCGAGTACAACAGAAACTCCTGTTTTTCTTTTATTTCCATATACGCATACACACTTCTAGGAGTGTATATGGAAATGAGCAGCATGAGAGTTTATGACAAATGTTCTTTGCAAGTGACTGCATTATTGTTTTCTCACATCAGGAACTGGGAAAATTAATATCCATAATTCAATTGCAATATGCAGAGCTCACAGAAACTGCACGGTATAAAGCACAGAAGGAAAAACATCAAAAGGTATCACAGAATGTGTAAAACTTGTTTGTGTTCAAAATAGGCACAGCTAAGTATTATTCCAATTGGACAGCCTCATACTGAGAAGGATTGAACCTGATAACTCTCCACCACTAGCACAGGAAACTATACAGGTTTAGAAAATATAGTATATTAAGTCTCCTTCATACTTAAAATGTGCATCTGAACATACTCTATGAACCAACTATTATTGTAATATAAAGACTGAGCTCCTTCTTCAATCCGCAAGTGAGAAGAACTCAAGGGACATGGCAGGAAGGGATCTCAGACAACAATACTTTCCTGTTTAAAATCTCACCACAAAACTCAATTCTACTGTAATGGACAAAAAATAATAACTGTAACTGCACGATTCTTTAGTGACTAGGCCATGGTTAACTGTCATAAATTGCTGTAATGTGACTTCTAGAGGCCCCAACAGACAGACTACTCTTCCAGCAACCTATGCCTGAAAAGCACCTGCTGTGCCGATATGACAAACACATGACCATTATATTCATCACCATATTCCTTCCTACTGTGGTCCCAGCTATCAACTAAACCCTGGACACCATAACCTCTCTCATTCCATAAAAGTTTGCCATTTATTCCTGAGAGTCTAATCAATCTGCTAAGCTAATCTTTGTAGTCAATCGGCTTTTGATTTCAATCATTACTGCCACCTATTAGAAAATTACAAATATCAACAAGTTGTGATTTTGCTAAGAACTGTTCCACACCTCAGCACACAAACTCAAGACAGACCAGCATGCTTACCCGTTGCTCTGCTTCTTTCAATACTGCTTCTTTCTCCTTCACTCTCTGCACAAATTTCTGCCTCATCTCCTCCTCTCTTCGTTGCAGCTCAAGGTAGAACTCGCGCCTCTTTGTCTCATAGGCTTCCTGTAGACTGAAGTCCAAAAACATAAGCAGGTCTCCAGTACACTGTTCGATTCAATGTGGAAAACTAACAATCTGGAACATTATTTAAACAAATCAAACACATCTGAAATATTAAGTATCACAGTAATAGTTCAGAGACTTCAGTAGAAACAGGTTTCTGAGCTTTCTTAGTTTTTACTTAAGTAAACAACCTTGCAAGAACAAAAAATATCAAAGCTAACAGTACTTTACTTTTTAAAGTAAATGAAGCACTTGAGAAATCTCACATTCTAAAACACTGGAGTTGTAACTTTCAAGTAAAAATTATTCACATTGGAAGCAGAAGTTAGTTATTAATCAAGACAGTGAAATTGCAAGAAAAATCCCCCCAAAACTTCCACATTGTGAAACCTCAGCCTTAGCACAGGACGTTACAAACACAATGCATCTGGACACACCACCACTCATGTTATTTACTCATCTAGCTGCATGTCAGACATTTTCTCCAGAAGGATACTGTGAGAAACAACACTGAAAGCTTTGTGGAAATCCAGAACGATGACGTGAACCAGTTCCCCTTGGTCAACTGAGTGGGTAAGCTGATCATAAAAGGACATTACGTTTGTTAAACAGGACTTTACCCTGTAAGCCCATGTTGGCTGCAATCCGTGACTGTGTTGTCTTCCAGGTGTTTGTCAATAGCTCTCACAGTAATACTCTCCATAATTTTGCCAGGCACTGAAGTGAGACAGACAGGTCTGTAGTTACCAGGGTCTTCCTTCTTGCCCCTCTTGAAAACTGGAATAATGTTAGCCAGTTTCCAGTCAACTGGGATCTCTGCAGATTCCCCAGGCCGTTATAAAATAATTGAGACAGATCCCATGATGACATCCATGAGCACTTCCAGTGCCTTTCCTTCCACTTTTTCCAAACTTACTCTAATAGACATTCCAATATGCAAGCCAATTTTCTTTCCATTGAAAAACAGGTACTCAAAATTGAGAAATTTCCTTTGTATGCAAGCTTATCATAGCACATTAAAATATGCCGATAATTCACACAAATGCTATCACACAGTTGATACTTTCAGGGTATATACCACCACTTCCTACTAGCAAAATTCTGCTTGGGAAAAAAGGAATATAGCCTGTGTAGGCATGTACCTCCAATCCCAAAGAGCACAGTAACTTCAGAAAGCATACCTGTTTAGTGCTACGAATTCTTCCAACAAAACATTTACAACTTCTCTAAATCACATGATGCCACAAAAGCAAACATGGAGGATCAGAGCTGCGATTATGATTATAACAAAACCTGAAGGATCTCTCCAGTATCTTGCAGGAGAAAAGGACACGCAGAAACATCAGAACAACTCCCTCTTTATTCTGGGGCTCTTCTTGTACACTATTCAACACCTCCTGAAAAATGACTGGTCAGCCTTTCAGATATCACCAGTTACTATTACTTTTCTAGTTGTCTTTCACATCCTTCACTCTGATGAAAAATACATATATATATTTCTTACATTAAAAACATATATAAAATACTCAAAATTGCTTTATATTATTTATTTAAAAGTAAATGCATTATACACACACTTTTGTACTGAGTTGGAAGTCTCACCCTTCGTTTTTAACAATTTTTATGGAAAGGGTTCTTAAATGGAAAGACTTACGAAACAGGATGTCTAAAAACTCATTTAGAGCAACAGGAAGCTGAAATCTCTTTCTTCTGTATTTAAATTTAAGATGACTGAACAGTTTCCCAATCCTAAAGTTACTTACTTGTTACTTACTTTTATTCAAAATATAACCTAAAGACACGGAATAATCATCTTGAAATTGTACATGCAGACCTAAGGGCAACAAGGCTTGTGAGGGGCTTGGAGAATATGCCCTATGAGGAAAGGCTGAGGGAACTGGGGCAGTTTAGTCTGGGGAAAATGAGTCTGAGAGAGATCTTATTGCTCTCTTCCAATATCTGAAAGGTACTCACAGTGAGAGCGGAGATGGTCTCTTCTCACTGCTGACAGGTGACAGGATGAGGGGAAATGGCCTCAAGTTGCACCAGGGTAAGTTCAGGTTGGATATCAGGAAAAACTTCTTTACAGAAAGAGTAGTTCAGCACTGGGATAGGTTCCCCAGGGAGGTGGTTGAGTCACCATCCCTGGATGTGTTTAAGAACCATTTGGATGCGGTGCTCAGGGACATGATTTAGCAGAGGGTTGTTAAGTTAGGGTAGTATGGTCAGGCTGTGGTAGGTCTCAATAATCTTTAAGGTCTTTTCCAACCTGAGTGATTCTACGATTCTATCACAAAGTCAAAAAGCTCTTTTCCTATCCAACAATATTTGAGTGATACTTTGCAACCAAATAGGTTCAGCAGAACAACATTTTGCTTTGATTTGGTTATTTATTTATTTATTAAATCAATGTAGGTCCTAACACTGTATCTACCACTTGAAATATGGACACGGTTTTCATACAGGTATATTAATTCACACTACATATAAGTTCAGAAAGCACATGCAATAACAGTAAAGCAATAACGAAAACAGGTTATTCAAGTACCAGCAGCCTCACTGTGTGTCAGTTCTACAGCAGTCTGCCTTTGCGTGTAATACAGCAAAAAAGCTAAAGCAAAAACTCAACTACACTAACATGCTGCAGTTGCATCTTCATTTAAGTATGTGGACATCTTCAGACTCAGCCTAAGCTAGTTTATCAAATAAAATCAGTAAAGGAGAAGTCTTGATATGAGTAATAGATTAACCTTGCAGACACTGGGTTTACCTCGTAATCAAATTACATGTTTAAAAAACACGACAAATAATTTAAAAAAATCTCTCATTCTTCTTGGTGGGACCTCAATAATTTTATACCTTGTGCTCTGTGAAGAAAGCATATGCTTTACTAACCCGTTACACGGCTCCTAACAGCACTATCACCTACCTTTCAACAGGAGAAAAGCTGTCACGTATAGTTTTCTTATTTGCATAAGGCTTAGAACATGGAATTCCAGAAATAAAGATGCAAATCAGGCACATTCTGTTCATAAACTAAGACTCTAATTGAAGTGAAATTCATTGCTTGGTGGAACACAACTGTTGTGTGTTTCATGGACATCGGATAAGAAAGACATTCAAGCTGTTCTATAGTTTGTTCATTTAAAATTTAATACAATTTTCAAGTTTGAAAAATACTCCTGGAACTTTCCATATAACATTCCAATATCAGTGAAAGTGTATCATAAAAAAGAAAGTTAACTAATAGCAGGTATCAATAGCAGAGTCCCTTGACTCAGTGGACTACCTATGTTGATATGAAGCAACATTTAGGATTTGGCAGATCTAAATAATTACCATTTTTCCCAACAAAGGCTTGAAAATACATGTATTTTGGCTGGAGTTCAGTCTTCCCATACAGAGGTTAAAATTATTTAGCTCAAATGCAAAGATCAACACTTGGTCAGATGGACTCCAATTCCAAGTGACTTTTTGAGGAAGTCTAATGGTCTTTTAGATATGTTGTCTTCCTTCCTTAGAAAAGACAATTTTAATCATATC
The DNA here is from genome assembly GCF_016699485.2 of Gallus gallus. NCBI lineage: Eukaryota > Metazoa > Chordata > Aves > Galliformes > Phasianidae > Gallus > Gallus gallus. The sequence goes on from NC_052532.1 coordinate 136,847,863, forward strand.
AACGTTCCTCTACATGGGAACTTCTTATTGAATCCTTCCCGTTCTCTCTTCATCCTCAAAACAGACTGAAAATAAACATGTTTTTGTTCTAGAACTGCAAGGTCTGAATATGCCAGTTTTAGGGAGGAATAAGAGATGGTTCTTCACATACTGAGAAACTGAGACATTTAAGATGAAGAAACTGTACCTCTGAACACAGAAAAACAACTACACTAGAGAATAATTAACACCAGAGAATCAGAACATGAAAGCAAACAGCCCAAATGTCAACCTTTTTTCAACAGACTCTTGCCTATCAGTTTTCTTCTTTCACAACAAGAACGCTCCCTGAGGCAACAACACAGTTTGTATCCAAAAAGTAGACTAACAAAATGCCCGAATTCAATAATATAATAGTCCTCTCCTCCCTTGCAAACATCTAAGCTTACCAAACACGTATATATTTTGACACTTGTTTGGCCGGAAGCAGTCTTGATATCTAGATCACTGTTTCTTACTATTCCAAAATTCTCTGTTCTGCGCATTTTGGCAATCATCTCTTGCTGAGAATGATCCGAATCTAGGAGGTTCACAACTTTTCAATCTAAGATTTCCTAATGGAAGTAACTAGACCCTCAAAATGGCAGGAGTAGACAATCCACACACACAAACACACAAAAAAAAAGGTCTTCAGCAATCCCATAAAATTAAAATTTGATAATGTTTTGGGTTGTTTTTTTTTCTTTCCACGTGGAAGAGTGGAAGCCTTTATGGATGTCCACCTGTAACCTATCTCAGAAGGTACCTGAAAATCCAAGAATTACTGATGTTGCTTTGCGCAAGCATACAATTTCGAATGAATAAACTACTACTGTACTTTTAAATCCAAAAGAATTGTACAAGAACTCCACAAGTGGCTTTTGTGCATCATGCCAAAAGACAGGGCATGTTACCTCCTCAAGTGTCAATGTTTAAATGCTATGAACATCAGCACTGTAAGATTTTCTACATTTCTCACAAAACAATCCAACTCAGATTATCAAATTCAGCATGTAGGCAGCTACATCACAGGCATAAAATGTGACTTTTCAATACAAATTTAGACATGAAATTCTAACATTCAGTCACATACTGCTATTTGTATTATTTGTAGACTAAAACTAAAGCTCTTACAGTTCCTGAGTATGTAACTGTAAACATACACTGTAAACATCAAAGGACAAATAGGATCATAATTCAGTAATGCACTTCTACTTAGAATAAAAGGATAGCCCCTATTCTGACAGAACCGTAAATCTGCAAGTCAGAAAAACAAGAACCATTGAGCTTCAATGGTTGCTTTCAATGCAAAGTGACATTTTTTATCACATGCTGAAAATAGCACACTTCATGGTTTCATCAGTAGCTTTGTAAAGCACCTTATGGATGAGGTTACTAATTATGTCACACACAGATCTGCTATATTCTCTTCCCTTTTTATGGTATCATGAAATGTCTCTCACGAATGACCAAATGCCTTCCCTTTCAGACCTCAGCATCTTCCACCATGCCACATGACTAAGATACAAGCACACATCCTACATCTGGTCCCACTTGTTTCTTCCTTTCTCTGTAGACCTGGGAAAAAGTTTACGTTGCTGGATCTGCATGCAATACCTATTCTTATCCTTCCAAATAATTACATTTCCAACAGATGTGATTTGCCAGAACTAATTCTTAAAGAGTACTGTCATGCCCCAACACTCTTAATAAGCTGACATTTAGTGGCCCATGCATAAAAATTACACACCAGAGGGAAGTAATCTTTTCTGTAACTTCACTAAATCAACTTCTAACATGTAAAATACTATGACATTCTGATGTCAAGGCAGACTTCGTTGTTAATGAAGTGTCAATTGTTTAGGGGTTCTGCAAAGACAACTCTTGTATTTGTGGAAAAAAATACATAGTTCTGTGGACATTTTTTTTTTTTTTAATTTAAGAATTCTTAGTTTGAAATGGCTGTACATTGTGAAATTCAAATTCAGGAAAGCAAAAGGTACTGCAGTCATTATCCCCATGAACAAATCTATACACTTTCTTTTCACAAAGAAAATAAGGTATCAGCTGTTAGTGTGTGTTCTCAAACCCAATGAAAAGTCTATGGTCAATTACAGTGGGCTTTAAATTTCATTCACCTTTGGTCTCTATGTATGGAAAGAAATTATTCCTTCCTTTTTAAGTCAAGAGAAATGTCATGGTGATTCATGGTCAGCTCAAGGTCTAAATGAACTGCTGCCTTAAGCATGCCTTGACATTAAGATTTCACCAAGAAGTGCCCATGTCCAGCATCTTCCTTGACTACATTCTTCTTATTTAATAATCACTTTGAATAATATATAAATCAGACCTAGTGAAAGTGAAAGAAATGTTGCTCCATCAACACTCTACGAGTTAGAGTAACAGCAACTGCTTTAGAACTTCTGCACAAAGTAAAGGTGAAAGCAAAGAATTTAAGCTGCTAAAAACAATCTGAAGGAAAGCTATTTTTATCAGAACATTTAAATAGGTTCCGGATCTCTATGTGAAACAAGTTAAAAATCCAATTGGTTCAAAGTATTAGAAACTGTTTTTAATGCAAATCCATACTTTGTTTTTATGCCTGGTTTAAGTTGGTATTTTCCAAAGTGACTATGCAGTAACAGCACTTTGCTAAAATGTGAAGACTTTGAAGATTCCCGAAACATCAGTTTCTCCCCATCAGGATAATAACAATTTACACAGCTCTACATATAAAATGACCAAAGGAAGTTGGAAGAAAGAGAGGAAGGAACTGGAAATAACAGATTAAACAAACTGGATATAGAAATTAGAAATATTTCCTACAGAAAACAGCTTTACTACATGGAACAGCTGAGTGATTCTAATCCTTTGCTTTATTCTCCTCTGGAACAACCTGCAATAATAACTTCTTATGGTATAATAAGAGATATCTTGACCCAAAAAGGCTATATGTCTGTTATTACAGCAGCTAATGTAGGAAGTCAACAGCGTAAACAATGATTTTGTAAAAGTTTTTGCTATAGCTCCTCCTGAACTTTAAGGGTAGCCAAACCATTGCTCAGAATCAGACAATATTAGAGAAAATGTAAAACAGATTATTTCTGTAAGGATAACATTCCAAAAGGCATTCGGTATACATACCTGTGAAAAATGGATATACTCCACAATGAAAATTAAAATTCTCAAGTTTTTTATAAAACAGATGTATTTCAGAAATAGAGCTTGTATGCCTGTAAAAGCAATGCTCACATAAACCCATATACTGCTCCATGAAGATAAATGAATGAACAGGTATGTACTTACGCTGATTTAGAAAAAAACAGTAATACATAAACATTCTCTCTCTCTCATAAGAACTGTTCTAACTATGAACCTCATTCGGTATTGTGTTGATACAGTCAAATATGAAATGAATGAAAGTGGAAAGCCAGTGCTGTACAGTAAGACTCTTACCTTACTGGCTTGTTCTCAGGGTCAATGTCTCTGAAGCCCATCTCCTGCAGTCTGCGGCGCCTGTACAGCTCATAATGGCATGCGTGAGTCTGCTCTATTAAATCTTCCATATTTGTGCAAATAAGCATCTCACGGAGCTTCACAAAGTCACAGTGGTTCTCATTTTCCACTAATCAGTTCAAAGAGGGATCATTATACACAAGTACAGAAATTGTCAAAATATATTTTAAATAGCATTGAGATCCTTCTATTTTGTTTACTAACTACACTTCCAGGAAAAGGGATCTGTATTTATTATACCTCCTGCACTTTCTTGTGATTTCTAACATACACATTGAAGCACTAACCGTATGTACCACTGAACATGTTCCAGTATGTCCTGATTTCACATTTGAATTGAACAACTAATAATTTATCTTTTTCTCTTGTGACAATCAGGAAATTTTACAATCTGGTAGTCCTACAGGCACTGCCATAATATCAACCAACTCTAATATTGCATACAGCATCTCATGGCTTGATTCCAGGAAAGCATCAGTGTTGGAACTACCAGTTACTGCAGACTTCAAATATGAATTTCTAAATTCTCTAAGCTGCTTATACAAATTACAATCAATATGACAGTAGTGTCTAATAACAGCTCATATGAATATCAGTGAATCTTACAATTAAAAAAGACCATAAAATATGCAGGTCACTCCGAAAGTAATGACTTATTTATTTCCATGGAAATGACAACAGATACAAGGAGCACAATAACACTATTTGATAGAACCCATTCTCAGCTACAAAACATTCTTTTTCAACATAGTCACCACCAGTAGCTGTGCATTTTCACCAGCTATAAACAAGACCCTACGTGCCACGCTTGTAAAAATCTACATCAGCAGAGGTAACCCGCTGCTTCACAGCTGCTGTAATGGCAGTTGCTAAGAAAATGTTGCCCATGCAGTCCATGCTTTGTTAGTGTGAACCGGTGGAAGTCAGAAAGTGCTATATCTGGACTATATGGAGGGTGTGGTTATCTTTTGCACAAGAAGTTCAAGCCTTAAGCTTAGCCAGCAATTGCAACATAGCCATCAGCTGATGGTTTGCCCAGGTTCCAGGAAATCCAGAAGGAACACCCCTTTCCTATCGAAAAGACACGGCACATCCCATTACCCACTGTGGGCTGTGTCTTGAACTTTCTCTTTGATAGGGAATTCACATCTTGTCGCTCTACGGACTGTTGTTTTGACTCTGGCTCATAGCAGTGACACCACATCTCACAACAAGTAATGATGTGACCCAGGAAACTGTCACCTTAAGCCCGGTACTGGGTCAGTAGGTCCTGACAAACTTGTATACAGTGTTCTTTCTGTTTCTGTGTGAGCATTCGTGGGATCCACCTGGCGCAAACTTTGTGATATTCCAACACTGCCACCATCATCTGTAACTCACTGAAGCTGATATTCAGCCCCGTACACATTTCCCTGGTCATAGTCTACCAATTTACATGGATGAGCTAATCGAAACACTCTGCAATTTGTGGAGAATTGCTGTTCATGGCCATTTGGAACATGACTTGTCTTTCACGTTGCTGCCGCTATTGCTGAAATGCAGCATTCGCCACCTCACTGCTCACATCCACTGTTTGGTATCCATCAGTGTTCAGCAAGTGTTGATGAATGTCATTTTTTCTGTACGGAGGAATTCAATGACAGACCTTTGCCTCATACGTATTTCCATGTCAGATGCCATTGTTTCAGACTGTCCCTCTGCTGCCATGTATCACATGGCAATAAAATGTAAATGAATACTGGTAGGAAGGTTCAACCTCTACTGCCATCTCACCAACATCTGCCTCTTACATTGTGAGCCAACATAATAAAATACGAAGCTTTACTTTCAGAATGACCTGCATATTTTTATGGTCTTTTTTAATTATAAGATTCACTGATATCCATAGGAACTGTTATTAGCCACTATAGTTATACACTGAGAATTCATTTACCTTGTACAGTGCCCCAAGGGTACTGACGAGCTTTCACCATTTTGTTTCCAATTTTCACCTCTTCTGTACTTCCCACTACAGCAAAAGGTAAATGCCCCTGCAAGAGTCACACCAACACAGCCTTATCTCTCAGAATTCTTACGTAAGAACTGAAAAGCAAGCACTCCAAAAAATAAACAAAGGGTAAAAAATCTACCACACAAGGAGCGAATACAGACAGAATGCTCAAAACACCCAAGTCTAGCCTCACAGGCTTAGTTTAAGCTGACAGGGTAGATCTGAAAGCACAACAGTGAAAAAGCTTGGAGTCCACCTGACTTTGTCATTCCTAAAGAAAATGCGTCTTGATATGGAAGGAAAGAAACGAAAAAGAAAAAAAAAAAAAAAAGGAAAAAGCAAACAGAAAACAGTACTGCAGACATAAAAAACAGAAAAAACTGGAGAAATGAGTCACTTGATTACCTTCTCTAATGCATGTAAGGTAACGTTCACTATGGAAAAGAGCAAATCTGTTCATCTATGTTAGTGGATATGTATTAAACATCCAGAAACAACGAAAAGTATTTAGGAGTGAGATCCCCTCTCCAGAGTCAGAAAAGAAAGAGCCTCCTAAAACAAGCAGCATCAACAGCAAAGGGACAGAGAAACCTGGGGGGTTAAGGGAGCCCAAAAGCATGAGAGCCATTTTAAGAAAGAGAAAATAAATAACTAACTTGCAAAAAATACAAACCCATAATCCTCAACACTGTCACAGAAGAACAGGCATGAATTAATGATACAGCGATGTGTTAATACTGAAATATTGACATTACTGCCATTTACTTACATTCATGACAGCATTAATTTGAGAAACGGCTTCATCATCAGTTGGAAACTGGTATATCCGCACACCATTGCTAACTAATTCACTAATGAGTTTCCTCTTGAATTGCTGCAGTTCTGTTTTAGAAATGCTGTCTGCTTTGCCTATAAGTGGTATAATGTTCACCTATTAATGACAAATTACATGAAATCTGTAAGACATCAATTTGAGACAACAACATTAACAAATTTGATTGGTCATAAGCTCTTCAAAACTACCCTTGCAGTCTAAACTTTACCATCAGTATCTGATTATTTTCAACAATAACCAAAAAAACTTCACAAATCATTAAAATATATTCACTGCCACTATTTGCAAACAGCAACGCTTTATTTAATATAATTCCTCATAACTAACTCTGAGAAAAGAATTAGAAAGGAGACCTCATACAGCTTATCACTCAAAGGAACAGCAATGCCTACTTCTTTACCAAAATGTCATGAAGTATTTATACCTCTATTTAAAAAACGGAATTTTTGGTTTATGGCACTGGGGGACACGTCAGGTATTAAAGGTTGGGAAGTTAAATGCACGAAGAAAAGGCTGCCAACACCTCAGCTTCCCTTCAGGTACAACAAGGTCCTCTTCATCTCATTACTGTCACCCATAGCTCTTACTGCATTAGCACATCAATGAGTTTGACATGTACCTGCTGAAGGCAGAAGAATGTCTACGACTGAAGAATCTCACCTCCAAGGTGTTGCAGTAGTTACTCAGAACTCTAAATTCAATCCTAATGCTGTAAGTTGACCCATCTGCTAAAATAGTTATGACAGTAACTCTTAAGAGTAATTCGGCATCTACGACCTTCCTACCACTCCCTTCAGAACAGGATACAAAGAATTAACCTCTAAAATTCTGGTGTATCGCTACAATTCTTCCAGATCTCTGAGAATTTGAGAGTTCTGAATGGTTCCTTGATTATAGACACAAGAAAAGGAAGAAAAGTACACACAAACTCCCCATTCTGTATTGTTTCAACTATTCTGCCTGAATGGATTTTCCACAGCATGAACTTTCAAGACTCTATTCAGTAATTTTTCTGAGACTGCAGAGACAGCAAAAGACTTCAAGAAAACACTGACCTGTGTCAGGAGGGCAGGAAAAAGTAATAGCAAGCATTAAGTCAAATAAACAACCTCCCTGGAAAGATAACTTAGCTATGCTAACAAGTGCTTGCGAAGCAGATGTATGTAACACGTAGCACATCAGTATTTCAGAAATATTTCAGGGAAGTGAATTTTGTACAGTGCCCTTAATTCTAAATAAAACAAATGGTGTTACAATTTCAGAAGAATAAATCTCTCAAAATCGGTATCATTAAAACAAACTATTTTATTTCTTAAACTAGAGTTTCTTACCCTCACTCACTTTATCTTCCTGCCTCTCGGGCTCCTCCCTCCCCAGTTTCCTCATACCAACACTAAAGTATGACTTCTCAGATTAACTGGTGATATTCCTTAACAGTGCAGCATATGCAGCCTAAGCATATATGTGGTTAAATCAAAATGCTACATCTATTATTCTGATGACTGATTGTATAAACAATAAGACACAGCTAGTAAAAATCTAAAGCTTCAGCTAAATTAGCTGAGGTACACTGATCCAGATTTTCCACTACACAGCTTTAAAAATGGATGGAAGAGAGTCCTCAGACTTTAATTAACCTTCACTCTGCCTTCTCAACATAAAAGGTTTTCAGGCCCTTCTAACTAGGAAAGATTGGTAATGAATAGCAGGGAAACATTGCTGTGGAGACAAGTAACAAAACAAAAGCAAGATCACTGCAAACTGAGTCTAGTTATCAATACTGATGTTAAATCATATCTGTCATTAAAATTTTAAAACAGTACTACTGTGAGTTTAGATAAGCAACAGAAATAGTCTTTTTAATCTGTTAAGCAAGACTTATTTCTGCTAGCAGCTCCTAAGGTTTACTTGACAACTATTATCTCAGTACTTTCATCCAAGAGCAACACTAATTGAAAGCACGCACTGAAATGTACTAACAGGAGACGAGCTATATTGAGCTGGACCACATCCAGATGTGCTTCAAGACCCAGTGCTTCCATCTATGCCTGCTGCTCGCTTGTGCACCAGCTGACTCCTTTCAGCCTATTCCCCAGTCACAACTCCCACTGCACAAAGCTGAATTCTGCTAGAAAGCCACAGGCCGCTAACACAGAATCACTTCAACCCCACATAAAAAGTCAACATCTGAAACTGAAGTAGCAGTCTTCACCTTCTCCACTCGCATACAGCAGCTCCTTTGCAGGCAGAACTAAAATCTACACAGCTCTACAAAGAGACAGATTACTTTTCAGCTTGATCAGTTTCCTAACCAGGCAAAAATCTTTAGTTTTCAGTTTAAATCGGTCCCCTCATCCAGGAAACTGACTGAGGAAAACACTTAAGCATGCACAATGTGAAGGAGCAGCTCTGTTAAGTGACTGTTTCTCTCTGTTCTTCCCATTTGTGAATAAATAAGCGATGAACTGTAAATTTTTTGTTGAACTAAGTGGTTCTGAAGTTAAAAAACAAACAAACAAAATACAACCTCCTAAAACCAAACACACAGATTTGGAACAAAGAGTTGGTAGCAGACTTATAAGCTGCAAGATGAGCCAGAAAACAGAACAAATCCTAAGAGCTGTTTCAAAGTCTTACCTTGCTGTCTAGACTTTTCATGGTTAACAAATCTAGAGTCTTTAGGGAATGGCCTGTAGGTGAAATGATGTAGAGGCACACATGGATGCGAGTATCATGGTAGTTAAATATGGAACGTTTAATTTTCAGTTCTTCTTGGAGGTAGGCTTCAAATTGTGCATCTATGTAATCCACTATTGGCTGATAGCTGTAAGAAATAAAATAAAATTCAACAACCAGACATTAGCTACTCCCAAGCAAGCTAAGAAAGAAATTAGTCTTGTACTGCTGCGTGCATTTTCATTTTAAAATGAACAGGATGCTCATGTAGCTGCATAATACAGCAAGAAATTAAATGTACTGATCCTAATTTCTGAGGGACTACTCCAAAAATAACTGTGCACCTAAAACAGATAAAATACTCTCTAGCTACTATCAGAGGAAAAAAAAAAAAAAGCTATGTAAATTTACTTTTGCTTATTAGTGATCTTCTCGAGATGTTTTATAAACTTTGGCCGTGACACTGTGCAACCACAGAACACTTAGATTCAAGAAAGACACATGGAACTTCTAGATACAAGAAAGAACATGCAATTACCAGTACCAAGAAATAGGACTTCCAGTATCCTCTGAAGATGAAGTACTGTACATGATAGAGCTCTTAAACAATAAACAAAAATTGGAAAGGAGGAATGTAAGAGAAGAATGAAAATCTGATTTGCAACATCAGTACAGTTTAAGTAAACTTCATCCTACTTAAAACACAATTATAACCTGCTTTCAAAAAGAGAGTTTGGCCATTTGTCTAAGCAGCAGGACCTCACAGTTTTGCTGCCACAAAAATTTACTAGACCAAATCAAATGCAAACAAAATTCAAAAGCAGTAGTTGTATCCAAAATTAATAAAGGGTTAAAAGGCAGCTTCTTACAATATAATATATCAGCACCTCTAGTATCTGTATTAATATCTACATACATCACGCTCATCCAAGTCTCTAGCACTAGCTGTTTTCCCATGATATCACAGGACAGTGATATCATGACAATCGCAACGTGATTCTCTAACCTTCAATTAACGATCACAATTTAGGCACCCATGCAGCACAGTGGACTAATAGAATTCATTATAATGAAAGAGAAAAACTGCTGAGATACAGTTCAATATTTTAAAATCTTCAGTTCATAACAGCAGAGACAAAACCGGCACTGCACCTCTGTATCTTTTGATTAAGCTGACCAACTTAAAAACAAAGGACTTCAAGAATCCATATGATGTTCTTTCCAGTTCGAAGTCTTTAATACAATTCAATATTAAAAAACAAACAGACAACAACAACAAAAAAAACAACAGCAACCTACAGATCTACTCTATAATGTAGCATACATCATAACCTTCTTGGTTGTTTAAATAGTCTCCTGTGGAACTTACCCTGCTCAAAAGAAACTCTAGTCACTACTGTACTTTTTATTTACACTTATTTATAAAAGATTTTATTATAAAGGGAGCAGATTTCAGCTGATTTCTCCAACAGTTTCCCAGACAAGAAGGAAAACACTACCCGCTTTGGTACACAGAGAAAACAGTTAACCAAATATTTAGAATATATGTAAGAAAAATATTTACTACAAAGCCCAAGGAAGAATCAAACTGGAACTGAAGACCAAGACTTCTGCATACATTAGCAACAAGGCAACACTTACCTATCTTCTTTGTTTATCTGGTCACCAAATCCCACAGTACTCACAACGGTTAGTTTCAAACGAACATTGCTTTCATGGAGTTCGTATCTCTGAGCTTTAAGTCTTACATTTGGATGAAAATGAGTTGACATGGATTCATCAAAACTGGTGTTAAATAGACAGTTTATTAAGGTAGATTTCCCAGATCCAGTTTCCCCTAAAGTTAAACAGAAGGTATGGGGGAGAAATTTTGCACATGAAATAAAATACCTGCCAAGCACAGCAAATGTTATCAGAACAATGTGACAAATCCACCAAAAAATATTAAATAATTTCTCCGAACAATTGCTGCATTCCATTTTTTTTAATACAAGGAGCACTAAATACCTTCTGTCAAATTTTTATTGCATAAACAGGAGACAGTTAATACTTACCTATAATGAGTAATAAGCAGAACTGCAGACAAATTTACCATTGGATTCAAAAGCTAAGTAACTTGCTGTGAAACCACACAAGGTTTGACACAATTTTTATAAAGAAGCATTTATTTGGTAAGCACAGAAATATGTCTGTATTATCACCTTGAATTTTAGGACTTCTTGATCTAAAACTCTGTTGCAGTAAAAACTGTGTAGCCCCATTCACTCAAAAGAATCCAAGAAGCTACCCACAAATCAGTAAGTGCATGACACCCACTTGGAACACTTTTTGTCTTTCTGTTCTTTATAAAAATGCTAAATATAAATCCAAATGATTGATACAAATGAGCAAAGTTGGGGAAAGCGTGGAATTACAGTTCATGCTTAACATTAAAAAGTCACTTCCTAAGGAGAGGTGTAGCTTACAACCCAACGGCACTTACCGATACAAAGAATGTTGAAGCAGAAGCCTTGCTTGATGGATTTGTTAACCAGCTGATCAGGTAAAGTATCAAAACCAACATGGCCAGACAAGGATAAGGATCGAAGGCCATCATTCTTCTATTAAAAGAAAAAAAAAAGAAAGAAGTACGTTATCAAAGCGAGTTGCAAAGCAATTAGCAATGGCAAGAAAGGAACCCTGTTGGTAAGCCAGAATTCATTCCTTTCGATTTACAAGGAACTCAGTAAAGCAACAGTCCAGGAGAAAAAAGAATCTCTCAGCTCAGCTTTACTCTATAACTTGAGAAAATAGAAAATATTCAGACTTACTCTACGTGGCTATTTGCAGTGTCAAAGTAAAGACCTTTTTCTTTGGGGGAAGGGGGTGCAGAAATGAAATGATATGGACAAGTCCAACTAAAAACCACACGAAGAATATCAAATCACAGTTGATTCGCTCTAAGAATTGAAGAAAAGACTATTAAAAACAACTTATGGGACAGATTTCAAAACAGGGACCATAATCACAGGAAGGTATATATTAGCAATCAGAATACATTCTGAGTAGCTGGAATTGTATTATGTTATTTTACGTAAGTAACTATTTCATTACCTACCCATCAGAACTCTAGACAATATATATTATTAGAAACGTCTAGAGGAGCATATTGTGTTTCAAATATCCAGAATCCTGCATCACAACACCAAGGCAATGAGCATACAAAAAACAATGCATAAGATTATCAGTTCATACAATTGTGTTTCAAAACATGCCGTATCAAAAGTGTTAAGAGCAACAGGTCCTTGTTATTCTGCCTCTTCTGTTTGTAATCCACTTGCCCTTACTGGCTCCTGAGAATGTGTATCTAGCCAACTGTAGAAACATCTTCATTTAATAATTCTAAGCACACAGGAGCGCCACCTTTTATAGCTGGTACGCACAGCAAGTATCCAACTGCTTGCAGCTGAAAGGATGCAGACATGGCTTACAGCAGATGGTTCCCTTCCTCCGGCTTTGCTCAGGATTTCTTGTGTGGGACTACAGACTGCGCTCGCTCACAGTTTAGATCAGTGTAGTCAGGTATCTCTAATTAGACGAATTCAACGAGGAGAAACCACTGCCCTGGGCAGCCCATGCCCATCGCCCTCTGGTGCAGCCCCTTTCCCTAACCCCCAGCTGCCCCTCCCCTGACAGCTCCATGCCGTTCCCTCGGGCCTTGTCGTGGTCACACAGAGCAGAGCTCAGCGCTGCCCCTCCGCTCCCTGTGAGGAGCTGCAGCCGCCATGAGGCCTCCCCTCAGCTCCTCTGCTCTGAGCTGAGCACGCTGAGGGGCCTCAGCCGCTCCTTATGCACCTTGCCCTACAGACCCTTCACCACCTCTGCAGGGTTTTTTGACTAAAGTCCAGTTTCATTTCTATGGCCAAACCAACAAAAGCCACAAACTTCTTGGCCACTCTCAGAAGTCACTAGAAACAATTACTTCATCACCCACAAGGCACTACAACAGAATAAAATCTGCTTAGCAAGAGTGAGAAACTTCCTATTACAGTTGTACCCGCAGCACATGGGAAAGCAGCACGAGCCCTCACAGCCTGCAACTCCGGAACTTCCAATTTCGAAAGGAAGAAAGTGATTAATCACAGCCAAGCAATTCAGCACGAAAGTGTATTGTTTTCTGGGAACAGAACTAACAAACAATCTTTCCTTCTACTGTTATATCGGTTGTTTATCACAAAAGTAGATAAAATTTCTGTTAAACAGAGGACAATGGAACAATAAACGTGCAAAACAAGGCGCCTTCTCTGTGCTTAGCTTAGAAAACTATGGCCGTGTTTACAGCTCAACAATATGGCTGTACCGCTCTTCTAAAATTGGTCATTTCTTTGTGTGTCTGAGTTTCTCCCAGAAAATCTCTACTTACGGATATGTGTTTCAGTCAGGAAAGAGATACGTCTGCAACCAACATGTATGCAGTTGTCAAGGCAATCATCTGAAGTTTGCTACATTAAAACAGCGTATTTCATCTTTCTTCAGTACACAGAAGTTAATTTAATGATATCACACAGTTACAAGTGAAAATAAAAAGTGTTTTTCTGGAAATGTAAATATACAGAAGTCCACTGCAAATCCTGTGTTATTTCACACAACAACTTGACACCAGAAACACCCTGGTAAGCTGTAAATGCGTAATAAAGGAAAAGGCTACAAGCACTAGAACGTGAATCGTATTTCCCCCACATGTAATTTAGAACCTTCATCGCAAGGTCACTCTTCTCAGTTCTTTCTGCCAGAGATAATGACTCGGTAAGCCAACAAGCTAACCACCAACCACCGCCTCCGCCCCACACCTCACGCCTCACCAGCTCTACATGATGTGACAGCGAGAACATGCATGGCCACAGAGTACCTAACAGCAGGAATTTCAAGCACAAAGGGTTTTCGTTCTATCAGTCATAAGAACAGGTTTTAATGTCTTGCCCTACTGTTCTCATTTTAAAGAGAAGACTGACAGACTGAAGGATGGTCAGAACAAGGTAACTCAGGGTCTGGAAGACTTTTGGTATTGCACACATGAAAATAATTACATTAATAGTTGAGTCTGATGAAAAGCTGGAAACTTTAGGGTCTATTTCTAAGTCTGTGTACTGTTTCAGGGATTTAAACAGCTACTAAGCTGTTCAGATAGCTGTCCTAAAACTCAACTGACTCTTCAGGAACCAGTTTCACCAATCACATTGCAGGAAAAGCTCTTAACTGTTAAACTTTCAAGAAATACGGTGTAATTCAATTTCAGCTGAAGTCTCAGCCATGCTGATTTAGAAGAAGATATCCTTGCATGGTTGTACTTCTGCTTCCCACATGACAAACATCACAACATTGAGACCTGCTGTCCCGATCTGGAGATTTACAACCATCCATGCTCTTCTAATAAGTAACTCTGTAAACCTGTTAAGTCTGACAAACATGGGAACGTTCATATAAAGAGTAATAAGCTACATTTTCCCTTCCAAAATTTTCCAAGCACATCATGACTAGTCAACCTTAGTGGTCTTTTCCAACCTTAATATTCTATGTGTTTCCTCCCGTGTGCCAGCACCCCATGCAGCCTCACTGCATTACTATGTAATCTAATATCAGAGACATTAAATTCACAAGCCTGGTTATGAAATATCTGCACTCTTACTACTTTTCTAAGAAAGAATAAGTCATCTGGTTGAAAAATAAGTTGCTTCTGTATCACCTGTTTAGGAAAGCGGTGACAACTAAAACATTACCAAATGTAAATCATGCAAAAGCAGTTAAGTTGCTGTACTAGTTAGTCCTTTTGAATTGGCTTTGGCTGGCTGGAGCAGCTAAATCGTGTTTGAAGACAGCTCACCACCCAACTTTATTCAGTGAAGTACTCAAAGCCTGCAGTCTGAACGCTACTAGGGCCAAAAAACTCCCATAAATTCTTCCTGCTTCTCATTTCTTTCTTAGAATTAATAGTCTCATCAAAATAGCAAACAATTTAGGCAGGTTGCAGTGGCTCAAATCACATCTTGCTCCTCCCTTCCAATTTGTTTTTTACAAGATTGGTAGTGTAACATTCATAGAACCAGCAAAATCAGTATCCCGAGTATACTGGTTTATGGAAAGTGGTCTAGCCCATTAGAAGCAGTGTGCAAATAAAAATTATCATCTGAGACAAAAGTAGCATTTAAAAATTTTTCTTTCGGAAACAAACAAAGTTCTATTTTAACCCTGCCACGTTTTTCAGACTAAAATTGCACAACTCTGGGCCATTCCACATCAAAGGCTGCATCTTGGACTTACACAGGTGTCCCAGATAAGCCTCCTGCAGAACCAGACTTGCAGTCCAAGTAAACCATTACCTCAGCAGTCTGCTGTCCTGCAGGCTCTGCAAACGCAACTCGTTCAGAGTCCCAAGTCTCTCACGACAGCAAACAGCTGTGGG
The DNA here is from genome assembly GCF_016699485.2 of Gallus gallus. Classification (NCBI taxonomy): domain Eukaryota; kingdom Metazoa; phylum Chordata; class Aves; order Galliformes; family Phasianidae; genus Gallus; species Gallus gallus. The sequence continues at coordinate 136,863,337 of NC_052532.1, forward strand.
TATTCATTAAACGAGAAAATTAATTTTAATTCCCCAATACCAAGTGACACTGTGCTGCTACAATCAATTACCTCCCTGATGCCATTAAATGTAATCCAATAAATATTAACGTTGCTAGTGCCTCAAAACAGGCATTCTGTTTTTCTACTCTGAAAATTATTTTCTGTTTTTGGGTGGTCAAAATGTAAAATGAAGATGCAGCCACGCATACCGCTGGTGAATCTCTATTCAGATACATGCATGAGAGTGAGACAGAGAGGGTGGGATGAGCAGAGGGAACAGAAAGGGAATCTTGGTGAAGCAACACAGAAGAGAGGGAACAGCTAATACAGGGGAGTGAGGTAGGAAAACAAACATATGAAGAAAAATCCATTAGGTTGCAGAGTAAGAAAAGAAATATGCTAAGAATTACACTGAATTAATACATCAGCCTACTCTGTAAAATAAAAAGGAGTCAAATATGAAGCAAAATGTGCCAAAAAACACTGCATAGGAAATTACTGGCCAAAGGATGATTCGAAGAAAATCATTTGAGAAACATTACAAAGAGTGAACAAGTGATTTATTCACTATGACAGAAACAGCAGCCGGCTTTTAGGGACTGATCCAAAGTATCTCGAGCCCAGGATTCTTCTCACAGCTCTTGCAAATGACCTTTTACACAGCATTCTGGCAGTCTGATGTACCTACAATTTCTCTTTTCTAGTCCACTTCAACACACAAGGCAGCTGACTGCCTTAAACCACCGAGCGCCACAAAACTTCTTTGATATACATATGGGCAGAGCAAGCAGCACGGTGCTGTCAGCTGAGGACATGCAGCTCGCTGTGCTGCTGCTGCAGAGAACTGCTGGATTCTAAGTGAGGATAGTTAGCAGCAGAGAAGCAAAAAAGCAGGAACACCTTGCTCATTTTCCAGTTGTGAGGAGGTGATTTCACAGGCACTTGCAAATGTCACGAAGGCCTCTCTTTCGCAGCAGGTTTGAGTAACCTGAGAACGTGGCGTGCTTTGTACCTGCACCTCCTGCACTGCAGGTAAGACGGAAAACAAAGAAAGGAGCTGAAATCTGCTGCAGCACACTGAGATATCTGTGATAAGAGAAAATAATCGGCACTGACGCAGTGACCGCTCTGCCTCAGTAGACATGCCCTGGGCTGGCTGGGGGCCACCGGGGCACTGTGTTTCCTGGACAGCAGCAGTCCATGGCCCTCCTTGTCCACACCAGGAGCAAGGCCCTGGGTGCGAGCGGCAGCAGCTGGCAGCGGGTGTCTGACTGCAACGTGGGTTGCTTTCTTCTTCTCCCCTTTAATTAGTCAATGCTGAGCATTGTGCGCTGCTGTACAGCGACAGCGGCTGCCAGAACTTTCCCAGAAGTCAGAATTTCAAAACTTGGAAGCACTGAATGCGTGCATCCCAGACTGTGTGCAGCCCGATTGTGTGGTAAGGTCAGACTGCACTCTGAGTGGTTTTGCATTCCTTCTGTGAAAGGACTGAGAACAAAACCCCCCCCCACAACACGCTCAGAGACACTTCAATGATCGCACAGCATGTGCCAAGCTAGGAAATCTTATTTGATGTCGCTTTGTTACTTGAAAACCCAGGGCTAAAGCACTGTTCCCTGTGACAGATCTATCTCATCCTTCCGCTTTTAGCTCTCTCCTCTGTGAAGCCTTCCACCTCCATGCTCCTCTCTTCACAGACCTAGCGGGCCCTCCAGTCCCACTCTCAGTCACTGCTGCTGCTTTACTGTCTTCACACTCTTCATGCAACCTCGATCAGCATAAAACATTTTGTAGTGCTTCTTAAACTGCAGCTCTTAGGTTTGTCCCCTTTCCACATCTTACTGGGCTCTCACCAACCGGCCCAAAGGAGAGTTACTCCAGCTGCAGCGAGGAGGTATCGGTCTCTTTCCTCACGTGACAAGTGACAGGATGCAAGGAATCTTGTCCCAGGGACGGTTTAGATTGAATATCAGTGACAATTTCTTCATGGAGAGGATGGTCAAGCACTGAAATAAGCCATTCAGGGAAGAAGTGGGGTCCTCGTTCCTGAGGTATTTAAGAGGTGCGTTGATGCAGCACTAAGGAACAAGGCTTAGTGGTGGGACTCGTGCTGTTAGGTGATGGTTGGACCTGGTGATCTCAGAGATCTCTGCCAGCCTCCGTGACTTTATGAAAGGAGACTCCCAGAGTACAGTGGCTGTCCTCCATTCATAGACTCATAGAATCATTAAGGTTGGAAAAGACTGCTAAGATCACCATGTCCAATCATTAGCCCACCCCCACCATGCCCAGTAAACGTGTCCCTCAGTGACACATCGCCACATTACCTCAACACTTCCATGGACAGGGCTTCCCCCGCCTCCCTGGGCAGCCTGTGCCACTGCCTCATCATGTTTTCAGAGAAGAAACGTTTCCTAACATCCAACCTGAATCTCTCCTGGCACAACTTGGGGCCATTCCCTCATGTCCTAATGCTGTTACTTGGGAGAAGGCGCCGAGCCCCACCTCACCACAGCCTTCTTTCAGGTCACTGAGGGGAGTGATAAGGTCTCCCCTGAGCCTCCTCCAGACTGAACGATCCCAGCTCCCTCAGCCCTTCTCCCAGGGCAGCCTCCCACACAGCCACACTGCGTAACACCACCGTGGGACAAAGCCTGGAGCCACCCAACCAGGTGCTTCACCTACCGGCATAAAATGCAGCTTGCTGGCTATGCAGCCTGGGTGGAGGAATTTTCCCTCAACAAACAAACAGACAACGTCCTCTCACTCTGCCTTACACGTGTGCTTTGCATTGCTAAGGTGTGAAGCACAGCACAGGACTCCATTTCACACTCGTATTCAGAACTCCAGCTCTGATGGGTACTGTGCCCCCAAAGCCTAAGGGAGCCCACCGCTTTGCCCTCATACACACAGCAGCACTTCCCTGATATCCAGGATGCAGCGTATTTCTAGAAACTCCCAGCGCCCGCTGAGACCTTCCACAACATCTGTAACCCCCTGGCAGCTTCGGCTGCCCAACTACGAGGACTCCAGTCGGTTTCGTACCGTACCGTACGGTACCGTTCCTCCCCGGGAGGCCGCTGCCCGGGACCTGCACCCCGCGCTGTCCCGTCCCCCCTCCCCTCACAGCGGGCAGGCGCTGGCAGCCCCCTCTGCTCCCCGCGGCGGGACTTACCGGCTGCCCCGCGCCGGCCATAGCCCTGGGAGGGACGGAGAGCGGCGAGACGAGACGGAGCGCCGCGACAGAACCCTCCCATCCGCCTCAGCCCCAGCGGGGACCGGGAGGAGCCGTTCGGCGGAGGGGCGGGCGCGGGGGCAGCGCGCACCCAGCGAGCGGCGGGGAAGGCGGGAGGACGCGGAGCCGCCCCGCTGAGCCGCCCCGGCCCCTCCCGGCCGGAGGAGGGCGCGCCGGCGCCGCGGCTCTGAGCGCGGCCGCGCACCGCCCGGAGGAGGGGCCCGGGCGGCAGCCGCGGCCGCGCCGCGCCCTGGGCGGCAGTCAACGGCAGCGCGATGGGGAAGCGGCGGTGATGGCGGAGCCCGCCGAGCTGGGCCAGGAGACGGTGGTGCGGTTCCTGGCGGAGCGGGGCGGACGGGCGCGCCACGAGGAGCTGCGGGAGCATTTCCGGGGCTGGCTCAGCCCCCCGGAGCCCGAGCGCCGCGCCGCCGCCCGGCAGCGCTTCAAGGAGCTGGTCAACGCCGTGGCCACCGTGCGCCAAGAGCCCGACACCGGCGCCAAGTACGTGTGCCTCCGGCGCCGGTACTGCGTCCCGGGAGCCGCCGGCGCCGTGAGCCCGGAGGCGGCGGCGGCGGCGGAGGGCAGCGCGGAGCGGCCGAGCCCACCGCCCTCCCCGCGAGCGGACGCTGAGCGGGAGGCGGCGGCGGGCGGAGATGCCGGCGGCCGCGCGGAGCCCGAGGGGCGGCGGGAAGAGGCGACCCGGCCGAGCCAGGCGGCGGGCGGAGGGCAGCGGAAGGGCTCCCGGCGAGGACCGGCGGCCGGGCACGGCGGCGGCGGCGGCGAGGAGGCGGTGATAGCGACGGAGGAGGCGGCGGAGGGGTCCGGCGGGGCGGCGGGCGGCCGCAGGAGCCTGCGGGAGACGGCGCGGGGAGGCTCTCCCCAGCTGAAGCGCGGCGTCCCGCCCGGAGGGGGCCGCGGGCGCGGCGGTGGCGGCGACTCGGACAGCGCCTCGGTGGCCTCGTCCTCTGCCGAGGAGGAGGGCAGCACGACGGGCTCGGTGGCTCTGGACCCGCTAGAGCACGCGTGGATGCTGTCGGCTTCGGACGGGCGGTGGGAGACGCTGGAGGGTCTGCTGAGCTGCGAGCCGGCTCTGTTCTGTAAAAAGGACTTCATCACCGGCTTCACGGCGCTGCACTGGGCCGCCAAGCACGGGCGGCAGGAGCTGCTGGCCACCCTGGTCAACTTCGCCCAGCGGCACCAGCTGCCTGTAGACATCAACGCGCGCACCAGCGGCGGGCACACGGCGCTGCACATCGCCGCCATGCACGGCCACACCGAGGTGGTGAAGCTGCTGGTGGGCGCCTACGACGCCGACGTGGACATCCGCGACTACAGCGGGCGTAAGGCTGCCCAATACCTGCACCAGGGCACCTCGGGGGACATGCGGAGCCTGGTGGGAGCCCTGGACGAGGAAGAGGAAGAGGAGGAAGAGGCCACCGGCAACGGGAGCGTGCGCTGGAGGCTCTCCAAGGTGTTGCCCTCCAACCTCATGAGCTACCGCCTCTCCCACCACCATCACCACCATCACAGCACCGGGGAGGAAAACGAGGGTGCCGACGGGGCAGCGGTGCCAGGCAAGGTTAAGGAGATGGCCAGGAAAGCCTCAGGCAGCGGGCGGATGAAGCCTCGGCTTAATAAGATCCGCTTCAGGACTCAGATCATCCACAACACGCCCTCCTTTCGTGGTGACACCGAGGAGGATGAGCACGAGGAGAAATCCCTGAAGACGTCGTTCAAGCTCAGGCCGAAGTCCAACATCTTTGGGTAGGGTCGAGGGGGAGGTGGGTGCCTGGACCAGAGTGCCCCAGGGTGTAGGTCGAAGCGGGCGCTCGTCTGAACTCGTGTGCTCGGGGGAGGTGGGTCCCAGAGCCTTGCTGGAACCTGCAGTTGGGTGGCTGGCAGCTGCTGAGGAGGTGGCTGCCTCGGCTGGGCCCTTGGTGCTGGAATGAGGGGCAGCGGGTGTGCTAAGAAACGCTGGGGTGCTTCTGGGTCAGAAACGTGTGTTCATAAACCTCCTAGGATTAGTGCGTTGAGTGGGGGGGAAGGAAAATGCACATGTTCTACTCTTGTATTATCAATCGGTACTATAAACTGCTCATAACTTGCTATGTAAGAGCACCACCTCAGTAATACGCAGGTGTACTTTAAGTTTCTTGTTAACAGCAATATCACCCGGCACGGTGTAGAGTTGGTACCCAAAATGAGATCGTATGTAACAGTTTTCTGTCAGAATCCAAATTTCAGTCCAGCAAAGACTTGAGTGTGTGTTGACTTTATGCGTTGAAAATCGCCAGATTTGACATTGCAAATAGTAAGGAAAAAAAAGAAGCGTTGCACTGCAAGCAATGAGTAAAGTTAGCCATGTGCTGAAGTCTTTGCTATCTGAGGTACTACTGAGCTTGCTTGTCACTGTTGGGATACTGATACAATGTAAGTGAAGAGTTTTTTATGTATTTGGTATCTTATTTTGTCTTAGGCAAAGCAGTTTTATGTTAATCACTGTGAATTCTCAAGTGCCAGACCTAGCACAGTTCCGTTTATTAAGTCTGGTCAAGTCTTGTTACTGTTGTTTGTGTAACTCACTGCATTTGAAATCAGAAAATTGTGCTGTATGTGTTACATGTGAAAGTCGTTCTGTTCTAGAAGAGAGCACAGACACCATTGCATGCAGTCTTCATGAAACTCCAATGTGGTCCTGTAATGTAAAAGGTACAGGTCTGCGTTTGCTTAGAAACTCGGGTGCCAATCCCTTCAATTTACTTCCTGCAGAAATAGGAGGAGGAGGAAAGGAGCAGAGAAGGGGTACAAAGTGAATAACCGGAACTCTGAAGCTCTGTTCCTCTCAGTAAAAGCAGTGTGATGTCATACTCCAGGTGAGTGATGGCAGTGGTGTTTGAGTTCTTTTAAATTTGCATTTCTGGAGAAATAATAACCAAGGCTTTGAACATGCTATCTGTCTGCTAAAGCTTTCTGAGACCTTGAGTCTTGTTTCTCTGCTTTCGTGGTAGCATTTCCAGTGAAATCTAGGAGGCTCTCGTTGAGAATGAGCTGTCTGTTCCCTGAATGCTGCTCAAGGTGGAAGTTCAGCTGTGCTTAGATGTTAAGGTACTGCCAATCTCAATGCAACATTTGTCAAAGTGTGTTTCAAGTTGGCTTGCTCGGAATGTGTGTGCCTGCCCACCACGTAACTTCAACAGAAAGTACGTAGACTTCGACATGGTAAATTCCAAACCTGAGGCACTGATGGAGTGCTTTCCCCAGCTGCTAGAGCACTTCATGGGGAAACTGCTGCTGGGAGTGGTGCACTTTCAAGGTAACAGCTGTCTGTGGCTGTTGCTGGTGGCTTACGCTTTTAGTGACAGAGGAAGGGAGTGGCAGCAATTCATCTGTTTCAGACTTCCCATGCAGATAAATTACCAGTATCTGCGCTTTGTGTCAAAACCTAATGAAAGTCAGTGTTTGCGTAAGCATGCAGGCAACATTTAAATATTTCTGGGAATAGCTACATTAAAAATAATTGAAACTCTGTATAGGTGCTGGTCATTAATTTCATGCAGAAAGGCTAGAAATTATACAGAGGTTCTGCTTTAATTTATGGTTTATAGCTATAATATAGATTTCATGTGCCTTCATTTTGGGTTGGTTGCTACAAATACAGTGAATATAGTCAGTCTTGCAAAGCACTTTGTCTTTACATCTGGACAGGACCAGAAATTTTCCCCCAGCCCTTCCTTTTTAGGCTGTGAGCTCATACAACGATTGAGTGTCTGAAAAAAATCATGCACATAATTCTGCAGAGTTCGTTTGCAACAGAGGAGAGAATTAAATGCTGAAGTCCTAAACTCCCTTCATTATGGAAGGTAAATAGCTTTTTAGGCTTCTGCAAAAAGGTCTTCAATTGGACATTTGCAACATGAACTCTCTTCAACATGGCAGTTCTGAATTGAGTGTGTTCCATGCAACTATCTACTTCCCAGTCTAATTAAAGTAACTTTCTGCTTCATGTTTCTTCATAGGATCTGTTGAGTAAAGTGTTCTTCTCTTCACATGTGAATAGCAAATTGCACAAAAGTATTGAGTCTTAGCTGTTGGGGTTTGGGGAAATTATTTGTGAGCTTTGATGCTTTGGGATTTGGAATATGGCACAGTTTGAGTTTTAAAAGACTAACTGGAACATCATTTTACCTTGTGTAATATGGTAGAACTTGGTAATTACTAAGGGAACTTGGAAAATGGAAAAAAGATGCATCATTCTCACTCTCTATTTGAAGTATTGAGGTGAAACCGTTGCCAACTCATATGGTGTAACTAACTGTTAGCTAACGAGACTTCACAGTAATGGTCCAAAGCCTTTCTCAAGGTGGAGTGCCATTGCAGCAAGTCCAAACCCTAAAAAATTGGTACTGTTGATGTTAGAGATATATTGACAAATGGATGGATAACCACTAGTGTCTGTCTGCTCTGCGGGACTAAAGCACTTTGATTTCACATTATGACTTGTCACATTCCACACGGTTACTTTTTATAACATGAGCTGAAACTTATGTTTTGTTTGGAGATAGGAAAGGCTTGATGCCCTGTTCCAGAATATCTACAACCTAAAGGTACTCTTGAGTCAAATATTTTTGGATACATTGCCTAGAAATATGTGAATTTGAAATAAAGTTGTATGGTACAGAAAACTGGAGCACTTACTGGTGTCTTTTTAGTAGTACACTTGGATTTCCTGAATGTGTTTATTCGCTTCCTGTGATAGTGTGCAAGGCAGCAAGACTGCAATGTAAACATTGGGTATCTTTTATTGTATCTTATGCTTGTGATATTTTAGAGGCCTGGGAGCCTGTCACTTTTTATTAATACTGCTTTTTATGGGTGTCTTTCTCAGTGGTTAAGAGCTTAAAATCTGCAGGTTTTTGTTTTACTGAAATAAAAAGAGCCCATGAATTGTTAAGGCTTGAATATACTGTGTGCCACATACATAGGTACTGCCTGCATACTGGATGGTAAAACCACTTTATGGTTGGACTAGATGATCCCACTGGTCTTTTCTAACCTTAATGACTGTATTCTTGTTTTAGATTTTCCTTTATTGTGAAGATTGTGATGTTGTCTTGCACGACAGAAGAGTAAGACACTTAAAAAGTATGGTAGAGTTGTTTGCTAGACAGTAACTTTTTTTCCTTAGCAGTTCCTCTCCAATAGCTCGTGTCAAAGCAAATGACAACAAGGTTTTTGTAGAGAAGTGCGTCTAAATAAGGGCCTGGGAGAGCGGTGGTGCTTGACTCAAAATAGCACCCTGACCTTATTTCCATGCCACTAAAGATCTCTGAGAAGATTTAATACTAGTTTTTGCCACTATGTAAAGGTCAATACCTAATTAAAAAAGGTTTAGGATTAAGGCTTTTTGTAATGCGTCTTAACTACAAGCAGAAGCTTCTCTAAAGGGAAATTTCACTTCATTGCCTTGCAAGGCTGTCATATTTTGGTGTACCTAAATATCTTTTAAAGTTGTTGCCTTACTAAAACTTACGTGAAATCTAGTGAACCACATGCTGCCAGTAACTCCTTTGAGAGCCATCCAAATTTATGGTTAGACTGAAAAAAAGGCTCAGCTGTTGCCATGCTGTTCGATGAGGATGCATGCAGCTCCAAACCAAGCAACCCCCAGTTGGTGGTTTGGGAACAGAAGTGAGAGGAGGAAGAAGGGGAAGTGTTCTTGGGGACGTGGGGGAAGCAGCTGAGGTTATGTGGGGAGAGCGAGGATGTGAGCTTTGCTGATCATGCAATGGCTTGCCTAGTTGCTCAAAAAGCCATCTAAACGCATATTCCTTCTGCTACAGAGTAATGCCTGGGAGAAATGACCCTCTGAGAGCTCAAATGTAAATTTGTGTCTGACTTCAAGTATTTCAGTCGCTCCTCTTACCAACATTTTCTAGTGTAGCTAATACAGTTTGCAAGAAATACAAACAACTCTTCTGTGTTGAATGTAGCTCCAGCTGTTGCAGGAGAGTCCCTATGCATCAGATTGATCCCGGTTAAGGGGGAAAGAAGCCCTTCAGCACTGCATTGTTAAACTACTTTTCCATTAACGAGAAACAAAGGGTGAGGGGACTGCAGTCCTGATTTGCTGTGCCTTGAGTGGCCAAAGCTATAGGGAATGCATATGAGCCTGCAGACATTAAACTTTGGAGGCTCGATCCCCCCCAAAAAAGTTTGGTCATGTGTTTCTGTTATTTAGTTGGTGGGGATTTTTTTGTGTGTGTTTGTTTGTTTGTTTGTTTGTTTTTGCTCAAGTTGAGGGGGAAAATAAATACATTCTGCCACTGTCTTTTCTGGTCCCTAACTCAGTGTTAAGGAAGAAGAAGCCTTAGATTAATATTAGGACGTGGGAGAGCTACTGCCTGTTCAGTTGGGGTTAAGTGACGGCCTGGGGGAAAATGGAACATGATTCTGAATTTTCAATGTTGTTACACTGAAGCATCTCATCTTCTCATTTTGCAACTGTTCCAGAGTTTAGCTTGTATCATTTTTTCAGTTTAGCCAAACTCAGTGCTGATACGTCCTAATTATGCACATTGCTGGAAAAAGCTGAGCCGAGCCACCACGGTTGGTTGGTTGGTTTGTGATACAACTGCATTATGGGGAAGGTATTCCACCTTCTGTGGTAAAAGCTGAAGCAATCCTATTCTGAGATTTTTCCAAGGGGTTAAGCTGTTAACACCGCGTGGAAAAGTTGCCTCAGAAGGAAGTAATATTTGGGTCAAGGTGTAACTGCATACTGTGTCCTTTCAAATGGATTATATAGAGTGAATCACTGTAGTTTACATGCATCTTCCCTTCAGTATGGACAGCTGTAAAGTATCTCCTCCCATTGACTGAAGGAACCATGACAAAGAAGCTAGCGAGTCTCTCATGAATCTATTCTAGCATCCGCTTATTTCACTACAGGGTATTTTGCCAACCTGTGTCAGGCACGTCAAGAGGCAAGAGGGCTAGTCAACAGAGCTGTGTCCCTGCATGTATCTGCATTGCTGCCAGTGAATCAGGGAAGCTGTTCCTGCCTGTCTAAACAAGACAGCCTATAGCACGCACGCTTACAATTCTTGTCCTTGAAAAGTGAGTTTGGGAATTTCCTCAGGATTTTTCCCCTGAGGCCTTTCAGTTTTTCTAGTTGGTTCTCAGGCTCCCGAGTGGTTCCTCGGGGTGCCCGAGGGAATGGTGATGGAGTGGCTGTGACTGATGGGTGCCTCTTTTTGAAGCAGAGGGGTGAGTGGGTGTCTGTTCTTGGGGGGTGGGTTTTGTTGTTTTTGTTTGGGGTTGGATTTTTTGTTTGTTTGTTTGTCTGCTTTTTTCTTTTAGGAAAGAAATAAAGGATGCCTGCGGTATTTGTTGAGGCACAGGAATTGCTTGGGAGAGTTCATACTGAGGAGTTGCTGTCTGTTATTACTTTTAATGCAGAACGACTAAATGCATTATGCAGGCTACAGAGCCGTTCACTGAAAATAAACTTGCATGGAAGAATAAAGCCTCAAAAGACCAAAAAAGCCCATTGGTAACACTTGAAAAAATAACAGCACTTATTTTTGCTATTTCTTTTCCTTGTTGCCTATCGCATACAACCCTACCCTAGATATATCTAGTGGAAGTAACTCTGTTAACTTGGGAGTGTGTGGCTGGGTCCTGCTGGTCCAACAGCCTCCCACAAGAGAGCTGTTAGCTGCCAGTCTCGCCCTTGTCTTCTGCCTTCCCTTTCCATCACAGATGGGCTGGGTGGAGCAGACTGCAGTGCCAGAACTGCCACTCCACGCAGCCTGCAGCTGCACAGCGTGGGTTGCAGCAGCGGTGACGTTCAAGCCTTTTGAAAGTGCTCGAAGTACTTCCCTTGAAGGAGATGTAGTGTTTACACAGGTATTGCACTTTTGTACGTCGATGGCATGAACCAAATCACTGATGAAATGAGAGTGCTGAGAAGGCTTTTATATGTAAGTGGTGCTAAGCACTTTGTAAAGCATATATTGATGCTTTGGGTATGTTGTTACTCTTCAGCTGCTGGTAGAATCAGTTGGATCAACACAAAATTATCATATCTTTTCTTTACGCAGTTTGTTGAGACTGCCTTTGCAGTGCATGAGAGCTAGTTGCATGGGGGGGTACTGGCTTGCAGTACTGTATTCCAAGAGGTGTATCTTTTGAGGGCTCACTGACAGTTGTCTGCTAGGATGTAGTAGGCTTTTCTTCTTTAACCCAGAATATTCTCACCTAAAGTTTGCTTCATATTCCCACGGCAATCTGACAAGATTTCCACTGACTATACGATTAGCCATAAAGGACTACTATACTTTATGATGGGTCCTACGTGGGAGTTGTACACAGCCTGAGCACCCACTTTGTCCTCCCCTGCAGATGAGTCCCTTTGGATAGCTGCCTAGATGAATCCACGTTTTGGAAAGCTTTTCCTCATCTCCTGTTAACAATAGAAGACTGTAACTTTAAAGATGACTAATCTTTTTGAAAGTATGCTTCCCTACACACCCTTCCAATTGAACATGTGAGGTAAAGAGGAAGAAAAAAAAAAGTAATGCCTTTGGAACTTGCCAGCACACACAGTGACTAAGCAGCACAGGGCAACAGCTTCTTCTTTTAAACTCTGAATGATTTTAGTGTTCCCCATTTTGTAATACTATTCTTCAGGGGTCCTTTTTTCCATGCCCGGTTTAAATCCCATTCATCCTTATAGAAAGCACCCATGATTTCAGTGGGTCAGTAACGAAGACTCAGAAAATATTAGTGTTACAGTACTTTGAAGTATATGACCTTATTGGCTGAAACAAGTGGCAGAAGAACTTTGGAGATGGATTTTGATTATTTTTTTTTAATATATTACTTTCCCAAGTGGTCTTTTTAGAATGGAATTTTTACCATAAGCTATGAAGTTGCTGATGCAAGCATGACTATTTACAGTCCCTTATGGCCTTGTGAACTTTTCATCATCTCTCTTGGTTTGAGGTTGAGTGAAACAACGTGGAAGTGACACTGAGGGAATGGAATTTAATTGATTGGGAACAGAGGAAATTTACTAGGCTGTCAAAGCTTCTGTTGATAACGCCCCTACTGCAGTTTGCAGGTTGGTATTGCCAAATCACAGTTGGGATCTCTTAGTATCAGTTGCTGTCCAAACACAAGAAAAGATACAGCTTCTGACCCATTGTCCCTAGAATCTCTGTAGCCAACTCAAACAGTGGCAGCCAAGCAGGGATCAAATATCAGTAGGTACATACAAAAAACAAAAGGCTACTTTCACCTAGATGTTTTGCTGCTTTTCCTCTGCACCTCACTGTGACCCTGAACGCTCCACATTAACTTTGTTGTTATCATTAACAGTGTGTGTGTTTGTATCTGATGGGGATTTTGTAGCAACTCCTCATAACTGTTTGGGTCACCTGTCTCGGTATTACTTATGCTTGGATTGATTTACCTATCTTTTTCATTTTCAGTTTTCCTTTTGGTGCTGCACCTCATGGCCAGCGTGGAACTGGGACTGGCCTTGAAAGTGCTTCAAAGTTAATGTGGAGAAAAGGGTACTGACAGTTTTGAGAAAGAGGGAACACCTGTATTTCAGGCCAGTTAGGAGGTCTCAGGAAGCACTGAACAGTGTACAACCGATTGTCTACCTGCATGAATAGAAATGAAGTCATGGAGGTCAACTCACTGTTTTATACCCTCCACGAATTTTCTGTTTCTTGAAGATCCCATGGTTGCTGTGAGATCGTCTCAAACATCCTTCGACAAGCCAGAAAGGGAAAGGAAGAGATGCTGAGAGGCAGCAGCACTGCAGTAAGAAATGAGCAGGTATCAGTATGCCATACCCAGCAGTGCCACTGCTGCAGGACAGAAAGAAGCTTTTGGTTACCTGCTGATAGTCTGTTGTGTTTTTCCTCATCTATTTGCTATGCGCTCTCCTGGAGCAGTAGTGATGGCCGCAGGGTGGGAATGTTGGGTATTTTTATTTTTCTCTTACTTAGTTTTAATTACTGTCGACATTTAGTCTAATTTCATAGCAGAATGTTAACTATACACCTGTTAACCTTGCTGCTCCCTATGATCTGTTTTTTAATGTATGGAACATGAAGAAGAAAAATGGCAATTGTCGTAGGATTCTGAGGTTCCTATGTTTCATTCTAACAGCAGTGTTCCCTAACTATACAGCATCTCTAGATTACCTATAGACACCACTACATTGCTTGCAATTCACACATAATAATGAGAAATACTGCTGTAAAAAATACCCAACCGAATATTATAATCCTGAGGAAATAAGAGGCGTGCAAATGCTGCATAAGTTGTCCAAGTTAACACCTCTGACTAGGCAGGAAATATACTGTACCTGAAAAGGAACCAAGGCGTTAACCAAATTCTCATTAAATATTCAATCCTACAATCTTAAATATGGAATTCATGCAGAATTCAAATATTTGCTAACTTTAGACTTTTTGACTAACATCTTTAAATAGACACAGTTTCTTCACATCCATGAATAACTTTGCATTTTCTGCAGTTGTCTCATTTTTATTTTCCACTACTCTGTGGCTCGCAGTGACAATGTAGCAATTCATGAATGAGTGGGTGACATTAAATGTCACCGTTCATCCTAGCCAGTATTGATGTAAAAGGTCTATTTGTGTTTGCTGGCTAAATCCCGCATCTAACAGAAGGCATTTATTAGCTCTGTTGTTAGAATAAATGTTTCTTTAATGACACAGTGATGATGTATCTGATTGTGCACAGAAGCAGAAAAGACAGCTGATGGAATTACAGTGCAAATTACAAATTGCAGTCTCACAGGGAGATAATAGTAAAATTTTAGGGTTTTTTTTTTCTTTTTTTGGCTGAAAATTGCCCTGTATTACTCTAATTCATGTACTTAACTCTGGGTGTGAAGCAGAAGCAATGATTAACTAGAACTTCCTTATGATTAACTTTAGCCGTGCTTCCTTCATGTCAAGCACAGGAATACATTTGCTGCTGGCATGCGTTTCCTAACTCGTATTATTGGCAGCAGCACTGCCATCTTGATTGATCAGGATTTACACTAGTAATACGGTCATCAAGAGGTTAAATACCTGTATCAGTTACTCTTTTTAATCTCTTTATAGTCAAAGGAGGGAACAGGGACTTTCTGAGGACAAGTAATTTTAACCCAACATAAATTTTTAAGGTAATTACTCAGGAGAGCACCAGAGTTCTCCCATCATTTGCACACCGTGAACTACATTACAGCAAATCTGATAAAACGAGGGGAAATGGTTTCAAACTAAAAGAGAGAAAATTTAGATTGGATAAAAAAGAAGTTTTTTACAATCAGGGTGGTGAGACAGTGGCACAGGTTGCCCAGAGAGGCGGTGGGCGCCTCATCCCTAGAGACACTCAAGACCAGGCTGGATGGGGCGCTGAGCACCCTGACCCAGCTGCAGGTGTCCCTGTTCATTGCAGGGGAGTTGGACTATGTGTCTTTAAAGGGTCCCTTCCAACGCAAGCCATTCTATGATTCTACAAAATTATGGCATAGCAGGTAAGTTGCTAGTACACAGACTAAAGAACAACTTCAAGAGAGTATTCAATCCAGCTTTTATTTCTTGCGTAATGTTCTGATGTTTGCAAATTCAGCCAGACGTAACTTCAAAAGAGCCATAGTAATTTCTGAGCGCTGTACCTCTGTGTTAATAACGTGCTGCCTCTCCATGGACTGCTGCGGAATACTCCATGCCTCGAGGCTTTAGAACTGCTGTCGAAGAATTGAAAGTGGCTTACTTGATTTGGAAACACTAAATTACTCAAAAAGAAAGTTGTTTGGGGATCTCATCCATCAGCGAAGCTCCAAAGTAGCAAAACAGCATCTGGGTGTCATTTTATGTGGAGTTTTTGGCTGGCTGACGCTGTGGTTTGATGCTGCACCTATGCAGGCCCACCTGGGTTTCCACAGGTCAAACAGTGCTTGCCCTCGCCCCATCCACATCCTACTCCCAAGTGTCCCCACAGCCTTTCACACAGGACTGACCAATGGTGCTGGGTGGGCCCTTTGGCCTGCCAACTCAGCTGAAAACCAGGCCTCCCCTGCATCTGAAATAAGTTAAGGTCAGAGAGAGACTTTGGTGCTTGAGCAGCTCAGCTTCAGCTCCACCTCAAGGCTGAGAGCAGCCAGGCAGGGAGGTTATGGGAGCTCCTTTGGACTTGAACAGTGGGAAACAGATCCCAAAAGCCACAGGGGATGTGGTTCTGTCTTGTGCTCTCCAAAGTGGACTGTGAAGATCACATGTGAAGGTATGAAGTTTTTTGAGAGAGAGAGAGAGCAGGGCAATGGATTCTGTATGGCTAAATAGAAGTACTTCTCTGATGCCAATTCTGCAGTTGTTCTCATGTGATCTCTTTTCAGATCTGTTTGTCTTTTCTCTTAGGAACTCTGTGGAAGCGGTTCTTCACCACACTTCACTACATGGTGGCATAATCTGTTAGGCACTGCACAAACAGGCACTTGTGTTCATGGTGGGGAGCTGCCGGGGCAGGGGATGTGATTTTTTGCAGTGCTTGGCCTGCTGATACTTCCAGCACAGCAGGGTGGTCACCTGTATCATTCCTCATAAACTACAGAACAGCTGTCAGTGGGAAAGGACGGAGAGAAGATGAAAAACTGAAAAGATGTCTCTGCAGAAAGCTGACATCTCCACAGTTTTTGGTCCCAGTGTAGTGTCAAGCTCTGGTTCTTCCAAAGAACTGGAACCTGAAGCTCAGATTTATCGAGCTAACCACTGCACATGCAAGGTTGGAAAGAAAGGTCCGAAGGAAAGCTGTGACAATTGGAGATGAACTAACCACACTGTAACCAAATGTTTGTGGTTTTGACAGGGAGAAAAAAATGAAACCAGAAGCAGTCTGAAGTTTAAACGAGCAATAAAAGATATAAGTAAAAGCATTAAAAAGCACCCTTCTGAATTGTTTGGAGAGGCACTTGCACAATTAGCTCCTTCTTCCAGAATATGAATAATAACAATAATCTTCAGTCAGGGTGCTTTATCCTGCCAAGGCTTCGACATTGCTGTAGCCCCTAAATGCTGGCTTGAACTTAAGAACTTGACTTCTATTTAAAAAAATAAAAAGAAATCACCATGGAAAGCATTCCATTCTTGAGCCATTTCTTATGTGCAACAGTTTGTCTCTAATTCTTTTCTAATTAATTTGGTATTTATGAAGGATCAGAGCTGGAGCTAGTCCTGTTCAAGAAGACTGTCATCTGCAATTAGTTACAGTAAAATGTTCTAAGGGAAACATGGGGATTTCCTCATACTATTAATGAAAAGGGCCTAAGTCTTTCCTGTTCTAGAAGTCCCACGTAAGTCTTTTCAACAGAATCTGGATTTCCCACGTACTTTTGCAGTTTTAAACCATCCTGGTTGCAAGCCTTGCTTGGACTCCAGAAAGTCCCTTCCCATGCAAATACCTCAGATCTTTGGTTATACCACAGTTTGGCAGCAGTCAGTGTTCAGACGGCACAGCAGCATGAAGGGCAGGAACTGCAGCAGGTGTTGTTGTGCTCCAAAATATAGGTGGTGCACTGACACAAACTTGAAAAGAGCAACACTTAGGCAGAAAAAATGCATTATGGCAGCAGTGACCTGTGCCAACAGTTGCTTCTTAATGAAGTTTTCAACTGTCTTTATGTTATTTCTCTGACTTTTCGAGTTTCCATGGAAGGGACAAAGCATGCATACTTGACATGGGTTTGATGACGTAAGGAAAAGCAGTGGCTCTGTAGATTCACAGGACATGGGAGGGGAGAAAAAAGCAATCCAGAGGTGAGTAATTCTCAGTCCAAAGGTTCAGCTTTTTCTGACGTTGTTTACAGTATGCCTGCCAACTCAACACCTACACTTCTAACTGTAAGGGGCACATAACTGTACAGTACATCAGCTCCCAGGTGCTGGGGTGTGACATCCCTCGTGCTCCTGGCCACTGGTGGGGAGGTGCTGGTCCTCCACCAGCCCTCACACCAGGTGTGTCCCTCCAGCTCTTCCAAGAACTTATTCTAGTGCTCGTCTGGAGGAATGATAGAGCCAGCTGAAACTGCCCTGCTGACTGAAAAGCAGCCCTGGCAAAGAAAAGGATGGGCAGCTCCTGCCCTGTGAGAATTTGTTTGCCGTTTCTAGCTCAAGAGCAGGGGCACAGTTGCGAGGCTGCAAGCAGGGCTGGCATGGTGAGGCTTGGATTAATGGAGAACAGCTGTGTGCCCCTTCTGACAATGGTAAACCACTGGTGATCTTCAGATGTACTGTGTATGTTTGCAACTGGTTTTTAAGGGATCCTAAACACTGGGTAATGTAGTTCAGTCTAAGCCTCCTCTACTGTCATTCCCAGCTAAAGGCAGTCAACTCTGTGGCTTCCAGACCTTCCCTAATGCCAGAATTCACACAGGCATATTTTGCAAGTGCAAATTCTGTACCTAAAATGTACATATTACTTATGCTGAAGTGTTTTCCAGCTAGCCCAGCCTCTCCTGCCTTGGACTTCTCCCCTCTGCTGCCCAACTCAAGTGAAGCATCATTGCACTGGGTGACATGGTTAGTGGGCATGGTGGCGATGGGCTGATGGTTGGACTAGATGACCTTGGTGACCTTTTCCAACCTTAATGATTCTATGATCACCTTTCCTGAGTTCTTCCAGTGCAATACTCAGCAAACAGCAATGCATGGAAGAGTGACCTGATGAAGAAAGGGTTGTGTTACTGAATGAGGAAATGAAATGACAGGGTCAGTCTGTTATGTTCTCAGAGAGCAATAAGCACAAGGAGACCAGCCAAATCAGAGCAGAACAGAATAAAGACATCCTAACCACTTAAATGCGGTTACTTGTAAATGACAATGGAGCTTTGCTAGCCAGAACCTGCTGTACCAGAAGACCGTTTTTACTCAATGTGAGCCTCCTGCTGCTTGGTGTGATTGCCACCAGAAGGATTTCTCTGCTTAGTATCTGTGCTTTAAAGCTATTGTTTCTTTCCTTTGTCTTATGCCAAAATAGATTATTTTTCAATCTACAGAGTACATAGTATATCTGGAGAGCAAGCAAACACCACACAGCAGTCATATGCCCTTCCAAATAATGACACACTGCCAAAATACTCAGATTGGAATGTTTCTACTGAATTATGTATGGGTTCGAGGCTTTATTCATTCCTCTACACCACACACACTTTTATGGTCACACCTTCCATCATGCTTATATAAAGATGGCTCTGCAAAGGGATTATTCTTTCCAGAAATAACTATTTCCCCATTAAGATGGTTATCTCAGTACTCGTTCACAGGCAAATAATGTGTCAGAGCTGAGCTATCCTGCCCTTGACAGTGAGAATCTCTTATATACTTAGCAGAAATTTCTTGTGCCTTCCCTGTATTAGCAGGAGCAAATAGCTGTTTGATAGTGGTCTTTCAAGGGCAGCAAGGTCCCTTCTAACTCAAATGATTCTATGATTCTAAGATTCAGATATGACTTTCAGGAAGATGAAATACGAAAGGAGCAGAAGCAGTTTGCCCTGAATCAGGGTTTCACTCCAGGTGCCACTAACAAGCAGAAAGAGATCTCAGGCAGTCTGTGATCTAATGGCTGTTCCTTACATTCACAGA
Organism: Gallus gallus; assembly: GCF_016699485.2. Taxonomy (NCBI): domain Eukaryota; kingdom Metazoa; phylum Chordata; class Aves; order Galliformes; family Phasianidae; genus Gallus; species Gallus gallus. The sequence goes on from NC_052532.1 coordinate 136,882,245, forward strand.
TTTGGGCATGCTAAATGGCTTGTACCGTCAATAAGAATTTCAGTTTATTTTACCATCCATATAGAGATCTCTCCCTCAGCAGATCGAAGCCATTTCAGAACAAGAGGTTTTGATTTTCTCCCACGAGCTCCAGACTTCCCCATCTGCACACAGCGCAGGCTGGGAGCCCCGGGCACATTCATTTGCTCTGCGAGTCCTGCCAGTAAACCAGCGCTGGGGCCCCAGGGACCTTCACTGGAGGAGATGGCAGCAGAACCTGCAAGTGCTGTCTCCTCATGGCTATTTGCATTCTCCTCCTGCTCTCTCTTCTCTTCTTCCCACCTGGAAAGCAACTTACACGGACAGACGCAGGAATTATTTCTCAGACGTCCTTCTCGTACTGGCGCAAGAAGCTTCGGTAACGTCACAGTGCTGGGTTTTAAAAGAGAAAAAAAACCGAAATGCTTTTTGGAAAAACAAAATCATTTGTTTCAGTTCTGCTTTCCTTTCAGAATGAAATGCATCTCTTTTCAGCTTTCTCTTTCAACGTTTCCTTCAAGTTTACCTCCTACTAAATGAAATACGAAAGAAAACATTCAAAGCTGATACGTTTTAGGTCAAACTAAGTAATTCATTTATCCTCAAATTCTTTTTCTCAACCCTTTTGATTTCACCATCTGTTCTGGAAATGTTTCTCTTTCAATGCAAGTCAAAATACCTTTTTCTTTCCGCTTTCTCTGAACTCTCTCTGATTCAAGATGCCCACTATCCATGCTGTCCTACTTCCAGATGAAAAACCGAGACATGCTTGCAGAGAAGACTTCTCATCACTGATAATTTAATGCAGAGATTCTTAACTTTCTGATGAAAGAAATGGAAATATTTGCGATCCTTCATTTCAAGTATGAGCCAAATGCCAGCAGGCAGAAGATACTGCTTGTGATGAGTTGTAGCAAAAGGATGGTGCCAGCATGTTGTATAAAGCTGAGCCAGAAAATAAAAGGACGTGAGAGGAAATGAAGCATCTTTAGAAATACATTAATTTCAGAGCTGGCTTGAAAGTATTTTCACTCCCAGTTAAGGAGCGCTGAGAGTTTGTTGTCCTGAAATCCTCAGGAACAAAATTTTGGGCAAAGTCGAGGCACTCCATGTAGATTTCATGTTTTGCTTATTTAAAACTTTCAGTTGTTGTCACTGCAGGCCTGACACTCTATGGGAAACTCCTGTAGCTGTTCAAACAATCTGGTCATCAGGGGCAACACTGATAGCTTCCTCACGTGGGGGGCCTTTGGACATGGGTATGTGGCAGTACTTGGGGCTGGGGCTCTGTGCTTGGGAGGGCTGGCCCAGAACTCTTTAGAGCACAGGAAGGAAGGAAGGAGGGAAGGAGGGAAGGAGGGAAGGAGGGAAGGAGGGAAGGAGGGAAGGAGGGAAGGAGGGAAGGAGGATGATGGGAAAGATAATGGTTAAAAAAAAAATCAGTTTTCCAGTACCTCATACATTTCAATATCTAATTCCATACACTTGAATGTCTAATGTGAAAGAATAAAAGGGATTGTTATATGAAATAATCTTACATCTGCAAGTGATTTTGAAAGCCGGCACATATGCTGCAGACATAAAAGGAAGCTAAACAAAGTAGACAGATGGTCAGTCACCAAATTAGATGCAATCAGAATATGGAAAGGTAATTTATCACATCCCCCTTCTCAGCTTTTCATGTAGATGCTGGACATGGCAAGCTGTTAATCTATCCTGATGAGTGCTTACAGTAGAGCTGGGAGCTCTGAATGCTGCCAGACCTCATTTGCATTCCTCTACCTGTGTCTGTGGTTTCACAGTGCAGTAAATCTGTTACTAGGAGCATTAGGACTCCTTGTAATCGTACACGTTGCAGCTACACAATGCAAGTGCTGACTTAGGCTTTGCTGCTCTGTCAGTTCCTGCAGTTTATTTGTTGTATTGGCAAGATTTTCTGTATGAGACCTAGCATCGCCTGCTTGCACCTCTCTAGCTTTATGCTCTGTCACCTGACATCCCTTGCAGCCAGCCTAAAAGCAGCAGAAATCTCCTGCCGCACGCCCCTCCATCCCCACAGGGGAAGGGGACAGGGATCACGTGCCCTGGGCTGATCCTCGTGACATCTGTGCTGGGATCTGGAGTGCAGATTACGGCACCACGTTTTCCCCTGCATGTGTATATGTTAAGACTGAGTGCCCTTTGAGTAACAAACGCGCTGTTCTGATTTTTCATTTGACTTCCCCAGAAGACTGCGGAGTGCACCAGTTAATCCCAGCAGCAGGATGTGAAAGCCTACCCCTACATTTCGACTTCCCTCTTCCTCATTTTCATTTCTCTCCGCTATCCTAGAGGACCGTGCGACTTCCCCCAAGCCAGAGGCTTAGCAAAGCCCATCTAGCAGTGGTTTCTGGGGCTGAGGTCTGCCATGGTGCCAGGGTTCAGCAGCCGTGAGCAATGGGGCTGCATCTGGAGAAGACAACTCACCTGTTCCAGCACTCACTGTTTCCAATGAGATCTGCCCCTTTCTTTCCCGACCCCTGCTCTTCCCCAGCACACACTCTCATCCTTGCTGGTTCCCTCCAGTAAATGTATCCAGCTCACTGCCATAGCAAGGATTTACTTCTTTACGGAGTTAGTTTTCTGCACTCTGAACAGAGGTGGATCAGAAAAACACGAGTGGCAGGCTGAACAAATCAGCAGTAGCAAAAGAAAGAAGGGGGCAGGTGCCTCGAGCAGCAGCACTCCCCTACAGTGATTGAGACTGTGTTGTCTAAACACACCTTTCGTTGTGCCCACGTCATTCACATTAGCTACTAAGATCACAATGTAAGAAAGAGCAGAGACTTTCTCATATTGTATGACTCTCCCACACTGTAAGACTTCCTCATGCTATAATGACAGAAACACTAAAAGCAGTATTTAACACTGAACCTGTAAAAGACAAAACACAGGCTTGTGATCATCCACCTGCACTTGTCCCTCTCCTGGGGCCCATGCCACTAATGTAGAAGCTACGTAGGTTGCTCTGAAAGTAATGCCTCCTATTTATTTCCACAGAAACGACAACAGATAGAAAGAGCACAATAACACTATTTGATAGAGCACAATCTCAGCTACCAAACACTCTTTGTCAGCGTAGTTGCCACCAGTAGCTATGCGTTTTCATCAGCAATAAACAAGAGCCTGCATGTCATGCTTGCAAAAGTCTGCACCAACAGAAGTGACCACTGTTTCACAGCTGCTGTGACAGCATCATTGCTAGGAAAATGTTACCCGTGAAGTCTGTCTTTTATCAGCCCAAACAGGTAGAAGTCAGAAGCTGTCAAATCTGGACTATACAGTGAATGTGGTAGGACAACGCAGCCAGGATAGGCAATGTGCTCTATGGTCTTCAAACTGCTTCAGGCCTGGTGTTACTGTGTTGCAAGAGAAAGACTGTCTTCTTCTCTGGCCTGACTCTTAAAGGTGCCTTCCAATCCAAACATTCTATGATTCTATGATCACCAGTAGTGATGCAGTCCAGGAAACTGTCACATTTTACCCCAGTATTGGTTCAGTAGGTCGTGACAAATTTTCATATGGTATTCTTTCTGTTCCTAGGTGAGCATCTCTGGGACTCACCTTGTGCAATCATCTTTGCAGTTTTCCAGTGCTGTCATCACCATCTCCAATGCACTGAAGCTGATATTCAGCTCCATGCACAGTTCCCTGGTCATAATCTGCCTATTCATGCAAGTGAGCTGATCAAGACATTCTGCATTTTGTGATGTGACATCTGTACACGGAACATGGTTTGTCCTTTATGTCACCGTTGCCACTGCCAAAACACACCACCCACTGCCTCACTATGGTCACATCCACTGTTTGATCTCCATAAATGCTCATCAAGTATCAGTGAATGTCAGTGGGTGCCATTTTTTCTGCATGGAGGAGTTCAGTGACACACCTTTACTTCATACGCGCTTCCACGTCAGATGCCATTCTATCAGGCTGCCTGTCTGCTGCCATCTGTCACACGGCGACAACATGTAATGGAATATTGGTGGGAAGGTTCAGCCTCATCTGCCATGCCACCAACATCTGCCTCTGACGTTATGGGCCAGCATAGTAAAATAGGAGGCATTACTTTTTGAGCAGCCCTTGTACATTAATGTGTAACTTGCATGTTTTTGCATGGCATGGGATAAAAATTTCCAACACAGTGTAGTTGCTGGAGACTACTTCTCTCTACTAGCGTAACACAAAGCTCACCACCATCCCTGCTGCTGCGCCTACTTCAGAGGGAAATATTTTTTTCCTACTGTGTTTTGACACTTCTCTACTTTGTTTCCTTCTCAGCGACATTTAAGTTGGCAGGGATTTCTTCATCACTCTTGCAAGTTAAGGACCCGTGCTGTAGATCTACAGCCACGTGCTGGGAGACAGCTTCTAGGGAGATTATTTGTGGCACATCCATTTCTGCAAATGAGCTGGAGAATCTGCCAGCAAATTTGGTGCCCCAGCAAGGAGCTGATTTCAAAAGGTGCCTACAGCCATGGGAAATTACCTCCACCAAAACAGACCATACCCTGTGCAACAAGACTGGCCTTTGGGCTCCCTATGGCTCCTTCTGTCTGCCAGGGATAATGCTCCTCGTAGATGCCAGAGATATAGGTAGGCAGAAAACACTACATACCATTCTAGACAACTTCAGAAAACTATGTTAATAGTAGCATCCTAGATGTTGCATCTAGTTTTTAATTTCTACTGCAATAAAAGGATCAGACAATAACCACTGATCAGACACATGGTGCTGCAAAACACAACATGTCACTGTGGTCCACCTACTCCAGCCAAACCTGTTGCCATGGCCAGGGACCTTAGCTAACACACCTTGCCTTAGGTCATGTAACAAGATGGCTCCATGCCCAGCGAATTGTTCCTGAAGCTATCAAAACAGCATTAGGAAACCTTACCTATTCCCACTTGGAACACTCACATTGTCCAATTTACTTGGGTACTGTTCTCCTCAAGACACTGTGTAACCTCTTCCAGATGAAAATAGGCTGAAGAGATAGGAAATACTTGTAGCAGCCCTAGTGGTGAGGTCAAAAGCCAAGAGAAACAGATTATCCCCTGTCTACTATTAACATAATTAAGGAGAATTTGGACTTGGATCAGTTGGGTTATCCCCCAAGCTGACAAACTTCATCTCTCGATTTCCTTTTCCTCGGGGATCTCATTGCAGATTGGCTGGCACATTTCAGTCCCGCACCAAGAACACAACCACAAGCTCTGGGAGTTTGGTTAGAGTAGCAGCTATGGGCTTATAAATCTCAGCAGTGCTGTCTGATTAGTTTGAATAGTGAAGATCTAGGTCTTAGAGCTTGACTTGATACCACTGGCACATTTTCTTGTCCTGTCAGCAAGCTTTAGCAATGAGTTGGTCTCACCATTACCTTTTCTCCCATCCTATACTGATTGCAGAATTCAGTGATAAAAGTCAGATATTCAGGTGCCTTACCCAAGGTCTTGACATCAGCCATCTAGCCAACTCGATCTCTTATTCTGTCAAACTAGGAGAAATGGAAAAAAGGGGAAAGCAACAGCTGGCGACAGATACCAAACACCTCTGCTAATTCCCCTCAGATTTTCACAAAAGGATTATTGTAGTCTGGGCTGCACAAAGAACAGCACTGCATGGGTGTATGCCAGTCCCCACAGGCCTGCTTGCCACTTTTTTACTCACTCACTCACTCCCAGCCATTAATGTAGGCAAATTCCGCTGCTGATGAAAGCAGCTATCCTGGCCGATTCAGTGTTTGCAAAACGGGGTGGCTTCATCACAAGAAGGGCACCTGGGAAGGGCTACCAACAGTTTTGCCAGCTTTCTGTTAACACAGGAGGGCCACAGGAAAGACTCTTTACATATCTTGCACGGGCAAGGTCGTGCAGCAAACATGACAGGAAAGACTGATCACCCCTTGAAACAATTTGCTTACCTAAAGCATTACAACCAGTGTACAGAGCAGCATCAAGGGGCCTCCTCACCTGAGCCTCACACTCACAAGTTCTTTAACTTATGTCTGAGGCTGGCCCTGGGTCAGATGGGGTGAATGTCACAGAAAGCTGTGGATTTTTTAAAGCAAGAAGCACAAAGGCTGCTGCACAGGGACATTTTTTAAATAGCCAACCACAGCACAGCCAGAAAAAAAAACGTGGCTCCTAATGTTGCTTGTCCCAAGGAGGAAAGGCTTTCTGATCTGGTCCTACTGCAGCTGCCACCTGCCACTTTTCCTTCTCGTTCCTCTTATCTGTTTTGCGCCATCTGAGCAGGCAGCATCGTGGCCAGCAGAGCTGGGCAGGGGGAAGGACACAGCACGGCTTGGTGAGAGGAGCTGAACGAAGACTTCCTCCCCTCCCAAAGAGGGTCTGAGTCACTGTCTGCTCTGGGGAGAACGAAAAGGGAATTCCAACTGAAACAGCTACAAAAGGATGGAGCTCAGTGTGTGACTGTGGCACCTTTTGCCTATTTGGCTGCCTGGCTCCTCGTGACAGGCCCATGGCACAAACCCAGGGCTGACTCAAAGCTGACCCATGGACAACAGAGAGCTTGTTAGCTTGTGAAATGAGGAGAGCAGTCAGACTCCTGGAGGGTTGCATATGGGTTGCTGGCCTCCAAATCAGGTATGGGAACCACTCACCTTGCTGTCAAATGGGAGATGAGAAAGTCCTTATCTTCATCTCTTCCCCTTGGTGCACGGCAAAGTGAAAAGCCATGTAACCAGCATGCAGAAGTTTTAACTAAAGAAAAGTAAAAGCTTGCTGCTTCCTACCAAAAAGACCGAATTCTGGGATGCCTGACTCCAAGGGAAAGGTGTGCATTAGTGCTGACACTGATTGCTCGGCTGTTTCCGACAGAGAAGAGACAGTTGCCAACCCACAGAGGGAAAGCTGAAATGTTAATGCTGTCAGTAAGAAATTAAGGGGAGGAATTATTTTACCACACAAAATGTGTGGTACGATGGGAAGGAAAATACCAATTTTGGCTCTGAAGCTGAACTTAGTCCTATTGCTGAACCCAAGCAGAGTAGCACGCAGGCGTTTCCAGCCAATGATTGAGTCACTTCAGAAGTTACAGATTTGCTGGTACATGCCCATAGCAAACACCCAAGATCTGATGGTGACAACAGGCCCTTGCATCAAAAAGTAGAGGAGGACATAATCTAATTCTGTCAAACCAAGAGTGCTAGCTAATTAAAAACGGAAACTAACCCCCAGATCTGCAGTGATAACGTCAAATGAGGACATTGTTGGCACTGGATTACTTCTCTCTCAGCATCCCATCCTTTCCAGATGGGAATTATTTGTACTTGGATATGTGCTAAGTCTTTCATTAGCGTGCTCAGAAATTTATGGATGAAAAGATCTACACAAGGCAAAAATAGCAACAATTATTATTCCTATGGTGATCTTTTCCATTAGTAAACATTTAAAAATATGTACAACATGCTAAGTATGAGTCTTTATTACTTCCTTCATTTAACTCTATTATTTCTTTGCAGTATAAGTATTTTTTTTTTAATTTCTTTTGCCTTTATCTGGAGTACTATGTTGAAGCTTGGGGCCCCCAGAACAAGAAAGATGTGGAACTCTTGGAACAGGTCCAGAGGAGGGCCACTAAGATGATCAGAGGGCTGGAGCACCTCTCCTATGAGGAATGGTTGAGGGAAGTGGGCTTGTTTAGCTTGGAAAAGGCTGTGGGGAGACCTCATTGTGGCCTTCCAATATTTGAAGGGAGTGCATAAACAGGAGGGGGAATGGCTGTCTATGAGGGTGGATAGTGATAGGACAAGGGGGAATGGTTTTAAACTGAGACAGGGGAGGTTCAGGTTAGATAGTAGGAAGAAGTTTTTCACACAGAGGGTGGTGACGCATTGGAACAGGTTGCCCAAGGAGGTTGTGGATGCCCCATCCCTGAAGGCATTCAAGGCCAGGCTGGATGTGGCTCTGGGCAGCCTGGTCTGCTGGTTGGCGACCCTGCACATAGCAGGGGGGTTGAAACTACGTGATCATTGTGGTCCTTTTTAACCCAGGCCATTCTATGAGTCTATGATTCTGTGATCTCCTGACAGCCTCACTGTGAACTAGACCCTGCTGAGCTAAGTGATATACAGAAAAGGAGGAGATAAGCACTGCCGCAGCCCTTTACTCTGTTGGCAGTATAAAAGAAGAGGGAACAATCAAAGGCTGACACAAAGGCAGTCAGTGCAATTGGCAGTAGCATCACTGCTGTTACTGCTGCTGGGCAGCATGGCAAAGTGGGATTTTAATGAAGGGCTGTGAGGAAAGTCAGGAGGAGCCTTTGGTGATGCCTGGGGGGAATGGCTTTCTAAGAGAAAGGGAAGAAGTCTCAATACTTCTCTTCAACATATTTCAGGGCCTAGCACAGGACCACGCAGGTAGGGGTCCTGCAGAGGGTCATGGTTGCAATACAAAAGAAACACGAAAGGGTTGTGAAACTGTTTAGTTACCCTTTGCATAGAAAATGTTGTAGAAACTGAGAAGTATCTTGAAAAGCCTTCTGTTTCCAGTGTTCCTCATCATGTGTAGTCAAATGATCACAGAAGTTTATTTGCACAGCAGTTCCACAAAGATTTGCATTTATAACCACAAAGAAAGGACACAAGACTGAAGGTTTGCCTCTTATTGTTACTAATTTGTTGTTGTTGCTGTTGTTTGTTCATTTATGTGAATAGTTGCTTTGTACAATATTTATAAATACCGTTCTGCAGTCACTTCCTGGATCATCTTCTCATGCTTCACGAAGCAGATCACAAACCAGGGGTTTTCCCTAACCCGATGCCTGGCAGTGGGGTTACCTGTATGTGAAATAGTTAAGAAGTTATCCAGCTAAGGGCCTGCTACCACCTCCAGTGACAGAGGAAGATGATGGCAAGGAGTGGGAAGACTATGAGCTCAGAGTAGCTCTGCTCAGTTGAGCCACAGGTGACAGCTACAACTGCCGTAGTGGCGGCACGGAAGCAGGCCGGGCTGGAAGTCTTAGCAGAAGAGACAGGCTTTTCAGGTAGGAAAGTGCACGGATCTTTCAGACCAATTCCTACTGATGGTACCTTTGTGTTCCATGCAATTGTGCAGCAGGGAACTGCATCTCAAATGCTTTTCTGCTTTGTATTAGAAAGAATGGAATTCAGGTTACAAGAGTCAGGCAGTACTACATTCAAACAAAGTCATGACCGGTGAAAAAATCTTAGAATCATAGAATGGCTCAGGTTGGAAAAGACCTTAAAGGTCATCAAGTCCAACCACAACCTAACCATACTACCCTAACTCTAACAACCCTCCGCTAAATCATGTCCCTGAGCACCACATCCAAACGGCTCTTAAACACATCCAGGGATGGTGACTCAACCACCTCCCTGGGGAGCCTATTCCAGTGCTTAACAACCCTTTCTGTAAAAAAGTGTTTCCTGATATCCAACCTAAACCTCCCCTGCAAAGAGGGAGGATGAAACATGTCAGAGACATCGCATGTTTTCTTAGAAGATACTGAAGCAAATTTGGCCATATTTTCTCTGAGAATAATGTGGTGAGCTGTTGCCACCTCTTTATTTTGAGAATTTTTACATTTCGTATGTCCTAAATTGAATGCTCTAATTCCTTCTGAAGAACATTATATTCTTTCCATAATACATCCTCTGACTCAGATGTCGAAAATCTGTCGCTAAAGCCTGCTGTCAGTATATATTACCTGCCAGTATATTGAAAATGAGTAACGCTGAGAAGTAGACCAAATGTCCCTAAAGGGGAAGAATACGCCTCTTTTCTTAGGAGTGGAAAGCTTGATAAAGAGCAGAAAATGTTTAACAGGCCTTGCTTATTAACAGGAAAAGATAAAAAGATGTCTTAGGAGAGTTACAACCAGCACTAAGGACTTTGGCTTAGAAAGAGGCAGGAAGATAGAGACTAAGAAAGAGACTAGAAAGACAAGCTAGAACAGCAGGCTGCTTTGGCACTAGACAAAGGCAGTGTAAAGTGAGGAACTCCCACATCTCAAAGCTTCAATATTACTCATGCATTAATATTACCTAAGAGACTGCATTTTAGTGTGACACCATCTTCCCACTCAGCAGTTAGGCCAAATGCCCCTCCTGTCTGCCTGTCCCACCCTGGGACTGCCAATCCATGCCTTAGAGTCTCTCTTATGCATCTCTCATCAGTTGAGCACCTCTGAGGTTCTCATCCCTTTACTCAGCACAGTCTACACGAATGAAGTAAATACTGTACAAAAACAGGAAGCATAGCGTGGCCATTCATGGTGGAATTTTGTGATGGGACACGAGTTTTAACCAAACCCTGCACTGTATACATGGTTAACATCAAAGGACTTTGAATACACATTGAACAATCTGTTGGCTTAGATGTAACATGTACCAGTCATCTTCAGGCATGTTTCTAGAGCAGACCAAGCTGTGATGCCAGTGAATGAGAAGAGACACACTTTGGAGGGAAGAGGATCCTTTCAGCAAAGTGAATAAAGACAAAGGAGGTCTGAGAACTCATGCACAGCTGACGAGCCTGCTCGGCACTAGGTGAAGGGGCTGGTGGTGCAGCATTCCTCTGGATGCAGAGCAGCATAAGGCCTTGCCATTTGGCTCTGAAATACTGACAAAGAGCAGCCAGGTCACACTTTAATATGGGCATGGTGCTACAGGAGCTAAACCATAAAAATTGTTTCTTGCTGGAAGGAATGCTCACTTCCTTGCTGAACAAAACACAAGTCCCAGCATTTTTTCCATACACTGAAACTAATTCTTAAGGTACGTATTTCTTCAGAGAGGAGTTGTCAGATATGGAGGACATTGGAGGAATACTTCACCTCTTCAGGGAGTGTGTTTGCAGAGAAAGACAAGCCCAGTGAACCCACCTAGAAGAGGTTAACCTTTGGCAGAGAAGCTAATGATGGCTTACAGCGGCAAGGAAGAGTGTCACAGACATCATATAAAATATAGTGCATCCTATAAAGTAATTCTGAGTCCCCAAACTAACTCAAAGCACCTTGGTCTGGTGCCAGTACTTCACGCACCCATTATACTTGTGAACAGGCAGCTGACAGAACCTAAAACGACACACACCGCCTTACATCAATCATGTCACAGTTATTGTGGACAGGTTACATGTGGGTGACAGAATTACGCTGGTGTTGGGAAAAATGCAGAGATACTTCACAACATGAACCTCCTCCCACTCCTCCAGAGGAACATGAGAAACCCTGCATTTCCCAAGACATTTTAAAAGATACTGCTAACTTCTGCTTCTCTTCTCTTTCTTTACATTACCAGACAGAGAGAAGGTATAATAAGGATAACGCCTCCCCAGTAATAAATCAGTTCTGAACCAACTTCCCCTTGGAGAAAAAAAAAGCTAAATATTTTTCCAGATTTATTTCTGAATGTAGAGAGGTGGATGTGTCTTGCTCAAGTACAGCTTTGTAGGATGATCTGATCCAAAAATGGTTGCTTAGGCTTCCTGTATGGAGGTGGGTGTCTGAAACAAGGCAGATGACACGTCTCCTGGAGATGCCTACACACAGTGGCTGTGCCCCAACCATGGGGGGAGCCCAGGCCCTGGTCTGGGATGACACAGCAGCACACAGATTGCTGTGGTCAGACGGGGAATCCCACAAAGGGCAGCTAATCCTCTGTGGGGAGTGCGGTGCTTAGAGCAGGGTGCCATGCCCCAGCTTCTCTTTGAGACACACAGCCCCACGGCTGCCAGGATGCCTCCAGAAGTGGGAGTTAGTGAGAAGTGGGTATTACTGCTTCAGAGGCTGGCAGCCAGCTAATCCCTACATGAAGTGGCAGCTGCCATTGAGCTCAAGAAATACGCACTTCACCACACACCTTTGGGCAGCTGACCCAAGTGCCAACATTTCCAACTCTGCGAGACGAGTGGAGGGCAGACTTCCTGGGGCAGCGCGGGGCAAACCTTCAGCTGTGATAGAAGGGTGGGAGATATGCCATATGAAAAAGCCTTGTGTGGGAATGATACCCACCTTCACATCTCTGCTCTCTGTTCAGGCTTTTCTGCTGCCCCGGTGCCAGCTGATAGGGAATGACTCACCACAGCACAGATGAAGCAGCAAACTGTGAACACACTTCCTTTTGTTATCTAATGGTGATGCACTGAGGATGTAGTTAATTAGAGAATCATCCTCACCCTGGCAGACTTTCTCCAGTGGAAACTAGATGATTGTGAAGCTGATGATCTGATAGCCACAAAAGCATTTAAAAGCCTGTAGGTCACCTGCTGGGCAGCAATAACCACAAATATGTTAAAAATGTAAAAAATGCAAAAGACAAAAAAAAAAATCCAACTTTTTTTTTTCCTTTGTGAAAGTTTGCAGACTGTGCTGTTAACTCCTCTGAGGCCACAACAAAGCAGCAGATAGAATCACAGAATCATAGAATTGCTCAGGTTGGAAAAGACCTTCAAGATCATCAAGTCCAACCATGACCTAACCATACTACCCTAACTCTAACAACCCACTGCTAAATCATGTCCTTGAGCAAACACTCGTGTCAAAGAACTATGGATGGGGGATGAAAGCAACCTGCTGCCAAGGATGGCAGCAAACCCATTTGCCACCTGAAAGCAGGTCATTTTGGAAGCACAGGCAGCCACACAGGCTGGCATCCTAGCAGTGAGCAGTACTCCTACTTTTTTTGGCTCTGGAAGAGTATTTTCTTCCTGTTCATCTATACAGCAAGGGGAATTATGTGTTTTTGTTGTTGTTTGCTTGTTTGTTTTTCCTCTTCCAATGCATTTGGAGCTCTAGATTGCAAATATTATTTCTGTGGATAAAAAAAAGGAACACAGCTTAAATGAACTTAATGAAACCCGATTACTATAGTCGTGGTTGATAGCTCGTGCCAGAAAATAACCTTGGTTTCAATTGTTTATAACTTTAAACAGATGGTCTGAAGTTTTCCATTCTGACTTCAGTTTGATTTAATGAAATGTTTGGAGGGGGGAGAGGTGGCCTTTGTTCTTGTCAGCTGTGGGAGGTCAGGTGATACGACAGAGCACCAAGGGACACTTGTTTTCCATGTTAAAAAATACAAAGGTTGCAGTGTCACCATCCTCAGCAGGAAGGAATGACAGTTGGACAGGAAATGTGCTTTTGCTTAGATCCAGGTTACAAATGCCTGAAAAAAATGGGCTGGATACGCTCAGTAAAGACCTCCTAGGGACTTCTATCTTAATTTTCATAAGGGACGTGAAACTACTTCAGTGTCTAAAGGAGGGCTACGAAGGTGGTGAAGGATCTGTAGGGCAAGGTGTGTGAGGAGCGGCTGGGGCCCCTGGGTGTGCTCAGTGCAGAGCAGAGGAGCTGAGGGGAGGCCTGATGGCGGCTGCAGCTCCTCACAGGGAGCGGAGGGGCAGCACTGAGCTCTGCTCTGTGTGACAGCGACAGGGCCCGAGGGAACGGCATGGAGCTGTCAGGGGAGGGGCAGCTGGGGGTGAGGGAAAGGGGCTGCACCAGAGGGGGTCAGGCCCTGGAAAAGAATCACAAAATCACAGTAGGGATTAGGAGGGTCCTCTGGAAATCATCAAGTCCAACCCTCTTGCTAAAGCACGTTTCCTACAGCAGTTTGCAGATGAAAGCATCCAGGTGGGTTTTTACTCCTGCCCTTTAGATATTTATAAGCATTGATAAGATCTGTTCTCAGACTTCTCCAGACTGAACAGCCCCAAGGTCTCTTAGCCTTTCCTCATAAAGGCGATGCTCCAGGCCCCTCACCATCTTTGTGGCCCTCCACTGGGCTCTCTCCAGCAGTTCCCTGTCTTTCTTGAACTGAGGAGCCCAAAAATGGACACAGTATTCCAGAGCAGAGGGGGAGGATCACCGCCCTTGATTTCTTGGCCACGTTCTTTTTAATGTACACCAGGATCCCATTGCCCTTCTTGGCCACCAGGGCACACTGCTGGCTCATGGCCAGCCTGTTGTCCACCAGGATACCCAGATCCTTCTCTGCAGAGTCCTCCAGCAGGTCAGCCCCCAACCTGTATTGATGCATGTGGTTATTCCTCCCAAGGTGTAGGACTCTGTACTTGCTCTTGTTGAACCTCATAATGTTCCTCTCTGCTCAACTCTGCAGACTGTCCAGGTCTCGCTGTATGGCAGCACAGCCTTCTGGTGTGTCAGCCACTCCTCCCAGCTTCATATCATCATCAAACTTGCTGAGGGTGGACTCTAGCCCTTCATCCAGCTCAGTGATGAAGTTGTTAAATAAGACTGGACCCAGCACCAGCCCCTTGGGAACACTGCTAGCTGCAGGCCTTCAACCAGACTGTGCCACTGATTACAACCCTCTGACCTCTGCCAGTCATACTGTTTTCAATTCACCTAGCTGTCCACTCACCTGTCCCACATTTCCTAAGCTTACCTACAAGGATGTTCTGGGATACGTTGTCAGAGGGTCTCCCTAGGGCAGTGGTCGCAGCCCCAAGCTACTGGAGTTCAAGAAGCATTTGAACAATTCTCTCAGACATAGAGTTTGATTTTTGGGTGGTCCTGCATGGAGCCAGGTGTAGGACTTGATGATCCTTGCGGGCCCCTTCTAGCTTGGGATGTTATGTGGTTCTATGATTTTCTGGAAACATGCTCCAGCTTAGAGCTGGGAAAGCCATATTCTGTAAATGCAGTTCCTTCGTATTCTTGGCCATCCTGACTACAGATGAGAAGCTGAGACCAGGATTTTTTTTCTCTCTAGTATTTTGAGTCCCAGAAAGAAGCTGAGAAAAATTCTTCCCCACAAGGCTTACATTGGGTTACCTGGTTTGATTAGAGAAAATGTCAAATGCCATCTACTCCAAAAACGGAATCCTCAATATCTCAGGCTGGACATATGAAATAATTAACATACATAACATGGACATTTCTGACACAGGTCTCTGTTCCTTGACAACGATGCTCTGGTGTGATCCCTTGGCTGTTTCTGTCCCAGGCCTTTAGTACAGCCAGAGCAAGTGACTCTGTGACTGTGCCATTGGTGACCCTTGAGTGCTGATTAGATGAGAACCAGGTGCCTTGCAATGAGGAAACTCATCCTTGGGCAAATCCCTGTCTAACAGCAGTGGTGGATCCCCACTGATTCTAGCTGCTGCCAGCACAGCAGGGAAGGAGCCTGAATTTATGCATGAGGAGATACAAGCACTTGTCCTAACAAAGAAAACCGCTAAAGCAAAATGCACAGAAAATGATGGCTGGAATGCAGAATAAAGAGCAATCTAACATTTACCAGGCAGCTGCATTGTAAGAGAAAGATATCAATA
The DNA here is from genome assembly GCF_016699485.2 of Gallus gallus. Lineage (NCBI taxonomy): Eukaryota > Metazoa > Chordata > Aves > Galliformes > Phasianidae > Gallus > Gallus gallus. The sequence continues at coordinate 136,897,584 of NC_052532.1, forward strand.
CCATGTAGGGTTGAAATAAGATTGAATACATAAGAAATACTGCCCCACCATATTCTGATGGCACGTAATGCATTTTTGTTAAGACACAGTTGTGCCTCATTTTTTTTTTAATATCAAGTCAACGAGAAAGCTTTCTCCTACATTAACGAACTTGAATCCCAGCAAGTTTGTTGTGTGAGTAAAAACACAAGACGAGGGCAGGATCACAAAATTACACCCACTCACCAATCACACAGCCAGGGGAGCGTGTTTCTAGCCCCCTGGATAAGTCAGTATTTCTCCCTAGCGTCCTGCTCATGTAAGTGCCACTCAGCTCGGTCAGGGGAATCATAGAGCTGTCTCAAGAGCATGAGCTGGGTCTGAAGCTCAATCAACGACACTTTATCACTGTTTCTAACAGTGCCTGTGTGGAAACAGCTACCAGAAAATGGCCTCATCTGTCTCTAAGTACCGCAGCTTCTTAAATCTCTAAATCAGCAGTGAGCTGTTCGCTCTCCTGCAGTAAACTGTTACGAAAACTGAAGCATATTTAACATATCCTTGTTTCTTCAGTCAGCCAGTGGTGGTGTTGTGGCAGTGGACTGGAATGATTGCAGCGATAGGCAGAGGAGCCAGCTCTCTGGCCAAACGCCAGCCAGCTCATGTCCTCCCCAGTAACTGGGTTACGAGCATCAGGGAAATGATGTCCTTCCGAAGAACTGCTGAGGTCAACTGCTGAAATCTGTTGTTTGATGGGTTTTTAAGTACTTCCCTCCAGACCACAGACAAAAGACGCCGGGATAGGTTGAAGCACTTTTCAGAAGAGGACACACTGTATGTTAAGGTGTTGGAGGGCCTTGGTTCTTGGTTCTTGCTCCTCTGTTCTTTGAGTGAGATTATCTGTGAGCCAGCTGGGACCCAGGCTCACCACTAAGGTCAGATGGCAGCTTGGCTTCTGTCTTCAGTGAGGGTCAGATCAAATCCTGATGTAAAGGGAGTGTATAAACAGGAAGGGGAATGGCTGTCTATGAGGGTGGATAATGATAGGACAAGGGGGAATGGTTTTAAACTGAGAAAGGGGTGGTTCAGGTTAGATAGTAGGAAGAAGTTTTTCACCCAGAGGGTGGTGACACACTGGAACAGGTTGCCCAAGGAGGTTGTGGGTGCCCCATCCCTGGAGACATTCCAGGCCAGGCTGGATGTGGCTCTGGGCAGCCTGGTCTGGTGGTTGGCGACCCTGCACATAGCAGGGGGGTTGGAACTCGATGGTCATTGCGGTCCTTTTCCACCAAGGCCATTCTATGATTCATTTCTTTGCTCTATGACAAAAGTCATGTGAGTTTATGGATAATAAGCCAAGAAAATAATGTTTGTGATCAGTCAGCCTAAGATCCTTCAAAACTGTCTCTAGGATTCCCTGAAAGAGTTTCAGTTTGAACAAAAGTTGCTCCTTCAAACAGGAACTCATGCAGGGGGTCTGCTGGCTGCTTAATGCTGTGTATATTTGGGAAAAGATGGGGGATTGAACCATAACAGCTTGCTGTGAGATTAAAAAAAAAAAAAAAATTAACCAACAAAACAGACAGAAGGAAGACTTGGTTTTAAATATGATAGTGGCAATAAAAACATTCACATTTGTTCCAGTAAATTTAGCACCCAAAGTGAAGTTTTAAATGCTTCATCTTTTTGCTGTTGTTGTTGTTCATGGTGAACTTGCATATTTTGAATGAAAAATGTTCTGAAAAACACAGAGAAAATAATTTGAGAAAACAACTTTAGTGTTAATATGCTTCAGTTGTTAACTGTGACCGGTGTCATCCCGTCTCATCTCACCTATGCTATCCTACGTACGTTTCCACCATGCTCATTAGAGAGGAATGTGAATGCCTTCTAACCATGCACTAAATGATGCCTCCAGCAGCTGTCATATCTTGTTTGCTCTCTTCCCTTATCATCTCCCCAAGGCGAGATGAGTATCTGTAATGTTTTGATAGAGGTGTTTTCAGATGTACGTGCTGTTTACATTAGATTGGACAGATGGAAGAAGTACTCTTGATACTCACAGTGAATGACAACACTTTTTTGTGATTCTAAATGTCATCTTCGTTGTCTGCTGTATATATTTCAACACTTGTTTTCACATTTTTGTGGCTTTAAGCCCCTGTCCCTAACACAAACTGCTTCATACTTCTTTTCCAGAGCCCTCTATGAAGTATTTTTGTGATGATATATTAAAACATTGCGTGCGGTACATTGGTGGAAATAGTGAGGCTGCCTCGGTTGGACCAGGACATCTGGTCCGTGCAGCTATCCTAGTGTGGGCTGTTTGCTGCCACGGATTTATTCCCATGGGCTGTGCTGATATAAGCACGTAAGGACCCATGCTCAGGGGCTGCGCTGCTTTAGCTAAAACTTGCTTGATTGCACTGGCGCAAAGGCTGCGCAGATGAGCCTTCATGGCCTGCAATCCCAGTGAAGTGCTTTTGACTCAGGGCCACGCTGAGAAAAGGCAAGACTCTGCTTGTTTAGTCAGCAGATGAAAGTTGTCATACTAGAAATACCATCGTGGCAAGATAAGCAGTGTATGGAACTCGTAATAATTAGTTACCCTACCAGCATATAAATAACAGGACAAACTGCTGACAAAAACCTTTATATACTTCTTGTAAATGGAAGTTAAGATGATGGCGCTTTTCAAAACCAGGAGGAGGTCTGACAATTTCTGTCTGACCTCTGACACATCCCGTGGGATGGACATTTTTTTCCTCAGAGGCTTATGATAAAATTCCCATGGTGGTTCAGTGGGGCTCTTCTGTCAGAGTTTAGCCAAACATCTGCAGGATATCAGGCTGCAATATATACAGATTAAATCAGCCCTGGAAAAAGAGTCAGTGCTCTCCTGCAAAGCATTAAAAAGGAGGTGTTCTTTATGACCCTGGCAAAAGAATGTGAAGCATTGAATAAACTCTTGTAATTTAGGGAAGGGGAGTCTTTGTGCTATTCTTGTTTAAAAGTTTTGTTTAAATGGAACAGATGGAAGCAAGGTGTACTTCCCCTCATGGAAAAAGTGTGCCCCATAGCGGCACTGCTGCCGGAACAAGAAAATCGGATGGTACACGGGAGCTACAGCATCACAGCTCTCATGGACCACTCTTCTGGTGAACCACACTGCTGGGGGTGTTCTCAGATGGGACACCAGAGCCCAACACATTGCAGCCGCCCGTGGCAGCTCTGACGTGTATGGATAATCCATGGCAGCCCAATGGCTGCATTCAGAAGGACTCAGGCGCTCAGCAAACTTGCGTGCAAGTTTCCAACTGACGTGGCCCATAAAGACCATCTGCCATGTCTCTGCAAGGTGTTTGCTATGCAGCCATGGTATTCAGACGCAGAGTCCCTACGCAACCATAAGCACAAATTATGTGTTTATTTGTTGCATTATTTTAAAAGTAAATGGACAACCCAGAATAGCTTTCAATGAAGTTACTAATTGAAGAGTTTACAGGTGCAGGGTCTCTTCTAGGCCAAGCCATCCCTGGCAGAACTGACAGGAGAGCCTGGACAACACGCTCCAGCCAGACAGCTAATGCCAAAAGGGATGCATTCTGCTCTTCCCATCTGCCAGGACTCTGAGAACAGAGGCTCCTGGATGCCCAGAGCAGTGGTGGCTGCTGCATTACCAGCGAGCATGTGGGGAGGAGAGGCAGAACAGGGCTCCTGTTACACAGCTCTGCCCCACAGGGACTGCTGAGGGAGGCATTGAGCTGTGGTATCCCTGTGCCTTCTTCTGGAGCTGGTTTGTAGGGAAAAAGAAGACAGATTGGAAATACACTTTAAAACAGAACCCAGTAAATGTGGTTGTTTTTCCCTACCAGAGTGCTTTTCTGCAGTTTTACATACACAGGTAAGTGCTACCTGAGCCCTGTGTGTGCGGTGCTGCCTGCAGTGAGGCTGTTAAACACACACTCACTATCGTAGTCCAAATAACTACACCACCATAACCAAATGTGTGACATGATTCATGCTTAAGTTGGGAAAGCACAACAGTTTCCAAGCACGGGTTAGGGAAGCACGGGCATGCTAGGTAAGCAGGGGCATTTCAAATTAAAAAATATATTACAATGTGAGGTAGAATCATAGAATCATGGAATCATTAAGGCTGGAAAGACCTCTCAGATCACCCAGTCCAACCAGCAACCCACCCCCCCCCATGCCCACTGACCACATCCCTCAGTGCCACATCCACACAGTTCTTGAGCACCTCCAGGGATGGTGACTGCAGCACCTTCCTGGGCAGCTGTGCCACTGCCTCACCGCTCCTCCTGAGAAGAAATGTTGCCTAACACCCCACCTGAACCTCCCCTGGCACAACCCAAGGCCATTGCTTTTCATCCTATTGCTGTTACTCGGGAGAAGAGGCCGAACTCCGCTAAAATAATAATAGAAAAGTAACATAAAGAAAAGCTTGATTTATGATTCTTATAAAATTCTCAAGGTTCATTCTTGCCAAAACCCACTCCACCAGTCTGCTCACTCTACCCTGGGCCCAGCTGAGCAGCTCACGGAAGGGGACTGCTGTGTGAGCACCGCAGTGTGAATGAGACAAGGCGGTATTCTGACCTCCCCCTCCAGTAGAGCCACATTGCAGATGCCCAGCCTGCATGAGGAGCACCCAGCCAGAGTCTCACACCTTCCTTCATGCCTCTCATGCCACCGGTGACTCAGGACAGGTACAAGAGTCACCCCGAAGTGTCAGCACCGTAAATCACGTCCTGCTGAAATGATATGGAAACACAATCATACCGTCTTCAGCGTGTCCGCTGGATTTTGAACTCTGTACACATCACCTGTGATGGCAAAAGTACCAGCTCTAACCAAACAGCTGCAGCACAGCAGCAGGAACACTTCACAACGGCCAAACACACCAACAACAGCACTTGGAGACCGGCAGTCGGACTGCCTGCTCCACCCAAGGAACAGGAACAGTGCTATTTGCAGCCCTGATTATTCTTAGCTGAGTTGCCATGGAACAAAGCCTGGCTAATCCTGGTGGACTGATTCAGGAACAATCTCTAATCTTATTGCCTAATTCTGTATTGCTCCTGTTAGGGCAGATTTTATCCCTGCTGTAAGAGCAGCGAGGCTGCAAGGAGCTGTCACTGTGCTGTTTGACTGGTAGCAGCACCGTCTCCTTATCAAGAAAAAGGGATGTTGTTTCTCTTTGAAGCAGGACAAAGAATTTTCCCTTCCAGATGCAGATTAAATCTCCCTCGTGCTTTCCTTGAGTTCACAGGACTCTGTACACATGAGTTCATATGCTCCCCTGCACGCTCAGTCAGCGGCGCTGCCTCAGTTGCCAGCTAATGCCTGCTTCAGAGAACACGCATGTAATGAGACAGATGGGCTTCTAATTGAATCGACTGGCTTTGGTTTTCCCGTTGCCAGCCCCACAGCCACCCTGCATCCGCCACGAGTCCAACATCACGGCGCCAACTTCAATGCCTCAGCACCTCCTGGAGATGAGGCAGCATCACAAAGGCATCCCAGGTGAGGGCAGAGAGCCCGACTGTGCAGCGGGAGCTTTGTGGGGTGAATGTTGCGCTCTCCCCCTGGGTTGTGGCTTAGAGGTGGACTGGGGGACAACCCCAAGGCGTCCCATATCTTGTGTATCAGAACACAGCTGTAAGGGCAAGGTGCACACACACACATGTGGGTGCGTACTCTGTGGGATGGTCAGGTAGTGGAAAGGAGATGCTAGGGAAAGGAGTGCTGTTCCTGGTTGCAGCTTGCTCCTTGCAGAAACGTGTCCACAAAGACCTCCTTGAGTACGTCCCCAGAAAAAACCACGATGCTTCCTGCACAGAGCTGAGCTCACCATGGTTGGAGCCGTAGCCGTGTTTCCTTTATGGGAGCCATGCCGTAAGGTCACTGTGATGCTCTGCTGGCTGTTGGAGATTCTGGGGAACAAAATCATCGGATCTGAGCCCTCCCCACTGGGGTGAACTTCAAAAGGATATTAAAACATCACCGACGTTGGAGGTATCTAAAGAGGAAGGGTGTTTTGAGACAGATGGTGACTGTAATTACCTTTGGCATTTTCTCTCATAAACCACTGAGTTTAAACTCAATTAGCCAGTGGTTTTGTTTTGTTGTTGTTTTTTTTTTTTTTTTCCTTCTTTAATTAAATAAGCCCAATTGCACCTCATCAGCAGCCGGCCTGCATGCAGACAACCCAGCGGCCAGCTGCAGGACAAGCACAGCCCAGCCAGCAGCCACCACGGTGCTGGACAGCTCGGGGGACCCCCAAGGTTGTGCTCAGCACTGGGGTCCCCCTGCCCAGTGCCCACACCACCCCAAGTGCCTGTGCTGCATTTGCAGGATGCCCGGCACGGCTGCGGCACAGCAATGTCAGCAGTGCCGGGCGTGCCGGTGGTGGGGCTTTTGTGTTCTGTGTGATTTATCAGCCAAACTGGAATCTTCACTTCAGCTGTTTGGACGTAAGTGTCCTGACATAGCGCAGAGGAGATAAATCATTCCAGTTGTGTTGCAAACACGGAGGTATGCGAACCCTTCGTTGCTGCTTCGAGGCTGCAGGGAGGGCTGTGCCAGCGGTCCCGCCCCGCATCGTTTGTCACAGGCATTTGGTCAGCCTGTCCCACTGCAGGACATCACTGCAGTGATGCTGAAAGGAGCGTTTGCTTCCAAGTGACGTGACCTTGTTTTGTGTTTACTGTTCTCAATATAAAGAGCATGGGTTTTGATATAAAAACAAGTCGTCCTCCTCCTCCCTGGGAGCCTCCAGCTGCTGCCTGGCCATGGCCCTGTGCACCCTGCTCTGGGTAGCCCTGCTGGAGAGGGGTGGGCCAAGGGGACCCAGAGGGCCCTGCCAGCCTCGGCCAGCCTGTGGCTCTGTGGATTGAAAGAGCCTCACAGCTTCACCTGGGCTTCTTTAACGGGACGCGTCAAGGGAATTCTTACCAACAGCTTCAGAATATCTAATGATGGAAGTCCTCAGACTTCCCCCTCCCGATGCTTTGTGCATTGCCTCAGTGCGGGATAATTCCTAAAGAAGTTTGAAAGCAAGAGAGTCCCGGGTTTTATTTATTTATTTCTATCCTCCATAAGCAAAGCAGGAAGGTTTTGGGTTGCCATGGCAGAGCTGTTACCTCTGAGTTTCCCCCTGCTTTCAGTGACAATACAGCTGTGTTGAGGCCAAGCCGACCATTTGGCTTACCCCCATCAAATGAGTGCGAGGAGAGAGAATGCTGGAGCAGGCCCAGACCCTGCTTGTTGATACAGCCTAATGCAGGACAGCAGTCTGGGGGCATGTTTGTACTGAATAGCTGTAAACAGCTTTTGTCTCAGGAAGCTGAATAGCGCACGGCCTCATCCCAGCAGAATTCCCGGTTCTGGTGCTCCCATTGCCCTCAGCGCTGCAGCCAGATTGTTTTTTCGGGGATGAGATCAGTCTTTGAAACACCGGTATAAATATCGCACGTGCTGTGGGAACGGGACACGTGCACGGCGGGGAGGGGCATCAGAGCAAATAAACAAGTGCCTTAAAACCGAGGGCTGTGCGTACGGTGGTGGGGAGGTTGGTCTCTGTAGGGCCAAAACTAATTCACCACAACGAGGAGGAAAGCCCAGAGCTCATTGCTGAACCTATTGTTGACGCGTTGCTATTCCGTACGCGTGTTTAACAGCTCTAAAAGCCATGCCCTGAAGCTGATCTACTGATAAATTGCTCTGCAGCTCCCTCTAATGGATCGTTTGGCCAGACAGGGGCTCGGGGCAGCAGATGCGATAAAGCAGCGCCCGCTGCAGGGTAACACCGAGAGAGCTCTGCAGCACCATCGTTGCCGCTGTTATCTCTCCCCGTCCATCCGTCACTTCACTCTTATCTCAGCATCTGCTGCAGCTCTGCTTCTAAGAGCTGAGAGGAGCAGGCACAGCTAAACCAGAAGGCGAGGGGCTGCGGTGGGGTGGGAGGGGTGGGGGACGGGGGGGGGCAGAGCCAGCACAGTCTACAACCTGCTGAGTCCACATCAAATGAAGTCTCTTTGGATCGGGGATCTAAAGAATGTATTATGGCCTGAAGGCTGCTTGGCCTTCAGTTCTGAACTTTATCTTGGCTCTGAGATCTGCAGGAAGGTGGACGTGAGGGAAAGCCGTGACAAAATCTCTCACATCTCAACAGGTGATACCCATAAAAGCCGTATTTCATTTGCACGCACAACAGTCTCTGCCTGTCACATTTCTATCTCGTGCTTATGGGTACCAGCAAGATTCAGTCTGATCATTTGTGTCAAACCCCACCTGCAGATAGCTACAACACTGCTGGTTTTTTAGAAGAAGGTAATACTCTATATTGTGTATTTTTTCATATGCTGACTTTGAAACCACAGTGTTGTTTTATAAGTGGAGGAAGAAGAGCAGTGGAGAGGGCACTTGGCAGAAACAAGAGGAAAGCAGTATTTGACAGAGTGCTAAGGCCCAGCTCTTTCTTCTGAGAGGAGCGGTGATGCAGTGGCACAGCTGCCCAGGGAGGTGGTGCAGTCACCGTCCCTGGAGGTGTTCAAGAGCCGTGTGGATGTGGCACTGAGGGACGTGGGCAGCGGGTGTGGTGGGGTGGGCTGCTGGTTGGACTGGGTGATCTGAGAGGTCTATTCCAGCCTGCACGGTTCCATAATTTAACTGCTACAGAAATAACGAATTGATGCGGTGAATGGTTTGAACTTGAAGCAATGGCACTGGCCATTCAAGTGAACAGCAACACAGAAAGTATTTCATTTAACAGGAGGCCCACAGCTCACAGACGAGAGCACCTGAGGTGACTTGTGGCGATGGATTCATTCAGGAAATAATCTTTTGGTCCACGTAGGCCATGCACAGGTATGTGCATGCCCGTTTGCTGAGCAGTGTGTAGCTCCTAGCCACTGTTCAGCCCTACCTGATGTGCTCTGCCCCTTCTGGCTGCTAAAACCTTGCCTGCACCACAGCAGGATACTTTGTTTAACCACAAACCCAGACACCGGCAAGTGATTCTGGTCCTTAAAAAGAAATTTACAGCCAAGACTTTTTACAGACTGGTTTCTGCTTTGGGAATCACACAGGAGAGCTGTCCAACAATGAGAAGTTAAGGAATGGTGCATGGATTAAGGCAAACAGTAATCCCCTAAACATGACCTACGGTAGGGAGGTCACATCCCTATCTCTTTAGTGCACATATGCTCTTCATGTTAAGCCTTCTGTCCCATCTGTGAGGCTGCACTACCAATATATGTGTCACTGACACACTGAGACATACCAGCTACAGAGCTTATTTCCTCCAACCTCCTCTTCTGGTCACTCAGCTCTCTGGAACAAACCAGCACAGCATGCCAGCAGGCTGGCTTACATCTGCAGCAACAGCATTGCTGAGCATTTCATGACATGTCTTTGGGAGAACTGAAGGAGTTTGAGCTTTCTTCAGTTATTCCAACAGTGTTGCTCTGAGGTCATGCACAGCTCGAGTCCCTCCAGCTTGTTGGCCACGCTGCAGGCACTTGTGCGTATTGCACACGCTTGATGCAGACTTCCTTTCACCTCGTTATTTCTCCTGAGGCATCTCCTGATCCCATGCTATCCACATCTTTCATTTTCCACTCCTTTCCAATGTTCTTTTCACTTAGACACAGGTTGTGATCTCCCTTTCCTTATTAGCCTTTCCACAGAATGACAGAATCGTTAAGGTTGGACGAGACCTCTCAGATCACCCAGTCCAACCACCAGCCCATCTTCTCCATGCCCACTGACCACGTCCCTCAGTGCCACATCCACATGAGTCTTGAACACCTCCAGGGACGGTGACTCCAACCCCTCCCTGGGCAGCTGTGCCACTGCCAGATGCCATGGGACAGCTGCATGAGCATCTGAGACAGGTAATCAAGCAACAAGTTCCCCATACCAATACAAATCTCAGTTGCAGTCTAGGTGCAATTGGAGCTACCCCACAGCCTCGCAGCAGGACTCAGCCAGGAGGCCAATGCTCAGGGCTCAGCTAACGAGGCTGTCAGCACATATACATGATGTATCCATGTTGTCTGGGGTTATAACTTACGGTTTTGGCACTCTTTCACAAGGCATAACAAGAATCTTGCCTGGAGCGTTCAGTGAGATACAGACTAAGAAGGTGGAGGCACTAAAGGAAAAGACCAATCCAACAAGCAACTGACAGATAAAGTAGATGTGAGGAAATCACAGAGCTGAGCTGCCAGGACACTCCTGCAAGCAGCTCACCATACGGTCCAGGATTCAGATGTAGTTCCAGCGTTGCCATAAGCCCATCTGAGCCCGCTGTCCCTTCTGTCCCGGCCCTTTGTTTTGAGAAGCAACATCCTCAGTGTCCAGTGCATGGGGCCTGCAGCTGCAAGGAAAGGCTGGTCAGCAGCCTGCCCTTGCTCCACAGCATGAGGGAAAAGCAGCCAGTTCCCAGCAGGATCAGCAAACTGCTCTACGTTGTCATAAGGCCGTACGACTGCAGAGTGGGCAGAAGAAAGGTGGTTATGATGTACTGCAAGGGCAAGGGGGAGGCTGCTACTTCTCTCTTTTTCCTCTTTTCCACAGGCAGCCTGCAGTTATATTTCCCTAAGCTGACCATGAAGGGACAAAGCAGCTTCTTATGAAGTGGAGATGACAACGCTTTGCTGGTGGTAAAAAATAAAAATAAAAAATAAAAAAATAGATCTAATGTTGTGATTGTACAGCTGGGGAAAAAAATAGTCGGCCAAGTATGTCAGACAACAAAAATAAGCAAAAATTACTTTGATTTGGCTTCTACTAAAGGGACTAAAAATAAATACTTCTTTCAGAGGCCCCTTCTCAGAACAGGGGATCGTGGAGGACCCACAATCCTTATATCAAAACACTGAATTAGTGAATCTGGAATGGTCTCAATTAAATAAAAAAGTGTTTTTTCCACAATTAATTTGCTCATTAATACAAGAACCATTAGCATTATATTAATGTTCGTGTTGAAATGGTTGTATTCCAGATGATTCCTTTGATCTAGAGCTGCTCTACCAGGACAGATGTTTAGATACTCCTGGGTATGCTGAAGGAAATTAAAATATTTACTGCTAAAAAAAAAACACAGTTATTGCAAGAAAATCCAGAGAATGTGAATGTTGGTTGCTCTGAGTGTTATTACCCAACTACAAACTGAGCGTATACACCAAGGTTGGGGAACGATTGTCCTATGCTGACCTACATTAGCATGCATTGTTTGTTATTGCAAGAAAACAACTGTTTCCCAGCACTTGGGAAGCAGAGAAAACTAACCTTCAGACTTCTGTGTCATCATGAGTAAATTACTTGGTGTTGTTTGTTGACTTCCAGTTCCCTTGACTCTTTCTACACTGAAATACAGTCCACGGGACATACCAAGCAGTAAGCCTCAAAATGCATTCAACTTACTTACGTACAAATAGCAGCAGCTAAGTCATTTCCGAGTCTTACAAGTTTTACAAAACAACACCAAAAGCTTACTGATATTTTATATATAATTTTCAGTGTTAATTGTGTGTAGGATGTCTATGGCTGTTTATGATCTTTAGAGACAACTGATCAATGTCCAAGTGATCATTTTGGACTTCTCCGTTGGCCAAGAAATACATTAGAAACCATTTTGCTTGACTGATTTTAGTACATGCTAAATTAAGTCATATAAACCTACACGAAAGAAGATGCACAGTATTATATGTGCGCCAGGAACTGTTCACGTATGTTACACACCTTAAAAGAAATTAGTCATGTTTTTTTCAGATTACTACAAACCATACATAGAAAGGTTGGAATTCAGCTGCAACCCCACACATCCATCTATTTCCTTCTCAGTTTGACACTCACTTCCATAAATCTCACATTCTCCAAGGTTTAAGCTGGTTTATCTAGCTTTGATACACTTCCTTAATCAACCTTTCTCATTCCCCATGGAAAGTAAGCACCAGAAGCTATGTATGCAATTATTTGACCACCACTTACTTAGATGGACGTCTCTTCAGACTTGGTTGTTACAGCAGCATGATGGCAAGCAGTTCAACTTCTTCCCCTCTTCTGTCCTCATTAAAATATTACGTACGAGCACAGCAATTGTTGTGGTGACACAATATGCTAGACTCAATTGCAGAATTATTTTACACGATTAAAAATCTGTACTTGAAATATTCACGAAAAATCCAAGCTCAGCTCCAAAAATCTCACCTCAATCCCTTTGCAGCCCCACTCCCAAAGGAGTTCTACACTTTCTCTTATGCATCACCAGTGAACCACTGCATACCTTGTACAGTCTGTGATACTGTACGTGGAATTTGTTTTTGCCTACTGCATTTCTCAGCATAGGCTATCAACGGTCTTCTGGTAGAAGAGTGGGGAACACCAGAGAATTGTCTACATACTTAACGTATGTAATTATACACTTTCTCAGGCATGAGCAGCCCATATGGTTCAGATAGGGAGGGAACTGCAGTGTCTTTAATAGTTGTACTGTATAGAAACCTCTTGTGTTTTCCCCAGTTCCTAACCCCTGACCTGATTATGTTCCTACACCGGGCTTCACCTCCAAAAGAAAACTGAAGTTAGAACTATTCAGTGCTGAACCCAAAGTGTCTCCTCAGAGAAATGAGCCAGATCCATTCAGATTCCTACCAGATCTTCCTGTGCATCTTAAGGACCTCAAAACAAGTAGTGTGTATGGGAAAAGTGAAACAGCAGTCCGAACACCAAAATATACACACCAGAAATGTCCTTCAATTTTCCATGAGCCGTATCACTTCCAAGTCAAACAAATCCCACCTTGATTTCTTCCTGTTACGCCAATGGCGTAACATGGCATATTTTTAACCAAATGGCTGTGCCAAGACTGATCAAATCACTGCTGAAGAGAAAGGCAGTTTTTACACGAAGTAAAACTAGCAGAGCTTTAGTAGTCAAGAGCTGGATTAATGAACTGGTCTTTTAGATTTTCTGTTGTTGCTCATAGAAAGGAAAACAATCTAGAATTCTAGTCTTTAGCCCATGGAAATATGCGGATGATGCTGCAATTGGCAGGATAGAGTACAATTGCTCCTCTGTGGGAGCAAGATTCCCTGCATGGTGCTCTTAAAAGGAAGCAATGAGAAGACACCTAAGTATAAAGCCTGAAATGCTTTCTTCCACCCTTCCAGAATTCTTGAAACACAAGATGGCAGGCACAACACAGGCTCCAACCAGCTCACTCTGAAGCTCTTAGGCAGGAGATTACACACGGAGATCTCCCAGTCTGATAGCTTCTTGTTTGGTCGCTGTTGGTTTCAGGGCTTTTTTTGTTAATACTACCACCTTCCTATTCTAAGCCAACGTGTACAACTGCTTCAGTCCACCCATGATTTAGCCTAGGGAAAATGAAACCTTCTTTGTATTACCTGCATTTATAATCCACGCTCCCGCTGAATTACAAAGTGCTTATGTGATGTATGTAGTGCCGAACTCTAGGGCAATTTTGCATCTTTTGTTGCCAAAGACAATACATTGAACATGAAAAGTTTTGCTCTCGATTTGGGGGAAAAGAGAAATGGCCAATGCCAGGTTTGGGTGTTTTCTTTTATTGTTAAAAGATTAAAGCATAACATTTCACCAGATACAAGAAATGTGTTTTTTCCTGACATTACAAACATCTGAATTATCAAGAGAAAATGTTGAGCTATACGTAGTCTGACTTAATCCATCAATTTAATGTATATTAGTTCATGCTTAAAACATGGCCAAAATACATAATCACAAAATAAGTACCTCAATGCTTCTAAAACTGAGACAAGAAAGACAGAGGATTGAGTGCAAGAAAGCTCCAACAAATGACTATACACTCAATTACAACCTCAGGGCCAAGTTATTCCAGAAGGGTTGGTAGTTCCTCGTGCCTGGCTCATTCACTTTTCATTTGGTAAGAAATTTCATCTTAAAAATTTGATAAAAACATTTTTAAAAATAAGACATCTAACAAATGCAAAAAACCAAGCTCATTCTTCACAGAAATACATGGGTTGCTTGCCACTCCAGTCCTTAATCACCTGTATGTTTTACAAATCTTTACAAAACTAGTTTGTATCCATTTTGGTTTCAAAAACATCGTACATCCAAAAAAATATGACTCTACTGATGGGGAATAAAAAGACATGGACATGTATTTAAAATGACTTTTAAAAGTAAATAATTCCAGTAAAACATCTATAAGACAAGTTAAACATAGTACAACAAACCATGCATCTTCTGACTTGTCAGATCAGCTAAACTACTCGGTTAACATACATCAACACTTCTGAACACTGTTGTAAATTCAGCTTTTCTAACACGAGGAAAAATACGAGTTAAATTTGTTCTTCAAGTGGTTCAAGGCTGTCCAAGTGTTTTTTAGGTGTATCATCATTATGACGGCTTTGGCAATGGGTTAAGTGTTTCTTAAAGCCTCGGGGAAAATTTGATTCAAAATTACAACGTGGACACTTCAACAAACTTTGACCATGAGCAGCAACATGGTTTTTAAGAAGAGACTCCAGGAGAAAAGCCTTGCCACATATTTTACATTTGTACGGGCTCTGAACGTTATGCTTGTTGACTAAGTGATGCAAGACGGCACCTTTTTTCATTGCACGACAGCAACAAATTTTGCAGTAATATTTCCCCTTGCCACGCTTCATATACTTTGCTATTTCTTCCTCAGAAATGAAAGCCTCTTTCTCTTCCGTGAACTGAAGAACACACTGTGGCTGAGTGGGAGTAGCTGCATCTATTTTACTCTCTCTACTGTAATCAGAGGACTCCATATCATATTGCTCTTGGTCACTGTTGGATTCTTGCTCCTTCATCTCCATCGAGTCCATCTCTGCTTTTCCACACTCGCTGCTATTCAGTTCAGAATCTGAGTTGTCCTGGTTTTCCTTCCTGGGCTTCTTTTTTGGGCATGAGTATAACATGTCTTCGGGTGATTCTTTGGCTAATATGGATTGTTCATCTGGTGAGAATAAGTCATCCAGTGGTTTCTGATCATCTAAAGTATGAGAAAGAAAGTCACTCTCACCAGACTCACTGGGCGTCTGGGGCTCAGAGGAAAACCCTGGAACACATTTGTGGGACTCAGAAAACAGGATGTTTTTCGGGAGTTCAGAAGGTACAGTAGTTTCAGTATGTCTCTGGATATCAGAGGACATAGAAGCAGCAGGTTTCTGCATCTCAGAAAATACAGCTTGCTTTTGAATATCAGGGGATACAGCAGATTTCTGGGAGTCAGGAAAAAGAGCTTGTTTCTGTGTGTCTGGAGAAGCAGAATGAGCCTGTTTATGGGCCTCATTAAAGAGGCCGTGTTTCTGAATTTCAGGAGAAGCTGATTTCTGAGACTCCAAAAAGGAAGTATGGTCCTGAACTTCAGGGGAAATGGGAGCAAGTTTCTGGGCTTCAGAAAATAGGGCATGCTTCTGGACCTCAGGAGAAACAAGAGCTGACTTCTGGGCTTCAGAACATAAGGCATGTTTTTGGCCTTCAGTAGAAGCAAGAGAAGCAGACACCTTATTTTGGGTCTCAGAAAATACAGCACGTTTCTGAACATCGGTAGAAACAGCGGGATTAGATTTACGTGACTCTGGGAACAGAGCTCTTTTCCGAGGCTCAGGGAAATGGGATCGTTTCTGAACCTCAAAGGAAGCAGCAGAGGTGGACTTCTGAGTTTCAGAAAAAAACATAGATTTCCGGGACTCAGAGAGTTTCCAAGATTCGGGAGACACCGAAGTAGCAGGCTTACGGACCTCGGGAAAGAAAGAAGGCTTCCAAGAGTCAGAGGAAACAGCATGACTAGATTTGCGAAGCTCAGGAGAAACAGAGGAAGAATGCTTCCACGTGTCAGGGGACAGAACAGGTTTCCAGCCTTCTGGGTAAACAGATGAGATGGGTTTCCATGGCTCAGTAGAAACAAGAGTGGACTTCTGGGATTCAGAAAAGGACGTCGATTTCCACGAGTCAGATACAAGCCTCCTAGACTCTGGTGATGCAACTGGGCCAGACCTTCGCGACTCGGGGGCAGACCTCCGAGACTCTATGGAAGCCTTTGGAGCCCAGGGAGAAACCGTGGAAGACTTTTGCATTTCATGAGGCGTAGATCTCCAGGGTTCAGGGGAAACGGTAGGACCAGGTCTCCATGACTCTGGCGAAACTGCAGGAGCAGGCCTCCGGATTTCAGGAGAAGAAGCAGAAGCAGGCCTACGCATTTGAGAAGCATGCCTCCGAGGCTCTGGAGACACAGCTGGAGAATACCTTCGTGGTTCAGGGGATACAGCTGGAGTAGGTTTCTTTGGCTCTGGTGACACACCCGGGGAGTATCTACGGGGCTCTGGAGACACGGCTGGAGAATGGCGACGGGGCTCAGGTGATACAGCAGGGGAATGACGACGGGGCTCTGGAGACATTGCTGGGGAATGGCGACGGGGCTCTGGTGATACAGCAGGGGAATGGCGACGGGGCTCTGGAGACACAGCCACGGCTGGCTTCTGTGGGTCTGGGGACACAGCAGGGGCTGGCTTCTGTGGGTCTGGGGATGCATCAGGGGATTGCTTCTGGGGGTCGGGGGACGCATCAGGGGATGATTTTTCTGAGTCTGAGGACACAGCTGAAACTAATTTCTCTGGATCTGGAGACACAGCCTGAACTGACTTTTCTGAATCTGGGGACATGATCTGGGCTGACCTCTCCGGCTCAGAGGAAGAAGTCTGAGCTGACTTCTGGGACTCTGGGGACACTGATGATTTCTGAAGCTTGGATTCAGGTTTGGGGACTTCAGGAGAAAGGGCAGGTTTGAGAGACTCAGGGGGAGGGGTACATTTCTGGGGCTCCGCAGCACCATTCTTTTTGGAGGAATCTGAACCTCCTTCTACCTGTCCTTTCCGCTCCTCGTTCCATTTCTCTGGTGCTGCATGTTGTGCTGTGATGTGATAATACACGTTGCAATACATCTTGCTGGTAAAGAAACATTTGTGGCAGTGAAACAGTTTTGCACTTTTCTGATAAAAGATAAGTTTACCCAAACCAGCAGCATCCATTTCATCACAATACTCTGGGTGTATGGTGCCCATGTGAATTTGTATGTTCTCATAGTCCGTTCCTCTGAAGCTGCAGTGATCACATTCCAAGCGTTCTGTGGTTTTACGCAGTATCTGCAACATGTCCATTTTTCTACGATAGTCGTCTTCACAGCACTTCACCTTATAAAGAGCAAGCTTCAGAGTTCCTGCAACAAAGGGGAAAAAAAAATCTGTACAGTTAGCTCTCTATGTTAATTTTAGCTTTGACAAATAACTGTGTGTTTCCCCCTCCCCCCATCATTTTGGGAAGCAAGTTTTTCACAGGTACTAACTACTTCATAAACAAATGCAAATACAGGCCACTCTGGCTTTTCCAAGTCATCTTGCATCAGTAGAACTTGAAAAAACAAAGCTTTACCTAACAGCAGGCCTTCCTAACAATGTAAAAAAAGACAGGTAAGTAAACTCTAATAAAAGAATCCAGGCAATGAAGAGTTAAGTTCACATTCCATTTGAGAAACATGACTTGCTTTCTCAGTTGTCCTTTCTTCCAAGATTTGGCTGTTTTCGTTTATGTTATGCATGTAAACTGAAATCAGAAAGTACTTTGAAACAGTGCCAGTAAAAACAAGTCATTTCAAAACTGCCTTCTCCATCATAAAATTCTGGAACAAATTAAATGTTTTTGATAAAACAAACAAAAAAAAAATCACGAAGATAACAGAAGCCTAAATCCTACGCTCTGCCTTCCCCCATTAAACACTATTTTCCTTTCACTAATTACATGAAAAATAAAAGCCACTGCTCATAAGAACTTTATCTATTGTAAGAACAATTTTTCCATTGTTTCATCTTGTTGCCCTAATAGCATCAACAGTGCTTTCTCAAAAATCAAACAGCAGTGACTTCTATCCTATCTGTGTGCCAGTCCTCATACACAAAATATTTTGTTTATTTCAGGACAGGATGGAAATGTCTCATAATTATTGTTTCTGTAAGACCTCATAAAAACCAACAAAAACACAGAAATGCAGCATCAGAAACGCACAGCATTTATAATGATTTTGCTGTATCCCATCTTCTCCATCAGAAGATTACCCCAATTACCTACCACAATAAACAGAAAATGAAGTCTGGATTATGCAACGTTCTATAAGGCATTTCCACCTAGACATGGATGTTACCACTGCTGAAAAGCAATATTTGGGTATTTCTCAGTACTTATGTGAATTGCACACTTTGCTTTTATTTTTTTTTTCCTTGCAGATTCAAATTAAAGAACATTACATGTTACCATATCAACCTAATTTGTAAGACATACATCCAACGTTCGTGTGTCAATTAAACATTATTTCTCCTGTCTGAGTATATATATAGATGAATAACTAGTCAAAAAATATGCACCCAATGCAAGTTTTCTCAATTTATTTCCTACAGCATTATTTTTAAGCTCTGCTTTCTTATGAAAGTGAGACTTACACAGAAACACTGCCCTTCGGTGAATACCAATCAAATATAATCTCAGGTTAAATTTCTACACGTTTCATGGAAAACAGAAGCTGAGTAGTAGAAGGCTAAGGAAACGTCACCACTGAGGTAAAGGCTGAAGATTTCACTTAACTGTTACTGGTTCTGTCTAGCTTATAATTAGAACATGGCCAGTATGCAACCAGTCTTAAAACCTGCAGAACAAGCAGTGTCTGACTCTAGTTATAATGAGGGATAGAAGGAAAGCAGGCTAGCAGTACTGCTGAAGGATGGCATGGGCACAGCAAAAAAAACCCAGCAAGGAACTGGCTGAAGGACAGAGGGCACACATTCCTAAGAAATAAAGGATCACTGGTGTGCTGTATCTATGTGCTTTACATTAAGTCACAGGAATGGGGAGCTTTTCAAAATGAGCACATGTTCCAGTCAAGAAGCACAGTGGATCCGCAGGCAGAGCCTGAAGATGAATCATGCTTTACACGTATGAGAACAATGTGCCATCTACACAAGAAGTAATTGCACTGCTCTACAGTTACTGAACTGGAAGGAGTTTTTGGTATAAATTACTCTGTTCCAGCACTTTGAGGAACCATACAAAGGCCTGTACCTGTGCAATAGCAAACAACCCGCCAACTGGAATAACCCATAGCAAGCCTTGTCCTAATGCTCCAACAGATCCAGAATTCCATAGGAATTCAGGATCTCTTTTTTTTTTTTGGCTGAAAGATTTGCAGCAATGGGTAAAAAGGAGATTTTGAAAGTCAAAACCAACAAACTGCTCACATGGAGCTATAGGAAACTAATATGTTTTAACCCAATCTCAACAAAACATAATCAGGACCATAACAATATACTGCACTAATCACATTTTCAGACCTGGAAGAGAATACAAATTGGCAGTAAATCTGAATTCTCTATTTTTATTCTTTCCCTCTAGAGAACAAAAAAAAAAAAAAAAAAAAAGGAAAAAAAAGCAAGTATTTTCCAACTGAAATTATCACAGTTTACAACAGTTTTCCAGGCAATCTTCTACTTTTTTCGTGATTTTCCGCCTCTTCACACAGTACCTACATGTTGCAATTTCTGGAGTCATCTGTTATTTTCACCTCTTAACTCTTACTTCACCCAGACTCCATCTTTTGCCTTTATTTGGTCCTATCTTCACAATGAAAATTTCCATTTTCTTTCAAACGCAACATGAGAAGAAGTCCCTGCCTCCATTCCACAAGCTGTCCCATTTGGTCTAAGCTTTTCTGACTGGGAGATGATTCTAGAAGTGAAAGACTTACAGGCACTTCCTCATTTTCATCTCCAGATGTTGAAAGGTTGGCATTCAAGCCTTCAGTATCATGAAATAATATTCAAGAATTCGGGCTACTTTCTCTTGCACTCACCATTATTGATTTTTATAACCTCAGCACACTGTAGCTGGCAGTCACTACAGAAAGAGCCTCTTCTGCTGATATCTCTACTTAATTTAGGCATACTACTGAGCAAGAGATCCTCAGTACTGCCACGTCGTAGGCCATGACTATACAGAACACTAACTCTAGTTTTAAAGTAGCTATTCTGAGACCAGTAACAAATCTGCACAGTGCTGAGCTACTATTAACTTGTACTGCCATTTAAATTTAGCAGGTTCACTGAGCATGTATCTCAACAGCCAGTCTGTAAGACTTTCTTGTTAACATCCTTACTCACTTCTCCCTTTGAGTTCAAAATGCCACTGCTTCCACATAGCTCCAATTACTGCCCTCCTCTAACTTAAAAATCACAGAATGCTTTGGGTTGGAAGGGACCTTAAAGACCACCTGGTTCCAAGCTCCCATCCAGCCTGGTCTTCAACACCTCCAAGGAAGGAGTATCCATTGATTCTCCAGGCAGTCTGTGCCATAGATTCTCCAGGCAGCTAAGGTAAGTGCCTTACGACGCTCATGGTAAGGAATTTACTCCTTGCATCTAATCTAAATCTACCCTCTTTTAGTTTAAAACTGTCACGTCTTGTCCTACTGCTATGAACCCCAGTAAAGAGGCCCTCTCCAACATTCCCGCAGGCCCCCTTTTAAGTACTGGAAGGCAACAATGACGTCTCCCAGAGTCTTCTCTTCTCCAGCCTAAATAACTCCAGCTTTCTTCGCCCTTCTTTGTAGGAGAGGTGCTGCAGCCCGCAGTCAGCTATACTCAGCTTTGTCACATGGATAACTGCGCAATTCATGTTTCTCTTTGCCTTCAACCAGACCATATTCATACTGGATTGTGCCTTAGGTGCTGCCTTGCCTAGTTGGATGCAGTCTGAAGATCAGCAAGTCACTGTTTTCCAAACAGCCCCGAGCCAGCCAGGCTAGCAACCATATGCTCAATAACCAAGATTCCATGACTTAGGACCTGCATGAACTGTGACGTAGCATAACATTGGCTCAGCAGCATCTTTGAGACAGTGCTAAACAAGATGGACCATGCTGCTTCTGCATGAATGCTTCAATGCAGACCTGAAAGGAACCTACCTCTACACTGCTCCAACTCCATAAAAAGGGTAAGGATGCAGCAAAGTGCCTCACGTGCATCTGACCAAACAGTAAACTCAAACATCACTCTGGTCATCTGGAAGTCCCTTCTGAAGAGAAGTGTGAATCTCAGGATGAAGATCAAGCATGCATGACAAGCAAGTCCCCACAGAACACAACAGACACGATATGGATGTGGGAGTTTCTTACAGACCTGCTGAAGACCCCTAAGATTGAAAAAGAGCCGCTGTCTGCACAAGTACAAATAACTGCTGTGCAGTTCTTCTAAACACTCTGTCAGGTCCCAGCCCACCAGGACACACCATGCTACAGTGACTGGAGCTGAGGCTTCATGCCACCTTGCAGCTACACAGTGCTTTGGATTCCTTAATCACTATTTCTGCAGCCCCTCCTGCTTTCCTAATTTCAAAGGACTGCAACACACAAACCACAAATGCAGATATAACCAAATAGAACCAATTAACTATGTAAGAACACGTTACAAGTGAAGCAGAAGCCTGAAGACCTGCATTTACACTTGCCCTGTCCACACATCCTGCTTCCACTTCAAGACGAAGTACTGACAACAAAAGAAGCCTCTACTAAGATTCTGGAGTTTGTAATACTAAACTTTAGCTAAGGGTGGCCAAGGCTTCTTCAGATTTTTCCTGAGACATTAAGATTTCCAGTGAATCTGAACAGTAAAGTGCTCCTGTCCACAAGCTCACCATACCCACAGGTTTCGAGCACGGTAACAGCACTGGCGCCAGCTCAGCTCTCAGCTCGACCATAGATTTTTGCTGGCCTATAGGGATGCAGATCAACACCCTCAAGATTCAAGTGAAAATCTGATGTAGGGACTCAGCTTGTGTTAAGCTGAGCAACAGGAACAGCTCAAACTAATGCAGAAAGCAAATAGATTGCCTAATTCTTCCCCAGCAGGACTTATGGCTACTTCAGACTCAGTTCCAGGATTCAGCATCTCATTGTTTGTCAGGATCCCAGCGCAGGATCAGCCATTCATCCCAACACCTCTCACAAACCTCCCAGTGGCATAAAAGAAATCTGCAGGAGATGCTGTATACCAGCAAAAATCGGCCCAGTGTTAGGCATAACACAATGACTCTGGCAACCAACAAAATGTCTCCACTTCTCAATCCCATTTCAATTCCATAGCTACGCATCTGTTTAATAAACATTTTACACCCTGTTGCAAAATTTAATGCATCCCTGCTTTCATCCCGTACAGAAGATAAGCTGTGATTGTCATGAGGCAGTGCCAGAGTGAAGCAAGGAAGGGTTCAAAGCTAAAGATCTACACTGCCTGTGAGCATAGGAAATTACAGGTTGTTTTTAACATGACATGCAGAATTGCAGAATATGGCAATGAGGAGACTGTTGTATCATCCTTCAAAACCAGTCCATCCTGGTTCTCAATGACAGAAGGAGCTATACTCCTCTTCCTCTTGACAAAGAATTGATCCTAATGAGAGACAAGCAGAGAACGAGGATGTGCAAAGCATCTCAGGGGCACCAGTGCAGCTTCAAAGGCCCTCAAAAGAAAGTCATATATTTTATATGATTCCCTGTATCTGCTTTGTTTTCTCCATATCCAGTGGGACTTAAAAATAGAGCTGCCATCCACACAATCTTGAAAAATGAGCAACATACTAGCATGAAGAAATGGTTTCCAGCAACCTCCCACACAAGTGCACGACACCATTCTATCAGTTCACCAAGCAAAGGATGAAGTAAGCCCATACTCCTAGAAATGTCTTCCTCAGATAATCCTCCCGCTTTTACAGGGTGCCACTCATCACAGCTCTGCTCTGACAAGCCCTGTCACTGCACAAGAAAGATGGTAGCAGTCTTGTGGCAACACCATGCTTCTCGTGAACCTGTGTGATGGCTGACAAGAAACAGAAGCTCAGCTCCCATAGGCAGTGGTGAAGCAGAGCAGGTGCTTCCCAACGTACACGGAGGAGATACAAGGGTTGGCTCCAACACACAGGGAACAACGGACAGCACCATGCTCTTGCTAGCCCACAGAGCCCACAGGAACCCAACTGTACTTGCAGCCAAGCTGCCCACCACCAGCCAGCCCATTTGTGCAGTGTTCCATCAGCGGCGATCGCTGGGTCCAGCCTTTAAAACTGCGTTAGGAGAGGAGGCTCCAACACCCTGACCTTGCCAGCCACCAACACTGAGAGATGTGCTGGGAGAGCAGGCACCTGGTCCAGCAAGGGAGCTGTTGCACGATGAAGTCCCAGGTTCAACTCAGAGGACAACTGAACAGTGAAATCAGTGCTTGATGCGGATGGCCTCGAGAACATGAAGGATGCAGCAGTTCAGCTACCTCGTGGGCCTTCTGTCTTCGCCAGAAGGACAAGTCTACAGAGTAACACCAGTGCCCAGCACAAGACCTAAGGACAGCCTAAAGTACAAAGTATCTGACATACCTACGCCAAGATTAAGGATAAGAAATTACCATTTCACGTAATTCTGACAGGGCAGTCTAACTCTGCCTTAGCAGAGCTGAGCTTCTAACGCACTGCTGGCTTCCAAAACTGACCTCAAAAGAACGTACTTCTGCAGAGCTGAGCCGATGAAGCGCCACGGGACCAACCAGCGCCCACAACCACGCTGTACCATACCCTTCCCGCGGTGACCTCGGGCTAAGAACTCCACCTGCGTTACACCGAAACAAAATCCGATGTGAGGACGGCTCAGGGAAGAGAAGAATGAAGTCCGAACCTCCACCTCCCCGGCACAAACCGCTCGGCACGGCCCGTGCCCCAGGCAGCTCCTCCCGCTCCCGCTCCCGGCAGTGCCGGCTTACAGCCCCGGCGCTCCCCGGTGCCGCGGACCCTCCCTCCCCGCGGGGCCCGGCTCGGCACGAGGCCGGCTCCGACCGACCCGGCGGCATTTCCCGACGCTCCGCTCCCGCCCCGCGGTCTCCCGGCGGCGTCGCCGGCGGGGGCCCGGCACGTCGCCGCCCCCCGGCCTCGCCCCCACCCGAACCCCGCAGCCCCCCGCCCGGCGGCCCCGGCCAAGGGGAAGGCCCCGGCCCGCCGCCCGGGGGGGGAGGAGCCCGCTCGACGCCGGGGGGCGGCGGGGAGGGCCCCCCCTCCGACCGCACTCACCGCTGAAGCACCTCCGGCGGCCGGGCGCAGCCCAGAGAAGGCGGCGGCGGGCCGGGCCGGGCCGGCGGCGCTGGCGGGCTCGGGCCGTGCGAGGGGCGGGGAGGAGGAGGAGGGGGCGGGGGGACGCGGGGGGGCGCCGGGAGGAGGCGCGCGGCCGAATGGCGGCCGCCTCACCGCCCCCCCGGGCCCGCCCGCCGCCCAACCGGAAGCGCCGGCGCCGCGCGTAGCCCCGCCCCTCGCGGCCTCCCGCCTTCCCTCGCCGTGACGGGCGGGCGGTGCGCGGCGCCTGTCACGTGGTGCCGCCGTAAGGCGGAGCGGCGCCGCTGGGCTCGTGGCGGGGCCGCTGAGGCGGCGGGAGGCGTCTGTGGCGCGGTCACCTGTGGGGCGTCGTGCGGGCTTTCTCTGGTCCGCATCTTCCAAGCGCTCCGTTGCCGCGTTATATTAAATTACAGATCTAAACTGTATGAAGTGACGAATCTCTTGATTACAGTGACACCTGCGGGATTGTGTTGAATTCAGAGAAGTCGCGTTCCCTTTGTCAGCTCAGTACCCTCCTTCAAACCAGCGGGCGGTTGTGCTGTGTCACCTGCCCAGCCTTCCTCTGTTCTGCTGTCCTCTATAGTGCTCAGAACGGCCCTTCTCTGTCAAACCTACGTTTGCTAAAGCAGCGCTAGGTGAAGCTTTGTTTGGCCAATAAAGGACAGCTTTCTGTCAGGAAACACTTCTTTACAGAAGGGGTTGTTAAGCACTGGAATGGGCTCCCCGTGGAGGTGGTTGAGTCACCATCCCTGGATGTGTTTGAACCGTTTGGATGTGGTGCTCAGGGACATGATTTAGCAGAGGGTTGTTAAAGGTAGAGTAGTATGGTCAGGTTGTGGTTGGACTCGGTGATCTTTAAGGTCTTTTCCAACCTGAGCGATTCTATGATTCTATGATTCCCATTATTTGTGTAGCTGTGTTTAGTTCTGCCCCTTCCAAGAGCCCTTCATTATTTATTTTGCTGGCATTTTAATATAAATATTTCATAGAATCACAGAGCCACAAGATTGGAAAGGACCTACAAGACCATCTAGTCCAGCCATCCTCCTATCACCGTAACTACCCACTAAGCTTCTAAACCATACCTCGTAGCACCTAACCTCGTGTCAGGCTGACACAGGTAAGAGTCCCGTTGGATGCTCCTACAGTGGTCCCACGGCTCCCAGCAGCTGTACCATTAGTACTGCTGCTATAGATTCAACTTGTCCTTGATGCTGCTGCTGTTAGACATGCTTCCCAGTCTGCCCAAGTGACTGTGCCATAGGTGCAGAGAGCAGCTGAGGTAAGAGGCTCTGTCCAGAAAGTATCCCCTATAGTGCCTTCTCTTTTCTTTTAAAGCCTCACGACCATTGGATCTTAGTTTAGTGCTTCTGAATAAATTCTTGGTCTTTTGTTAAAGGTTTTTAGCCATTGCATCTTGGATGCAGATTGCAGTAGCAATGAGGTAACAAGGTCTGTTGGTGATGTTATTCAGGGCAGCAGGAATGAGAGCTATTGTGAAGAGCTGCCACGTGCCATCACTGCACTGGATGAAACAATCTCAGATGTCCAGATATGGGTAGGAATAAAAGTTACAGTCCAAACTTTAAGGTTGTATTACTGTCAGCTTTGATGTATTGATTTTGTCTAGGGAAAAATGACTTGGGATGTTAGTAGGGAATTCTGTGACAGTGTCACCTGAGCACTATCAGCAAACAAGTTGGGCATAAGGATATTTTAAGAGTAAATGAGAGTAAATCTATGGGTGAGAAACATATATATTTTTTTCTGCTCAACATCTTAAATCCTTTGGTAGGTCACCCACAAAACGCAGTACCCATCAGTATCTCTTCAGCTGTGTTGCAGGCTGACTTCTGCTTTAAAGATCCTCAGCGTAGTGCCTGCTGAACTTGAACCACCAAAACCAGGTGCTGGCCGGCCACTGGTCCTCACGTTCAGACGGAGGGCTGTGTGAAGCCCTTTCCTGTCACTGGGACTGAGTGATGGCTTAGTGCATGCTTGGCGGAGCCGAGGTCTGCACAGAACTAGCTTTGGCCTTGGAAATGAGCACTGTCGATCTCCTAGTTTCATACTGATCTCTTAAGAGCATATCTTAAAAATGTTTTCTAATGGGAAAAATTCAGGGGGAAAAAAAAAGCATTTGTCACATGGAGATTCTTATTGTTACTTACTTCAGTCAAGAAAATACTTTCAGCCATCCCCATGAAGATTTGGCTCAAAGTTTTCATCATTAACAAACATAATTTGAACAATTATATCTTTTCACACTTCTGCCTGCATTACAGAAAGCTTTCTCCCAGAAAACTGAGAGAAAGGACAGCCTGCCAGGACTGCGATGAAGCACTCTTGGCAGACAAGTTTGGTGTTGATGTTTACAGGTTAGGAGGAATGAGCATCGTGGCGTCCTCACTGCAGGAGACCCATCGTGAGCTCTGCTGTCAGTCTCCTCAGCCAGCAAAGGCTTCCACTGCATCTCCATCACTGGTGCAGAGGTGAGGAGGCCCAGATGCAGGCTTGCTCTCAAGCATGCACTGATGCCAGTAAGTAGAAGTTTATTGCGCTGCTACACTTCTGGAAATGAAAATCTCTGTTGGTGCTAAAACTGCTCAGCATGCTGGGAAGCTGTCAGACAGCTCTGACTTTATAGTGATGGCAAAAGGTATTTTGAGAAGTGACATAATTTAAGTGCTGTGATTTATACTGAATGCTCTTTCCTGCCTGCTGAGCACGATTCTGATGGGAAACGTTTCTCCAGAGAAAGCACAAATTTACATTTCTTTCTCAAGCGTGAAGTTCTGTGATACTTCCATTCTTCTGGTGTTTCAAAGTCCTCCGTGGGTTCTGTTTGAACAACAGCACATCATAGAACAGTGCATGTAGGAAAAAAATCGTAATAGCACAAAGCTAAACACCCATAATTAAGAAATGAAGTAGCTGAGAGTTGGGTGACAGCAGTAATTGGCTTTCTTTTCTAAGTCTGCTGGCACGAGGATACTTTGAAAAGCAACTCAGACACAAGAGTTTATTTGAGATCAGTCGTTGGTTTTGTCTGGTTTTTTTTTGGTAAAAAAACTCCACGTTTTATACGTGTTTGATACAGCAGTTGTCACCATTTGCCACCTGAGGATCTCTGGCTTACAGTGTGGGGAAAACCACAAGACCTCCAAAACAGCTTCTGCTTTCACTTTCAGATAGAATCCGCGTACAAACCTCAGCAGTGCTGAAACATTAGCCAAAGCCTGCAGTGTTTGCAGAAGGGCTGGTAGTTGTCTCCCTGATCCGCTGTGACATCAGGTGGCATTTAGCAGTGATCCGTCACACCTCAGAGCCCACACAGAGGCAGTATGTTTATCAGCACTTGTGGCTAAGTGTCCGTGCTCTCTCTCTGTAGGTACCACAGGAACAGGCTGGCACCACAGATGGGGCACCTGCGTGATTTTCAGGTTCATTTCCTTTTGAGTACAGGACGTGGACATCGGAGTGGTCACTTGTCATCTGCCCCCAGCTCTTCATGCACAGGCACCTGACAGCAAGCTAAGGCTTCTTGCTCTTCTCCTATTCTCCTTTGGGAAAAATCTTCCAGCCCAAACCATGCATGCAGCGTGAAAAGGTAAGCCACGTACCTCCCAAGGCTTTCTGGTAACAGCATATAGCCATTTGTTTTTCAGTAAAAATAAGCAGCAGAATGTATTTAAAAATGGAATCTGAAATTGGCAGAATGATGTTTGGGAACTGAATCGCCTTCTCTTTAAAACTGCTACAGGCGTTGAGTGCAGATTTTTTACTGAATATTTATATCCCACATCAGTTTCCTTTGACACAATAGATCGTGACAGAATGGAGTCTAACTCCCTCTTGACAGACAAGGTGATTTCCATATTGCAAAATTGTGATGACCTTGGAATCCAATAAGAAGTAGGACAACAGAAATTGAGAGAGGCTATCAAGGTGGTGAAGGTTTGTATTAAAGAGAGAGCACTATGCTGTAAAATCAAGGAAGCAGATGGCACCAAAATTAGCTGTGATGTAACGAGATACAATTCCCGTTTCTCAGGGAAGCTGCATCTACTTTCAGCAAAGCTGAATTTGCAAAACAAAGTTGCTATTGTGGAAATAAAGCTCTCACGCCACAGTGACTCTGTACAAAGACAGGCTGCGAGCCTGCATTTATTTCGTGTCATCAGGAGGCGCATAGGAAAAAGAGCAAGCACTGAGCAGGTGGCAGCTCCTCCTGCCCGGCTTCCCCAGTGAATATCAATGTTCTGGATACCCTGTCTGTGTAGATGTGTAGACCCAAGGCCAGCTTCCCTGCGATCAAACAGGGTGCAAGTGTTCTGGTTAGTGAAGGGTGACGGCTTTTCCCAGAATATATAAGTGTTGAAGCCCTGACAGTTTCTACTGAGCCAAGGTTTCAAGTCCAATCTTTGGTAACAAAGAGGTGGCAAATCCTCAAGTGGAAGTTTACTGCTAAAGAAACTGTGTAGTTACTCACCCATAATGCCACCAAGGGATACTTATGGCCCAGGCACCCATGGGAAGGTGAGAGAGTAGCCTGGGAGCCACCTTTGGCCAAAAATACCAAGCATGTGAGGATGTGCACAAGCTATTCTTCTCTTGCTCTTATGGGTTCCTCTCATAAACAAGACTCCTGCCCATGTCCCCTGGGCACCTCAGTGGGTTGGAAATGGTTGCATTTACGCAGACCCCAATCCAGTGAGCCCTGCCTGCCTCTACTGCAGGAGAACTGTCCTGGTTAGGTCTCCTTCCTCTCAGACCAAGCCAGGCTCTTTCACTCAGCCAGGGAGCTGAACTCAAATCCCTTCTCAGCAGTCAGAATAAACCTGGTAAACAAGATAAACTTCAGATGAAGATAAAATCAAATGATTCTCCAACAGTTGTTTCACTTAAGCTTTGAAGTAGTTTTAGTTGGCCTCTCACTTACATAGTTTGATATTAAAATTGTACTCAATGGTATTTGTGTCTGTTTGTGAGGAACATCGAGTAGCATAGCATCCTACTTATGGTTTTTAGAGTACAGGCAAAAAAATTACAGAAGATCACTTCTTAAAATCATAGTGAAAATCTTGTTGCTTTTATTCATGTAATGCTTAATATCCTGGAAAATACAATAAATAACTTTTCAGTCTAGAACAGCTAGATGTTATGCTTAACAAAATGCTCCAAGAGGATGTAAAAAATAAATGAATGTCTTACTATTCAACTTAATCAACACAGCAGGTCTCAGTTTCGGATGACTGTGAAACTTTCAGCTGTAAAAGATTCATCAGTTGTGCCCTTCCATAAACATGCAGCTATCGTTGAACCGATGGAAACACTGTAAATGTATATATACACACACATGTATTTGTGCCTTCATCAGAAAGAGGGCAGAATTTGACTTGGGTCTTACAAAATGGGGCTTTGCAGCTGACACTCGTGTTTGTTTTTCTTTAAACAAATTGAACTTCGGAACTCTCATGTGTGGTACATTGTCCAGATCCTGCAACCACAACTCACATCAAACATCTGCATATAAAAAGTCATCACTGTACAATCACTTTTTGAAAAGTCAGTGTCAAAACCATAAAAAAAAGCCCAGCTAATTTAAGAAAACCAGACGCACTGTTTAAGTGCTGAGGTTTGTGTTAAGCTTTTTTCCGCTTTAAGTACAAGAATCCATTAAAACATAAAAAGCAGAAGTGGCTCCAAAAATGACGAACACTCTAACAACACACCTGTAGCTTTTATAACACTTATTTGATGCTGTAGTTAATTGAAAAACAATGTGAACACAACGAGGTACGTACAGACACCCGCCGCCATTCCTCGTGCCCTGCAAACACCGCTGGCTGTGGAGCTCCCCGGGGTGCACAGCACTGGGCAGCACTGCCACGTGCAGGAAGGGGCCCTGGGACTGCTGTGCACCCAACACACTGGAAGTGCTTCAGGCCTCACAATGACACAAATCCACATTTTGTTTCTTTAGACTTGGAAAGGTGAGATCACTTCTGAAGTTCTCTACAAATATTCCTGTGGAGACTTTATATCTCAAGGCGAATCTAATAAAACATCAGACTGCTTTTACATTAGGCAAATGGTGTTTGCTCTGCTTTATGTAAAAAAGCAATCGTGTTCCTTTGCTGTAAGATACTGTATACATCTCCAGTCGCTCTTTCCTTTATTTCAGAAGAAGTAAGAGAAAGCCATGACAATTTTGTTGGTGTTGGGCTTCTGAAACGGCTCTACGTGGTGATGTTGAATCTGAAGTTCATCCCTTTCCACAAGTCTTTCCTCCGGTTTGTTTTATTCTGCTTCCTCACTCTTCTCAGAGCCACCTCCCACTGAGTTATCCACCTCATACTTCTTGTCAAGAGCATCTTCAGAAGACTTCCCACTGCAGTCGTAGGCTTTACTCGTGGATCCCGTATGTGTTCGGATGCGAGCCCCTGGCTGGTACAGCTGCATGGCTGGGCGATCCTAGGGGGGAGCAGATGAGGTTAACTCTCTGAGAAACTTGTGTGGGATACACAGGTGGGGTTTTAAAGAGATGAGTTTTTGTGAAGAAAGCAGATTTTGTGTTAAATTACTTCACATATCATAAGAGCTGGGAAAAAAAATGAAGTGTAATGAAAATCAACTGAGTATTTAATATCTGTCTTGCTTACAACACTATTCTTGAAAGCCAAGCATTTTGAATAAGCGAAGAAAGCTGTAAAAAGGAAAGATCTTATGACACATTTGACATAAATAAGGAGAAATACTGCTGGCTATTATCAAACACAGTACTATTATGCATGCCTAGGTAAAACTGTGAAATACGTTGCTACCTTTACCAGCAGCGACCAGGAAGAACAACAGCCTGCACACTTGCAACTTGGCAGATGAGTGACAAATATTAGCTATAAGCACAATAAAATGAGACAAACCAGAGCGCCCGTTAGCAGATAACAGCTAGAAAATTATCCTCAACTGAACGTGTTCAGTGCTGCTGACTCAGTCACATGTGTGACCCAACAACACGCTGATCTGACCACTGGGAAATGGGAGAAAGAGCCATGTACAAGGAAGAGAGACCTTGAGCCTGCAAATGGGGAAGTTCCACAACTCTTGAAAGTGCTTTTTATTCTTGAAATTTCAATAATAAAAGGTATTACTGAAACACTGCTTAAGAAGTCTTTTCCTAGTAGACTATTTTACTCAGACAAATAGCAGTTTTTAATGTTATGGAGCAACGTGTTCACCACAACCACAGCTTTTTGGTCAAATTCTTGTATTAAGTTTTGCAAACAAAATAAGCAGCCTATTTTAAAACAGCCCTTTTTTTGCACTGAGTGACCCACACGGCTTGCACGGTGAGTCCACCCAAACTGACTCTGTATGTGATCCATATGGACTCATGCCACACATGACCAGCTCACCATATTTGGCAGCTCTCGCCCCCATCCCGTATAAGGAATTTGGTTTGAAAGAAGAGATTCACATGCTGAATGAATTTCTAAACAAAATAATGTTTCAGTCATCTTGTGCAGAAAATCTTGGACCAGAACGGATCGAGAATGAGGTTGACAAGGATAACCACCTCCTGAAAAGACTCCAGCACATCCATGAAATCAGAGTCTGAGAAAAATGATGCCCATGTCCCTGGGAGATGAGGAGGGACAGCTCTGCTACACACCCTGCTGCCAGCCCCATTTGCACTGTTTTTGCACCTGTTCTTTCCCTGACATTGAACACAAATGTAATTTGTCCTAAGCAAACAACAGCCCTCTCCCAGCAGCAGGTATACAATACTGAAGAAATCGCACATTCCTCTAAATACCACTGTTTCTGAATTAGCTATTTAGATATGTCCTTACTTACGTTATGGCCTTAATGTTGTCCTGGCCAATTGTAAGGACTTTGTGAGCAGGGTAATGGAAACACAAAGACTAGCATGCCACGGTTGTTGAATTTCATTGCAATCTAGAAGTATAACATTTTTTAATACGCTCATAAAATACAAGGCTTTCAAGAACAGCATTCTAAAAATGCTAGTGTTGAAAGTAAGACAGAAAGTATGCTGTACATGGTACATACAAATGAGCAGAGACCTGTGACCTTAACTTATTTTAACTGCTGTTGTCCTTTGACAGCAATAAAAAGAAATTGGGGCTTTACTGAAAATGAAATAAAGAACTGTTTTCTTTAAAAAAAGCATCTTTATGCTAAGTTTGCAAAAGGAAAACCTGTGATCTTGAAGCATATTTAACTAATGAAAGATTATCCTAAATGAATAAAAGAACCTTATTTCTTATGCGCTCCTTTTTGGATGCCATGTCATCACACTTGTCCTCTTTACCCAGTTTGTCTACTGCCTCCACAGTGAAGCTGTAGTTGTGGTTCCCTTTCTTTCCTCTGTCTTGGTTGTATCCTTTCCCCCATTTCAGCTCTTCTTCATTCCTTCTCACAAACTTGTCAAACTCATAGTGAGTTCTATGCTTTCTGCCATCATCCAGTCGATACCTTTGCCTTTCAGGTTCTTTTTCTCGAAATCTTCTCTCCAAGTCTCTTTGCTCTTTGTCACTATCATTTTGTGACCTATGAGTATGTAGAAAAAGAAAGAAAATCCAAGCAATAAACAGTTTTAAAAGAAAGCTATTGAAGTATAGAATACAAAGCCTCGCTTTGTCTTCAACAGTCTTTAGGTCAGTTATACGTGAAGGCTGTTTTTCCTTTAAGAAAGAAGAGCTATGTGTAATTCTTCTGGATGTCTTACTTATGTATGTCCAGCTCTCCATGATGCATTAAGTCCTGAAAGTAGCAGATAAAACTTTGCAAGCAAAATCTGGTTTTTGTGCACCTGCTGTGGGAGGCCTCTGCTCCAACCTTTATCCCCCTCTGCAATCCCTTAAGTGGTTCCCCAGTGCTCCTCACATAACCTTGTGCTGCATGACCAGGTCTTGTGGCTGCTCTCGAGAAGACTCATACCTATGTACATGAGTACTGCCTTGAAAGGGAGCATTCATGGCCCAAAGGAACTGTGCATGTACTGTGTAACCATCTGTTAACAAAAATCATTCACTGACAAACATTGGAACTTCTGGAAGGTATTTGTGAAAACAAATGCTTGCGTTCCCAGCATTTATTTTGTCTCCAAACACTTTTGCCTACCTTAATATTTCTTTCTGTTGGGCAAGCATCATTACCTTATCACAACGTAATACTTAAATTTATGCTATGCTGCAATGGGTTTATATTATAAAGACTCTTAGTTTGCAACATTTTGCTGCCTGTCTGATACAACTCTCAGCTCTCTCATTCACTTCATTGTTCCAGTTCAGCAAGCATGTGCTTCTCTCATAAAACAAAGCTGTAAATAATGAAGAAGGATTACAGAGTAGATTAAATTTTAAAAGCAGCAAATATGGCTAGTTTCTTTTTATACGTTTCATATATTTCAATGTTTAAATTCAAAGAGGAAAGTCCTAGCAAGGCTCTGGAGTATGTCCTTTCCAAAGACAGGGGGCACCCCCAGACTTGCTGCTGCAGTGCTTCCTGGTGCCCTGCTGTCTCCTCCTGCGGGTGATGGAGGAACACTTGTGCCCAGTGAGAGGGATACAGACCCCAGCTCCAGCGTGGCTGGAGCAGCCTTCTACAGTTCAGTCATAGGGAAGAGGAGTGGAAACGAGGGGATAAGCAATAACTTGATTACAGAGTAAATGTAGAAAGCTACAGCTAGCAAGCTTTAAATCAGCCCCTCATGTAGAGTTCCAAGTTCTGGTTTATTACTGATTTCTGTGTCAATAACACAGTATCTATTAACCCTAATAATCAATAGTCATGATGAAGCGAGCACTTGGAAAGACAAGGTAACTTACTGTACATGCACTGCCAAAAGGATTCTCTTTTACACCTGGAAAAGCTATACTGATGCCTCGTTAAATTTACAGGATCAATACCAAAAATGCTTTATAGCAGAACATAAACCTTAGTCCATAAAAAGCCTTATTAGCAAAAAAATTGACTTGCCCCTGCAAGCATTTTTGGGCACCTTTCCTTTCCTGTTTTTCCTTTGCTGAAGAACATCGACTCAGGATTTCCTGAATATTTTCATTTTCCACCAGAGAATGGAAAATTGAAGTTTTCAGCACCTTTCAGGACCTGGATGGCATGCTGAAATTCTGAGCCCATGTTTCAGGTCCATGGTCACAGATAAAAGAGATGAGCAAAATATATATAAAATATTATGGGTGAATCGAGTGTTTTAGTTAGCAAATTTATTGGGTTTATATTGGGTGTCAGTCACACCTCAACTATTTTGCCATTGTCCCAAATCAAACACAATCATCTGCTTACTGCAGTGAAAACAAAGAAGGTGTGATGAAAAGTAAAGACTGGAGGCAATTTAGACTTTGACATCAATAATGGAAATTGGGCCTTACCCCAGCTCTTGATATGGAACAGGTGAAATAAGAATTAAACTCTCAATTACTTTTCATGCAGAAATCCTTCCAATCTGGGATTTCAAAGCATTTCCCAAATAATAAACTGCATCCACTACTTCTGCCATCCGGTCGGTAAGTTGTTACTAAACGCCTTTTACAAAAAGGACAGTGAGAGATTCATATACATGCAAAATGAAATCAGCTCCTTGCTGACAAAACAGCCAGCTAAGCTCTTACACTAAGCCTCCAAATCAAAGCATTCAGGATGTAACTTGGAGTCCCTAAGATAAATAATACTTACTTCTCCTTAAGCTCTTTTAGTGAACCTTCCAATGATTTGGATCTTATGCTCCCAGGTCCAGGAGACTTATCCCATTTGTTTTCTTCAGTGTCAGCTTCTTCATCTTTTTCTTTGTGCTTCTCACTGGCTGGCTCATCTCCTTTTTCAGGCTTCTTAAGAAGCTAAAAAATATTTGTTTTTATTATGTCATAAAGTTATTATCTTCTGTTGTAATGGACATTTTAACAATGTATTGAATGTAACAATGACCTGTTAAGATTTAAGATATCTTATTAAATGCTATGAATATCTTTTATGAAGTATACATTTTTAAAAGTTATTTTTAAAGAGCAGTTTACTTTTGGTAAGGAGGTACAGTCACTAACAGGCATTCACCAGCATGCTTTAAATTTGTCAAGAATATTGGAGAAAGCACTTACCTACTCTTCTCTCCTGAGTTTTATGTATAGTCAATGATTTCTTAGAAATCATGTAACAAAACAGAGCTCAACGTCATTGCCAATAAAATAAAAGCAGAACCTCTACAATACTACAAAAAGAGCAGGATTAATAGTTCACTCCTTCAAGTATTATATATAAAATGTGTGACACGCTAACAATTTGGGACAGGCTGGCATATGGAAATAGGTGCTTCGTATAAATACACCTTAACAAAAATACAGACTGAGGAAAAATTAAGGAGTTAGCAGGAAACATCATATTACTTTGTAACTTTGGAGATTAAACTTTCCAAGAGTTCCGTTAACTCCTCAACAAATAATCCACACAGGGCTTGAGCAGTATCTAGAATTACAGCAATAACCTTTATAGAAGGACCAAGTGTCTCAAAGTAGTTTGCTACCATTTCAATAACGAGTAGAATATCTCAAAAACTTTTCATTCCACCATTTTTTTTTTCTGAAATGTTGTTATTCTCCAATACCTACAAGAATCTAAAATGTTTCTCTCAGGTAGTATTTTCCTTTTCTTTGGGGACAGAACTAGTTTTCGAGGTCACCTTCCCATGAACAACAGATCACAAATACTAGGGATTTTTGGACAACAAATTTTGGGAAATATCTTTTAAATGAAAAGTTCTAGAATGCTTGTCCTTACACACAAATATGAAAAAAGTGTAACTGCTTCAGAATGTACTGCTTCTATACATGTAGATGGAGGCAAGTGTTGTCTGAGATGAAAAGGAAGAGGAGAAAGCTTTGTGGCTTGACTCCCTCACAAGATCTGGAGCGAGTCTGTGCATCCTTGTATTAGGCTACACATTCTCACATTGGTTTACCTCATCAAAGAGCCTACAAAACCTTTCCATTACCACCAAATTTAGATGAAATGAATAGTTTTTTATGTTTCTTGTCTTATACAAAGTAGGTTTTAAATGTGGAGACTTAATACCACAAAATGCACCCACCTAACTCATTAAAAGCACATCCGTTCAGAGTGTTAAAATATAACACGGATTGAAATTATATATAATGATGTTAATATATACAATTAGTACAAACAGTTATATATGATAATATCTACACATTCTATAAAAATAATGTATAATTATAACGTTATTAAAATATATACTTATTTATAAATTATAACAAGAATTTTTAATAACTGGGTTAAAGGATACCATTAAAATAAACCAGTTCCGAGCAAAAACAAAAAACACCTTCAGCACATACGGCTAGATTTACATGACAAAGTGCTGAAAGCCATATTTGCATTAATGCTCTGATGTGTTAGCACGGAACAATCTGGTTCTGTCAGGTTATGTCAGCACAGAATGTGGCATTGTTGTATAAGGATACACTCACAGTTGCCTGTCATTGTAACTGCATTAGCACATCATTGCATCTAAGGCAATTAGTCAGACTTTTCAACAACAGTGCTCAATCTAAGCCTTACTTTATTTCTCCTTCCAGTAAAAACAACTTGGCTATCACCACACCATACCATAGTACACAGTATGAACAGCGTGAAACCAAAAGAACTTCTGAATGACTTCAACAGAGGAGGTTTGGTTTGGTTTGGTTAAGGTACCTTGATCCTTATTTCTTTTTCAGATATTTTCTTGTGTTTCTCTGCCTCTTTCCTTTTACGTCTTTCCTCTTCTCTGCGTTTCCTTTTCTCTTCTTCTCTCAGCCGCTTCTTCTCCAATTCCCTCCGCCTTCGCTCTTCCCTTTTCTCTTCTCGGATTCTCTGAAGAGTTCAAAACGATTAATTGTAAATTGCCCAAAGGAAAACCACATGAAACATAAATGTTGAACTTCAGGCAAAAATCTGAACGTACCTGCTTTTCTAATTTTCTATTTTTAATATATTCCAAAAGGGGTGTTGTTCTTCTAGCTAAAACACAAAAAATTTGTGATATAGTGTTCAACTCCTAAAATATGTACTCATTTCTTTACTTCAGTGCTAACCCCTTCTTTCTAACATTATCTGCAAGGGAGCCAAATAATATATAAACCTAATTATTTTATATATTCTGGATGGTATTCCCATTATTCCATTTTAGAAACACATTATTTGGGTGGTGGTGTTTTTTTTTTTTCTTGCTGAGAGGGTAAGAAGCAACAGAGATATGTTGCTTGATTATTTAAGTTTTAAATTTAAAATCATATATTTTCAGTTCAGAGAATGGCATTTTTCTCTTGCTCACCAAAGAGCTATTCACCATAAAAAATAAATGTGTTCAGTATCTAATTCTACCACATTCCTACCACTGTATCTATTCCTCTTTTAACTTTTGTACATCAAAACCTAGCTAGACTGCTGTTCATGTACAGTCCACATTACTTTAATCTCACATATCACCCTTCAGTCCCAAATTTCAAAGCACATTATGAAAGAAACCTTTTCATTCACACATAACATTTCCATTGGACTCCCATTTAGCATTCACCATTCCATGGGAAAACAAGAATCATAAAAGATAAATAGTTTGTCCCAGGATACAACAAAGTGTCAACAGATTCAATAAAGCTCTGGTTTCCCAAATAACATATTTGGATGATCATTTGCTGGATCACACAGCCATTCTTATGCTATGGAGCCATCTTCACGCTCTGAAATCAAGCCTAAGCCATTTGCCCGAGCCATCCCCAAATTCTACTAAAGCTTGAAGACATCATCAAATTCTGTATTATACATATGGCATCTATGACTGTCAGCACTGAATTCAAATTCGAACCCACATTCCTATACCTACGTGAGTAGTTGAAAAGAATGTTGGCACCCTTAGATGACCCAAGATGGAGTTACAGAAAATACTTAGAGCTAAAAAATGCTCTACAATTTCTGTAGTCTCCTCCTGAAACCAGTAGAGAATTGTACAGGATATGATTGGAAGAAAGAATAGAAAAGGGAAAGGAAAAAAAAAAAAAAAAGAAAAGAAATTCTCAATCAAATTTAAAATGGCGCAGCCAAAATCCAGACATAACCTCATATCCCAAAAACATTTGAATGCTTTTGTATAGAATATCTAAATAACTTAATAGCAAACAAACAAGCAAACAAAAAAACTAAAGAAAAAAAACCTTTGCTATGAAGTTATGAATTGGAAGGTTTGATTTGAATCAGTACTTATCTTTAGCAAATATCAATGGCCAAAAGCAGCAAGCAAAACAGACTTGCTGGTCTGAGATATTCCTCTCTCTACCCCTATACTTCCAGTGCTGTTTCTTTCTTTCCCACCTGCCCATAATTTCTGACATATTTCAGGTCCTCACTGTCCTCCCTTCCAGTCTCCCAAATCTGCAGCTCTGCCGCCCCCTCCTGCCCCTGTAAGTTCCCTGTCTGAGCATCTCCGTCGTTTATACACGCTGGAATTGACCACAGATTGTCAGCAGAGGGTATGGGGAAGGATCTGCCACACCAGGAGTCCAGCACCTGACTCTAGACATGACTAAGGCTGCAGTGCAAGGGGTTGGATCAGAAATGGCAACATGGAAGTTCACAGAAGAGAGGCAGTGTGGCGAGTACTATCAGAGGAGGAGGATAAAACAAGATGCATATCAATAAAACTTGAATCTTACTCCCCTCATTTATAAGCCTTACTCTAAATGAAAATCTAAGGTTTTTTTCTGTAAACGTTTAAGAAATGTTAAAAGAAAATAAACTATAAAACGAAGAACTCCATCAGCAATAACTTTTATATTTTATCTTGCTTTCTACAAACAAACCGGAAGAATGAGCTTACCTTTATCCTGTTACAGAGAAATTCTGTTTTATATCTTTCTGTCACACTGAAATTGATGAGCTAACGTATCTGACGTGATGCACAAACCATGCTGGTTTGCAGTAGCAACGCTACCTGGAGAAATGCTGAGAATGTGAGGCCCAATTCTGCCAACAAAGTCCTGGGCACATCTTTCATTAACTTGAGTAGTTATTAGCACCTTTGAAACTAGACATACACATAGCCCAATGTCTCACGCACTTCTGCTATAAACTTGCTATCCACTGGAGTGATCGTTGTTTTTGTACTGATAGCAAAAACCAATTCATTTGATTTTCTGTGATTTAGCACACACAGAACGTTAACATTCCTTATGTCAAGCTGCTTTCAGGCACCTTTGTTGTTCTGAAATCTGCAGCTCTCCAGACTGATCATTTTCACTGAGAGTCAGAGTATTTTTAAGGTAACAATTCTTTCTGGAAACTGTAAATTGTCTTAGAAAAAATTGACTGCATGTGCTCTGCTCTGAAATACTCGGATGATTTGGGGGTAAATGAAAATTACTGCGGAACTTCCCTATTGAGAAGAGCAACAGCGTTACTGATAACAGAATTTGCTAAATGTCCACAGGTCTATAACTATAGAATTTCCTCTAAATTGTTTAAGTTTCACATCTTCCCAGCCCACTATTAATTTATGCATATGAAGACTAATTGATGCCACTCTGCATAAATGGTTGTTACATGCAGGGACAAAACAAAACAAAAAACAAAAAAACAAAACAAAAAGAGCAGGCTACTTTTACACTATAAAGAAATAACAGCAAAAGTTGTCTTCTGGTTGGTTGGTTGTCATACCAGGGGAAGGAGTGAGTGCTCTAGATGTTGTCACTTAGAGGTGCCACGCTGAAAGCTGCGTTCTGGCAGCTGCCAAGTTCCAGTATTCTGGAAAGAGTTATCTGTGTTTCTCAGTGTGACGTGGCACTATTATTTAGAGGCTTTGAAAAGATATAGATCACATTGCATCTGGAATGAAAAGTAAGTCTTTCCTATCCCAGGAAAATTTCCTCTCAGTACTGCAGGAGTCCTGAAAGAGCTTTGACAATGTAGTAGAATGCAGAACTACTCCAAGCCAGAGCTGGACAGGGCTCCTTGCCTTTAGCATGTTGGTAGGGAGGCTTCATCACCTGCGACCACCTACTGCAGTGCTTACTGCTCCTCATCATTTGTGTCTGTGCTGCACACTCTGTTAACAGCTTTATTTTTCTCTATGAAGTTCAGTTTTCTACCAGTCCTAGCAATTAAGATATTCTGACCTCAGAAAAATGTGAGCAGTCAGCACTGTTGTGCTGAATGCTGCATTTCATCCCATCCGCTTTTTTTTTTCCACATCTTTCCAGGTCTGTCTTGTGCATCTTCTAATAACAGCCTTCTCCTACACGTTTGCTGATAGTCAAATAATTATCTAACGCATGGCACTACCGTGGGGCGTTACAGTCACTACAGTCAGTCCCATAAAGGTACTCTTTGAAAGACTGAATTGAAAAGAAGAAAAAGCATAGTATTTCTGTTATATGGCACAGTATGGATCACAGAACACAGTTTGCCTTTTGTTGGCAATACACTCGTGATTTGTGCTTGTAACTAGTAATATTCATATTGCTGAAACCTGTAATTGAAATTTGATGTAATTTATTCAGGAAGATCTCAGTGATATCTTATTAAAGATTCCCCACGAGACTGTGAAAGTCATGCTGCATGCATATGGAGAATAAAGCATAGCCTTACTTTCAAAGCTTTTTCAGAATCCTGACCGTGAGCACAGAGGT
Organism: Gallus gallus; assembly: GCF_016699485.2. Classification (NCBI taxonomy): domain Eukaryota; kingdom Metazoa; phylum Chordata; class Aves; order Galliformes; family Phasianidae; genus Gallus; species Gallus gallus. Next base: position 136,938,536 of record NC_052532.1, read on the forward strand.
CATTTCATGTTTCAGAATAAAAGCAGCTAATGTCAGAGAGCAACTGTTAAGTGTTCAGCTATTTTATCTTTTAAAAATAAATCTCGTATCTTTTTATAACACGTCTGTAAGCAGAAGGAAGTATGAAGGACCTAACTGAAGCCACTCCCCATGCAGAACTTCTGGTGAAGTCAACCGATTCCATGCACAGAGCCTCAAAAGAACAGGAGAGGTGTTTCCTCTACTTGCCTGGGAAATTAAAATTCTAAGTGTGATAACCTCAGCCTCTATCGGATTGAACAGGTCATAACATGCAGGTAATACCTTAAAGATATAAAAATGATATATTTAATATTCTCAAAAATAAGAAAAGTCAAGAAAACAGACCAATGAGTTCCCTTGTTTTGGCCTCAATCTCTCCCAAAAGAGTCTCAGGATTGGCACAGATTTTCTCTTCATCAGCACAGTAGCTTTCTAAAAATTTCCTATATTCTGGATCTGTGAAGATAAATTTTTGAATTACGTTAGTACTTTGCATGACAGAAATAGAATCTATTTTCCACTGTGACATCAAGAAGATAGGCTTACCATCTTCAATGCTCCCAGCTTTGGCATCTTTCTTTTTTAATTTCTTTTTCGAAATCTTCTGAAATGGAGCAAATTCAACCACTGCAGGGTACTCCAAGCCTTAAAAGAGATCAACACTTAATTTTTAGTTTGGGAAGCATTCCTTGTATTCAAGTAAGGTTTTCCAAACCCTTCAAATCTGTGTTGGGTAGCCTTACTTAAAAGCAAAGGTGAATGTTTCTAAAATCCCATCCTAAATTTCTAAGGACAAATCGCACACGGCTGTATTTTGGATTAAAAACAAAATACTTTAATATCTGAATTACGTGCTTAAACATTATTATTATTACATTATTATTTTGACATGCTAGCAAAAGCTGTCAAAATGAAGATGAGTGCTCTTGTATAATAAAAGTTTTATGTTATCATTTATAATTCTCCTTCAATTCTTCAAAGATTGCCATTGAATAGAAAAACTGACATAAAATCTTATGCTGACAAAGGGGTAAGTACTACTGGGAAGTGAATATTAAACAATCGAGCTACTTCTGTAATGTTTTGTTGCCAGAAATATAAATTAACAACAACAAAAAAAGCTTGCTTATATACAGTCAAAAGAAATGCTGCCTTCTTTCAGAATTCTAAAACTCACAATGTACAACTGTGTGAAACTCTTCTTTCAACTTCCTATTTACGGTGAACTACACAACTTTGGCTACATTCTTTGGTCTTGAGTTTTGCCTTGCACCCTGGCATCTTCTTTGGATTGCTGTGAGAACAGCGTGTAGCTTTTGAATTTTGCCTGGTTTCCTCTTAAAGCATGTTCAAGACCACACTTAGCTCAAGTCTACTGAAAATCTGACTTAAATCTGCTAACATTTGTGAACCATACTGAACCTTGTAATCCTTCTTTTAGTTTTAGCCCCATAAATGAAATGCTGCCACAAGCTTCACCAGAGGGCACTTGCAATCTAAACTTGGGCTTCTTATTTGCAAACAACCATGCCAAACTGACCAGCTGCCTCCAAACTCAGATTTGTAATGTATGCAATATTCTGGCTTCAATCCAGCGTAACACTGAGGAACGTGCCTAATTTAGACTATGTGGAGTCTTGGCAGGATCATAAAAATAGTTTATTTCTACTTCAGCTAAAACAACCCAGCTGTTTCAGAGAAGGCGGCAAGATAAAACATGAATGTTAGGGAACTCTCATGGTAAGGAGCTGCCCTGCCTCCTACTTTACAGCAGAATTTGAGATCTGGGAATGACATACTGTGAGGAATGTGCTGTTCTCCATCTTTGGAAAAATCTATCCAAATCCAAGTTAGAAGCTTATCACGGAATTAATAACTGGTTTGGGTTGGAAGGGACCTTAAAGATCAGGTTGCCCAAAGCCCCATCCCACCTGGCCTTGAACACTTTGAGGGATGGAACATGTAAAATATGTGAGGTAGGAAGAGCTGCGGAGATATTTATTAGTTTGGCAGACAGCTTCTATAGAGAGTAACTCTCCAGTAAGACCAGACAGGACTATTTCACAGGACCTCTGCAACACTCAGTATACAGAATAGACAACGTTCAATAAAACTCACAAATCCAAGTTCCTTTTGTACAACCCATGCAATTTTTAAGGGAATCTGTGAGTGAAGCAAGGAACAGCTACAGTTACACACTATTTCTTGGCTATGGCTGCTTAATACTGTTGTAGAACAGAATTTATGCCCACCCACATTACAGAGATCTGATGGACAAACTTGCAGACTGAACATTTCAAAGGCAGCAACTAATCTCATCGCTCCTTTGCTTGCAACTCAAGATGTTCAGGCTCTTACCGACAAATACAGGTGAGCACACACAGTTATGGAAATCAGACTGAAAGCATCTGAGGTTCTATCAAACATAAATGCTCTCTGAAAAGTCAAGGCATAAGTATCTCAAATTGTGCAAGCAAAACGGTGAGGACAACGTTTTTGGTTTTGTTTTCTCAGAAGGGGAATGCACAGCACTGCTTTATCTCACAGAAACACCCCCAAGATCCAGCCACTCGTGCTTGCAGTGTTTTGGGTCACCGTTACAATGAATTGTGGAGCTCACATAAGATGATGAATAGGATCCCGACAATATACTGCTTGTGTTACAAAAATGGAGATGAAGTGTGCACACCATGCAGACAAGTAAGACTGCATGGACAAATACATTTTTCACTTCATTATCTTCTAATAGCCAGATTTTGTTTTAGTGTACTTTTATGTAATTAACTGTATATTGAGGAAAAAAAGAAAGCTTAATTATAAAAAATGAAATGAATTAATGTTCTAAAATGATATGCAGGTATGTATGTATTCACATGTAATATCTTACAAATAGTCCAACCTTTATTATCAATGAAGACATAGCCATCAAAGCGATCTCTAAAAAGAAGGATGTCCTCAGGATTTCTAAAGTTAATGTATGCTCTTGAGTAGAGATGAGGATAAAGGCTGCAACAAGAAACAACGTTATTTTCTGTTATTTACTATTCCGTTCAGGCCTGGAAAAATGAAATAGATCACACTGCCATTCTCACTCTCTTTGGGAAATGGCTACCTTAATCATGCATACTTAAGTCTCTACATATAGAAACATCTATTATATCTATCAACTCAGTGACTGAATTTCTGATACAACTGTGAAATTTATTCTGAACAAATGTTTCTAGCTCATTTTGTCTCCTTAAATTGCAGAGCATACGTTTCCATTTCATAGGACCAAAGCTTTCAGTCTATTTGTTCACGACTTGAGAGACGAATAACAGCAGTGCTTTTGGGGAACTTCTTGGGCATGTTAGGAAAATCTTCCATTGCTGACATAGTAGAAGTAAAAGCTTTCAGTGGACTGGAAGTTGCCAAGCTATCGCTGCATTTAAGAGATTCCCACCTTAAAGAAAGATTAAATAACTTAATACTTGGCAAGATAATATGCTGCATTCCATACAAATACAAACAAACTCCATTTGACGTGTGCATGAATATCTATGCAATGTCTAATTGTGGAGAAAAAATACTGAAAACAATTTTTAGCAAAAGAAAGAACAGGTACTTACCTAATATAATTCTGATCCTTCAAGAATTTGTTGGCATTGGTTCCACTCTAAATATTAGTGTGCCAGATCAAAAGCTCAGAGCTGGCACACCACCTCCACCCATGGAACCGTGGTAATGGAATGCATTACTACTCATCAGCTAAGTATCAAGTGCACGCTTAACTCTCTCTCCCACACAATTAGGATGTAAAATGGTTTGGCTTAATCTGCCTTTAGTGATGTCTACATGTTAATACATTTTTTTTAATATACTCGAACGTATTTGATTTGAACGTGAGCCCATAATTTTAATATGCCTGTGTTCATAGTACTGCTGCCATACAAGTGCTGTCTTAAGATAAACTCAGCAGCAGCAGCAGCAGAAGACAACCAGCACACACAGCTGCAACCAGATTTAAAATCACAGCTATTTCAGAATGAGATTTTTGCATCCAGCGAGAAAGAGCAAAGATAGAGGTCACATATGTGGCATCTCAAAGAAAGACAGTTACTACAAGGCAAGTAATCATTTTCTCTTTTTCAGATGTGTGTCCATGTAGATTCCACTTTGCATTTTGGAAGGTGACCACAAAGAGCAGCACTGCTGCTATCTAACCATTTTGTAAAATGCCCCGACTTGTGCTTGACATCACAGTCAGGAGAAGCACTTAACAAGGTGCTAGAGGGCTTTTCTCACTTAGGTGTTTTACAAGGTGCCTCTAAAGCATGCAGAAGATGTGCCTTCTAATTCTATGGAATTGTTATTTCATATATATTTATTGACTATTTTGACATTCTGGGAGGGGAATAGCATTGAATGAACTGCAAGCAGGTATCACAGAAGCACAGGACGGCTCAGGCTGGGACCCTCTGGGTCCCTCTGGTCCAACCCCTGCTCCAGCAGGGCCACCCAGAGCAGGGTGCCCAGGGCCATGGGGCTTCAGAAGATCTCCAACGAGGGAGGCAACCACAGAAATGCCTGATTGGGCACAGCCAGTGCTATGCTGTCAACACACATCAGTGCTGAAAGATGCTACAGACATAGAGCGTGCTTCCTTATCCACCACAGCCCACGCAGATGCTACATATCAGGGTACAGTCTGCTTGCAGGAAACATCTAGACAGCTCAACCAAACGAGCACAGTGACATATGGATGTGCTTTGCCATGGAGTTCTTCTGCACACCCTGCAGAGTTCTATGTTATCAGATTTGCAAACCTCCGGTCTGGACATGAAACACAAGGGATCTCCAGGAGCGTGGAGTCATTGGCAACATGCAGTGCAGCTGAAACAAGCCAGCTTCTATCTCAGTGCTTTCAAAGCAAGAAAAAAAAGGATGAAATTTAACAGCTTTCATGATTTTTTAACGGTACGGACCGTTAAAAAATAATATTAGGAAATGCTTTAGAAAACAGAAAGAGTTACAAGTGTCTGCAAAGATGGAAAGTTTACTGTGACGCTTCATAGTTGTGCTGTAAGAAGTGCCTCTGTGCTGCATCACTGCAACAGCAAAGAAGTCTGGTAAGGGGTGGCTCCCAGGACGGAACAAAGCTCTGTCACTTCAACAGGACTAATCTTATCTTACACTCCATCTGTTCTTCAGTGTTAAAATGAAATGAGACCTGATATTAGAGATTGATATGATTATACACTGGAAGTACTGAAGATTCACTGGGCAAAAATAACCTTGAGTGAGCAGCCCAATCACAGAATGCTTTGAGTTGGAAGGGCCCTTTAAGATCACCTAGTTCCAACCCCCTGCTATAGGCAGGGACACCTCCCTTTAGACCAGGTTGCTCAAAGCCCCATCCAGCCTGGCCTCGAATGCTTCCAGTGAGGGGGCATCCGCATCCACAACCTCACCGGGCAACCTGTTCCAGTGTCTCACCACTCTCACTGTAAAGAATTCCCTCCTAATATCTAGTCTAAATCTACCCTCTTCCAGTTTAAAGCCATTTCCCCTTGTCCTGTCACTACATGCCCTTATAAAAAGTCCCTGTCCAGCTTTCCCGTAAGCCCCTACAGGTACTGGAAGGCCGCTATAAGGCTGCCCCTGGAGCCCTCTCTTCTGTATGACGAAGGGCTCCAGCTGTCCTAGACTGTTCTCACACAGAAGGTGCTCCAGTCCCCTGCTATCATTGCTATCTAAGATTAAGAAGTCCTGAGTTTAAGTTCCTAACTTAACAACTATCGCAGTGTTTTATCAATCTTCAATTTCCACAAAACTAACTGAAAAAGGCAACTACTTCTCTGTCTCGGTGCACAGAACTGCTTGGTCATAGATTTTCTTCTTCTGCATTAACTTATAACTCACGGTTGGACACAGAACACTCATGAAAAAGAAATGAAAATACACTTCTCATTACCTCCTTCAGCTTGCACACCAACACCATCTATTTCCCACCTGATTCAGAAACACAATCTTTCCCAACATATTTTTCTAATGTTTTTTGCTTAGACTTTGTTATCAGAGAATCTTTCAAAGGGAGAAACATACATTAGTAAGAAAAAAATGAGTGTCTGGAACATGTAAATGTTCTCTGGACACAATCCCTGGAAAGTAGGGATTTAGACTCTGTATTCAAAATAAGGGATCCAACGTCGTTGCTGTACATTTTAAGTCTTCAAGAACTTCACGTCAGCAGAAATATACAAAAATATTAGAGCATGTTTGTCCACAGTACGATATGGGTATGCACAGCAGCACAATCCAATTGGATTCTCTCTTCGTTATTGCTGCCAGATATGAGGGTAGAAGGTCATAGAAACATAGGTGTGACAATGCTTAGAAATTACATGTTCCTCCTCTGATGCAGCCGCTTCTACAAATAGAGCTGGTCCTCAAACACAAGTGGGATGTCAGTGCTTAATGTATAAAAGCCTGATTTGTGTGTTTCAGACTCCCTCAAGCTTTTTATCCCACAATAGTAGCGCATCTGAAAAAAAGAATGCATTAAACTCAACTCCTAAATGGGAAGCTGACTAAACCTAGCAGATCGGAAACGCCTAACAGTGGCCAAGGTTTCAGGGACCTTCCAACTGCAGCTGCCCGCTCCACATTCTCTCACCACGTATCCATCCTCTAAGAACAGAGCAGCAGAAAGCACATGCTTCACATGGCTGGGAGGGCTCTGTGGCTGCTGCCCTCTCACAGGAAGGTACAGTCCTGCTCTCTGCAGACATTGGAGAAAACACGGCTTTTGCTCTGCAGGACTTTGTCTTCCACCCCAGTTCCCCAGGCACTGCACTACAAAAGCGTCCTTGAGCCCCGTATGTCTCCTCCTTTTTTCATTTTTTTTCAATTATCTGCAAGCAGAGATACCACCTGGGATTTGAAGTTCAGCTTTGAGATTGCATGGCTAGTCTTACTATCACACAGCTGGTTCTCTTCTCCCAGACTTTCTATAATGCTGCTTTCCATCCCTACCATGCTTTGGACAGATGTACTGCACATGATGCTGGCATCTCTGCGATATCAATGACAGGAATTTCTATGGAAATAACCCACTTGAGTCTGACTAGTCACATCTCTTCACTTCAGCGTACAGTTTCTTTGCTTTCTGCTGCGCACTGCAGGATATTCAATCTTTTAGGTAACGTGCATTGTTATAATACTAAGTACAACAGCCCTTCAAGCTTTTAATTTTGTGACAACTTTAACAACAGAAATGTTCTAAAAGTTATCTTTTTCTATAAAGTACCTTCTAGCACCATTCAGTAAAAAGAGATGGCAAAGATACCTAAAATGTAAACAGTAACGTAAAGACAGCCATCACATTCCAGGAAAAATACTTACCAACTCATCAGTTGTGGTGTATGTGCATGTATACATATACAGTATTAACATACATATGTTAAATACATATATAAAATCAACACGAGTTTTGGAGTGCTCAGTAAACACTTCCATTCACTCATACGTTCATAATTTCAGATCAAATTGATAACTCTTAGTCTATACATCAAGCTAAAATCCACTGGCCTTCATTGCTGTCTCTCACCTGTTGCCATTCATACAGTGGATGGTACTGGAGTAATTTTAAATGAACTGAGCTTTCCCTTTTTACAGATATAAAACAAGCACCATTTGCCTGGCAGCAGAGAATCTGCAACACTGCAGCTGTGGTGACCAACCAACAACCGCTCCCTCCTTTATCATACCACAGGTGATTCCCTTGAAGCTTAAAAGGTGTTGCCCTTCAGTTCCTGCGTGCATGCTGCCATCCTACAGTAGGAATGCTGTTTGCCTACAATAACCCTCAGCAAAACATTGGGAAGCACCTATGATGGCAGAGGAGGAGTGCTGTATGCAAGATTCTGTCTTTGATACAATGCATGGCATCAACTACTTGACTGGCTGTCACAGAAGCAAAGCTCCTGTTCACATCTCTTTACCCTTACAACGTTTTTAGTGAGTTCTGCAGTCAGTACCAGTCCTGAGGTATGACCCAGGTCCTGCAGGACCAGAGCTCAACCACCGCACTGGAGTTTTAGAAAGCTCAGAAACACTTACATGCAGCCTTAAAAGGATATCTAAAAGGCGTAGTTATTTTTTGGCACCTGAGAACAAGACAGATCATCAAGTAGGCAGCCTCTTCATTGTTAGCTATAGGTAGCGTGCTTATCAAACATCCCTAAAGGCCACAGAATCAGTCACAAACACACTGTTTTGCTTGTATTTTGATACCAATGTACAAGAGAGAAAACTGAACTTAATGCAGTGAAGCAAATGTATCAGAAAAAATGAATGAAATACAACACAACAGTCAAACTTTGTGAAATGATTTTACTGAAATGGATGTAACAGTGCTACAGAATTATGACATTTTAGTTATATGAAATTGTTAAGAGTTTTACAGTTTGCATATAATAGCAGGACATTATAACATTACGAGTAACCTTTATCACAAGAACAGTAAAACTGGATATATGTATGCATATCTTACAAAAGCATGTAGGTAGGACCACAAATGTTTCTGTCTTCCAGGGTGAGATGACCTTGCTAAGAAAAAAGTAGAAGTCCTCTCTGAGCACAACTAGTAGAGGATGCTTAGAGGAAATGTGTAAATAAGAGGAAACTACAAAGGGACACTTCACCTGGTGTATCATTTCAGCCATGTGCAGCCCAGGGACTTTGTAATTCAGAACTCACACCCTTGTGTTTAATAGGTCTTCATAGATAAATACTTGTCTAGGTTAAGTATTTGACTAACAGCTTCTGAACCATTTTGAACCTCCACTTCTGATGCTGTTCTCAGACAAGGAGTTGCACAGCTTAAGAGTGAAAAAGTACTACGTCTGCACACCACAGCTGGTGGTGGAACGAACTCTTACAAACTTCTGTTCTCTGGAATCCCCAGATGGGGTTAAAATGAGACCTAACAGCATTTAAGGGCAAATTTGCCTGCTTCTGAATCATAACCTGTCCATTTGTATGCCCCGCTCTCCTTCCAAAAAGCATCCTCCTCCCTGAGTAGCTTCCCCAAACCAGTCTTTTGTTGGGTAGCATTTTATCTCTATGAATTCACTGTCCCTCAATTTTCTGCATTGGTTGCTACTATGTGCCTGGTACAAGATCTAGAAAGAGAGCTGATCAGTGAAAGATAAACAGACGATGCATAGAAAACATGACCTGGGACGGGCAATATGATGCTGGACCAGTAAAACAACAAATAATCACAGAAAGCCAACTGTTGCCCATTGCTTATCTTTCCAAAGACTGGTGATTACCTAGATTCTTATGCCAACAACTGCTTTGGAAAGTTAAAATTTGCATTTCTGAACTGGTTCCTGGCGTTTGTGCAGTTGGGACGAAGATATTCTTTGGACAACGTTAGGCATGCTTTTCCTTCTTTTCCCTCTTCAAATAAACTGTTGTGACTGAAGCCCTCAAGAAAACCATTTGGAAATAATGGATGATCAGGTTCAGAAGAAAAATGTACGTAACTATAAAGGCTTTCCATCAGAATAAGTTCTAGTCTTACCTAACTTCACATCCTTCATGGTTCTGACACTGTGCATATGCCTAACAGCCTAGGTCAGGCAAGCACCAAACTGCCACAAAGTTTCACTAAACAGATACTGGCTCCTTTCTCTTTGTGGAATTGACTCTGAGAGAACATATATGTATGTATATATATATATATATATACATATGCCTGTGGAGGATGATTCACCGCACACCAAGACAGGCTCAGCTGGGCAAGATGAATCACATCCTTTAATTATTCTGAGCACAAGGACATGTAGCACATAGGATGCTTTGCTTACTTTTATGGTTAAGATCACCCAGAAATTGTTCTGTTCAAAAGGGAATGGTATTTTGTCGCTGTGATACTGGGTATGTTAAGTAAGTATATCAGAAACTCTACCTTATTGTCAGTCAACCACTGTTTCATTTTCTTTCAGTTTCGAATGAGACAAAAATGACTAGGAGTGGGTTACTTTAAAAAAAAAGTGTTATGAAATAAAGACAAGAATACATAAGCAAATTAAGGTCGAATGGGATTCATGAAAAATGTGATGATATTTGCCCTCAATTGTCTTTATCATAGCCGATAAACAGCCTATTAATTTTTACCAATTAAAGTTAAAAGCAGGATGATGGTTTCAAACAAAACTATGCTCTGTTCGCACGCAAAAATTTTGCTTTAAAACCATGAGTATATAAGGAAGATGCAGGAATGTATTATCTCTGCATACGTATATAGCCAAACACTTTACGTAACTTACAAAACGGGCTCCATGGACAAAATAAGTAATTTGGTGTCCAAACTGCCTTGATTAGGCTTTAAGCATCTGAAAACCTACACAGACAGCTCATCCTCACCTGGGATCAGCAGTGCAAAACTCAAAATAATCATGAGCAGGGAGAGGGTGGAGCTGCTCCTCCAGCTGCTCCTTGGTTAGACAAGGAGGAAGCCGTCGAATAACTACCTGCGTAGATAAAAGAGAGAGTTATCTTCCATCTAAACAGCGTAAAAAAAAGACCAAATCAATCGCGTTACTCCTCTTCTAAAAGCTCTTCCTTAACCTGGGAGCTGCGGCTGCGGCTTTAGCCTCGGTGTCCCGACGAGGATCGGCGCTGGGCGGCACCGGGCAGCCCAGCACACCGCACACAGGTGCGTTCCCCCACTGCAAGGTGGGCGCGATCGTCCGAAACGCAGCGGGACAGAATAACGGCACCGCACAGAACAGCAAAATGGCCACAACGGTCCGGACGGTCCGCTCCCACCGCTCCCCATTAGGGATTTCGCTTGAAGTCACGGCGACATCCGCGGCGCCGGTTTCCCGATGCGGCAACAAGGGACGTAGCGCTCCCCTCGCCGGGCCGCGGTACCACAGCACCACAACGCCCGCAGCCGCACCCCGCAACGCGCGCGGCGGTTACGCGCCCCCACACCGCGCCCCGCTACCCGCAGCCCCGCACCCCTCACTTTGCTCAGCGCCGTTTTTTTCTCATCTCGCTGTTTAACCGGCGCCGGAGGAAGCGGTGGCGCCGGGGACGACGGCGGGTTGGTCGTGGTGTCCGGCTCCCGGCGCGGAGACTCCCGCCGCAGAGGGACCTCCATCGACCGCTTCTCGCGGCCACCGCCGCCGCCCCTCACCAGCCCCAGCCCAGGCTCCCGCTCCGACCGCATGGAGCCGCCGCCCGCAGCGAGGCGGAAACCTCGCGAGAACTGCCGTTTTGCTGGGCGGAATCTCGCGAGATTTCGCTGAGGGGCGAGGGGAGTTCGTCCGCCCCCGGGGTAGCCACGGCCGGGCTGTGAGGCGGTTGTCCCAATGTCTAGCCGTGTCTGTCCACGTCCTTGCACATTCCCATCCTCTCTGCTGGCAGCTCTGAGGAGAGGTGCTTTCAGGAATCCCGCAGGGCCCCCATTCTGTGCATGAAAGGGCAATTGAAGACGCGCCCTATCGTGGTCCACGATCCCACGGTTGCCTTGTAGACTGCAGACGCTTGGCTCTGCCCTCACTGCCACAGCCTCAGCTCCATCTCCTGTGGCAGGATGGGAGCAATAGTCACAGAATCACAGAACGGTTTGGGTTTGAAGGAGCCTCCAAGCTCAGCCTGCTCTGGGCTGCCCCCCACTGGGTCAGGCTGCCCAGGGCCCCACCCAACCTGGCCTTGAGCACCTCCAGGGATGGGGCACCACAGCCTCTCTAGGCAGCTGTGCCAGCCCCTCATCATCCTCTCACTGAAAAAAGTACGCCTGACACCTCGTCTAAATCTCTCTCTTCGTTTCAAACCATTCCCCTTTGACCTGCTGGGCTAGGGCTGAAAGCTAGCCCGGTGCTGGGGATGCCACAGCGTGGGAAAAAGGACAGTTGTTTCTTGCATCAGTTTGCAGGTCTTGTGTTTTCAAATCTATCATGAAAACCTTGAAGACAACAGCAAAGTCCCCCCACAATGGGTTAAGATTCTGAGAGAGCAGGTTATGTGTAAGACATTGCTTTAGCAGACATGTTAATCATAGGCTGGAGCAGGACAGGTGCTGGGAGACACAGCAGGAGATGCAGGTGCAAAGATGAAGATTTGGACAGAATATGAGCAGACAGCGAACAGAAATAAGGAAAGAAGCTTTTCCTGAAGTCCTCTCTGAGGACTTGCACAACATCAGCTTAACAAGTACTAACCTAATTGTATCTGCCTGAAGGGCTGAAAGACAAACCAAGCTTCATCAAGAATTCCTCTGATGTCTAGAAAAAAACATTCACAGTCTAAGAAATTTTGAAAATGTTTCCTTCTAGGTAACTTTTAGTGCCAATAAAGAAGGGCTAGCAACAACCAGCCAAAAAACTTCAGCAGATAGCTGCAGAATTGAGGTGTTGAGCAGCAGCAATTTTCTGTACCCTCCCTTTTCTCTCCACTCAGCTCTCCTGATGGCTTTTACACAGCAGTTCACAATTTTTCACCCTGAGAAATCGGACAGAGAAAAGATTTTTAAATGCTAGGCCAGATCCCATATCTGATTCACAACCTAAGGACACAAATCTATATTGCAGCAGCTGTGGAAGTGGCACAGGGGCAAGTCAATTGCTGTGAGCAGAGCAGGAATACAACTAAGCAGGATTGCCGTCAGAGTCAACACACCATCAGATCATAACTGATATCAAGTATTATCAATTTTTAAAACTACTTAGTCAATGAAAACAGTAGCAACATAGGAAAAAAGAAAAAAAACACAGATGTCCATGGCTGACATTAGCAAAAGGCCAGATTTGCTAGAGTATTTAGCCAACATGTATGTGTAGAAACTTCTTCCCATGATGTATGACTAGAATCTTAAATTTACCTACTCTAGATTAAAAATAAACAGAAGTATTATCAGTTGTAGCTCATATGACTACTAATGAAAGATGGAGTGCCAGAAAACAAGAAAAAAGGCAAGATTGCAGTATATATCTACTTGGGTTCATCCCTTGTCTCATTTATGTAAAGCATCAATAAAAAGTATAGGAAATATTTGATGAATTGCACTAATATGCCACTTTCTAAAAAAAAAAAAACATGTCCCAATAAAGTGACTGAAAATTATACAAAGAAAATCACACAAACATTTTGTGCTAGAGTTGAAAATGATTGTTTAAATGCTAACACAAATGTAGTGAAACAGTGTAAGAATTGTATTTTAGATCAGTCATTCTACTTTGCTAAAAGATAAATTAGCCTTTTTTTTTTTAATGAAAAATCCTTATCTACAGGAAAAAAAAAAAAAAACTAGTTTTTGAGCACTGAAATACTTATTACTGAAGCCTGGACTACTAAACCTCAGAGAATCTTTTCTTAGCATTAAATGTCAAAATCCAGCAAGAAGTCAAAGAAGAAAAAAATTATGACAGCTTGTAGCATTGTATTTTTAATTTTAAGCCCCTCACAGTGACATAGGTGGAACAGGCACAAAGGGAAGGGAGATATTTACACAAAATATGCTCAACATTCATACTAAGAAGGCAAACAGACCCTGTTCTGTTTAGTGGACGGACAAATCATTGCTTCTCTACACTTTAATTCATTATTTCTCAGTGAGCCAATGACATTTAGAAATACCACTCTAGAGACTCGTAAAAATTGTGTATTATTCAGTTAATCCTTTGCTTTGGTAGAACAACTGTGTGTAAAGAGAATGACTGCGTTCTCTACAGAAGTACACCGTGGCTTACAACTTTATTATTACACTATTGAAAAATAGGTCAGGTATCGTTAATTGCAGGAAACACTGATTGACCTTGGTATTTTTGCCATTCATGTTTGCTGTCCAATCTGCTTACCAGAAACAGTTCTTACACGACCTCTCAGTAGCACAATATAGAATAGTAACAAAGAAGTCAACAATAATTAGGAGAAGGCATAACAAAGTAACATGCTTTGTCATCAATTTAATGCATGTCCAATTAGAGTCAAGTGATGGCAATCCACTGAAGTCACTCTGTAAAGAAATACATATTTATGAAGTAGTAAGTGTAAAACCTCGTGGATTTTGTTGGTCTATTTACTAAGAAAGCATTCCTCACAAACAGAATGAAAACTCAGAAGCTACAATAATACTGTATTAGACCTTGGCTAATCCATTCAGCAACATTGTAAACTGTTCCATGTTAGGTATTATTTTTAAACCTTCACAGTCTTACTGATGGGCAGACACAAGGATCAGTAAACAGTTTTAAAAACATAATCTGAATTTATTTTTATTTTTTTTACTTTATCACATGTAATTAATTTTGTAGAAATAATAAAATTGGAAATAGTCCCTCATGTATGTTTTAATCATCCTTAAGGCAAGCATTATTTCTCCGGTGTTAAATACAGCATAGTGGTATGAATTCATATAAAAATAGCAAATTCCTGAAAGTATAACACCATAACAAAAACACTAAAACAAATACTTAGACAAAATGTGCCCACTACCAGAATTTATGGTCACGTACTATGGTCTGACATCGACGTTTCTAGCATCATATCACTTTCATTCATTTCTATCTCAAATGTTTCTTCCAATGGACGGCTGGTATCCGTATTTGTCCTTTGATGTGATGTTTCTAATGTTACTATACTACTCTCATCCAGAGTCTGTCTTTCTATGTCAAATTCTCTGAAATCCCAGGCAGGTGAAATTATGTTCTTTAAGGTCTTCATTGTGTGTACGTCAAAGTCATAACATCTTAATTTGTCTTTGATCTCTGTTCCTAGGAAAACAGACAAACCATTAGTTTATTCCTAGCAATCATTCCCCAAAACGTGTCTCAAAAAAAATACCCAGGAACTACTGTGGTTCTCTATGTATTCAGAACAAGGAGCTGTCAATGCTTAATGACCAAAGTTTAAGTGCTGGTCAGACAAAATCTAGCAGGAGGCTGCTAGATTTTGCGTACACACACACACACACACACATATATACATACACACGTGTATATACACACACAAAGTGAAATTCAGATTCAAAGTCTGTTACTAGGAGCAGCTGCCAATTCCCTTCCCAGCTTTCTATGAGGGTTTCTTCACTGTTTACAGTTGATACAACCCATGATGCATGTAAGGTATTTAGCACAGCTGCATGGTTCTTCCAGATGTATTAACTGACAATATCGAGAAGAAACATCTGCTTCAACTGTGTGAAAAATCTGCTGGAAAAGCAGGATGACGGTACACAGTCTATTCTTGACGCAAGACTTCTCTCCAAGGATTCAATGACTTACCAATGTAAGCTTCAGAATCACCAATATACATTTCTATGCAATGTCCGAGCATTGTGACTGAAAATGTGTCATCCCTCCTAAGTCCAAGGGCCTATTAAAAAAACCAAACAAAACAGTAAAAAGTCTTTAGCTGCATATAAAACCATTTGCATCTTAAGTCCGCTATTCTGAGTTCGTTGGTTGACAGTGTAGTAGTAGTCTCTACTGTAAAAGCAAAATACTGTGCAACCAAAATATTTTCACATGAACTGAAAGCAAATCACAAAAATACAACTAGAGATGGACATGTATCCAGACAGAGAATCACTCGTAAGCCATGAAGTAAGATACACTATTAAAATAATTCTAAAAGCTGTGAGGAACTTAATTTTGCATAGCTAAACTACAATTGATAATGAAATAGACTGAGACAAACTTAAGTAATTACAACTAAATATATGTGATAAAAGCTTCTAAGTACAT
Source organism: Gallus gallus (assembly GCF_016699485.2). Lineage (NCBI taxonomy): Eukaryota > Metazoa > Chordata > Aves > Galliformes > Phasianidae > Gallus > Gallus gallus. Next base: position 136,954,300 of record NC_052532.1, read on the forward strand.
ATAACTGCAGCTCAATTCTCAACCCAATGAGCCGCAATGCTGGAAAATGTAGCACTGGTTAAAATTCACCGTTACTCAATGAAAACATGAAATCACCAAAACTGTCCTGGAAATAATAAAATACGATTATCATATCGTAAAGATAAATCCATGACAACAGAAAGTGGCCTACTTTTACATCTACACTTACTGTAGAATTTCTTTGAAGCACAGGTTGGAATTACTTCAAACCATTTCAGCTGTAGAAGCTGATAAAGTACACACATTGTATAGCATAATTCAGTTGGTTTACAAAAAGGATCCACCAACAAAGTTTTAAAAAGTGGCTTTAAAAAAGAAATTCAACTTAATGCACAGAAAACCAGAGAAGACTTCTTAAAAAAAAAAAAATCAAATAATAATTTGGGGGTTGGATAAAACATTCCATCTGTTCCAACATCAAAACAGAATGAAATGGTAAATACAGAATCAGTGAGCAGCACTTCAGGCATACGTACCGTATGAAAATAGTCGATTGCACTTTCAAAATTGCCCATGAGACTATGTATGTAGCCAATGGCAGAATAAGTAGAAGCGTTCTGAGGAATTAGTACTAGAGCCTGGCGATGGTATTCCAGTGCTTCTTCATACTTCCTGATGGGGTTAAATAACAGAATATCTATTAGCAAGCTCGAGAGTGGAAGATGTTTTTATAGCATTCTATTGATAATTTCCTTATCTCACTGGCAGACAATCCTGTCAAGAAATTGATGCTTTTGATTCATTCTCTTACCATAAAAAGCACACAAGAGTCACAGATACTGATAATTTTCTTCCTCAGAATAATTGAGAAATCAATTATTGCCTTATGTAGCGCAACAGCTGTCTGCAGCTAGGTCCCATTTGGAGAAAATTCTAGCAGTTTGATAAATTCCTTTAGGTATTTAATGCTGCTCACTGCAAAATTAGGTTTCTTTCTGTAGCTCTCATTTTCCTCCCCAGGGGAGTAAAGGAGCAATGAGACTGAATCACTCATTGTTCAAAATGAGAAAAGCTCCCCAAGCACAAATTTCACAACCCTTAAATGCTGCATACATTGGTACTTTTGTTACTTCCACTTAGACACTGTTTTCATTAAAAGAGCAAGACTTGCACACAGTCATCATTTCTTTCAAATATGAGCCACGCTTTCTTTGAGAACTCTCTTATAGACCGCTTATTGCATTTGTTATTTTACAAACCAAGGATTACGTGTACGTTATGGTGCTACTCTGGAAAATTCAAGTGTCACATTTAGCGCCCTAAGGACCAAGCTGTCAAAAATAAAGACAGCAACTGTCTATACAAAAGAAATTTTAATGTCTCTAGCTGTAATGAAATTAAGCAAACCTCAATACATAATGTTGTTAAAGGCACAAATCAAGGCATAAAAATGTGCAGCTGCTTCCCTGCTGCACAAAACCTTCACGTAGTTTCCAGTGTTACTTTCAGTCACACTATTTACCTGTCCAACTACCGACCACTGTATTTTAATGTGCTGCTTTCAAATTTCAACCACACAGACCAGTAAGATTTTCAGATATGGAATTCTATCTTGCCAAAGTGTACGTGCAGCTGCCTAAGCTCTCATGTTCTTGAAAGACAGTTTACAAGGATGTGAAAATACATCCGATTGGCTTTCTGAACCTGAACAAATAGTAAAATGCAAGTCACCCTGAACGCCATGTAATCAGTTACTAAGTTACTGCAAGAAATTAAAAAAGACAAAGAGAATTATAACTGAAGTACATATTTGAAAAAACCCTTTCTTCTTTGATTTTGGGAGAGCAGGTAACTATTGTACATCAGTATTTCCCAACAAAAATGAAGAATAATTGCAGTTCTAACACAAAACCATTAATATCAAAGTCTAAGCAGACATACAGCTTATATCTAACGTATCTCTTCCATTGGCATCTCAGTAACATACAAACTACAGTTAAAACCACCACATTAAAAAATACATGGTACTGATCAAACATAAGACAACACTGGTTAAAATTGATGTAAGAGAGAACATTTATCGATGTTAAAACTGCTAAAGCTTCCATATGTACTTTGCACTTCCTTTTTCTCTTCCCAGAATGCAGATATAAAATGAAATATGAACGGTTCTGTCCTTAGAAGCCATAGGATAACATTTTATCGTTAAGGTCACTGAACACTGAGCTAAAATAATAGAATAGCAGCTAAAGCGCTGATCCAAGCAATGGATAGCATAAAAGGTGGTTTTGTGCTGAATTAATTCACTGGACATAGTCAAGCATGTCAGGATTGTGGCAGTAGCTCATTTGCTTTCAGACCCATCTGAAGAGCTAAAAGCCTATGACCAAATTTCTATTAAAGAACCAACAGCTAAGGAAAGGCCTTCACATTAAGTGTTTTAACTTGCATGTGAAAGACTGTACATAAGGAGCGATCTGTACTTATTTTAGAAATGAATCTAGGGAATCTTGCTTTTCTTATAAGCTGCCTCTACATTGCCCTCATGTGGTATACATTCCTAATGAAAACAAGGAGGCCCAGAAAAACACATTGTCTGTAGTATTACAGATAACTGAAGCTCCTGTACTCTCTACTTACTTCAGTTTTCGGCAGACGTGTCCCAGGTTGTTCAGTAAAGGCTCCCACTTATCAACTGTTATCTGCAAAACAATCAACAATTCAAGTAGCTGCAGCTTGCTAGATTGTAACTACATTTTGTAGGACCACCGAAACAACACACCAAAAACCCACACCCCATAACAAACAAGGAAATTCAATCACAACCAAGAAAAACTTCACAAAAACGTTCAGTTGTTTCAATACATGCATTTAAATCCTAAATAAACCTGTTTTCAATTACTAACTCCCCAAACCCAATTCAATTCCTTTCAAGTTTCAGTATCATTGACACTTTAATACAAACTAAACAAAATTTGTTTTCTACTTAACAAGTCCTATTTCAAGGTCTCATAGCCTAGGAGGATTAAGACTCATAAATTAGATATTCATATTAAAAAAACCCATCAATGCAGAGGGTCTTTCTACTCTCTTCTCCATAGTCTAACCTCATCTGCTCTAAATAAACGAGCTCATTTATAAAGCATGCAGAAAACTATCTAAGCTAATAAAATCCTTTGAACAGTGTTCACTGGAATTAAGAAGTCATTTGACTGGATCACCTTAAGAATTTTCCATTTATTGCAATAGAATAGTATCTCTAGCTCTTTTAGGTGTTTCGTACTCTAATTCTAGAATTCCATGTGTGTGTTTATGCACATATAACATTTAGTGCTTCTGTAAAGAAGAAAAAATGTCACATAAAATTAAGCCTGATCTACAAAGTCTGTGGCTTTTGCAGGTACAACAGTGCAACTGTAACAAAAATAAAACAACTCTTTATATTAGAGAGTTTATAAGTTAGTATCTGTCCAGTTTGTTTCAATAAATCTATGTCTTGTCCACATAGGATTGTAGTTTTTCAGTGCTTTCTACTTTGTCAGAGGTTCGCTGTACTCCAGAAGCAAGGTCATTATCTTGGTAGGAAGATACATTGCTAACAACTACTACAACATGAGGTAGTGTCCTCATTAGATATATTTAAGCTAAAAATCATTAGAAAGCTCTCTGTAAGTTCACAGCTCAGCTAACTTTCAGGAAGTTAGTTACGCATCCCTGGACCCACTCCCACTCAGTCTCCATCTGGTCGAAAGAAAAAAAATCCAGACCTACAGACTTCCAAACAAAACTGGAAGTGATTCAAGAATGCAGTTCCACGTGGTAGAAGCTGTCTTCCACACATGTACCCAGTTCCACCTTCAGGCCCAAAACCATTCATCTACTAATACCTAAGACTAAGAATCTAACTTGCGTTCCACACTTCCCAGTCAACACTTACAGTTTTGTTCTACCTTTGCTATCTTTTTTTTTTTTTTTAAATTTCAAATTAAAACATACTTTTGGCCATTTCTGGTAGTGCTGAAAATAACGCATGATGACTCTTATCTAAAAACTGAACCCACTATTACAACTAAATGGTCCATTTTTGAAGTCAATTTTATATTGCTTTGCTTTTGCCTTAATATACAAAACATCCTGGAGTTTTATGGATTTATGATCATGTATATTAATAGAAAAAATACCTCATTTCCAATAGCTTTGATTTTTTCCAGTGCATCAAGAAACCACTTTTCTGCAGTTTTCCAGCTAAATATTGGGAGTGGGGAAGAAAGAAAAGTGAATTAGCAAAGAATTCTAATTAGCAGTATGAGAAAAGTGTATGACAATTAACAGTTCTTCGATCGTATTTGGTTGTATGAATGCAACTGTCATTAAAAATGAAGTAATTTTGCCAATTGATCTTAATGGCTGACAGGTTAAAAAAAAAAAACAACAACAAACCAAAACCAGAACAAAACCACGGATGTTCAGTGAACGACTTTTCTGTTATATTTTTTCAGAATATATTTGAAGTCTCTTGACTTGACAAAATGCTTTGCTGCACAAAATGTTATTGCACGTATACACTTGTGTGAGCAAAGAGTGTGCAGCTACGCAATGGGAAGCACGCATAAAGTAATCATCTCTCTCTGCATGTTTCTCAAGCTCAAAGTTCTTCCCTCATTCCATCTTAAACAAGGAAGAACAATTGAGAAAGCAAGCCTTTATCTTAAACATAACCTAAATGAGAACCAGGTGATACTTTACATTGAGCTGTAGAATACAAAGTAAGTACTTTAATAGATATATTAGCACATCACATTTCAGAATAATCCTTCCTTAAAATTGTATTTTATCTCGTTTTGCAAGCTTACTCTCCATTTTGAAATGCAACCACTCCAACTTCATGCATAACAAAAGGATCTTCAGGTGCAATGCTTAAAGCTTGGCTGAAAAATCTTTCAGCTAGCTTCGAGTTGTTGGTCAAACCATATTCCAGTCCAATATAGAGCATTGGCAAATGACACCTAGAAAGAAAATTCGTAAGATACAGGTCAATTTTCTCTACTCCTTATGGATTAGCTTCAACTTTTTTGAATATGGCATTTCTGACATACCCTTTCATGAGCTGCGCAGCTGTGAAGTATGCAGCCATTGCTTGGTCATGTTCACTCTCAACAGCAAATGAATGGCCATAGGCTATCCAGGCAGGTCCGTAGGTTCTCTCAAGTGTAGTAGCTTTGCTAAAAACAAGAGCAGATTACAAGCAAACATTTGAAATCAAATTTCATCTGCTTCAGAAAGTACTTATGTAGCAATGCCATATGACATTAGGTATCTATTAGGATAACCTTTCATGACTGGATGTAAATAAAGGTCATTTTAAAGGTCATTTTAAAAGTTTGAACTATTCAACACTTACTAGTATTATACATTTTCAAGAATTCACTGTATTATTTCTATTGCTGTTCATGGACATCAGCAATTACTTGACTACTGAAAAGAAACAATCATATAAGGCAAACTGGGTAAAACATAGAAAAAGACAGTAGTGACATATAATGTATTAAATATATGTAAATTAACAATTAATGACAGACGTGTCAAATCTTTTTTTAAAAGCTTCCAACATATTTTAGAAGTAACCTATTTGATTACTTAGCCATCCTTAACAACCATTAAGTCTAAATCTTGCTCTGTCACAGTTAAACTTATTATCTTGCAGCTCCTAGATGAGAGTTTTCTGTCTTCTGGGACAAAACGACACACAAACATTTGCATCTTTCCACCCAACATCGTAGACAACTTAAATTATTTCAAAAAACTTGCCCCATGAACCACTTTATCCAGCATGCTTATTTGCTGCATTCTCTTCAATTCAACTCAATTCCTCACATTCCTGCCAAGTTCTCTACACATGCTGACTTATTGACAGTTACACATTGCAGCACAGCTTTGTTACATTCTGTCAAAACCTAGCTTTCCTAATTGGTCCTGAGCTTTTGCAAGACCTGAAGGAATAGATGAGCATGCAGATTCCTCCTTCTAGAGCACCTGGAATGATACTTTCCCTACATACTACTGGGCATAGTGCAGATGTGCCTTCTACTCTGCTCTATGATGTCCTGTGACTCCAAAACAATGGTACAGATGGGAGCCTGTGTTTTTATCATGGTATCTCCAGATACTTTTCTAACAAACTACTGCCTGGCTTACAGTTGTGGCTAGCCTTGTAGTAGTACATTACCAAATCAATCTACTACAGGTTGATTCAAGACTTCTCAGTTTAAGCTTACACTATCAAAACAAATGCTGTACTTTGCAGCTCTCCAACGAGTGCTGACCATCAACACGCATCTATCACAGGAAAGAGCAGTGGACTGGCTGACCAGCCTAGAAGTACAAGTCTGTTAGTGCAAAGAGAGAACTAGATAGCCAAATGGCTAACTCTTCAAGTTTAGATTTGAAATCTGGACTCGGGAGAATGCCCAAGTGTCCTTAAGCTCAAAGCTGAGGCTGGATTACCTAGCCATAGTTAGCTTGGTGGTATGAGTGAATGTAAGGACTGCACCTGCTCATAATAGGAAGGTGACTGGCAACAGATTCTGTGCAAGTCTGCAAATAATTACATTATCTGGAAAGTTGAGGTCTAAACTGCCATACCAGAAACAGGGTATAAACTAAAGAAATACTGCGGTAGTAGCCACCATATGAAGCCTTCTGCTTACTTTGAGTTATAATAACAACTGTGAACAATAAATATTTACTTAGCAAATAAGAAACGGATGTGTGAGAAAAACAAGTTTTACCTGAGGTATCTTCTGGCATGTTCATTTTTGTGGCCAACCATGAGATAGTAGCAACCTACTGCAAACCACGACACCTACAAATTACAAAGCAAGATAATTATTAGATATACAACATTGATGTTAGTGAAACATCATCGCAGGTTATACTTCACAGGGGAACAGCGTATAGCAGATAGAATGCTGGCATGTGTACATCATTAACTGGGTTTGTTCAGCCTCAAGAAGGGAAAGCTAAGTGCAGAGCTTATTGCTGCCTTCAATTTCATCTAATGATAGGGAATACAGAAGACAGAGCCAGCCTCTTCTCACAAGGAGCACAGTGACAGGATGGGAGGCAGTATGGACAAGCTGTAATATGGGGAATTCAGACTAAATAAAAAGAAAACAATTTTCACAATGAAGGTGAACACTGAAACAGACTGTCCAGAAAGGCTTAACTTATTACTCTAACACATTTTGAATGATTATTCAAAGTGAAATCTTCATACTGAATGTTTTACGACTACTCTTACACCAAGAAATCTCTACATAAGAATATTACAATGCACAGAAAAAGGTGTGAAGAATTTTAATCAGTTCCGATCATACATATGTGTATGTATGTATGTATGTATGTATGTATGTATGTATGTATGTGTGTATATGTGGATCGACACACACACACACACCTCAAACTGACCATTACCACTTTTGCTTGCTTTCATTTCAGGAAAACTACCTGGTAATGGAGGCTTAGAACAACTTACAGGATTATTTGGGTACAAATCCACCAGTTTATGAGAAAGATAGAAGAGTTCTGCAAAGGGGAAGAAACAAGAAAAGAAAATTAAAATATGCTAAAACATTCAGATGTTTCATGCTCCTTAAGTTCCTATGAATATGCAGCATATCTAGTGTTACTAATACACCCTGTACAAAAATGTTTTAGTGGTCGTGCTTCACACTGCCTCCATACAGAGGCACTTTTGCAAGTAGATAAAAAACCAAACTGTCTTTGCAGTACACAGACAAGCAGCTATACATTCCACTCGTTAAGAACCCTGCAACAACTCGGGTAACTACCATACATTAAAGTTAGTGCTTGCAGAATTACACTTAAATCTATTGCGTGAAGGTAAAACACAGTTCAGCTTTCTACATCTAAAAAGGTATAACGTATCGGCCAGATCAGTTTCAAAATGAGAGTCCTGTGCACTAACATGCCAAAGACAGGACAAAAACAACTACATTACTCCATGCAATTACTTCTTTGAATAACTATAATTATTTTTGTTAGAAAATTGACTGCAGGTTACAGGAAGTAATCAGATACAGGATAACAATTTTAATGCCTTCTGAAATTGCATTACAGTACATAAACAAACTGTTTCCTCAGAGCATGGTGCTTTTAAATTGATGAGTTCTGCACTGGAGCACTCTGCATCAATTCCTCTGCTTCAGAAAAATCAAATATGAAAAACAGCTTAAAAAATACCAGCTTATTTACACAAAGTTCTCAGTGCAGACTTGAAATAACTGAATGCTGGAAGGTCAGTAGGTGTACTGTTACTATTTGTGTACTACAGTGCACTATCCTTAGAGACACTGCGAAACGTATGAGCTCCTCATTCTATCTTCCAATTGGTATGGAAGACATTCAAAGCCTTCAGTTGCTTTGCACATTTATATGCAGTTTGAAGTGAAAAAAAGTCATCCCAGCTGCAAGTGAGCCATTCTCATAATTTCAAAGGTGTTCTCTGGTTATAGATTTATTTCAACTAAAAACAGATATCTTCACAATAGCAAAGGCAAGGAGAGAGCACAAAAAGCTTTTTAATATGGAAAAAGTACTGCCACCTAAGCATACACACTGCTGAAGAGTTCCTCCTAGTTTAAATTAACATATTTTATTTTGCTGCTGGAGAAAAGTACACCCAGATACTCTAGGAAAAACAACACAAAACATAATCAAACAACTGAAGTGGAACAGTACAGCTCACAAACTTTCTGGGTATGCAGCCCAGTGATTAAAAGACTGACGCTTGTGATCACCAGTGAGTACAGACTCGTTGCAAGACTACTTGCCTGTCATTCACCATTAGCAATATAACTCCCTTCTTTTCTTCTTTAACTGCCATTAAATGTTGTGTTTCTTACCGTTTGCTTTATTAAGTTCCACAAGTGTCCCTATATGGACAGGTAAACAGTTTGCATGGAAAGGATCCTTTTCCATCACTCTGAAATAAATAAATAAATAAATTGAAACGCACATTTCAAAAGCTTTAATGTGTTTGAAGTAGGCTGCTTTTATACTGTGCAATGTTCCAGTAATTACCCCTTCCGGCATCAGACCACCATTTGTAACCAGACTGTACCTATTACCAGCACAATAAAGGTTTAAGACCAGAAAAATAACCATTCATTTAGCTTAACAGGACTAAAACAACACTTTGGCAAGCTGAATATACAATTAGAATAACTACAACAACAACAACAACAGAATACAGTGTGCATTTGTTTGCAGCTCACCTCTTGCAGACAACAATATTACCGATCTCTGGCCTATACGTTCCACAGGCTTTGACAGCAACTTTTCTGCAATACTACTGTAGTTTTTCAGCTTATGGAAATAGGTTCTACAACATTAAGCAGTACGCCGGAGGAAACACACTTAACTCAGTTTTAATATTGTTATTTATAGTGACGTTTAGAAATGGATTGCATGCAGGACACACAGCTTGTAGGCTTGTGCCCTTTTTCTAAGCACTGCCATTTGGTAAAGTAAGCAGAAGGAAGAAAATGCCTTGAAATCTGTAGAATCTCTTATATCAGAAGTACAACATTTATGACACTGCTCTCCAAGAAGTACACCTTCAGATAGTTAAGACTTCTGTTGACATTTATAAATAATTCGAAGTATTTCAAATTAGAAGAAAAAAGTATATTTAAAGGTTCCCTATAAGATTCTAAGCATTTGTTATTCTACAGACTCATGAGATTCCCATTTCCAAGCTCTAGAATCTGTGATAGTCACATACTCCTGCCACTTTCTGCTAGAGGACTGGCAACCATGAAGTCTCAGAGAAAAAAATGTATGATTTAAATGACTTCATTGGAGACATTTATTTCAACAGAATCATGTTTTTTCTCACATGCTTAAGCTCACCACAGCAGTCAGCATTCTCTGCAGCCTTTCCAGAAATCCTGCCTCTACTGGGTTCTAAAGGGTACTCCACATGGTGATGGTTTGAGATAGGAAAAAGCTGTTCTGTACACTGAACCTTCTATTCTACAAGACTCACATTCTGAGACTATGCAGTACACACACAAAACTAGAGCCTTCTTATGAAGGAAGCTATCAGGCCAGCAAACAAAACAGCTCCAGAAGTAAGTGTTGAGCTTCACGTTAATTGAAAAGCAATCCATGTTGCTCTGATCCATCTGACAACCCAACAGCTGTGCACACCTTGGCTATGTAACAACTGACAGGCAATTTTACCACTAGAGAAATCATACTCTTTAGCTAACCAACTGAACCGGATCTGTTTGTTGTGCAGGCCAGATCAAAAGCAGGCAGACAACATGAAAAACTGAGAACGAACAGAAGAAAACAGCACAACGCTGATAAACTGAAGTTTTGCTCTGGATAATTTTGCTACAGATTACAGAAAAGCCATGTACTACTGGGCACAAACTACCCATTTTAACTACCTGAAATGTTGTATCAAACTTAAATGTGAAGGGGACAGAATCCTTAGCAAGGTCTGTTGTGACAGGACAAGGGGAAATGGCTTCAAACTAAAAGAGGAGAGATTTAGATTGCATGTAAGAAAAAAAGATGGGGTTTTTTTATGATTAGGGTGGTGAAGCACAGGCATAGGTTGCCCAGAGAGGTGGTGGGTGCCCCATCCCTGGAGATGCTCAAGGTCAGGCTGGACAGGGCTCTGCACACCCTGATCCAGCTGTAGGTGTCCCTGTTCACTGCAGGGGAGTTGGAGCAGACGGCCTTTAAGGGCCCAAACTCAAACGACTCTACGATTCTACGATGAACTGAACTGAATTATGAATTATAAATATGAAATATGAATTATAACTGAGTCCAGTTATAATTACTATTCCACAAGATACTGCAAAGAAACTCTTAAAAATCACTTTGTATACTTACAGTGAAGTACGCTTGTAACACATTTTGAAGTCACAGTTATAATAATGTCTTTCAGCTAAAGACACTACTACATCCAGGTTTTCCTGAAGACCATTTACTGATTCAGGAATCAATGTTTCACTGGGTTTATTATACTGCAAGAGAAAAGAAACACAACATATAAATCTAATATCAGATGCTATAAATATTTATTTAGTTCTAAAAGACTATGGCTACATAAAGCTTAACATTCTTTGTTTTAAACTGAAAGTGAGTAAAATCTGTATTTGATAAAATGGTTCTTTACAATGTACTTTAAAAGCTCATCTGGAGCACAACAGATGCTTGACAATGTCAATATATGAAGTATAAGCTGTACAAATGAATACTGACTTGGATAAAGTTGGCTTCCTGTACTCTCACATTCTCTTCAGAAAAAAACATTTTGGAAGAATGTTGTTTTAACCCATTATTTTCAGGTAATGGACATTTTGCCTACACTGTTTGCCTACACAGTTGCCTACACTGCCTACACTACTACTTTTCCCCACCTAAAAATTTCACAGAAAATAAAGCTAAACCAGATGGGATTACACAAAACTACGACACTATCTTTCATAAGATGATATCTACTGCATCATAAATTGAATAATGAAACAATGACCAAAACTACAAAGCACTCATATTTCCAAAGTTCAGAGTCAAAACACTAACAAAGAACATTTTCACCTGGAGTCAAGACTTAAATGCAACTGAACAGCTTTTTAGTCAGCTTACAATTTTACCTTTTTCAACTTATTCTCAAATAAAAAGTGCAGCAATTCTTGTTCTTCTTCTGTACATTGTTTATTAAGAGGTAGAGATTCAAGAAGTTCCTTTTCTATAGGAATTAAAGAATAAATTAAAACAGCCATATTATAGAAAAAATGACAAGATCAGACATAGTAAGAACTCAGATGCAAAAACAATAGTACAGATGCATTAAAAAAATATTAACTATGGAAATTAATTATCAAATTCTCACTTCCTTCTAGACTTTTAAATGAAACTTAGTGACATAGCATATCACTATAGTAACCCATTCTACATGTCAGTTTACCTCTCAGAATGGTCTATTAAATAACGCCTGCTATAGAGAAGCAAAAACCAGTAGGATTTTGCGAATCCGAAGGCTGTGAAGTTGCAAACAAGGAAGAACATTGCTCAGGCTCAACAAAAAGCATGGGAGCTTCTGCAGCTAACAAATGAGACAGCTGGGTTACTCTGTTCCTTTTAATTCTTAGCACTGCAAGACTAGAAACGAACGTTCAAATATAATCTGCTCAAAATTATAATTTTCATTCATTTCATAATTATTTAACAAACTTTTAATAAAATCATCATCTAGTACTTTCCTAGCAACTGAGGACAATTTTTACTTCAGCTTTTAGATTTTTAAACACCATACTGCTTTTCTTTCTAATGCAGGAAAACAGCATATTAAGAAAGCAGATAAATTTTACTTGTATTTGAGAACAACTGCTATCCAGACCTTCTTGTGCTGTCAGCATATGGTGCGATGTTAAAAGATCAAATGCTTCGAAGCAGTAAACATCAAGCTTCAAGGCTTCTTTGTAGCTGTATGTTGCTAGGGTTCTATTATCCAAAGCATCATAGATCTTCCCTCGCAAAAGGCATATAGAGCTCTTGATCTGGTGGAAAAGCAGGGCTGGAGGTCAAAGACTGAATCAATGTTTGCAATTTGCTTTTGAGCACAAATCAAATGGGCTCCCTGAAAAGTAAAAAGCATTCATGTATGATGGAACCTGGTTTTCTAGTGCTGTTTTCAAACAGAATAGTTTCTATGAGCTTAAGAATCAAATTAATACATTTTAAGGTTATTTACAGCCAAACAAATACATGCTTGAAATAAGTAGAGGGAGGACAGAAGCCTCTATTTCCTACTTTGAGCACCCAACCTCTGCCATTGAATTGTAATATAGATAAACTACATTACCTTCAGACTTCACAGGGAAATGGACACTTCCACACACCTTTCTTTTAAACAACACATTTCTCATATGACAAGAATGTCTTCAGTAGAGATGAAAAAGGCCAACTCAGTGGACTTGGCTACTTTGGGTAAATGTATTTTTCATAGAATGGCTCAGGTTGGAAAAGACCTTAAAAATCATCAAGTCCAACCACAACCTGACCATCATACCCTAGCTCTAACAACCCTCTGCTAAATCATGTCCCTGAGCACCACATCCAAACGGCTCTTAAACACATCCAGAGATGGTGACTCAACCACCTCCCTGGGCAGCCTATTCCAGTGCTTAACTACCCTTTCTGTAAGGAAGTGTTTCCTGATATCCAACCTAAACTTACCCTGGCACAGCTTGAGGCCATTTCCAAATAAGTGCTAGGGCATCTAATAACTAAAAGGTTCTTCCAAAATTCCAGGCTTCAGTTCAATCAGAAGGCCACAGAACTGCCACCAAGTTACTTACAAAAAAGTTGTGAATTATGTATGTATGTTGTCACACTAACCAGGCAAATTATCTTAGAAGTCTACACGCTAGAAAGAGTACAGCTGTTTTAAGAACAGTAAAACCTGGGAGGCTGGTAAAGAAAGGGTTCCCAGCTCACTCTTAGTCCACAACAAGCATTGGTGCAAATCAATCACATTTGTAAACTTTGAAAAAGCTACGATCCTAGTGAGGAGTTTGATGTAAATCCCTTGTAACGGTATCAACCCCGCCAGTCCCCTCCTTTGGGGAACCAAACTTACTCTCCCTGCATTCGTGAATTACTCTGTCATAAGTATTCATGAAAATAAGGGCTGAGGATGTGGAGTTTTTTGACTGGATTATTTTTCAGACAAGATAATTGTTCAATTTAGTTCAAGAATCAGTCAACTAGATGTTAGGGCAAAAGTACCATGAAATGGGGAAAACAGCAAAGGAGAAAGAATGAACAGCCAAAGCTGTTTGGTTTTCATTGTTTTTTTTTGTTTTTAGCTTTGTTATCCTGGCTAGCTTAAACGTATCCATTACGGTGCAACAGAGTAATTCAGTCTAAGCCTCTTCTGTCTTAAACCAATTAATATAAAGCCTACATAAGGCAGTACTAGAAAAGGAAAAAAAAAATAATCAGTTCACACTGACAATTTAACTCATCTTGCCACTCCAGTTTTTCAGGGAAAAATCGGTTTGTCAGCCCCCCTGCTATAGTTTCAGCTAATGAGCTTTAATTTACATCTGGACGAGCAAACTTCACAGACTCTTCAGCCTAAATACACATTGAGAATCCCCTCCGTGTGCCTACACAGAATTTTGTCCACTTAGCTTCAAAAAACTTCACTCAATTGCCACATCATTTCCAAGTGTGACAACGTGGAAGGAACTCTTTCATCAAAAAAATACCTGCAGGAGAGGCAAAGCTGCACTATTATCTCAGAACCTGAAGTACAACTGAAAGAAATGTTATTTTACATTACCAGGACAGAAACTGCACAACAGAGCTAAAAGACTCTAAAAATCCATGTCAGATCGTGAACATCCTTCTCTAAATTTCTGGCAGGCACTTTGCAGGATGTTTCTGTAAATTACTTTGCAAAAATGAAGAGTTAAAGTCTTTTTTCATATGTGCAAGCCAACACCTGACTTATGGGTTGAAAGAGGATTCAGCATTTCTGAAAGCCACCTTATCCAGAATGGAGTGCTTAGACACCTAGAGCTTCAAAATTCATACAGCTGCAAAATCACTGTCCGACTTCACACATATGTTTTAGTTATACAATAGTTATTCTAACAATGTCACTTACAGAAGATTGTGACATCTCCCAGTCCGTGGTAGAGTCTTTCAACCCATTTTCATCCTTCAAGTACTTCTCAAAGAGTCTTTTGTTGATTGGCTCTTCCATATCAAGAATATCCAAGGCCTGCTGATGTTCTTTGGCAGCATACTAGGCACAAACGTGCGTGTAAAAAACAAGGTTGGAATTTGAAATGTCTGTACACTAAGCATCAGTAAACCTAGTGTTACATTTCAAAGGCACAGATTATAACAACCAGTATTTACCAGTAGGGTTTTTTATGTCCAAATCAGAATTTACATGCATATGTCATTTTACTGTTATAATCAACTATTTCACCAGCCATTTATAATACAGAACTTATATTAAAATCATTCACACGCTTTCCCCACAAAATATTAGAGAAATATTTTCTTTTCTGGACAAAGGGTCAATCGGATTTCTGCACTGCAGTACCACAATGGATACTCCAACAACCACACTGAAGTTGAAATCAACTGTCTCACAATTTCAACTTGTTATTCCAATGAATGTTGATCCTCAAACATATTTCATCTTCCCAAGACACACCTATTATTTAGTTTGTATCCAATAGAGGTAAAAATGTGTACTCACATGACATCTAGCCGCAAGGTAGCGACACGCTTCATATAACTGAAAGAGAAGTTGCATTCGTGTTAGTAATAAAGAAAGAGAACTCTCTCATTTTTCAACTGTACAGCTTCTCCCGCCCTCTCACCCAAGGAAAATCTTCCTGTTCAAAATGACTACTTAAGTCTGTAACTTCTCATACTCAAAGGACACTATGTTCACTCTTGTCTTGACCACACTCAATCGCAGAGCAGAAGGACAACTGAAATAACTACACTCTAAGTGACACCCCACCTCCCCATATCTGCTGCTGTTCCATCCTTGGACCCCTTACCTTTTTTGTGACCCACCTTGGGCCAATACATGGAACAGTTCTGTTGGGAGAGATCTATGAAGATCATTGACCAACTGCCTGATAACTTCAGGTGTAGACAGAAGTTACAGCATGTTATTGAGGGCATCACCCAAATGCCCCGGGAACAGTAACAGGCACAGGTCATCACCCATATCACTAGGAAGCCTTCCAGCACTTTATCTCCCTCATGGTATCGTTTCCTTATATCTAGTCTGAAATGTATTGCTATATTCGGTGCAGGAAAACTGCATTATATAGGTTTTATAATCAGTACTCCTGTGGACCTTAATCTCTGACAACGAAGAAGCCACTGTGGTTAACGACAGAGGTTTGTAAGTGGAACAACAGTAATTTGTCTAAAATGACTTACCTTATCCAATTTACGTGATCGAAGGGCATGTGCTGCCCTATGATACTGAGCTGTTAGGTAAAGACACTGGGCCAACCAGTAGATATCTTGAGGTTCCTCTAAAAATAAAGAAGAAATTATAAACCATCAATTGATGCAATATCTTTAAACACTTTCATACAGAATATTTACTAGAAGAGTACTGGTTTTCCACTATTCCAGCACACTATGAGGTAAAGGATAATACATACATAAAAACAACTTTCTACCTCTTCAAGGTGAAAATGGAAAGAAAAAGTCTAGATTTCAAAGTTAAAGACATGAGTGCACAAAAGAATGAATACAATGAACTATATACTAGAAGTGCACGAGAAGGTGACAGTAGTGATATAGACTTAAGAAAAAACAACAATAAATAGCTATGGGAGTTGTAAGCTACCCTGCCCTTGGAAATAGCTGGAGCACAAAAACACAACTCAGAACTGTCTCCTACTGAAAAGATCAGTGGAAAACTAAAGTGAAAGCTGATTAGACTTCTGCACCTCTACCCATGCTGGTTGAAGCAGAGCTTAATAACATAAATTATTAGCAGCCTAGTTTTTTTGTGATCAAAGCCCTGCTGTCATTCAAAGAAATTTAAGTAGACTTAAGCAGAAAGAGGTGACTGAAGAACAAAGTAAAATGCTAACACTCACCATGAGACAATGATGCTACTTTGTCTGCCCAGAACAGGGCGCTCTGATACTGCTGCTGTAAAGGAATGATAGAAATAATTATTATTATTTACTGGAAATTTGTTTTCCTGGCTTACCTTGAGATCTATTACATGTCACTTGCATTTAATGTTGGATTATGTATGCAACACCTAATAAACAGTGAATTACATCTGAGTTCCTCACAAGTTTTGGGCACCTCAGTACAGAAGGGACATTGAGGTGCTGGAGCAGGTCCAACAAGGCTTGTGAAGAGCTTGGAGAATATACCCTATGAGGAGAGACTGAAGGAACCGGGGCTATTTAGTCTTGGGTAAAAGGAGGTTGAGGGGAGACCTTATTGCTCTCTTCAAATACCTCAAAGGTGCTCACAGTGAGAGCGGGGCTGGTCTCTTCTCACTGCTGACAGGTGACAGGACGAGGGGAAATGGCATCAAGCTGTACCATGGTAAGTTTAGGTTGGATATCAGGAAACACTTCTTTACAGAAAGGGTAGTTAAGCACTGGAATAGGCTGCCCAGGGAGGTGGTTGAGTCACCATCCCTGGATGTGTTTAAGATCCGTTTGGATGTGGTGCCTGGGGACATGATTTAGCAGAGGGTTGTTAGAGTTAGGGTACAATGGTCAGGTTGTGGTTGGACTTGACGATTTTTAAGGTCTTTTCCAACCTGACAGATTCTATGATTCTATGACCCTAAGTTCAAAAATCAGTATGAAAGGGGCGGTCCTACAGCGTCCAAGGGACACCGAGGTTAGCAAAGCGAGATGGGGCTATCCTGCAAGCGGTTCCCATTGCGGCGGCTTAGCTCAGCTCAGCTGAGGGCCGAGGGCTCAGCCTGGGGTTACCCCGCGCCGGGCCTCAGAGAGGCCCCAGCCCAAAGGCCGCCGCCCCGCGCCTCACCTGGTCGATGTAGTGCCGCACCCGCTTCCGCAGCCGCTCCAAGTTCATCCTCCCGCGGGCCGTGTGAGAGCGCGGAGCCCGCCACAGAGCCCGCCGCGATGGCAACGCTCGCCGCTCCGCCCGGCCGGGCGCGCTCCTACCGTGCCGTACCGCGCCGAACCGCCCCTTCCGGCCCCGCTCAACGCCGACCGTCCTCTTCCTGACGGGAGCCGCGCCCCGAGCGCCGCGTTCCGGGGGCGCGGCGGCTGATGTCAGCTTGAGGGCATAAAAGACCGCCAGAGTTTTCTTTAGACTCGGTTAATTCGTTTCTGCCTTATACGTGCCGGTCTTGCTGACCTCTCACACATCTACAGCTTCTAAGCAGGGCCCCAGGGGTCCGTCTTGGATCTGGTACTATTTAACATGAGTGACACAGATGATGGGATGGAGTGCACCCTCAGCAAGCGTGCTGATGACACCACGCTGAGCGGTGTGGTTGGTGAAGCAGAAGGGAGGGATGGCATCCAGAGGGAGATTTAAATTGGATGTCAGAGAGAAGATTTTTACGTAGAATTGTGTTGAGGTGCTGGAACAGGTTGCTATGAAGGCTGTGGGTGCCCTGGCCCTGGAGGTGTTTAATGCCAGGTTAGATGGGGCCCTGGGCAGCCTGGTCGAGTATGTGATCCAGTGGCTGGCAGCCCTGCCTGTGGCAGGGGGTTGGAACTTGATGGTCCTTGAGGTCCCTTCCAACCCAAGCCATTCTATGATTCTGTGATTCAATGAAAAGCTGGGGTTTTTGCACTGTTTATAAGCTACTGAGTGGTAGGGCCCACAGTTTGATTCTAAGTGTCACATTTTCCTCATAGACCGAGTGTAGTGGTAGCTTCCCAGAGCTCGGTAGTTTCTAGCAGGCCAGTGAGCTGCTGAACCTGAGGAAAGAGCAAGGGACACTTAACTATCTCAACAGGACAGAAAGAGATAGGAGCTGGTGCTCATCTCTAAGGCAGAAGACTTAGTTGGGGAAGAAAAAAAAAGATACACAGGAAGTGTGGGGGTTGAAAGAGAAGAGTCTGCTCTTGTTGGGGTGGGTGAAGGTGCTGAGCATCTCAAAAGAGGAGCTGCTGTGACCTCTGTAGAAGATCTGCAACCTACAGTGTCCTGGGGAGGCCCAAGGAGTGCTCTGCTCAGGTGAGAAAACCGAGGCACAGAAATGCACACAGGATATGTTATTCTTTCAGATCTTATGTTGTCAAATCAGAGTCCATCATCCCGGGTTGCTCTGCAATGCTTGTGTGTCACGTGCTGCTTTCTTGTGTTCTCATGAAAGCTTGGCTCATCCAAGTGAGTCACTGCATGGGTGGGAGCTGTGACATGGGTGCCTGAGCTGCATGAGGAGGCTCAAGCAGTGCTGCTCCACAGGGCTCTGGCAGTTGGGATCCAGGCCCCTTTCTGCAAACAGGAGCCTTTGCCTTGCTGATCATGAAGTACCTTGCTGTTCAAAGAGCATCCATAGGCAGGCTAGTCGTTCTCTGAGAGTGATGGAGGTCAAAGCAAGCTGAGCCACAGCACTGAGAACAGCAAGCTGTGAGACAGTGGTTGTGAGGTATCGGTTGAGGGGGGAAAATTGAATTTTAAGTTCTCTCACAACTGTATCAGTTTCTCTTTCAAATTCAAAAACAGTGATGTGCTGTTGTGGGTAGAACTTGTGGATTGAGATAAAAACTATCTACTTAGACAAAAAAAAAAAAGGGGGGGGGGATAATAGTAATGATAATATAGAACATATACTTATACATATATATATATATATATATATATATATATATATAACAAATGATGCACAGTGCAATTGCTCACCACCCTCAGACCAATGCCCATTGAGTCCCCAGGCAGCACGTGCTGGTCCAGCCAACTCCCCTCAGTTTTATAGTTTATTTCACATGATGTCATATGGTATGGAATATCCCTTTGGCCAGTTTAGGTCATCTGCCCTGATTCTGTCCCCTACCAGCTCCATGTGCCCAGCCCCCCCCTACCCCCCCTCCCCAGCCTTCTTGCTGGCAGGGCAGCACAAGAAGCTTGAAAAACAAAATGTCCTTGGCTCTGTATAACCCTGCTCAGCAACAACTATAACACTGGTGTGTACTCAACATTGTTTTTCTCTGTAAGCCAAAACATGACACCACAAAGGAAAAATCGACTCTGTCCCAATAGAAACCATGACGTGCTAAACTATTCTGATGGTTAAGTGGTATTGATATACATACTGCTTTGCTAGTAGTACTCAGAGATGTGAAGGCAGGGAGAGTCAGTTAAAAAATGCTTTACACATTTGCATTCTGGTATCTCAACTCTTGAGAGGAGGGGGAGGGCTGTATGTTGTAGTTGTATTAAAACTTCCTCATTTTTGGAACTGTCTGTATTTTATCTGCACTGAGAACCTTCTTGCTTTTTTTTTTCTTCTGTTCCAAAAATATCTTCAGGTACAGTATTCTCGTAGTAGCGCACAGCTTCCTGCTGATGCTTTCATTTTCTTTTTCCTGAATCAGCTTCATGCTTGTTCATGTAAACTGATTCCAGTTAAAGAGCGCATGTTCTCTTTGGGGTTTTATGTGAAAAAGTTTTATATTGGAAAAATAAGCTTTTTTGTCAGACTTGGGTGTTGTAACTGAAGTGAGGTGGTGTGTTAGGGCTTTGGAATAGAGGACTATGATGTGGTGAGAGAGGCTTCTCAAATGCTCCAGCAGCAGATGGTCTTTCTGGGATGGCTTCAGAGGCAGTTCCAAGTCAGCTGTTTTGTGTAGATAAGAGGGAAATTTCCATGTGAACATCAGGAAGCACTTCTGTGCTGTGCGGGTGACAGAGCTCTGTGTCGTCACAGGAAATGGCAAATATATTTCCCTCAGTTATGTTTAGCAGTGATTTAAGCTTTTTTGTTAAGATGAGTTAGGTCAAAGGATTGAATTTTGTCAACACTTAATCATTAACTAATTTAGAGATTAATAAGGTTATTTATTGAAATATGTAATGATTAAACAGTGACTTGATTACAGTTTCATGGATGACAAGATTCGCACTAACTTACAGGACATCCTGTTAAATCAATGTACAGATGTGAAACAGATACTCACAGGAGCACGCATAGATAACCAAAGATATGTGGATCCAATAAAATATCTCAACATCCACGCTTGTGAAACAAGCACGTATCATTAAAGGACATATATGAATAGGGAGGTGGATGGAAGAAGAGTAAGCTAGCCTATACTTAGCATTTCTCTCTAGTCGAGTTCAGAACAATACTCACAATACACTGGCATTCCTCAATGAGCGATGACTGAGGCTGACTCAAGTGAGACGACTTTGCCCTGGCCACTGTTCATAGAGAGCCCTGAGGATTTGGTAGCACGTGGGAGGCGTCCCAGCCTCAGGGAGATACTGGTCACAGCCTGTTGTGATCCATGAGAGCTCAAAGGGTCTCCGTTAGAACCACTATTTATAAGGTCCAAGGTAATTGACTTTTGACAGGTACTTTTCCATACCAGCCCCTTTGGATGGCAGAGTGTTCTGGTATTTGCCACAAGTTGCGTCAATCCCAGAACTTGTTGGACTCACAAATTCCTACTGCTTCCCTTGGGCCACAATCTGGGTACAGATGTACTAGGCTGTCAAGACATAATTGACTCACAGCTGTTCCCAGGCAGTAGGATAAGAAGCAGGAGGCAGATGCAGTGAGGGAGTGCCTTAATGTTACAGTTTGTTCCCCCTCACAACCCACGGGTAAATGGAGGCCAGGCACAAGGAATCCCTTCACATACTGGTCCTCCGTATTCTGTCCAAGGAGATGTATCACACCAAGCACCAAGAAGCCTAACAGAAGGGGGAGAGAAGTTGCTCTACCACACACTGGCACAGGCTGTCCAGAGGCTGTGGAGTCTCCTCCCTGGAGGTCACCAAAAGCTACCTGGCTGTAGCCCTGTGCACCCTGCTCTGGGTGGCTCTGCTGGAAAGGAGTTGGACCAGAGGGACCCGGAGGGCCATGCTAATCCCAGCCATCCCATGTGATTCTGGTGTATGTGAGTGACCTTTTACTGCCCTAACTTTGAAGCCAGGGCTTGACAAATAGCATGTGGGGATGCATGACTCAGTCCCTAGGAAATAAGCCTTTGTTGGGTCTGTTGCTGCTTGCTGTTTATGGCATCTGAATGATGTAAGCCTACTCTTTTTTTTTTTTTTTTCTAAAATAAATAAACTTGGTGTTCAGATTTGTTCTCTCCAGCAGGTTTTGATTTGTTGCAGTAGTGGTGAGCGCAGAGTGATTCCATTGAGTCCTGTGGCTGGTATCAGAAGTAACCAAAATCACATTTGGATTCCGTTCTTTCCAATAGTTTAATTTTATAAGGGTGTCCTCTTTCAAACTGACTTCTCTTTCACACATGCAGTTATGGACCAGTATGGACCAGTATGGTCTGGTATGGTTACCAGAGGTGCCAGAGATGTGCTTAAGGATGCTTAATCTTTCTTGCTCAAAAGTCTACAGAGAAACTTGTTTTAAGTCAATAAAGAAAACATAATTTTCTCCCATTTCTTGCTACTCGTAATAAAATATAAAGCTGTCCAGGTTAAATTTTAACCCTGCAAAAAAAATTTGCATTGTAAAAGGCAACATTTATTACAAAGCTCTACGACGATGTCTGTACAGAGGCTAGGAGGTATCTTTGGTTAGAAGAGGAGTCTGTGAAGTCCTCCCTGTAGTGAGACTCAGCAGCCCGACCTGTTCAAAATAGAGACTGCTTCTAAACCCTCCATTACCGAGAATTGAAAGATTCTTTGTGTATGTTTTCATACACAGAGCTGCAGCACTGAAACAAACAAACAAACAGAACCCCACAACTGTTTTGTATGCCGTAATGGTAGCTCTTACTCTTCAGTGCAGTAAAGGTACGGGAACCAAAAACAGATAACTGGATGAAGAGAGAAGGAAGGAAGCAGACCATGCTTGTGAATCATGAGTGATGTAACATATGCATGGTCTGATATTTTAAGAACTTTGAGGGCATGGGTCTGAATGGAAGTGTTTAAGTAAAAAAAACCTGTTGTTAACTTGAAATGTGCATGTAATTGTGTGTTACAGGACTGTGTCTGCTTGTTTGATTTGGAAAATTTCCTTTCTAGATTTTGGGACACTAAAATAGTGAGTAGTATGAAAACCTTATCTCCTGACTGTGAGACTGAGCCCGTATTGCAGGGGGTGCAGCTGGAGCAGATGCACACTTGGTATTCATCTCCCTTGGCTCTGATGAGGACTGCTCGCTACTGCAGGTAGCACCAGCATGGACAAAAAAATCCCTGGCACTCTTTCTGGTTAGCTAATATGAAATCCAGTTTGTTGGTGCTTTTTTTTCCCAAAGAAGTAAGGATTTTGATTGTTCAATTGTGAAGATGCAAAATTTGAAACAATTGTGTACAGAAAACAATTTCTACTTCTTTCAGGTCACTGTCTCAGAGAAACACAACCTGCTTATGAGAAGATGTTATACTTTGCCACGTGTATCCTTCAGTTCCACAAAGAAAATGAATCAGTGACTGAGTGAGGTGCAATGCATGCAAAACAGAAAACATCTACAGTTGATTAACGTAAGTTTATCTACTTCAACTTTTGGCTTCCTTGAAAAGCAATTTTGTGGCATCTTTGGAATCATTTTTCTCCTCCCATCCTTATTGGTGTGATTATCATTACCTTCTGAATGTTATCTCTTTACTCATAGAGATTCCTTAATCACTGTGTGGTCCTTATCTGACCCTTGCATACATCAGCATGTATGTCAGAGAAGCACTTCACTGCTCAGTGAAAATAGTAAAAACAACAACAACAACAACCACCAAAAATTGTTTCCATGAGCAGTAGATTAAAATCTCACATTATCTAAATGTTAGAGACATCACAATCCCTGGAGTGGCATGTGCATTGGGCATTTTGTATAATCGCATTTGCATTTGGGCAGAGTTGTGCTCACAGGGTGAATCCCCTCTTCTTCTGACATCCCACAGTGCATGTGTAAGGGTGAGCACTGAGCACGCTTTTCCTGCAGCCAGCTGAGTCTGTGAGTCGTTCACTGGGGGCTCTGCTGACTCCTGTGTTAAGACAGCGCTGCCTACTGCAGGCATTAACCTGAAGTTCCAAACTGTTTTTTGCTTCTTTGCTTTAGTTCCGACTGGCAGATTTACAGATGCTCTGATGCGACAAATAGGCATGGCTCTGCGTCTTGTAAATGAGTGAGTGCTCTGATGGTCTGTCGAAGGCACAGCTTCTCACCGAGGCTGAGTTAGATCACGTCTTTATGGTACAGCAGAGAGAGATGCTTGTGAGCCAAGTCCTTGATACATAGAATCATAGAATCATAGAATGATTCTATGACAGGCTGCCAGTCCTTGATACATAGAATCATAGAATCATAGAATTGCTCAGGTTGGAAAGGACCTCAAAGATCATCAAGTCCAACTGCAGCCTAACCATACTACCCTAACTAACAACCCTCTGCTAAATCATATCTCTGAGCACCACATCCAAACGGCTCTTAAACATGTCCAGGAACGGTGACTGAACCACCTCCCTGGGGAGCCCATTCCAGTGCTTAACCACCCTTTCTGTAGTGTTTCCTAACCTCCAACCTAAACTTGCCTTGGCACTACTTGAGGCCATTTCCCCTCATCTTGTCACCTGTCCCCAGTGAGAAGAGACCTACCCCGCTCTCACTGTAAGCACCTTTCAGGTACTGGAAGAGAGTAATAAGGTCTCCCCTCAGCCTCCTCTTCCCCAGACTAAACAGCCCCAGCTCCCTCAGCCTCTCCTCATAGGGCTGATTTTCCAAGCCCTTCACTAGCCTTGTTGCCCTTCTCTGGACCTGCTCCAGTACCTCCATGTTCTTGTATTGAGGTGCCCAAAACCGAACACAGTACTCGAGGTGAGGCCTCAGCAATGCCGAGTACAGGGGCAGGATGACTTCCCTAGTGCTGCTCACCACACCATTCCTGATACAAGCCAGGATGCCATTGGCCTTCTTGGCCACCTGGGCCCACTGCTGGCTCATGTCAGTCCCAACCATCTGTATCAAGGAGATCAGTAGTGAGAGGAGAACCTGATGGTCCTCTGCACGGGGAAGGAAGTTCAGTAGATAGGATAAATATCTCTTTGCAGTTGGCTACAATATATTATATTATGTATGTACAATATATAACAATATATGAACAATATATAAAAGTCCTTTTCAGGAGAAGCCTAACTAACATTAACTAAATCTGCCAGTAGCTATTACATGAGTTACATAGGTGACTGGAGGTGTGCTGGTATATGTTTTAAAACAGCAAGTTGTAGTGAAAGGAGATTTCATTGATCATTTTATTCAGCTCCAACTGGCATTGCTTTGCTTGTGCTAGCACATAGGAGTAGAAATCATGATACTTTTATTAGATGTAAGTAGTTCATAAGGATAGATATATTATTTCTATTTTGTTATCGGACCAAATAGGGGTTCCGCAGGCGAAGGTTAACTGTTGAAACTGCAAGACTTTGATTTAAAGGATGCTCTCCTGCCCTCTGGTGTTAAAGTCATTCCCGATTACTGTGCAATTTTTGTCTCCAATCTCCTGATTGACTGCGCGTGTGTGAGAGAGAGAATTTCTGCTGCCTTTGGAAAAGCTGAAAACTTACAAACTGATCTTTAGTCTAAGTGGAAAAATGATACAGGGAGATGAAGAGGTGTTTTGAGCTTTCAGTAGTTGTCTGCAGCATTAAAACACTTTCCTTTCTCATAACCATTATTGAGTTCTCTCTCTCACCTGATCTTGCAAGAAGGATGGCATTTGTAGCTTATTTTCCACAGTAGGCTGAATAAATGTGTGAAGATACCTATTAGGCAGCGATTTAAAAAACAAACAAACACATTTGATAGGATTCAGTTTTCTAATGATCCAAATTGCTATGTGAGTGTCAAAGTAAAATACATAGTAGAATAGGTCTGTCTTTAAAAAATCATATGGAAATAAAAGAATGAACTTTGGTGTTCCTATCCAAGAATAACTGTGAGTGTGTTATTTATCCATATTGACTAAGCTTGCCTTTGGAACGTAGAGGGAAACTGGGGAACCTGATTGATGGCACCATCAGCAATGAGCAAGCTTGCAGAGGGCTTCTGAGGGAAGAATAATAGCTGGTTTGCAGGGACTGAGTAGGCTTTCAACGTATTGATAATCTTGTATCCTTTCCAAATGAAGATTAGTAGGATTAGGAATTACATATTGTTAATGCATGGAATAGCAAAATGTATATTCAAGTTTAGCTCAGTGAACTCGAGCTGAGCTGGTGAAGGCAACACAAATTCAAGCATTTGTACCTGTGAAGCATCTCTTCCTCCATTTGCTCTGGAGTCAGTACTGACTGTGGTGTTGCACCCTTTACAAGTTCAGGCTCTTAATTAGCCACTTCTGCTGTGTTTTTATTTGTTCATTCTTTCTTTCTTTGGGGTTTGCTAATGGAAGTCCTCGTTATGTTCAAGTCAAACCAGATACTTTACATGAAGTTATGGCTACACATGGCTTAATCTGGATTTGCAATGGCAATTGTAGTGTTTGGAGAACTGTACCTATTGTCTTTAATGTTTCACAGAATCATCATAGAATGGTTTCAGTTGGAAGGGACACTTAAGATCACCTATAATTCCACCCCCCTGCTATAGGCAGGGACACCTCCCTCTAGACCAGGTTGCTCAAAGCCCCATCCAGCCTGGCCTTGAATGCTTCCAGGGAGGTGACATCCACAACCTCACACTGTGCAACCTGTTCCAGTGTCTCACCACCCTCACAGTAAAGAATTTCCTCCTAATATCTAGTCTAAATCTACCCTCTTCCAGTTTAAAGCCATTTCCCTTCATTCTGTTGCTACATGCCCTTATAAAATGTCCCTTTCCAGCTTTCCTGTAGGCCTGGTTATTCTCATAGATAACAAAAATGTTGTAGAGCTGATGATCTTCTCAAGCTTCATTTTGCTATGTAAGTATGTTTATTTATGCAGCCATTATGCCTAGGATCTGGAGTTTCTCTTCTACTTACTTTCCAGATTCCTCTCCCTTTGCTTTTTACTCTCCGGCTCCACCCTTTAGATACAGATCAGACTCTTCCTTTTTGGTCTTCCTAAATGATTCTCATCAGAAGGAGCTGACACGTTGCACGATGTAAGTGATGTAAAAATATTACTGGTAAAATCACATATTAGTCACATTTGTGGCAATAGGCCTGGCTGGGGAAAAAAAAAAAAAGAATTGTACAGTGACTCTTTGTTCAAATAAAACGTCATCAACAAATCTGTCATCTAGATCTCATTTAGATATCCTTACTATGTACCGATAGAAGATTTTGCTCGTGGTTGTTTTGTTGTTATTTTCCTTTTTGATCAGCTGTAGAATAATCCTCCATCAGAAAGCGAAGGTGCTGCCGAGCAACACTAGGGGTCACTGTTAAACGCCATTTGTTGAGCCTTGGGGCGATTTGCAAAGGGAACCTGCGTTCCTCACGTGGATGTATTGCGAATTTCAAGAGCTGGATGTATTTTGTTTCACCTGCAGGAAAATAAGCAAACAGAAAGCAAGGCTGAGCTTTGGAAGGAAGACAGAGTCTCTCTTATGATTTGTGAGCTGCCTTTACAAGGGCATAACTTCTGTTTGCCATCTTCCATGCTTGTTTGACGCCGCCTCCAGGGATTGTACAAATAATTCTTGTCCTCTTATGGTGAGCAAACAGAGAAAGACCCTTTCTTGTGCTGGGCGCATGGAACCAAAGGGGACCCGGAGTGCCATGGGGTGACATCGGCCAGCGGGGGCTGAGGAGGTCTCGCAGCAGTGGTACTTTCAGCTCCTGTTCAGCATGGCCAGGCAGGCAGAGCCCCGCTCTCCGGGCGTTTCATTTTCTAACAGCGATGAATGAATTCTTCACAAGCATTTTCGGTTTGGCAATAATCACCTCTATTTTTTAGGCTAACAAGAAATGGGAGTTGCATCAGCCCCAAGTGTTTGTCCTGAGTACCATGGGAAATTAGAAAGCTTTCTGTAGCCTTTATTATTTTTCATCTTGTGCAGTGTGGGAAGCTGCAGGCAGTGGCTTGCAGTACGAGGGCACACCTCTTTGGGTCATATGTCTTTCCTCAGCAATATCGCCTTGTGCGATCAAAATGTACTGCAGGGGAGGGCTGCAGCCCCAGAAAGTGTCTCTGCCAGTGTGGGTCCTTTTTGCTTGTGTGCTGAGTGGGGAAACCTGGTGGGAGGCACGGACAGTGCTGTGTTGGGGTGTTACCCCCTCTCTTCTGCTCCAGATGGATGAAGGAGCAGCTCAGTGTATAAACGCCGGTATCGGAAGCTTCAAGTGTTCCTGGCATTTGGCAACTGCTGAATAGCTGACAATCTTTTGTGATTTTCAAGATCTTTAAACTGGAAGAGAAGTGAGCAGGGAAATAGTGGAGCCCTGCCCCACAGACAATATGTGGTTGCTTCATGAGGAAAGCCAAAGCTGTGGCATGCTGCTTACAGCAAGGCTTTACTGCGATGCCTCTATTTTGACTTGCTGGTCATTGTTGTGAGGCCTCACATTAGTATTATCCCTCTGTCAGCTTGGATGTATCAGATTTAGCAGCTATGCCCAATCAATGCAAATATTTTCGGGAATGTTTTAGGCATCAGTGGGTAGAACTGCAGTGGTTTGGTCATTAGACAGGAAATGAGAGACAATTGTTGCTCCAAGCATTTCCACAGATGTCTATAGGGAAAAACCTGGTTTTGATGGACTGCTTGAAGGATCCTTGACTCACCCGTTCTTGACATTTTACATGGTAAACCTGTGATTAAATTATCTTCAGACAGGAGACAATACTGTTGAGAGAAATAAATATGACGAGTAGGAAGAAAAACACGGAGCGCTCCACATAGGCAGGAAGGAGATGGAAGAGTTGCTCAGGGACCTTCCGGAGGCAACAGAGGTATATGTAATGAGTACAGTCCTAGAAATGCTGCTAGTCTGGAATCCCTTAGCAGTTCAATTCACTGCACTCTGAGAAGCCGAGGATATTTTTTCACTGCTTTTAGAAAACCGAGGAATAACATTATTGGTGGCTATGATTACTGGCTGCCTTCACTGTAGGTGCAATTCAAGTTGTTCTATCTGATTCTGCCTGTGAGCTGGTAAAGAAAATGCGAGCATACTTTACTGCTCATATTGATCACAAAATGTAAAACAGGTGGCTTTTTGCCTGGGCTAAGAGTAAGTTCCATGCTTTATTCTTTCAAAGCAAGACTCGTGAGCCTTATGTTAACATGCACTTGAAACTGCTTCAATTGGTTTCTGCCAGTGGTGTTTCTCAAAGTATCATGGCTGCCAGTGCTTACAAGGACACGTGTGTGTGTGTGTGTGTGTGTGAGTATGGGTACCTGCCTATGTTTTGGGCTGCGCTGTGCTACAGTTAAATACGTTGTACAAAAAGTAACAAATAATTCCATTGAAGAATCTGCCTTCTTAAAACGCGTCTCACCAAAATAGTATGGCAGCAACTGGAATGCTGTTTGTCGAGTTCAGACTTCATATCTCATTTGTTCCTATTTGGTTCATTAGTAGATTCTGCACTTGCCTCGGGCTATAGCAACGTGTTTCTTCGTGATGAAATGTGATCGGTTATTTGGATGTTGGTAGTCAGAATATAAGTGGCATTTCAGTTGGTTTGGCATGAGTCTTAAGAGTGGCTTTTTTTCTGACTATGGACTTGGTTGTTTTAGCCTCTAGAGTAATGCACTCCTTTGGAAGCACAGTACAGCAGCCTCATGTGCTCCTGTTGTGTGCTTTATGATCTTTGCTAAGTGACTCACTTTCAGCATGTGTTCTCCTGCCCAACGGTTCTGGCAAAGCCCTCACCTGTTAACTTGATTGGACTTCACTCGGCCGATCTTGTGGTGCATACAGATTTTCATTTCTGTCTGGACCTTGCTTAAAACCTGCTTGGAGATCTTGCAGATCCAGTAGGGTACATCTGGAGGCAGGGCTTGTGCATCTGAGGAGGGACCTGCAGAGAGGTCTCAGGTTCTGTCTCTCATAGCCAGCTTTCTCTTCAAATCACCAGATTTCTTTTTTTTTTTTTTTCAGCTGATGCAATGATTGTTTTGTGCTTGCAAATAGCCAGAAGGGAATTCCTCTGGAGGAGGAAAACTCCTGTTGCCATAGAGCCAGATTCTGCATGATGCTCTGTCATTTTCACTCCTCTTGCATGGAAGCAGATTATAGGAAAGGACTGAGGCTTGAGGTATCTCAGGGTCACTTGCATGTGTGTGGCCATGCTAGGTTAACCACAACAGCAGTGGGGTGGGAGGTAGAAGGAACAGAATTGGCAGGCCTTTCCGAACACAAAACCATGCACAAGGGGCAGCTTTCTCCAACTTTTTGTCCCAGTCTCTACAACCTAAGCAGCCCTATGCAGTCTTCTGGATGAGCTCATTCTGATATTCAGGCTTCTCATTCTCGTGAACTCAGCTAAGCTGAATTGTGTAGTCTTGCAGAAACTGTGGATTTGAAAACCACTTCCTAGAGCTTCACACATTTGCCACAATCAAATTAACAGGGTCATTCTGTACAAGTGAGTCACAAGTAGCAGGGCTTTAAATGAAGCGGGCATTTCACCTCCCTGGGACGCAAGTTCCTCATCTGGAATCGGGAAGGAATGTATTTCTGTTGTGTAAAGAGAAAACTGGCATTTCCTTTTCTATTTATGAGATTTGCTCAATATGTGTTACAGGAGACATATGGCATTCAGTAATGATCTCAGTCACCTCTGTAGACAATATGGCTATAGTTAGTAACTTCCCAGTCCCTCTAAGGACATTAAAATGTGTTTCCAGAATTGTAAGCTGCTTATTGCATTCTTTGCAAATAAATTTATTTCTCCATTTGCATAAGTGAGCCAAAGTTATATTTCAAGTTAAACAGAATGCTTCTTTGAGAGGACAAGGAGCTGTCTTTTAAAGTTTAGTAAATTGAAGTAATCGAGAAAAATCCAAAGCTTTTTAATGCATATCATATTTATGTTGAGCAGACAGTGCATGTTTTAAGGGAGAAAGTTTTATCTTAAAGATGTAATGCAAAATGTTCCTGGGAGCAGTGAAGTGGCTGAAGCCTCCTCCCAACCACAAAGGTTGAAGAATAAAGCTGAAAGGTGAGACATGACATGCTCAGAGGTGCCGACTCCCCATAAGCTCTTGTTAGGTCAACTGAAATGCAGTACTTCTCCCTCTAATTGTTCGTCACACCTGTCCCCGTATGTTTGCTTGAGTTTATTTTGTGCAGCTGCTGCGAGCCCATGCCAGATGGCAACCGAGCTCCTGGAGTGTGCAGAAAAGAAGGGAAGGAACTGTGAAGGTCCCGGGTTCCCCGCAACTGCCTCTTCCCCTCCGAGGCCCCGATCCTGCAGTCAAGGGGAGTTCTCTACTGGAAGAGATAGTAAAGTCAACTTTGCCTGCTTTAACCTAATATAATTCCCTGCCCTTCCATTTTTGTGGCTTCAGCTTCTTGTGGTTAAGAGTGTGGTCAGATAAGCAATGTTTTGAAAATAGAAGCAAACATTTTAATTTGAATTTGATTATCTAATTAAGATGCAGAACCATATTTAGCCGGCCGACAAAAGCTAGTTTGATGTTGTTTTGCTTTCAGTCTGACAGCACAGGGTGCTTTGAAACAGTGTATTTTGTTTGAGCACCCGATTTTAATCTTCCAGATTGCTTTTTTCTTTAACTTCCATATGGTTTGGTGTGTCAGCCAAGTATATTGTGGTGAGAGCATTCACTGCACAGGATGTGCAGTCCAAATGCATCTAATTCTAATATTGGAGGTAACAGCATGCAAAGTAAAGCTTCTTAGAAAACCCAATTGCAAGCAGGATTTTTTTAAGGGTATATATATATATGTATTTGGAAGCTCAGCTGGAGAAGATGTTTATCATTCTGAGAAATGATGAACGTAAAGTCGTGTTTGCAGTGTAATAATGAGCTGCATCGGGATAATATGTTATACAATGGAAAAAATGTGCAGGTGTGCACCTGTACCACCTTTGGTCCTTTTCTTAGAAGAGTCAGAGGATGAAAGCGCTGTGCCCCGCCAGGCAGCCTGCACCATTTTACAGCTGTCACTGGCTGCACTCAGCACAGAGGAAATGGGCTCTTGCCTACAGCTCACAAAATCAAAGTCTGAAATGAGTTGCATAAAGCATTCAGCTCGGATCTCTGAAGTACTTACATCGGTCCTGGTTCACGTCTGGGCCGCCTCTATTCGCCAGCACCCGTGTGCTGGAATTTTATGTGATGTCCAGCGAAGTTTGGTATGAATCTTTTTTTTTTTCTTCAACCCATATGTGAAGATTTACAAACTTTTGCAGGTTTTCGTTACTGGCATTATAATATGATCTGCGTTTTATACTTTTTTTGGGGGGGCTGATGTCTTCAAGGGTTTGCAAATACTTGTTTTTATTCCTCACAGTTGAGGTGAGGCTCACTTTGGCTGACGTTCCAACATAATCAGAGGGACAGGGAGCTGTATATACTTCAGGTATATCTGCACTAACAATGAATATGAACCACTTACATGGTCTGGACTGCTTCTGTCTGCCAGCTGGTGCATCTTCTCATGTTGTTACATTAATCTTGCTTTGTCTGGCCTAGGATGTAGCTGTGGAAATG
The DNA here is from genome assembly GCF_016699485.2 of Gallus gallus. NCBI lineage: Eukaryota > Metazoa > Chordata > Aves > Galliformes > Phasianidae > Gallus > Gallus gallus. The sequence goes on from NC_052532.1 coordinate 136,986,615, forward strand.
AAATACTTCAGTTATTGGCTGCTAATATCTTCCAGAAGTGCAACATAGGCTGTAATAGTACTGCAAAACACCATTAGAGGTCCGAGCTTTATCTTAAATCAGTTATCCAAAGTTAACCAACTCAGGTTAAAACAGCAGCGACGATGAACTAATATGAACACAATAATTTCACACAAGAAGCTTGCTTTCAAGACTGTATGAACATGCTTAGCAAAATGGAGATCAAACCGTTGCAAAAGACATAAGCTAGCAAAGCTGCAGAGACTCTGTCTAGTGGGTAACCAGTATTTCCTGAGGGTTATACCCTCTTCTGTTGCCTTTCACGGTGGGTTTTCACAGGTGTGTCCCAGCTACAGCTGCATGCAGTTTGTTGTGTACGTGTCCCCAGCAGCTGGCCCCAAATTCTGTTCCTTTGTCCCTGGGCATGGAGCTATGGGTGGTGAAGACCCAGTTTTTTGCACTGTTAGCTTCTTGTATGTGTTCCGGTTTGTGCTAAGTCTCGTGGTAAGGAGTCTAGAAGCGAAATGAAGCTTGTGCTGTGCAGCCAGCCAGCATTGCTGTGCATGAGAATCCTGGCAGAGATGGAGACGTGAAATTAAAGTAATTATCAGTAACATGCTGTTCAGCAAATCCCAGTTTCTGTTTCTGACACAACGGCGGGATCAAATCAAAGGCCACAGCCCCCACAACAAAGAGCTGGCAGCGCACAAAGGATGCAGCAAGCAGCTCACGAAGGACAGCTCTAGGGAGGGGGAGGTGGGGGCCAGGAGCAATCGTCTGTCTCCTCATAATGGCACCAATTTTCAGTGCAGCTATGCCAGCTGAGCTCCAGAAAGGCACCGGGGAATCCAGCTCAATGGGCTTTAATTTGTGCATATGTGTATAGATTATATATGACAGGCACAATTCCAAATGCTTCCCAAATCATGCCTCTGTGCTTAAACCCTAATACATAGATAATGCGGTTATGTGATAATCAAAGCAATCTTTGTCATATGGAAAACTGAAACTCTTGGGGGCAGAGTTTAATCAATGTATTATTGAAATGAAAATTCCAGCCTTGCTGCAGTGATTATATTACTGGGTGCCATATTTAATTCATGAAGAAAACTGAGTTTAAAATTGAAATGCAACTCAAAATTTGCTGGTTGATGCAGAATGAAAGATGAATTTGATGCAGGTTACGGGCACCACTGAAATAGATAAGAAAGAACAACAGTCTTTCTCATCTTTCTTGTCTATTTTGCGATTCTTTTTAATGAGATTCTCAAAGGCCTCAAAAGTTACAAGAAAACACTACAGAAAAGTAGCTGTGATTTACTGCACAGGTTTCATCTCTCTTTTTACTGAAGAAGGTTAAGAAGGGCTTTCTTCCTTCACCAACACATGTAAATCTCAAACTTCTGTACGTTGAAGAAAATTGTCAACATTACTTGCATATAGATATGTTTTATTAAAAATGATTACTGCTTTGTAATATTCCTCCTTTCTCAGACAGGTGGATTGCCAGGAGATGGTACTGTAATACACTGCTTCTACATACATGTGTAGTGGCGGTAACCCTGCCTCTTGAGCTTCTGTGTTCTCTTACAGATTCGGCACGATTTGTTTTAATTGAACAATAAAGAATCTGCTGATTCAAAAGAAAATACCACAGTGAAACAAATCTGAGTTATATTTGGCTAGTAAGGAAACAGAGGATGATGCCGGATGTGGAGGTGACCAGGACGTTCCGTCCCAGCTTTCCTTCCTCATTTAACTTTTCTTTGGCTGTTGTGGGTAGAATGATGCGCGAGGGCTGAAACAACAGTAGGCATAGAGGTTTTGTCATTGCCTGTGCCTCTGACACAGTAGCAGAGTAGTTACGGCACCTCCATCTTCCTTCCTGTAGGCTTCTTCCTTCCCAGCCTGGCGACATTCTTTCTCCCTATGCCTGTTCTTTGCCCAGAATTCTGCTTCTGCCCTGCACTATGGGGTTGAGGCTGAAATCCGCCACTGTCACCACGCGCTGCATCATCTGCACCTCGCATTACTCTGCTCCTGCCTGTTGCACTGTGCACACAACTGTGAATGCGACTCTGTGCTGCCTCATTAACATTTTCAGCCTTGCTCTGCAAGAGCAGCCTCCTCTGCTTTTGGGAAAGAAAACACTGCAGTGGGAATAAAAGCAGTATGGTTTTATAGATAACACGTGCAAAGTCCAAGTAGAAGTTGGCTTGTAATTTGGAGAGCTGTAACAGTGCTCCAGGATGACAAATTACGTAGTGTCTTCCTGTAGCCCAATGAGCTCTAGTGCTTCCCCACATTGTGGTTCATCTGTTTGCTCAGACTCTAGATTTTCATCTGCAGAAAAGCAGAAGAATAATTGGACCTCTTGTTGGCAAGGAAGTGGTGTCCATGGGTGGTATTTTGAGCATCAAACTCACTGACTTGTGAATGTGGGCCTTGAACTCCGTGGATGTCTGCCTACGTGCCTGAATTTGCAGAATTAAGTGGCTGGGGACGGCTGAATTGGCTTCGTAGTTAGGAGTAAAGTTTGAATTCTTGTAGGAGAACTCCTTCCTTGGAGCCGGCTTGTTCTGAAATGTAAACTGACCTTCGGGAAGCAGGTGTGAATGGGGAGTCGGGAGTCAGGTGCGTGTGTGACCATCAGATTAATATGACAGCCTTTACGCTGGAGTTCCTCTTATCAGTGATAGAGGTAACATTTCCATCCTTTATGGTAGGCTTCATGAAGGGATAAGCACGTCTTAATGCTGAAGGGCCAAATCAACGGCATAAACTGCAGGTCTTAACAAATTGCCATGCTGTTCTCTGTCCTAGAAAGAAAGCTCTGGCTGTTGCTGCATGACTCTGCTGCTTTCTTTACATGACCTTTTTTGCAGCTGAAGTTTTTAAATACATCCAAGTTCAACTGTGTTAGTGCAGGTACACGTGCAGGTACTGTGTCCCTGCTAAACAGACTGCCACATTTAAAACATGGGGTAATTAAGCTGACTTCAGCGAGGTTGGCCATGAGAGTTAAACATCTGCGTTGGGAAGGAACAAAGATCCTTATCGTTACAGTTTTATTACTCCATTGGTGATGTTTCCTTCCTTCTGTCTTTCCAATTCTGGGATGCTGGGGCATCAAGTGAAAACCCTTCCAAAGAAGATTTCTTAGCTTCATAAGAGCAAACTGGAAAACACGAACACTACCTGTTCTATACCTACAAAGCCATTGAACAGATTAACAGTTTGGTTTTCAGTGTCACAAGGTTTAATACAATAATAGAGTCACAACAGTTTTTGAAAGCTTGATTTTGCAGTTCATTATTTTTCCTTAAATCCAGAGTGTGGAAATCCAGGTGAATGATTTCATCCAGAAACCATGAAAACTGTGTTTAAAACACAAGCAGATGGACAGAAACAAATAGTTCAGGAATATTTAAGTAATATCCTGTTCTGTACGGTGATAAATTTGAAGAAATAATAATGAATAAACTTGTATTTGGTGTTTGTCCAGATAAAAGAGGGGTGGTGGTGGTGGTGAATACGAGATTACTCATTCCTAACTTGGACAAGCTCTGATTGTGTCCATAGTCATAGTTTTCCATGGTAACCGGTAGGGATTATTGAGTGGTGACAGTTTTTGCTGTGCTCCATGTGTTTCTATTGACCCTTAGAAGAGCTATTTTGGTGTTAAATACTGCCAGGCAGTGAGTAACCATTTTCCACTTTACTGAAGGAGTATGTGGCTTTACTCCTTCCTTGCATCAGCTGTGGCCTTTATCTTAAATTCATCTTCGATGAACTGGCTCAGCTCACTAACACGGGGAAAACTATTTTCCTCTCCTATTTCATTTAAATTTCTTTTCATGTGACTTCTTAACGTGAGGTTTTTATATCCACGTTAACTGCAATAGAGGCTGTTAGCCTGGATTTACAGTAGTGAAAACAGACACAGAATTTGACAGCCAGCTTAACATTTCTGGTAACTCAACACCTTTTTTTGGGTTGTTTTTTTTTTAATAGTGGAACTTTAGTTCTGTTTTGTTTCAAGTATTTGGTTTATAATTGTGCCAGTGTTTCAGTAGTAAAGTGTTTCAACTTTGAAGCCAGGGATTTGAAGAGAGTAACGTACCTGCTTAATTGTAAGGCAGTTGCATGCAGACAAACTTATTATCCCCAGGTTTGAAGCTTTTAAATAATTTAGCTTGCTTCAGTACACATAACTTGCTAAGGAGAGCTAGCCCCTCACAGAATGCTCTGGTGATTCAACCTGGAACCATGCAGAGCATGGGACTTCATGACTATTTGACTATAGCCATAAAGGCATAGGACATACACATGGAAGAAGGAAAAAAAGTATTTTCTGTTGAAGCCAAGCCAGCCTCTTCCTTCTGCTACTGAGGGAAGCTTTGATTCACTAAATTACTGTCTTGTGGGCTCTTGCTCAAAGGGTGCGTGACCCTTCTCTTAGAAACAAACTGCAGTTGGATGGAACAGCTGGCTTGTGCTTGCCTGATGTGACTGCTGGAACAGGCGAGCACCACAACGGATGAGCCTGCCATCACGGCTGGTGGCTTGAGATGAGCCCTAACCAGCTGGATGTGAGATCACCCCACCTACACCAAGTCTGGGCATACTCGATATGTTGCCCCAATGTGTCCCACTATTTCTTTGGGAAAATAGGGATTCTTTCTCCCTCTTGGCCCAGGCACTCAGGTGAGATGAAGTTTGTGATCCTGCCATGGGAAGCTGCACATTTTCTGAAGGCTGGAGTTCCCTGTTACATGGCAGATTCACTGGCTGTGATAGCTGTTACTCCTACCATAGGTTCAGTGCAACAGTCTTGTATTTCAGAGGTTCTGTGCTTCAGGAAATGGGTGATCATCATTAGTGCTTTGGACGTTATTAACTGAACTGAAGTTAAAATGAGAAAGAAGAAAATGTCTTAGAAAGCATTCTCAAGTTCCAGGAGGCAAACAGTTATTGCTGGGATGTCTGTTTCAAAAGTTGGCAGCCTCCAAAATGATTACAGATGAAATCCTACTTAAAGCAAGAGCTGGCATTTATTCCTTCCTGCTTCGTTCCATTTGGTACTTCATCTGAAAGAACTGATGCTTCCTTGCTTTGCTATGCTGAGATCGTTTTGTGATTTTAATACACATTTTCTTTAGAAGAATAAAAAAAAAAAGTGAGTAGTATGCATTTGAGAGCATGAGTTTCTGTGCCCTGAACACTGAATCAGTGATGGTAGACTGTAACATGCAGAGAGCTTATGGATCATGTGGTTCTGTTTCTCTTTCTTTCAAGCTGCTAAATCCCATTAAAAGGGAAGCTAGAAGCAAATCTTGTGTATTTTTAGTATTTTCTCTTTGGGAATGCAATTACCATGACTGACACAAAAATTGCATAAAATCATGAGTAAAGAAGGAAGTGGGCTCTGTAGCTGTGCTGGGAGGGTGTTGGTCCACTGAGCTCTGCTTCTTGTAGGAAGAGGCTCATTGAGCCTCTGAAGACATTTCAAAACCCTCACTCTGAAGTATTTATCATCTTCCAGCTGGGTTTTCACTGGAGTGTTTTTCATACTGAGATGAAAACCATCACAAGGAGAAAAAAAAAAGCCCTAATCTTACTCAGATTAATTTATTAGTAATGCTACAGTTCTTCAGTGATGGTCCTTTTCCCAGTAAGGCTCCTTTATTGTCATCTTTTCTAAATGCAAAGTAGTTTTGATAGTAATTACAACAGGAAATGACTTTTATGCCATCTTGCTTTATGCTTTTTTCATTGTAATGAAAACATGGTGCATTTACTATCTACACTCTTACAGGATACTTAAAGCACAGTATCCTAAACAGTATGGCTCCTTCTACCTGCTTCCCCCAGGCAGCCCAGCTGGAATTTGTCTCACAATTTTTGCTGCAAATATCTGTGTAGAGGAAAGGTTACCACTCTCAGAAGAGCAACGAATCAAATAATGCTAATGCAAAGTATGTTGATTTTTAATCCCAAAAGCAACTCATGAACCCCTGTTCCACTGGTCAGCTATGCCAGAAAAGTAGAGGGTTCCAGAATAAGGTTAAAGCAGAAGGCTGAGGACAGCAGCATTTCCAAATGCCATAGTTAGCCAAGAGGGACTTTGAGTAAGAGCCCTTTGCTACTTCCTAAATTTTCACAGGAGACAACTGGAATAATGCTATTTCTGGAACTCTCTTATTCCGGTTGGTCTTTTCCATTGCAGTGGTGGACATAGAATCATAGAATGATTTGGGTTGCAAGGGACCTTTAAAATCACCTAATTCCAACCCCCCTGCTATAGGCAGAGACACCTCCCTCTAGACCAGGTTGCTCAAAGCCCCATCCAGCCTGGCCTTGAATGCTTCCAGGGTGGGGGCATCCACAACCTCTCTGGGCAACCTGTTTCAGTGTCTCACCACCCTCACAGTAAATAACTCCTTCCTAATAGCTAGTCTAAATCTACCCTCTTACAGTTTAAAACCATTTTCCCTTCATTCTGTTGCTACATTTCCTTATAAAAAGTCCCTCCCCAGCTTTTACCCCTTGCCCAGAAGCTCCCTCCAGGTACTGGAAGGCTGCTATGGGGTCCCCCAGAGCTTTCTCTTCTCCAGGCTGAAGAGCTCCAGCTCTCTCAGCCTGTCCTTGTAGCGGAGGTGCTCCAGCCCTCTGATCATCTTTGTGGACCATTTCTGGACCTGCTCCAACAGCTCTATGTCCTTGTGTTAGGGGCCCCAGAACTGGATGTAGTACTTCAGGTGGGGTCTCACGAGAGTGGAGTAGAGGGGCAGAATCACCTCCTTCAACCTGCTGGTCACACTTCTCTTGATGCAACCCAGGATATGGTTGTCCTTCTGGGCTGCAAGCACACACTGTCAGCTCATGCTGAGTCTTTCATCAACTGACATCCCCCAAATCCTTCTTCTCAAGACTGCTCTCAAGCCATTCTCTGCCTAACCTGTATCTGTGCTTTGGATTGCTCCGACATAGATGCAGGACCTTGCACTTGGCCTCGTTGAACTTCATGAGATTGGCATGGGCCCACCTCTCAAGCCTGTCCACGTCCCTCTAGATAGCATCCCTTCCCTCTAGCATGTTGACTGCACTATTCCGCTTACTGTTGTCTGCAAACTTGATGAGGGTGCACTTAATCCCACTGTCCATGGCATCTACAGAGATGTAAAATAACACCAGCCCCAGCACCAATCCCTGAGGAACGCCACTCATCACCTCTCTCCACTCGAACATTGAGCCATTGACCACAACTCTCAGTGTACAACCATCCAGCCAATTTCTTATCCTCCTTTCCTTATCCAGCTAGTGGTCCATCCATCAAAGGCATTTTTCACCAATCTGGAGACCAGGATGATCTCATTTTTTTTCTCTCATCTTACTTCTCATACCTCATTCTTTCAGATGGTTTTCTCTTTTTTTTGTCTTGTTTAGATGTTTTCTTTTTAAGTTGTTCCTTCTGCCATAAAAGAGAGAAATCAGTATAAACGTAGGTAAAATAAAGACCATGACAATGCCTTGATTTCATAGGCCTCTAAGACTTACTTTAAATTTATATATTTATTTAAAATTTATTTATTTATTACATTTATGTATTTAAATTGCAATGGAGAGAGAGAAGAATGGTTGATGAGGAGAAGCATGACTTGTCATTTATTAATGATTGACTCTGGACTGGTGAACTATAAAAGCAAAGAAAAATTGCCCAGCAGCACAATTGCGAATCTTGCCAAATACTTCCAGTGATGCTATGCTCAGCTCTAACTTTACTGGATTTCTCTGTTTAGCTGATCTGGAGCACAGTTGACGTGGGGAGAGTTGCAGGTTATGTTTACTTCTCTATAAGAATTTATTTATGCATTTATGAAAATCTGCCAAAATGAAAATATGGTCAAAATATAAATCCCTGGAAAAAAATTTTCTACCATAATTTTAGTACTTTCTCACTATGGAGCACCTGGCTTTACAACGTAAGTCCTTCTAGTGTAATTCTTCAGTTTGTAATGATACCTCCACAGTAATTAAAGCTAGTTAACATTTCATGTAATAGAAGTCTCTTATAGTTTCTTATTTCTTTGTCAGGTCTTAACTGTTTGGGTTGAAGTCTCCTATACTTGCTTTCTGCCTCATACTGAATAATTCTGAGAAGTGTTAGTAAAAGAGATATAGCTGCATTCAAGAACAGTCTCAGAATAAAGCTGGTGAGAGGTTCTGCTTCATGTTTGCAATGCTGAACATTTTTTATTGCTTTTTCCTTCAAGTACCTTGCCTCTCCTGAGAAAATCATTTGGAACTAGAACTGGGACCAAATCCTATGACAAAAGGATAGTCCTGGGATAAAAGAAATACCATTTACTATCCTCAGGAAGTCTCAGGTCGATTTGGATGAGCTGCATCTTTGAAAATCTTTTTACATATGTTTAGAAGGAACAGGCTTCAAAAAGATTTAATTCAGTGTCCTCAGGCTAGTGGTAAAGGGTAATGTAGGGTGTACGGGGTCTGAACCACACCCGTGTAGACTGAGTCATACTCCCATGACAGAGGACATATCTCACAAATCAGCACATACCACCTGGAGGCCCAGCAGCACAAGGTGATGCAGAGGATGAGTAAAGGCAGAGGTGATGCCAGCTCCCTGCCTGGTGGGAGCTCTGGTTTTCAAGGAAATCTGGGAGTCTGTGAGTTGGCAGGCTCAAAGCCTGGGAGTTTGGTCATGGAAAGTTAAAGACTGTCGATTTTCTATTTCTGGGAAAGCCTGCTAATACCACGTATAGCAGTTTTGTGTTGGTTTTTGTTGTTGTTTTTAAACTTATTTCCATTAGTGATGAAAGTAAGAAGTGGATTATTTTGCGCAGAGTGGTCAGTGTAGGTTTTGGAACCCTCAATGAAGGCCAAATTCCATTTGGTCACCATAGACATTGCTGCAGTGTTTGGCTGTTTCTCTCAGGGAATTGTTAAGCCACTGCTCTAATGAATTAAATATTTTCTATTTAACTCATTTAATAAATTTAATAAATGAGTTAAATATTCTCTGTTTCTAAGAGCTGGCTTTCTGTGTCAGATAGTCTGATTGTAGAACGTACAGCCCTTAAAATCTAAAACTAAATAAAGTCTGAAAAGCACTCACGGATTCATGGTATCATAGAATCACAGAATGACTTGAGTTAGAAGAGGCCTCTCAGGATTATTCAACGTCCAACTTCCGGCTCTACACAGCAACACCCAAAATCCAAATCTGAGGGTGCTGTCCAAACGTTCCTTGAACTCTGGCACTCGGGGCCGTGCCCACAACCCTGGGCAGCTCGTTCCATGCCCACTGCCCTCTGGTGCAGCCCCTTTCCCTAACCCCCAGCTGCCCCTCCCCTGACAGCTCCATGCCGTTCCCTCGGGCCCTGTTGCTGTCACACAGAGCAGAGCTCAGCGCTGCCCCTCTGCTCCCTGTGAGGAGCCATAGCACACCGCTGGCTCACATTCAACTTGCTGTCATCCAGAACCCGCAGATCCCTTTCCATGGAGCTGCTCTCCAGCCTTTTGTCCCCCAGTCTGTACATAGATACAGGGTTGCCCTATCCCAGGTGTGGAATGCCGCACTTGCTCTTGTTAAATTTCATACAGTTGATGATTTCCCAGACAAGATCCTTCTGCAAGGCCTCTCTAACCTCAAGGGAGTCAAGGGCTCCTCCCATCTTAGTGTCGTCTACAGAATTAATACACCTGTCCCCAACTCATAGATGAGACCATTAAAGAGAACTGGCCCTAAAATGGAGCCCAGCGAAACCCCACTAGTGAGTGGCCACCAGCTTAATGTGATCCCATTTCTGCAACATGTCAGCCAGCAGCGAGGCCCTCTGAGCCCAACCTTTCAGCCAGTTGTGAGCCCATTCCATTATGTTTTTGTCTGCTGGACATTCTGAAAGAGACTATATAAATCCAAAAGCACAGCAAAATGCCCTGTGTGCACTTCCCATCCAGAAATAAACGGGAAGGAAAAACAGAAGCTCAGGATTACCTTTTGGCTCTGTGATTTACACCGCCCACAAAGATATCTTGCAATGTTGGCCATGTATTTTTCAGCCCGTTGCCAATCCTCATGCCATCTCTGAACTCGATACTGCGGCTTAGAGTTTGTAACTCTATCCAGCATGGCATGGTTCTCTAGGTTCACTCTTTGCAGCTCCTGCTTTCATTTGTCTCTGTTTAAACTAGAGGGGAAAAACATATAAACAGAATCAAACTTCTCAACAGTTACTCATATTCCCACGCCTAGGAAGACAGAATATGAAACATCTGTCAATCCTCTGTCATAGGAACATTTGCTTAAGCTTTTATACCTCTCCTACAGGGACTTTCTCCTCTGTGATCTGCAGTAACCAACATTTACAACCCAATCCTTTTGTTCTCCTTTAAAGGACAGGTTTTGTTCATGGTCTTCCAAACAGAGAAGAGATTTGGTACACTTTACAGGAAGAAAAACTGTGGGTTTAATCTTTTATCTTGAATTAGCACCAACCCTCCAGCCTGGAAATTGCTTTATTGCTGTAATGTAGGTGAGGACATGACTGGTGTCTGAGTTGCTCAATAATCTGTTTCAGTTGCTTTGGTTTGTGCCTTTATTTTGTTTACAAACCTGATGAACTGAGATGGGAAATACAAAGATAATTGAGATAAGCATATTACGGCAAACTCCTCCGAGTTCCCATCCTTCTGTGACTTCTTAGACTGAAATTTCCCAGGCAGCTAAGCTGATCTCATAGCAGTTTCCTGCCACCAGAAAAGGAAGGACTTGCTCTTTCCCTTTCTCTCCCTCCTCCTTTCCCCACTGCTGCCAGCTGTGTGGTCTTCTCTATCCCTGAAATTCATCAGAGCCTTTGTGGAAAGTGGCAGAAAAGCTAACCAGGGTTGGTTGTTTTTGTCAGGTTAGCTTTGTGCTGCTTTCTCAAGTTTTGTTAGGGTGTGGAGAGATTTGATATAAACCAGAATTGATCCAGTGTGAGTTTGCCATTTGAATTAGGAAAGGAGAGAGGGACTGGAAAGAAGGAGGATGCTCTTCGCCTTCCATAACTTATGGAATCATACCTTTAGCAGCATATTTTACTGATGCTTGTTGATGCCTATGCTGATCTGAGCATTAGTCACTACTGACAAGTTTGTAATGTCCAAGACATTATGTGGATTTACATGATATGGACATGACAAACTCTATTTCGGATCATTCCTGTCTTCCCAAGGAGCTGTTCAAATGTCAGGATATTCCTGAGCACGTAGTGCAGTGAGTTGTACCTGAGTCAATGGCACCTGAGCAGCATTTTGCTGTCTGGAAACACTTTAGGGCCTGATGAGCAGTCAGTCTGTGATGAAGTAGTCTGTAAACGAATCACCAGAGATAACAACTACAACCTAAGCTATATACTCTGTTGTACAACCTGGGTTTTACCTTCACTTCAGAAGCCTGTCCCCATACTGCACACTTTCAGTGCTGTGAATTTCCTCATGAATCAGAAGTCTGTGAGGTGGTTCTCTCTAGTGATAAATCTTCAAGGGATACTTTGCTTGGTCTCCTTTGAGGAGTAAATTATACCCTGAGTTCTTCAAGCTCGCCACTCCTGTTTTTAAATTATTTTTAATTGTAATTATTTTTTTCTCTGTTTTTATTTCATCTCATCTGTAAGCCTTGGATCTGCCTCTTTCCAGTGGTGTCTGTAGGAACAACTGGCAAAGTCTGCAGCAATGACTCACTTAGCAGTAACAACAGCTTTGCTGAGAAATAATAGGTTTGCTTCATTTATTTCTCTGAAAGTAGGGCAATGTCCTCTTTCTTTTTATTTCTTTTTCTTCTTCTTTTTCTTTCTCTTTTCCTTTTTCTTTTTCTTTTTCTTTTTCTTTTTCTTTTTCTTTTTCTTTTTCCTTTTCTTTTTCCTTTTCTTTTTTTTCTTTTTCTTCTTTTTCTTTTTCTTTTTCTTTCTCTTTTTCTTTTTCTTTTTCTTTTTCTTTTTTCTTTTTATTTTTTCCTTTTCTTTTTTTCTTTTTCTCTTCTCTTCTCTTCTCTTCTCTTCTCTTCTCTTCTCTTCTCTTCTCTTCTCTTCTCTTCTCTTCTCTTCTCTTCTCTTCTCTTCTCTTCTCTTCTCTTCTCTTCTCCTCTTTTTCCTCCGTTTCCTCTTTTTCCTCCGTTTCCTTCCCTTCCCTTCCCTTCCCTTCCCTTCCCTTCCCTTCCCTTCCCTTCCCTTCCCTTCCCTTCCCTTCCGTTCCCTTCCCTTCCCTTTCCTTTCCTTTCCTTTCCCTTCCTTTCCTCTCCCTTACTTGTTAAATTGAGAAACTAATTTAAAGGCATTGGATTTTGTGTGACAGGGCAAGCAAATGGCTTGTTGAATTGCTGATTATACCTAAGGCTGCCTTTTAAAAATATGTGTCCTCACAAGGCAGGTTGTCTTATCTACACTTGTCACTGGGAAGGTAACTTGATCATTAGATAGAAATAGTGCTGCTGATGTTACTGTTTTGCCTCATAGTCATTTCTGTTGTCCATTTGTCCTTTTGTCCTCATGATGCAGGACACCTCCAGCAGTGAGCGGTTGTCTCTTCTGATGACTGAAAGTCGATCTTCCTTCAACCTTGTGTACAGAAGGAATACAGAAATACTTCTGTTTTTACAAGACCACAATGAACAGCAGTGATGTATTGTGTGTACCTAACGGTGTTCACCCCATCACCTTTACACAGAGCGTGACAGACAGTGGTTAGATCAAACTCTGTGCTACTGGTGAGAGAGCCTTTCTTTCACCATTATACTGGTGACTCACTGAGAGCAAACACTTTGCAGTGCAGTGAATTTGACCCTAAACTGCCTCCCTGTAGTCACAGCCAATGCATTTCATAAGTATAAGCAGAATTTCTGTAAATATTTGTCAACGTATATTCTAAGTTCATCATTATTCTTTGTGCCTATAGCAGCGTTCACAGACTCATCAGAATGTGGGATTGTGATGATCGCTGTACAGACAAGTGATGGGACTTATCCAGGCTCCCCTGAAGTCAGTGAGAGTTCTTCTGTTGTCTTTGGTGGGCTTTGGATCAAATTGTAATTTTTCCATTGACTTAAGTGAGGCCTGGATTCAGCCCAGTTGCAGCCCATTTTTGTCCTGGAGGGGCTGCAGGTTAACATAGGAAGAGAAGCAACCATTGGGTGTTAGGAACAACTGTAAAGAGATGTATGAGGCAGTACAAGCTAGTTCTGTTCATCATTAGAAGGATTTCCTTGATTAGGCTTTTTCACTTTAGTTTTAAAATGGACACTGTTAATAATCTCAAATATTCTTGTAATTAACTATAACGGGTAAAACAGTGTCAGAAGTGGGAGCTGGAGGTTACTGCAGGGCATCTACTGCACCTGCCTTGTTTGTGAGGGTTTGTAACCAAAGCAGGTGAGATACTGGCCACGCTGTAGTATAAGTGTACCGAAATACTGGTGCACTGAGTAATACCTTCAGACTCTGAACTAACCTGCGGAGAATGACTGTAAAGAAGAGCCTTTGGAGGTGATTTCTTTCTTTCTGGAGCACACTGATAAGAAGTAGGATGAGGAAGAGATTAGGACCATAGTCTCACTTCCAGGTGATGGGACCTGTAGTTCAAAGGAACTAGTTGAAGAGTTAGCAGATTCCTGTTTGGTTTGGTTTACTTTTGTTAACATGTAGGGGGCTTTCCATTTCCATGTTAACATGTAGCAGTTTTCCATTTTCAGAGGAATTTTATCAGTGCTATTTTTACAGTGATAGAAAAACATAACAACAGCAATTGAATCCGCATCCTAATATAGCGCATGATTTTATGCACGGGGAAGAAACGGATTGTTTTGATAGTGAAATGATTTTAGAGCGCCTGGGGATTACTGTGTCACGTGGTGTGATGATAAACAATCTTAAGGAAATTAATGCTGAAGTCCTTATATGGGCAATGCTCCCACTGCCCGAGGGGCACCGTGTTATAAATCGAGTCTTTAAGAGGGTTTAGCTGCTCATATTTTTCACTGTGCTTTTTTTCCTTTTCCTTAAACTATTTGTTTAAATTGTGGTTGTTTCCTTCTCACGAGCAGTTAATTAGGTAACAACTGATTTTCCACTCTCATCCTTTAATAAGAATTTACCTCTTGGGAGCGGTAAGATTTTGAAGGATAACTGCCAGTCAAGGCTACCCATTGTTGTTACTTGCGCCTTGAATCTGTTAACATCCTATTATTCAGCTCATTGCTCCATGTGCATCTTGGTGATTGTGTTATTCCTGTCACACGAAAAAAAAAACTTGTCATTTTTTCCCATGCTTGTGCAGAAGTACCTTTTAAAAGGATACTCGAATGCTTTATTGCTTGTCAATCTGAAGCAGTTTGATTCAATTGGTAGTAAAAAAAAGTAAAATAATGTATAGCTGGGAGGATGCTACCCACGGTTCCTGATAGCCCTGTCACAGCAGTCCCTGGTAGGGAGAAAATAATGAAATTTTTGGCCATCTGGTAGTCTCTTTGTTTTCCTTGAGAGGAGATAATGAAGGTAAGCCTGATAGTGCGAAGTGAAACACCCGATACAACACTTTCAACTTCCCCAACTTCAGATGAGGGTGGCTGTATGCTGCATGGGCACTTGTGTCCACTGAGGGTTTTGCTGCCTGGATCTGCAACAGAAAAGGAATGTTTATCCATTTTTGTTGGAAATACCCTTGAATATCATTACAGGAAATCTTTTAATTGTCATGTTCTGTTTTGCTAGCCAGCAGTAACCCTACTAAACGTATGATTCATTATATCAGCAAAGCCAGACTTGCTCAGAAGAAGAGTAGTGGGAAATTAAAATGTTAAAGGCAGCTGTTCCAAGTCTGCTGGTGCAATCAGGTTACAGCGGTGGTGATAAAGGAGGCTCTAAGAGAAAGCAGGCAGTTTTCATTACAGAATCACAAAATTGTAGCAGTTGGAAGGGACCTCTGGAGATCACTCAGTCCAACCCCCTGCTAAAGCAGGTTGTCTACGGTAGGTTACACAGGAAAGAGTCCAGGTGGGTCTTGAGTATCTCCTGTTGCCCCCTGTCCTGTTGCTGGGCACTGCTGAAAAGAGCCTGGCCCCATCTATTTGACTCCTGCCCTTTAGATATTTATATGCATTGATAAGATCCCCTCTTAGCTTTCTCTTCCCCAGGGTGAACAGCCCCAGGTCTCTCAGCCTTTCCTCATAAAGGAGGTGCTCCAGGCCCCTCACCATCTCTGTGGCCCTCCACTGCCAAATTCAGCATTTCCCTGAACTGAGGAGCCCTGAACTGGATACGCTACTCCAGGTGTGGCCTCACCACGGAGGCATCCAGCAGAAAGAAAAATACATATATACATATATATAGATAAGTAGATAGATAGGGTAGTATGGTTAGGTTGCGGTTGGACTTCATGATCTTTAAGGTCTTTTCCAACTGAGCAATCCTATGATTCTATGATACTATATATAACTAGTGTAAGAAAGCCCCAGGTTTCCTGAGCTGTGCCAGGTTTTCCAGAGGGATGCAAATTCAGGATGCTGCCAGAAAGAAGCAAGCAACGCTAGAAGCAACTTGTGTTGAAATTATTCCCAGGCCTCTTCTTATTAGCATTTTAAAAAGATCATTAAAAACAAATTCTGGATCTAATTATTTTAATGAATTTGAAACAATAGCAGTACCTGGGGAGGAGGAATAAGCTTTGAGTTGTCTTGAGCTGAAGAAACCATGTGGAGTAAATGGTGGCAATGGGGAGTAGAGTGGGAGGATTTAGAGAGAGCTCTCTGGCTGGGCTTCTGCAGGGATTGCAGCAATGCCACGATTTCTGTCATGAGATGCATGTGATAAACAAGGTGAGTAATTTACAGAATTGATTGGGACTGTCTGCTGCAGTTTTCATCTCTGTCCAAAAACTTTACAACTTCTTGTGAAAACATTCAGCTGCTTGCCTGGGGCAGTTGTCTGCAAGAAAGTGAATCTGCAAAGGGCCAAGCAACTCATTTCTGCTGGGTGGCGGAACTGGACTCGGCAAGTCTCTGAGGGTTACGGTGGTTCTGGTTTCTGCCCCTGCTACCCTCTCTGCTTCTTTAGGTAGTATTTAGTCTATTGAAATATTTCTTAAAAAAGAAGTAATTTTAAGAAGACTTGCAGTTTGTGAAAGGAGGTTGTTATTGTAACAATCAATGGAAATCAGCAGTGAAGAGTAGAACGGGGTAATTATGCAAGATGTGATTTTAATGTACAGATATGGAATTTGTTTCAGCCTTAGAAAGCAAAAAGTGGCTTTAGAAGCAAGAGTTCTTTGGAGTTCGTATCAATATAATTTTATTTTCTGAGAAAGTGATATGATTAATTTCTCTTCTATCCATCGGTGCAGTGGAACTTCAGGGCAGCCAGATGGGACCTGAGGTGTTCCCAGCGTGGCAGGGCGTACCTGAAGAGCCTACTCCTTGGCCAGTCCCACTGGGCACTGCTTGATCCAGGTGAGAGCCCCACAGCAAAGAACACAACCCTACACTTGGTAGGCCACCCTGTACCTGATGTTAGAGTTACTTGCTTTTCTTGAAGAAAAAATTCAGAAATGATCACTTGTATTTACTCCAAGAGCAGCTGAGCTGTGGGAAATGTTTTGTTCTCTATAAATACATTTCTTTGCTATATAGCATTGTGATATCTAACTTCTATTCTTGGCCTCTGAATGCCCTTGTGTGTGCACTCAGCGCACTGTATGCCAAACAAAGGAGAGTTCTGTAAGCACGATGGCTGCAGGGAGCATTTCTGCTGCACTCCAGCCAGTGCCCTGGTTTAAAAGAGCCGCTGCTCAGGAGGCTATACCAGTGTCCTAGCAAGCCTCTCAAGGTTAATTCACACAGAAGGAAATGTAATTATTTATTTCAATATTGTTCATTTGATTAGGAAAATATCTCAAATTCAGTTCTCTACCTCATCTTTAACTTTTTTCCACCTGCAAGTCAAATTATGGGAACAATGCAAGGAAGGAAGGAAGGAAGATATTTTTGTACAGTTAATGAAACAGACCTGGTTTGGAAATAATGAAGAACTACTTCTTCATATTAAAGCTAATTATATTGTGATACAATCTTCCTAAGGTAGCAATACAGTTGAATCATCACTGATTGTATTCACTGCTTATGTATTTTCTAAAGGAAGCAGTAATGTGTTATGGAGCAGATGACTGACAATCTTTTTCACTTCTGGTGACCATCATTGTGATAATTTTAGATGGACACAAAAGGCATACCTACATTTGTAGGATACTCTCTAAACATGTCTCTTGTAACTTAGTGCTGACTGTTAGCTTCCATAACAGTACTAAGAATGAGCAGAGATGAGCTGGAGCTTTTAGGTAAGCTTATTATTTCACGAAGGCTTTTGTTCTTTATCAGACAATTGTACCTACCCTTTTCCTGTGCTCTTCGTACTTTGCTTTGTCCCATTTTAGCTGAAGATATTTACTGCTACAAGGTAAAACGGACTGGTAGGCTTGATGCATCTTACACAAAGTGAAACATCTCCGAGTCTGGGCTTTGGGGAAAAAAAAAAAAGAAAAGAAAAGCATGAGTAATATCAGCCTGAGCCTTCCTAAAGCAAAGCCCTGGAGACTTGTGGTATGTTTGTAGCCAGTCACATGATGGTTGTCATGGTATTCTGCTAAGAAAAAGAATGAATAGCTGGTGGTAGCATTTCAAACAATACATTTAACGACTAGCAAACAAGAACTGAACCTTGCAGCAAAGCATTCCAAAGAGTATTTTATTTATATATAAAATAGATCACCAATTATACTTCACTAGCCAGACCTGCCTCCTGCTAGTTAAGGAAAAACAAGGAGTAAGATATTAATAATGCTTCATACAGCTCTGTAAATAAGCAGAGTACTGTATAGTAGGCTATCTTTCCTGAGCTCTTAATTGGAAGGTATGCCTCAGTTAATGCAATGAGCAAACCCACAGTGTGAGGTGTCATTTCTGCACTGCAATAACTTGTTTAAAACATTATTTTTTTCATCTGTAAGTATGCACGTTGCAAAAGCCACAGCAAAAGAATCCACAGTGTTTATAGCAAAACATTTCTGTTTTTTAATAGCCTCTTTAACTTTCTTTGTCCATGTGCTGTCTGATGGCTGTTGAGTTACTGAAAGCTCAAACAGGCCTGCAAAAGTCAGTTATTTACAAACGTGACCATTGGCTCTCACACAGGGCTGTCTTGAATTTCAGGCTTCACTGGTGATGTTCAGCAGGGAGCCAAGAGGGCAAAGATGTTTCCTCGGGCCCATACAAAAATGGAAAAGCTACTTCTGCTCCTTCAGCTCAGCTTGGTCTCCCCAGAGCTGGGCCTCAGCAGACAGTTTGCTAGAGGTTTGGTTGAGCACGCCAAACTTCCCTCGCTAGAGCTGCTCTGTGCCAGGATGGAGAAGGAACGGCCCAC
Source organism: Gallus gallus (assembly GCF_016699485.2). Classification (NCBI taxonomy): domain Eukaryota; kingdom Metazoa; phylum Chordata; class Aves; order Galliformes; family Phasianidae; genus Gallus; species Gallus gallus. Next base: position 137,005,085 of record NC_052532.1, read on the forward strand.
TTGAGCACAGGGCTCTTTGTATTGGTCATCTTAAAGTGCTTTGTGTGGGTGCAGGGAAATGGCAACACCTCCATCATCTTGCTGTCCAAGGCAGCTATCACTGCAGAACTGGGCCTAGCACTCTCTTGAACCTACATCTTGATTAACTTATCATAGAATCATAGAATCACAGAATGGCTTGGGGTGGAAGGGGCCTCAAAAATCATCTACTTGCCATAGGCAGGGCTGCCTCCCACCAGCTCAGGCTGCTCAGGGCCCCATCCGATGTGGCCTTTGAATGCCTTCAGGGATAGGGCACCACAGCTTCTCTGGGCAACTTCTGTGTTTGTTTCTTAAACCTAGTGTGAAATGGTGCTTAAACAACAGGAGTAGACATAAGATTAAAACTTTGATGCATACTAATTTTGATCTGTAAAACAATTATTTTCAGACAAATGATGAGAGGATTTAAAGAGTGTTTTCTTCCAACTGCTGGGGCTTTTATTATTTTCTGTAATGTAACGTTATGTAACAGAAAGATATGGAGACTATCAATACAAATACCAAGGCATAGAAAGCTGAAATACATTTCTTCAAATGTGTATGAAATCTAATGCATAATAATACAACACTATATTTTGCTCTTGAATGAGTAGAAGTGCTTAGACCCTCATTTGCTTAGCAGGGTCTCAGACTCTGTCTTTTAAATGCTTCGTGTGTAATCGAGAGATGCAAAGGACACCAAATCCAAAAAAATCCAAAGGATTATCTTAACTGGTTTTGATGAATCCCTTAAAAAAATAAGGAAACGTCCCTAATGTTGATGGCAACATGGCCTGCCAAGAGCTCCCTACTGCTTCAGAATTATGGTTTGTGATAGAAGGCATCATGAACAAACCAAAGGACTGGAGCTGCTATCTCTACAACGTGAAGCAGATATTCATGAAACATTTGTTCTGTAGATCACTCGATTGTATTAAGTAATATTCATGGCAATTTCTATGTTATGTGCAGACAGACTTGCATATGATTTCTCCAAAGAACAGACAAAAAATAAGTAGGTGTTGAACATGAGATTTTTGCAAAAAAAAAAAAGTTTTTGAGTATATAACAAGAAAAGATATGTAGATGTGCAGCTTTCACACAAAGCAGAAAGAACTGTGCATCCTGCAGCATAGAAGAAATGTGGTCAATAGCGCTGCCTCTTTAATACAGTAAGCTCAGAATGTGCTCACTTCCTGATACCTCAGCACCTAAGGCTCTCGTAGGTTTCTGGGTTTCTCTTTTGATCTCTTGTTTTAAATATTGATCTGATTTTTGTTCATACAAAACATAGGGCTGTGAGCTCTGCAGGGTGGTGCTGGTGCTAGGAAATGGAAGCTTGAGTGAGCTCCCCCTTGGATTCGGCTGCAAGGTTAATGAGTTGCTGGCCCTTCCTCTTCCACCATCTTTGCAGAAGAAGTGAGCTGGCTCTGGCACTGCCAGTTGCAGCAGCTGCTTATGTTTATGGCCAGATACTGAAAAAGTCTTTGGAGGTAATGTTGTTCACTATGAACAAAATCCCATTTCACGCTATTTGCTTTTGCTTTTAACTTTGTATATATAGTAGGAAAAGATAAGAAGCTGAATATACATTTTCTGAAGTTTAAATGTTTTCTGCATGTTTGAAGAGGACAATAAGATTTTTTGTTAGTAGCTTTCCTGGTTGTTCTACAGTCATGACAATTCCTCCCTTTACTTTATGAAGCGTCTTAACGTGACCAACTCTGAGCACTTGAACAGACTGAGCTGCATGACTGAGGCCAGTTGTGGGTGTGCTTGAGGATCATACCCAGTCTCCTTTCATTCACTGCCTTTCCCTGGATAAGCATTTGGAGATGCTGAGAGGAGCCAAAATGTTCTTCTGCCAGTTCAGTCTGTTACATGATAGGATCCAAAGCTGTGACTTTGACCCTGCAAAGGCACACGCTTATCATGTAACTCAAAAGCAAAGCACCCGGCCGAGGGGCTGAGGAGTCCGTCTACAGTCAGGGGGATAAAAAAAGCAACTGGAAAAAGCTGCTGGGGTGAGAGGGCACGCTCTGTCCCTGTGTGCAGTGTACCTGGACACTTCTATCTAAGGGCTGAGTGCTGTCGTGCCGAAGGAGGGGTTGGGAGGGCCGGGGAACCTGCTACTGTACTAAGCAGATTTGCCAGATGCTTCCTTTGTGCTTGACCCTTTATGGAAGCTTTGAGCAGGCATTAATTTTTGGTTGGGAAGAAAAAAAATTGTTTCCCACTTATTGTCTGAGAAATTGAGTGGAGGGAAGGGGGGTGGGAAGAGAGGAAGAAGAATGGAAAAACACTGCTGTAATTAAAATAAGGTTTATATATATACATATATATATATATATAGAACATTGGTGAATACATACATGATTTTAACTCTTTGGACAATATTCAACATCTACATCCAAAATGCCAGATAGTGTGGTGCTTACAGCTGGAGACTGATTTTTACACAGTCTGATAGTGATAGGACAAGGGGAGATAGTATTAAGCCAATAGAAGAAAGATTTAGATTAGATTTTTTTTCCTTGAGAGGGCAGTGAGGCGCTGGCACAGACTGCATAGAGAGGCTGTGAGTGCCCCATCCCTGGAGGCACTCAAGGCCAGGTTGGATGAGGCCCTGGGCAACCTGAGCTGGTGGGGGGCAGCCCTGCCCTTGGCAGAGGGTTGGAATTGGATGGGCTATCAACCCTTCCAATGCAAATAATTCCATGATTCTGGCTGAAAACCAATGCCAACAGAAACACCGCTTGGTATGTGTGCGGGTGGGTGCATGCTGGCATGCATGCGCTGCAGCGATGGGCTGTGGTTAATGCTCACTGTGTGAGTATCGCTGCTGTGGAGCAGCCTGCTCAGACTTGTGTTGCTCTGCCCAGTGGTGTGTGCAGGAGAGCAGATGCCAGCATTAATCCTTACTAACGTGCATTGCGCTGCATTTTAGATTTTGCTGTAAATCACTCGGTAGTGCTTTCAGGGCTTACGCTACTTCTTCCTGTTCTAAACATCTAACTGCTTTAGTTAGTGGAGAAAGTTAATTAATCATAATTTTGTTAGATGCTGGGATGTGAGTATTATCAGAGAGAGTGTTTTTCTTGTCTTTCATTCTCCACTCCATCCCACAGACCCAGATAACCTTCAAAAATCACTTGCACGACCAGAACCGCTGGTCTCACCTGCATGTCCTGCCAGCCTCATCCATGCAAGGCCCAGGGGAAAGCAGGTCCTGCAGTGCTGCTTTAGATTCACCCTCTGGCTTTCTTGGATTCTTTGCTCTGGTTTACTGGCACCGAGGCAGCAAGTTGCAAGGGTCTGAGTTCTGAGAAATACCGCCTCCACATCCAAACCTCTCTCTTTTAGTTTTGTTTTTGAGTGAGAGCAGATGTCTTGGACATGCAGGTTTTGTTCCTCTGAAGGGTTTTGAGGGACAGCCATAATGGCAGAATGGCCCATCTCTTCAAGCGAAGGTCAAAGCCAGTGTGGTTAAGAGGATAAATCCCCTGTGATCCACTATGGCAGCGCTATGCCAGTTTGGCAGTAGTTGCATGTTTTAATTTCAGTTTATATATCCTGTTTTCTGGTCAAGTACAGGCAAATAACATTACTCTCTGCAGATTCAGTTCCTATTTGCTTAAATGGTGTCACAATATGGTTTCTGTGTGAATGCACAAAGAGCCCCTCATGTGCAAATCAAACTTTCCCCCTGGGTGCAAGAGGGATACACTCTCGTCTATGAGGAGGATATTTTGCTCTTTGATATCTGTGCTTGCGTGATGAGTGACCAGAGCTTGCATCTGTGGAACTAAGTTGAGATATCACAGCTATTTCCAGCAGGTGGCAGATGATAATCGTGCTCGTAACCGAATCTGGGTACAAATGATGTGTTTTCCAGACCGTTGACTCAGATATTTACTTAAATATACACATTATATAGTAGCTATAAATGTGTTTCCAACATCAATAAAATAAGATTGCATAATTGGAGCAGATTAGTAGTTGCCCATGATAATATGTAATTAAATGCTTGGGAATCAAGTGTGGTATGATTTATTTATTTTTTAATTCAGCTTTGATTTTATTTTTTATCTCACAGATCGGAGAAATTGCTTCTATTCCAAAAACTTCCAAATAACCATCTGGCTAATTGTGTTTCACGGTATAAGATTATCTTTGCTCACGCACTGCGATGGGAGAGAGCTCCTCCATGCAGTCATGCCTGGATAATTAGCCACTGCTTGAAAAAATCAGTCTTAAAGCATGGTGCCAAATTGTGCTGCATTGTCTTTCTTAGGCAGCACCTTGCCAACAGAGTTCCTTGTGCAAGTGGTCCTACTGACTGAGTGAGGTATGTTTCCATTTAGCAGTCCCTAATGAGGACCGGATTTTGCTCCTTTTGCCCTTGTTGGATGTTACTCATGCCCATGACTAATCCCAGAGAGCTGAATGGAAGCTATTCACCAAGGAGAGCGAGCCTGGCGTTCACATGCTGACCCGCCAGTGTTGACTTCAATGGGAAATGGGATTTTTGACCAAATAGAGGACAACAGGATCTGACCCACAGTAAATGTGTGACTACATGGAAAAGTCTATTAAAAGCTTAGAGCCTCATGTGGGATAGCTGTGTTACTCACGGTGCTGGTTACGCATAAGTCATGCAGAGCTTCTCCAAATTGATGTAAACTTTATAGCATCTGTCATATATCTTTCCTATACTGCAAAACTGGGACATGTCTGGGAGGCCGAAGAAGTGTTTGCTTTATGGGTGTTTTCAGGTAGGTGCTGGTAGTGTAATCTCTGTGGCTTCCCCCTGGGCACTGTACTGCTCCCTGATGGTGGTGGGAGGGAAAAGCTGCAGTATGAACTATCCAAAGGGTCCTCTTGGAAGAGATACTTCTGGCCCTGCTAAATTAAGGGAATTTGAAGCTTTGCCTTACAGTTGGAGAATAAGGATAGAGCCTTGTGTTGTCCAATTAATTCTCATCCAGAACAGACTGTAAATGAACAGGTGACATTAAAAAAAAAGAAAAAAGAAAGTGATGATTATGGCTACCCATATGCAATGACTTGTGAAATAGGAACATTTATATGCTTGTTTGCGTAACCACATATTTATTGTAAACAGCAGTACCCAGTATTTTAAGACAAGGCAGGAAGTCCCACTGCTGCTCAGTTTTTCTTTCTCAGGATTATTTGCTGCTTTCACTTACTTACAGCAGGTCCACAAAAAGCTGATGTAGGAGAGATGAGAATGGATGCAAACCTACTAAACTGTAGTAAAACTCACCACATTTCATTCTTGTATGAAACCACTGTGGGTTTTTTTCTTTTTTTCTTTCCCTGTAAGATTTTAATGCAATTTCATTACGTTATAATCTTTTATAGAAGAATAAAGGGATTTGTTCCTTTATAGGAAATAAAAGCGTATAGGCTCAAGTAAAGCAGATATAAGCCAGGACACAGTGCTTCTACAAGTTTAACTTGAAGGTATTTCATGTTGGTAAATTTCATCAGGATACTGAATGTTCTGTGCTAGCTGGCTGTAGTGACTTGGATTTTAACACAGTTTCAGTTTTTAGAAGGACATCAGGCTGACAGATTTTTAGAAGTGATGAGCAAGAAGTGAAAGAGCAAATTGTTCTTTTAAAAACCAATTTAAAAACATACCACATGTAAATGAATTGTCCTGGCTCCCCTATTGTAACAACCAGTTCTCACTGGCCCCTTTTTCCTGTAATTAAAGCCATTTTCTTTCCCTCTCCTGGCCTCTTCCTGGCCCAGCGTTGCAGCAACAACCAGCAAAAATGGGAGTTTTTTTTGCAAAGACAGGTGGTAGGAACAATAGGTAGACATGCTTCTCTTCCAGCACCCAGCAACCACAGTGGAGATCGTTGCTTTCTTTAAGTGTGGTAACTGCAGCGTGAACCCCAGTTTTCCTGCTTCTAATGCACTGATCTACTATCTGTACTTCTATCCTGAGTGTATGCAACGTATGTGTATATACATGGTGCGCACACAGAGCTCAGTAACAGCCATCTCAGTAATGCCTGCTCTTTCCCGTGTTTCCCCTTCAATTAAACTTTGTCCCTTCTGTACTTGTGTGAAATCTGTTATTTCTTGTTGTCACTTGCTCGCTCCCTTGGCCACATTTTGCTGACAAAACCTTCTCATCATTCCCTTCCCTTCCCTCTTTCATTTCGCGTAATGGCCAAAGTGTTTCTCTTTGCCAGACTGACCATACAGGCTGTTTCTTTAGCCTCTCTTCATTCCTCTGTAGTTATGTCAGATGCAAACTCCTAATTGCAGAGATGCAGGTAATCCCAGGCTAATTCTTAATTTCCTCCTTCTGTAGGTTCATTATATTTCTGCCATACTTCAGTATGTATGAGGCCTGGGGGGAGGACTGAAGCACTTTCCTGACCAGTTGATTCTAAGACTTCTGGAGCACATTTTATTTTATTTTTTAACTTAATCCCCCCCAAATCAGCAGGATGTTCAGTGTCATTAACACGCTCAGTAGAATGTTAGGAATTGCCAGAAAAGGAAAACAGACCAAAGAAAAGAAAAGTCATCGTGTCATTACATCCATTGGTGGTGTCCTCCTATTTGAATACTTGTTTCCTTCTTGCTCTCTGCACCTTCAGGATTGAGAACTATAGTGAAAGAAACAGAAGATGATCAGAGGCTTCTGTACAAGAAAAATAACTAGGCTTTCAGGTCAGGGAAGAAGTGTTGGGGATGGAAAGGAAGTATAAAATGGCCTACAAGCTCGTGACAGCCGCAGGCAATTATAAATGACTTGGTTATTGGCCAACACTTAAACACACAGAGAAGAATCTTTTCATGCAATTCATAGCTAAAGCTTGTATTGGGAAGGGAAAAACTATGAAAGGGTTAAAAAAGTGATCCTATCCACTCACTAGAAAAGCTCTCTCAAGAGCCACTAACATAAATACACAGCAACAAGCTTTAGATGAAGAAATGGCTTATCTGTAGGTTACTGCAAGCTAGGTAATTATGCTGAAAGACATTACTTGTCCAGTTCCTACACCACATTGTGAAGCGTCTGCTAATGCACACCTGAAGTCTGAGGACACTGAGCTAGGCAAAAGTCTTCTGATGCAGCTCCTTATGTGACGTGGTCCTTGCAAAGCAGCCTGGCTGTCTATAGTTAGGTGTCCGACAGCATGGAGCACCTTGGTCTGTGCTGCACAGAATTGCAATGGTTTCTCCAGCTTTCTCCAGTATCACAGAATCACAGAATTGTAGAGGTTGGAAGGGACCTCTAGAGATCATTGAGTCCAGCCCCCCTGCAAAGCAGGCTCCCTACGGCAGGCTGCACAGGTAGGTAGGCATCCAGGTGGGTCTCGAGTATCTCCAGAGATGGAGAACCCACAGCCCCCTGGGCAGCCTGCTGCAGTGCTCCCTCACTGTGAAGTATGCTTGCAGTATGCTTGCCATGCTGGCAGCTCTTTAGTCTTTGAGATGTTTTGGTGGTTGTTTTTTTTTTTTTTTTTTTTCCTGATTAAAATAATCTGTAGTGATCTTTCAGATTAAAATGATTTCTATAGCATAACACAGATGTACGGCATAAAACATTCACAAAAGCAAGGGAGTTGCCACCTCAGTTATGGGAAATCATTTACGGGCAAATGAATTGCACATACATTTCCCTCAGATTGTTTAGCAACTCGGGGGCATAATTGAGAGTAGATTCATGATATCTCCATTAGCCTCTCTATTAATTATGCACTTTATTTTCTCTCTATTTCCTGAGCACTTTATCTTTTCCCTTAAAGGACAATGTCCCTGGTGAGGTTTACTTGTTTGTTTGTTTTAATCTTCCGTTCTTCCCTCCCCCCCCCCCTTTCTTTTTTTTTTCCCCATTTCATCTTGTTTTGAATTACATTTGCTCATGCACATTACAGGCAGATCTGCTATAAGCCTTTTTCTTTCTGGGGCTCACGATAAGAAGAACCTACGCAAATGTTAAGAAGCAGTAATACCACATAGATATAGGTAGCAACTCTGTGGTACCCAGAGGGCAGCGGGCTCACATTTTGTTAGTTTCTTGCATAATGCAAAAGGAGATTAGAAAGCTTCTTATATTCTCTTTCCTCCCCAGAGAAAGCTATCATGGATATCAAGAGAGGAAATGATTTTCTTGCCTGGCACAAATGAGTCACAGAAAATGACCTTCTTTGTAGTCTAATTTAGACCCAAGAATCCTCTGAAGAGCTGGTAATATAAACCCATATGGCCTGGATGAACAGAAGTTGGAAGAGATGTTGTCATTAACAGACTCGTTCGTGTCTTAAAAAGCAGCATTTCACTTTGCCTGGATTTTTTTTTGATCAGAATGCCAGCAGCTGCAAACCTCATGTTGCATGCACATGTTATCTGTAATACACAGATATATGTGATATGTTGGTGTTGAGGTTTCGTTTCAACAATGGAGATATTGAGAAAGCAATGCACATTCCTCGGCTGCGTCTTATAATGCATTTAACATCTTTAAAAATACATATTCATGCAGTTTTTAAGCACTGATTTCATTTACACTGTTGGACTACGCAGCATGTAGATTTGGAGACAGATGTTTGTTACCGAGGAAGCAAAGAGCTTTTAGCTTCATGTCAAGAAAATAGAGACAACACAAAACAAACTAACACGCTGATACACAGAAGCACTCTCAGAGAGCTTCAGCAGAAAAGGGCTGGTAGGAAACCTGAAGAGTAGCTGGGCAGCACAATAGACCAGAAGTAACAATATGTGGATTCTTATGTGAGGAAGCTAGATTATTCCACGGTGAAGAGGTTAAGAAGGCACCAGCCTTTTTTGTTTGTCTGTTTTTGTTTTGTTTAACTGTCTGTACTTTCTGAGCAGTGTTTTGTTTCCAGTGTTGATCTAGTCTGACTGCTGGTAATTGATTTTGTAGGCACCTTGATTGTTTCTTCTACAGCGAGGCACCGAAGTCGGTGGTGCTGGACTGTTTTAAAGCAAAGGCTGTCTTTACTGTATTTAATTTTGCCATAGCCTCCCCAGACATATCCATGCTAAAGCCAGGCCATTCTGAAAAGCAGCCTTTGTGCTGTCCCGGCGGTGAGCCTGGAGGTGTAGCCTCAGGTAAGCGCTAAAGCTCCCCAGACTGCCGCTGTGACCCAGACGCACATTTGGAGTGGGATGCTTTCTTTCCAGGTTGCATATAGTTATATTTATGAGCAAAGCATTTCAAAGTGTCTGAAGGACCTTTTGTTTTTCATAATAAACAAATGAGAGTCATGCCAGCTTTTTTTAACCAATACCCGTAAGAGAGTTGCAGGCAACACATAAGGTTGGAACATGAGGGGGCAACTGTCACAGCAGCAGGGTGAACCTAATTTCCTTCCTAATTTGCAGCTGGGTCCAAATTTGGAGAGGTAGGTTCTGACTGAAAATTGGGGTGCATAGATAGGAGTGCCATGGCTGTCTGAGAAGAGCACAGCTGCAAATTAAGAAGGATAGTCTGTTGAGCGTCAGCTGAGAGTAACTCTTACAGCAGCCAATGCTGGGAACAGAATTGATTTTTTTAATGACTATTTTGGGGTCAACTTTCAGCAGATGAGAAAAGCTTTGACTGGGAAATGAGGTCAATTGAAGTCTTTATGTCCCAAAGGCAAACACAGAAATCAAAGGGAAGTAAAATATTATGAAATATCTGTAGTATTTACAACAAGGAAACGGGTTTCTCCCTGGTCTTGTTGGGGAAGCTTTATCAGTTCCCAGTAACAGCATGTAGAAGTTTCATTATTGAATCACCATAAGGATACCTTCTTATTTATGTATGTATGTATGTATGTATGTATGTATGTAAGCTCAATTTGTGAGCTTGAGTGGGGTCAGCTTATAGGGATCCTGATAAGAGAGAGAGTGCATCCACTTGCTTATAGCTGAAAGTCCTTATTTCTGCCTGTGTGCAGCATCGTGCACAACACTTGTTTGCCGTTCTTCTTCAGTGAGGTGACTCAGTGGGCCTGTATTTATTTTGTGCAAATATGTTCAAGGTGTGCACATGTGTGGTGAAGGAGCAAAATCAACAAGCACAGTGTATACTTTTTCCTCTGTGAGCACATACAGACACATACAACGTGCATCCTCAAAACTTGTTCAACACATTCAGCATCTGAAAAGCCCAAATGGGCTGGCCGGTCTGGGTCAGCATCCTTCTTAAGCATCCTTGCCCAAGGAGGCTGTGGATGCCCCATCCCTGGAGGCATTCAAGGCCAGGCTGGATGTGGCTCTGGGCAGCCTGGTCTGGTGGTTGGTGACCCTGCACATAGCAGGGGGGTTGAAACTCGATGATCACTGTGGTCCTTTTCAACCCAGGCCATTCTGTGGTTCTGTGATTAAAATGGGAGCTCTGACTGGCATCCTTGCAGCTTCTGTTCGGGCTGTTGGTTGCGCTGGTTCTTGTCCAGCTGGAAAGCAGGGCAAAAATGGGGGAGATAGGGGGATTGTGAGAGGTGAAATTGGGGCTGTGGTGGGAAAATGGCAGAGGTTGTCAGGAGGGGTGTCACAGAGGATAGAGACCCAGCAGGCAGAGGTGCTCTGGTGCTTCCAGCGATCTGGAAGCGTGAGGGAGAACAGGCTGTATGTACAGGGTGGGTAGGAGTGGGATATGTAATGGAGGGCACATTGCTGGGAGGAGGGAGTTACAGAAGGGATGTCGGCAAGTGGAAGCCTGTGCTTTGTAAAACCCCATTCGGAATCTTGCACAGTCCTCTGTAGAACTTTGTGCCACGCTCTGGCAACGCGTTCGTGCGCTCCTCAGCCCCAGCAACCTGCAGACTTCGCGGTGCAGATGTAAGGACGTGGACTAGCAGTGCTGTTCTGCCGAACATGTGGGCTGCCGTGCCGCGGCTGCGTCCCGCCGGGGCCGCAACACGGCCTTCCCCGTTAAGGAGCGGCTCCCAGACAGAGGCCGCCCCCAGCGCCCCTTTCCCTCGGCTCTGCGGGGAGAAGGGTTTGAACACCGCTCCGTCTCTCCCTCACGCTGAGGCGCGGCCGCTCGCAACGGTCGCTCCACGCCGCAGCCTCTGCCAACTCCAGGGCGCAGCGGGGCGGTCCCTCGCCCCCCTGAAGTCCGGCGGGACGGGGGGAGGAGTGAGGGGGGGCGGCTGAGGCGCGGCTCCGCGGCAGAGCGCCCAACGCGCGCCGCGCTCCAGCTGTTGCGAAGCACCGCTGCTCTCCCTCCTCCTCCTCCTCCTCCCCCCCCCCCCCTCCCCCTGCAGGCAGCGGCTGCCGCCGGGTGCCCTCTGACCAATGAGGGGGCGGCGGCGGGGCGGGCGCTGCCAGCGCTAGGGGCGGGAGGCGGGCGCTGCGCCGCGCTCCGCTCTGCTCTGTTCCGTTCGGTGCTGGCTGGTGGCCCCGCTGCGAGCCGCACGCTGCCTGCTCGTCCGCAGCAAGGAGCTCGCTACCCCGGCACGGCACGGCCCGGCCCGGCACGGCCCAACCAGCGTCCGCGGCGGAGGAGCCCGAGCGCTGCCGAGCGGCGGCACCATGGCGGTGGAGGAAGAGGGGCTGCGGGTCTTCCAGAGCGTCAGGATTAAAATCGGTGAGGGCCGGGGGGCGGCTTGCGCGCTCCCTTCGGTCGGAAGTTTGAAGGCGGGCGGCGGGGCTCAGCTGGGGGAGCGGAGCCGGCGGCCGTGCCGGGGAGCGGGCGGCTGATGTCGGCTTGCGGCTTCTGGGAGAGCTCTGCCCCTGAGGGAAAGCCCCGCGGCCGTGCCGCCCCGCATCGGCGGGCGCGAGTGCGGGGCTGGGAGCTCCTCGGGCAGCAGAGGAGATGGGAGATGCTGGCAGCAGCGAGGGGCCGGGGAGCGCTCCGATCGGTGCCCGAAGTTGTCGCGCTGCTGACTCCAGTTACCGTAGTTCCTGCGGAACGAAGCGCTCGGTGCCCTCGCAGAACGGCAACGAGGGCTTTCGCTGCCTCGGATCGTGGGCGGCGGGTAGCGAAGCGGCGGGCTTCGCTCCTGCCCGCTGCCCCGCTTAGTCTCGCCGGCTGAAGGTCCGGGTGCGGAAGCGGCGCGGCGCGCTGAGGGCTGCAGCCGGCGCTGTGCTGGCATCCAGCAGGGGGCGGCGCTGAGCCCGCGCGGAGGGGACCGCTCTGCTCGGGGGACCGCGGCTGAAGGCGCCGCGATCGGCTGCCGCGGCGCTTCTGGGGGCTGGCGTTGGAAAGTTCAACGCTTCTCCGTTGCTGGCTGCCTCCGCTGGAGTTTGTCAGGAGAACGGAGGCGGCGGGAGTGGTTTGTGGTGGGTCGAGGGGGTAATTGTAACGGGCGAGCCTTGTAAAGCCGTTGTCATCTTGGAGCCTCCACCTGCGGTTCCTTCTAGGCTCGTAGGCTCACTGCAGAGGACACCAGTGAGTGGGTCAGGAAGGACGTGTCCCGGGACGCTGCCTTGGCCAGCTGTTCCCAACAGCAAATTCGTTTGTCTTTTAGCGGTTCCCACTCTCGAGTATCCCTCAGGTTGCTCTCCTCTTTAGTGACGGGAGGCTTTGGTAGGTCTTGTGACGGCTAAAGGGTAAGGCATCCAGGGGTGAAGGATACATAACTTCTTGGTTTGCTTCGATTTATCACACTCTAGGAGTGGTCAGGCTTACAGTCAATTTTGCTCTTTGGAAGACTGTTTTGTGGCCAAGTTTTGACTGATCTGACCAACTTCCAGATGTCCTCAGCTTGATTCTCCATTGCCTGTCGCCTGTTTGTTACAAATCAGGACCGGGGCACTGTTGCACAAGCGTGCTTGGTGTGAATCTGGTGAAACGCGGGGCTGATGCTTGGAAGAATCAGTGAAAACACACTGCTAGGTCAGCATGAAGCACCCATGGCTGCGTCCCTTTCTTAACAGAGAGGCCAGTGCAGCGTGGAGGCTTTGAGCTGTGCACAGGTTGGTAGCCTGGAAATGTTCACGTGTCCAAATGTAACGTAATGCTATGGCTGGATTTTGTGTTGTTTCCAAGGAGCTGTAGCTAAATGAAGCTGTTTTCTGTGTGTGCTGCTGTTATCAGTTCTTCTGGAACTGATTTGGATGGGGAATGACATCCCAGATCTTCTAAATGCTTCCCCTTTCTGAATAGTGCTCTTTTTAGTCTTGCTTGGATTTGTCTTCATCTGTTTGATCTACTGAAAGAGCGAACCCCTGAGCTGCTTAGGATCCCGTGTTTCCCTCATTCGGTTGCGTTACCACCAATGTGCCATTTCCCAAAACATTCTCCTTGAGATACTGAAGCCATGGACAAGCACCGTGAATGCTATCTGTTGCTGTGGGTAGCAGTGGTAGGGGGAATTGTTACTGTGCTGCCTCTTGTCCAATTTCTGATTTATTCTGTGGTTTCAAAGAACTCGGTGCCCGACTACTTCTGCTCACGTCTGTTGCAAACAAGTGACATACAGTGAAACGAAAATTGAAATGCGTGTGCTGATGACTGCACTCTTCAAATGTCTATTCAAAATTGATTTATTTTGGCTTTCCTGAACTGAAGCTGTTGTCCTCTTGTCTTTTTCTTTTCCTTAATAGAAAATTATTTTTACCGGAATCCCTTATGCATAAACAAAACAATGTGTCATGTAAGACTAAACAAACACTTCCTATAAGATTGCCACTTTGAGGAAGTGTGCAGTGCTGATATTTCCATGCGTCAGTGTTTCAAAACCTGAAAGGAAACAACAGAAGACTGTGTGGCTGACGATTGGCTGGAAAAACTACAAAGAGCCTGCTTCTGCTCGACAACATGACTTGTGTTGTGCCGTTAATAGTATTTAGTAAACATACTGTACCTAATTGCTCCCTTTTTCTCCTTAAATGGCATCAAATATTAAACGTTCAGCTGAAAAAATAAAAGCTCACATTCATCATTTCTGCTTTGGAAGGCTGCATCCTGGTTAGCGGAGAACTTTCTGGCAAGTTTTCCTTTGTGAAATTATTGAGTATCTAACAAAACCACTCACTTGTCTCCCTGTAAAGCAACAGGTGTTCCACGATTCCCAAAATCTAGTATTTGTGTCTCTGAGAGTATCGGGCTCCACTTGAAGATTGTGTGTTTCTAGCTGTAGCTAGGCTTGTTGTATAGGTTAAACCGTCCCGTGGCTTTGGGACAGTAATTGGGGCAGGGGAGTGCTGAATGTTACAGGAGTACCAGGGGCCCCAGTTTACTCAGTAGAACCCCTTTACTCACCGTTTGACCTCAGAGAACACAGTGGGCCACTCTCACAGTGCGAGTGCTGCTAGCAGTGTAAGGCATTCATGAAGCTCGTTTGAAATGGCCAGGAATGGACCTTGTGTAGTTACAGTTGTCAGGGACATGGCCTAACACGTGGGAGGCAGCATAGTCCAATGTGAGATCAGGGATTTGAAGCTGTGTAATTTTCCTGATAGAAGTTGGCTACTACCTCATGTGGGTTGGTACTGCATTCACAGCTTACCCCATCCTAAGGACAAAACCACTGCTTTTGAGGGCTCCAAAATCCCATTTACGTTGTGCCGATCCAGTTGGCTAGTTGAGGGCTGTTGATCTCTAGACTGTGCTGTCTACTTGACCCCTAACTTTGCTGTGCCTTCTTTGCTAACTCAAAGAGAGCTATGTAGTTTCAGATATTGTGAAAGGAATTGAACTTTTCTTTGGAAGCTGAGACTCTTAGGTGAAATCAGGGAACGAGTATTTGCTGAAGCGCTGCTATCCTACTGTTTAAGCGGGTTGGTTGCCAAGAGAAGGTATTTGTTGCCCTTCGATCACGAAACTTGATATGGAATAAATCAATGAGAGGAACATCCCCCTGCATTTCTGTGAGGGTATGGAAAACCTGTCTTGACTCTGACAAACTTGAGGTCCCCGTCAGTCAAATAATCTTAAGATTGATCAGGGAAATCCACTTTGCCTTGAGAAGATGTCCCTCTTAATGTTGTCTGTTGGGATTTACTGCCTTGTCTTAAGTGGTTACTCACGGAAGCAAGTAAGTGTGACTAAATATGCTCACCGCATAATACTATAAAAGGATTTATTCCCATTTTAAGTGGGGGATGAGGTTGTTCAGTAGGTATTTTTAGAAAAAGAGAATTTTTGCACACATGTCCTTTTATATATAGATTTATCTCATAGGAGATGATTATTTAGGAAACATAAAATCTCTTTTAGAAAATCGCCGACATCTTTATAATGTTTCAAAGTTAGTGGACCAAGAAGTTAAGAAAGGAAGAAGAGTTATTTGCATCTCACCCTGAAAATATTCAAGACTTCTCAGGATCGTTTCTGCACGTTGAAAGGTTATCGAGTGCAATTCAAACTCACGCTGCGTTGAAATGAAGTGGTAACTTATGCTATTATTAATTGTCACGCTGAAAGCTATTTAAGGCTCGAGTCTGACGGGCTGTGGAGGGTGCAGAATACATTATGCAGATTTTTCACCGCTGGTTTAATACTTCAAACTGAGCGGAGTTTGGTAGCTGTTGTGCTGGGTGTGCTGAATGGAGTGGAGCTGGGAGGGGTGCTGTTTGTAGAGAAGGGGATGCTGGGGCTGCCTGTGGGCTGTGACAGCTGGGGCTGGAGCAAGTGTGGGGGACAAGGTGCAGTTTCTCCAAGTAGGAGAAAGCAACTAAGGTAGCATTGGAAAATACTTCAGTGAACTTATTTTGTGCAGAAATAAAGGATGCTTGTCTTTGGGGCGGCCAGCCTGACATCAGATTATCCACAAATTAACTAATTAACTCTTTTTTTTTTTCTTTTTTTTAAAGGAGGAAATGATTCTATGTGAGGATGGAAGGCGGTGTGATTTGGCTTGTAGATTGCGTAGAGTTAAATTCTCATGAAGGGAACCATGAAACATCTGCTCAGAGCCTCTGATACCAGGAAGCACATTTTCTATTTTGTTTTTTTTCTTTTGAAACTAATACATTTGGAAAAAGTAATCTCTGCTGTGTGAGCTAATGGTGTTTTCTTGTCTTCTCATTGAGGTGATTATCTGCTGGTCAGAGTACCAAATGCTCTTACATGAGGGCGTTATGTAAGTGCTGGGTATCTTAGGTTCCTGGTTTTCCAGCAAATGCTTTTGAAAACTATTCATTGCGTTGGAACATTCCCCAAGTTTTTGTTTTGTTTTCTTTTTTAAAATGGATTGAAAACATATTCCTTAAATTACTGGGCTGAGTCGGTCCCAATATTAGCTTCTGTGCTACCTCGTCTTTGGTCCCTGATGCCTGATGCTCATCCGTGCTTGGCACGTGGCTTTGTGATACGCTAACACAAGTCAGTGGTTTGTGAAAAGTCATTCACTGCGCTCGTGCTCCCATTTAAGGGATGCTTCCCCATGCCTGAAAGGTTTTCATCCCAAAGCAAGATTAGAAAGCAGATGTAAGAGAGCAGCCTGCTGCTAAACTACCATTGATCTCATATGCTGGGTTAAAATTCTCAAAGGAGTTAGGCAGAGCAGACTGCAAATGGACCATCAGATATTCCCCCTGTACTTCCTCAATCTGCGGCTGATGGGGGACTGACAGATCTCCGTTGTAGGAGTCTGAATTGTGAGTAATTCTGTTGAAGGCAGTAGTTACACTTCTCTGAGAGCTGAATTAAATCTCTGAGTAGCTCACGTAGCGCTTTGTCTCTTGGGGAGAAGCAGAAGGATGAGGCAAAATCCACTTAGGGTTGTTACGGAGTACTTAATACCTTTAATTTTGTCACAATTCACTTGTGGGTAAATGCTCTGCAAACTGGTGTAGGGAGAATAAATCTTAGGGTTTTTGTGAGTGGAGGAAGAAGCTCAGAGTAAAAGATAGAAGATTACAGTTTGCTGGATATGGGGAAAGATGTAAATAGCAGACATCATTTCAGCCCAGCAAACGTTTAGCCACGGATATATGAAAGAAAAATGAATGTTTGCGTGCCAGTGGGCTATTAATGCATGTGAGGAGAAAGTCAAGCAAGGGATATACTAACAGTAGTTAAAAGGCGCAGTGTTGTGCCTTACTGTTACACTTTCAAACCTTCTGGTAAGCAGGGCTTTGGCTGTTTTGTGGTTGAGTCACAGAGTTTGAGGTACAGTCGGAGGTAGTAACAGTGTTTTATTAACCCCTAAAGCTGGTCACACACGTGCACATTCTGAATGGCTGGCTCAGCTTCTGGCTTTATCAACATCTATTAAAACTTAGGGAGGGCCGGTTCTTTCACAGGGCCTTCTTGGTTTCTTCAGCGTGGTGGACTGGTGACTGAATTTAGGATGCAACTAAAAGCTTTGTTTTGGAATAAAAACAAAACAAATCTAACTTCCTTCCTCCCCCTTCCTAACCTCTACCAAGGGAAAGCAACTTCCCTGAAACTTCATGTGTTGTTTTCCTCCTATAGAAGAACTTTCTAGGTGAAAGTTGTCGCAAAATGAAATGTGAATCTTTAAGATTAGATAAAGAACTGGATTTGCCTTTCTCTGTTTTCATTTCTCAGAATGGTTAGTGGATCGTTACCAAGTGTTAGATGTGTTACAGATTCGTTGGAGATTCAGGGGGATTTGAGGCTTTTTTTTCCCCCCCTCTTTACTGTGTGAGAAGAGAAGAAAGTGTCGGATATCTGGAGTTTTTTGAGGTCTTCTGAGGAAAGAGCAAAAACATGGAAGCCTTACAGCCTAGTCTGAACCCCTTTCCTTCTCACTTAGGTTGGGAGTGCTGCTCTGCAGTTGTACATTCCAGACCTCGGATGTTTCACCTTTTTCTTTCTGTCCGGAGACTGCATTGCTGGTCATTCCCTCTCCCAGCAGGAGCACCAGGGCAAAATGAAGAGCTCTTCATGAGCCCAACAGCCGTATGTTGCTGTTCCCTACTTGCTGAGGTGTCTAACTGTGTGACTCCCTGCAGTACCCGGAAAGGATGACTAGTGTGTAATGGGGAATTGCAGCAGTGGGAAAGGGGAGGCGGGTTCACGTGTGTGTCAATGACCGGTGGATTTGGGCAGGTAGCACTTGATGGCAATGTTCAATGTGTGTGTTGTTATACCTTACTTGTATATGCCTGTGGCAGGGGGATGAACAGTAGATGAAGCTTCTCAGATGAGCCATCTGCAACAAACTTGAGAAAAGCCTTGAAGTTCATTTGAAAAGAACAAATAATCTTCCCAATAGCGAGAAGAGGACTCATCTGATAACATAGGCCTGCATCCCGTAAGATGTAACCTTCAGTTTTCTTTTCATCTTTTACAATGACTTCGGGAGGAAACAGACTCGTGTTTGTCACTGCAGTTGTTACTCAAAGAGATTTCAAAATCCAGTTAGAAGAAGTCTGCCTTGCAAGGCCTGAGTTCGTGTTTCGAAAAGGGAACTTACAGCTCTGGAGATGTGGGGTTACACAGGGAGCAGAGAGATGGTTGAACTTGCAAACCAGCTCTTTTTCCCAGGGTTCTACCACTCCGATTGTTTTAATTTGTAGGCAGGGGGATAAAGTTGGAGTGAGTGATAACTGCTTTGTTTTTTGCAATTGACAAACGTAAATACCCATTCAGTTCCAATTCTGCAGAAGCTACATAATAGAAATGAGCTTTGTGGTCCTTGATTTTCCTTGCTTTTAAGTTTCAGTCGGCTTTCGTGTTCCAAGAACTGAGAAACTGGCAGCTTGAAATACTTTGCTTACAGTCGCGCTTCTGTTATGGCTGCTTATATAGAATTCCTGTGTTTAAAGAAGCAGCTCCAAAAACCCAGATGCTCTGACACTTGAGTTTTAAACTCTTTAGGAGAGAGGGGAAGAAGTTTATTTTTCCTACTGTTTCCAATTTCTTCCAAAAAGTATTTCTGTTTACAAATTGTTTACAGCTACTTAGTTTTGCTCAAGAAGCCTAGAAGCAAACAGTCAGTGGTAGCCTCTTACAAGGCTGCAGTTGATTCTTGCTTGTGTTTCCCAGCTGGTGTCAGAGTACATCTGGAATCTATGAAATTCCTTTCTTTGTTCCTCATTTCCTGTTCCATTCAGGGCTGCCCCGCAGCTTTCTGAAAGCTGTTTCTCTCAGTATCTTCTTCTGAGTTGTGTGTTCTAAAGCCTTTAGCGAGGTCCTAGGGGCAGTTACGTGTTCCCTGTGTTTATCAGCGGAATTGAAGCGTATCAGGAAGCTTCTAAGGTGCTTTGTTTCCAAATTTCAACGAGGAACAGTTTCAGTGACTTCTCTGGCAGTCGTTCAGCTTCCAAAATAGTAGGCAGGAGGGTGGTAGGAAGAGAAGGAAAATCTGCTCCGTAGTATAAAAGCTCCCTTTCTTCGCCCCTCTCTCTTTCCCCCTGGAACAATCGCTGGTCTGTGATACAAAATTAGATCTATTTTGCAGGCGACACAGAGTGTGACATTTTACAGTTGCTCTTAGATTTTGGCTGGAGAAGCCGGTGACTGCTGCAGGGCTCAAGAACGCAGCACTGGAAAACTGAGCTGTGGGTGTGTGACAAGGTGTGCGAGCGGCACGCACCCCAAACCAAAACAAGCCGCCCCTCAGCCCCGCAGTGCTTGAAGTAAGGATTCACCGGCGTGAGTTGCGTTGTTGCAGATAGCTAACAGTGACTGAGAGAGAGGGAATGCAGCAGTTGAACACAATTGCGCTTATTTTTGGCAAGGCTGTTCTGTTCTACCGACAAAACACCTAACAACAACAACAAAACAAGTGCTTTTATGACTGCTTTACGTCCTGAAAATACCCGAGTGGCTGGCCTGAGCCTTCCAGAGCAAATCAGAACCATAGAATGGCTTGGGTTGGAAGGGACCTCAAGGATCATCGAGCTCCAACCCCCCGGTGGCTGCTTCTTTGCTTGTTGTCACCTGCCAGCTGTGAGTGCTGCTGCTGAGATGGAGAGAAAAGCTGTTGCGTGCTGGCTGTGCTTATGAGGATGTGCAATGGCATCATGCCAGTTCAGAACCTTCACGAGACACCTGCCGTTCGATCTGGTTTGCATTAGGAGCATTGTTTCTCCTCTTCATCTTCACACTGGCTGTTGTCCCTTCCATTTCTGAATTGCACAATCTCGCTGAAGTGGCAGCTTTTTTCTTTTTCGTGAAGAACTTCACTATCGTAGAGATATTTGTCTTATTTTTAGTTGCCTCTTTTAATGCAATTTAGCGGAGAGAAGCGAGGAATGCTGGCACTGCGAGACCTGTCAGGTCTCTGGAGATTGCATTTTCATATCCGCTGACTCCAGTTGCTTTTTTGTCTTCTCTTGATTCTTTTTTTTTTTCCCAGAAACTGTATCATTGATTACAGGAAGAAGCTTGTAAATGCAGGTAGTTGTGCATTAGGTTTATTCATTAGTCTCATAAGAAAATCGGGGCTAGTGCTACTTGTTTCCCCTTAGAAATGCAAAAATAGTGGAAGAGCTATGAATCCAGCAGTTGTCTGAAATGCATCTTTCAGCAGAGCATATGGGGTACAGTATAAGATAGCATATCTCCTATTTTTAGGGTCCTTAAACCTCCTGCAATTATACAAAAGTAACAGTGCTGCTCAGCGCAGCTGAGAATTGAGTAGAAGCAAAGTTACTTTGCTCTGTGGGTGCTGATTGACTCTCACAGGTTGAGTTGAGCTCTGTTTTGGGAAGGCATACATCCTAGCAATTGTGCACCTGCTCCGCTTAAGTTGTAGAGGAGTTGTGCTCCCCTAAGGTTTATGCCCTGCTCTGACCATCGCTGAGGTCCTTCTCTTGATGTCTGCAGGTTCTCAGCAGCCTATGCCCAGTCTGGCTGTGGAGGCCTTCAGGCCTCCTGCTGTCCTGGGGCCTACCCTTGCTTGCCTCCCAAGATCCATGGAGTTGCATTTTGCCTCCCTGCGCATGGTGCTTGATCTCTAATGGTTGTGTAGGCATTCCCTAGTAGATAAGCAGAAGGTACTCATCAACTCTTGCTGCAAACCCTCTGAGATACGTTCCTCTTTGAAGATCTGTAGTCACGTTTTGTAGTGTAGGTATTTGAGATTCAGGGCTTTGGCTGATATTCCAGTGCCAAGTTGCTAAGGTACCTGAAGAGGCACATTTGGCATCTGTTGGCCCAAAGTTAAGGTAGGATTTGACCCCACCAGAATTTTTTTATTTCTACAGACATTTGTCTTGCCCTCTCTAGATTGTTTCAAGCAGTTCTATTTGCTACGTGCTGTTAGCCAACAGCTCTTGGCTATTCCACCTGACCGCTGTGAACACCAGAGTTTCCACTAGCTGCAGTGCAGGCCAGTCTGGGCACAATACTGTAGAAGAGGAGCTCCAGGGAATTGCTGCGGAACGGGCATTGCTGTAAGTGAGGAGAAAGGAAGTTGTGGTCACAAATCCAGCCTTGACCAGAGCCAGGTCTGATCCTTCTCGCTAGGAAGCAGAGAGCCAGGCTGGGGTGGTGCCTGGAAATTGGGGTTGCACGCAGGGTTGGAGGGAAGTAGATTGCAAGACAGTATAAGTGATATCCTATATTTGATTCCCCTCCTTACCATGGTAGGTTTTGTTTTGTTTTGTTTTTAGACCTACTAAGCAAAATTGCTTGAGGGGGAGAAAAACCCAATAAATGTCACATTTTTTATTCAGACCCACGCTCCTTCCTATCTGTTTCTTGAGTATTGAGGCAGGAGCTTTTGACAGGGAATTAAAAAGTGCTTGGGGGAATTTGGGATGTTGGGATGTGGCAAAATAACTTCAGTAAAAATGAAGCTCTAACAGGCTGATAATTAGTGTGTTTTGACACCTGCTTTTGTGACAGTGTTCCAGAAAGTTGTGGGTTTGAAAGTAAAAAATATTCAAGTGAATGACTGTATTAAATCAACTTCAGGACTGAATGTAACTGATCTCTGTAATAGTCTAGCTGGAAATGTCGCATATGCACTCATTACTGGAGTTTCACAGAGACGCCTACAACATATTTTGTGTGCATCTGGTAATGGGAGTCAGTAATCCTTCAGGTAACAGAAAATTTGTACCTCATTCTCTTGAATGTAGGCTTTTCTTTATTGTGCAAAGCGGATCTCTGGAATTGAGAGTGTGTTTTTCTCCTAATTTTATGAAGTCAAACTTGCCAAATCTTATTTTTCATTGTTTTGTGTCTCTTTGTGCTTTAAGGCAGGGCCCCTATTTCAGCAGTGCCATGCGCCCTGCGTTGGGAATCCCGTAGGAGCAAATGTGTAGAGGGACGTGGTGTAATGAGGACTATTGGCGATGGGTGGATGGTTGGACCGGGTGACCCTGTGGGTCTTTTCCAACCTTGGTGATTCTGTGATTCTAAATACTGTGCTTATCACACCAGGCACAATGCCAAATTGCGTTGGTTGGTAGCCCTGATGAAGTCTGTGCTCCTGGGCCCTAATTTGGTGCGCTGGAAACTGAGTGTGCTGAGCCTCTGTATCTGTAGGGGTAGCAGGGATGGGCTGAAGCCCACTCCCTCTGTGCTAGATTTTTTGCTTTGTGGTGCTTTGTTTGCTTGAATGATAGCTTTCTGTGGAGAACATGAGATTAATGCTAAAATAGGCCAGCATGGGATGAGGGTGATGGAAGTATAAAGCTGCAAAAGGTCACTTTGAGCCAGTGGGTTGGCTTTATTTTAATCAGGATTTCTATTTATTTATTTTTAACAGACATTCAAGTAAAATTATTGCAGCAAAAAAAGCTTATTATCAAGATCACGGTTAAGTGGTTTTTTGAAGTGTGGAACACTTAGTTGGGAATATGAATTGTGTTGTAGGGCTTTGAATTGGGAGTGCCTAGGGGAGACAGGGGAGGAGGTTGAGGTTTTTCTAAATCAGAAGTAACTGGAGAATATGCTGTTCCAAGTCTTCTGTGATATTGATGGTGTCTCTAAATGGTCTTTAGTTAGGATCTGATCAACGCTTTCTAGGCTTAGCTATAAACATTGTATTCACGCTGATGTTGGTTTGTAGTCTTCCCAGTTGTCCAGATGGTTCAGCTCCAGACACTCAAGGCAACTGACAGTAAGTGTGACCTGGCCCATTTTACATTCTTCTCAGGTGCTTATTTTTTTTTCCTAAGTTCATTTATTCCTTAATTAACCTTAATGAGTTTTTATAATAATTATTTGAAAGACAGCCTGATTTAGGATAGTCACTGAAACACACAGGTGCTGTTCTGCCTGTAAGACAGCAGTGTGGATTCTTGACTTATGTGAAGTCACAGAGTGGTTTGGGTTGGAAGGGAGCTCAAAGCCCACCCAGCCCCACTCCGTGCCATGGGCAGGGCTGCCCCCCACCAGCTCAGGCTGCCCAGGCTGATGGGTGCCCCATCCAACCTGGCCTTGAGCACCTCCAGGGATGGGGCACCACAGCTTCTCTGGGCAGCTGTGCCAGCGCCTCACCGCCCTCTGAGCATATATGACCTTATGATATTGGACATACATCATCATTCAAGCTTATGAGCCAATCTGTGGCCAGTATACAGAAAGAAGGGGTTTGCACTTCTGCTAAGCGTTGGTGAGCTTCCAAAGTCAAATACTTGAAACTGAGTGGTACCAGCATGAGGGTTGTCTAGTGGCCCCTTAGGCTGATGTCTGTGTGAACATGAAACTCCAGCTATGTGGGAATATATCTTACAAATTAAAAAAAAACACTGTGCTTCTTTAAGTCCATGCGATGGGAGGTACTTCGTGAGCAGTTCTGTATTCCGATCCTGCATTGAGATATGTGGCTTACCGTGCATCTGTCCCGTTCAAAACCTGCTCTGATAACACTTGTGATGAGCTCTTGTGTTGTCCTGCTTGGTGTGCTGTGGAGTTGAGTTCTGTTTCTGCCTTTTTTGAGTTTGAAGTGACCGTCTTAAGTGGGGAACAGGGTTGAAAAATGGTATCTACCGGGTATAGTGACAATTTAAGGCTAATTCTGGATTTTTCTACCTGCTTCTCCTCTCCCCTCATCCTAAGCCTGGCACACGCTCCCTGCACAGCTTACTTCAGCTGCCACAGTGACTGACTGGTGTTTTTGTGAATTGGACTTGGGGTTTCACCTCAGGTACCCCCAAGAAGAAAAGTGCTGACTCTACAAACACGTGAGACTGGGACATCACTGTTGTGCTTGGTGGTCCTCATTCTGCTTAGTCTGTTCCCTGTGCACCTTTCCCCTGCTGAGAAGTGAGGGGTGGGTGCCTCTCAGAGGGGGCTTCCAGCTGCAGGGGGAATGGAGCTGCTCTGGTCAAGCAGTGCACAGGGCAGCAAGAGCCCTCCTAGGGGATGGTACAGCAGAGTGCAGGGAGGATTTTGTTTCTCTGCCTGGCCAAGTCTTGTTTCCTTCCTTTTGAGATCCTGTTCTTGTCAATCTGCATTTTAATGCCTTCTGCGCCCTCCTGGACATCATAGGGTTCTTGCAGTCAAAGCCCTGCCTGGCATATTCACTGCTGGGGAAATGAAATGCAATACCAGAACAAATAGCTCCCCCAAGGATCAGAGAAGACCCCAATTTCTGTTTTCTGGCATTTATTCTTTTCTGTTCTAATTAAATCCCTATTTTAAAGCCTATTTTAAAGCACGGGGCTACCTAGCAGCTTTAGCATCTGCAGAAGGAGCTGACATCTCCTGAGTCGATGCAACTGCTTTAAGCTGAAATGCTTGAGGAGGGCAGGAGTTTAGTAGAAAACACTTGTAGTGACCATTTGGGTCTGGAGAATAGAAAGTAGGGAGGAAGCTATTATTAGGAAACCAGTACTAAATTGTTGCTTTCCCTTTTCTTCCCCTTGCGTACCTCTCTCCCTCCTGCAGCAGGACATGGTCAGATGCTTCCCATCCTTCTGCAAGTTTTCACTCCAGTTATCGCCTTCTGTAAGCTGACAGCGATGGGAATCCTAGCACTGTGCTACCACATAGAGGTACCCATCCAGGTGTATTGTTTTGTATGAGGGTAAGACTTGTACTGCAGCTTCTCTTCTACTTGTGTGGAGTCTGAACGGTGCAGAGAAGCCTGCCGTAGCCTTAATGACAAACCTGACTTCTAGCTGCTTACCTTTCTGAAGGGCCCCTGGTCACTTAGGGAGCAGGAGGCCCAGTGAGGCTTCTAGCAGTGCTTTGTCACACAGCTCCTTTTTCCCATTGGACTGCTCTGAGCTCAGGCAGCTGTGGATCACAACTGGCCTCAAGCTGAGGCTTTGGAGCCTGAGGGCTGGGGGAGAACGGGTGCTCAGGGCCCTGGGACCTCTGATGTTGCCGTAAGGGCTTGTCTGGGCCGGTGTTTCTCTAATAAAACTTTGCAGTTCCTCATCCTGGGGTAGCTGTGGTGGGAATCCTAAAGGGTGAAAAGAAGAAGTGCAGCTGCAATAACAGAGAACGGGGCTGCCTGTTTTGTAATGCTGACTGTGGCAATAAAACGCATCCTGTGTGCTGGGAGAGCCAACCTCCAACTGTGATTCTTGAAGTCGCTGTGACTTGCTTTGTGAGGAGAGTATTTCCACAGCTATTTGTGGTTAAGAGGGGGGTGTGGGAGGCACTGGCTATTAGGTAGCTATTGCTGCAGTATATAACGATGATTGCTAATTGGACTGTTGGGATGGAAAGAAAATAAATTCTCGTGAAGCCCCCCCTAACCTTTTGCAGCTGTGTTTTGTCCCTTTATGCATCTATTTGGCTAATAGCTAGCTCTCATTCTGTGACATTTTTAGTGATTTATTCTTCTTCCCTTTTTCTGTGGTTTGAAAACCATGTCCGATTTTGTGAAGTTTCTGGTGTGCATTCTTAACTTCTCCCTGGGCTGTGGCAAGCCCACTCTTACATCACATCAGCACCATTCTGTTGATTAGCTGAAGGGAACCATTAGCATCATGTTCCTTTTGTTTCCTTTCTCCTTTCCTCTCCCCTATCCCAGACAGAAAGTCCTAAGGACTTTTTAGACTTCCAGTGATACATCAGTAGGAGCTGTATTGAAGGAGCTCTTGCAAAAGGCAGAAGGGCTGTGTAGAGCTGCAAAAATAAGCTTCTCAGCTCAACCTGTGGTTCTACCGGGCTTGGGGTGAGACGGTTCTGTCTGCATGTGAGTTTCCTACTAATTGAGGGGATGGCGGTTTGTCCTGGTCCTTGTCATGCTCTGCTTCCACAGAAGGGTGAGCAATGACCAGTGCTTTATAGATAGACATGCGGGTGCCTCAGTCTTCCTCTTTAATTCTCCCCAGCTGAAAGCGTTAGAAGAACGAAGACTTTCAGTGTGAATTCAGTGTGAATCTTTTCTTTTTTTTTTTTTAAATGAGGTGAACGATAACTCATTGAAAGTGTTTTAAGTTGTAGTCTGAATGCCCATCGTGGAAGATTCACCTGTGTCTTAACGTGCACACAGAGTCTGCACTGTGCGAGTTCAGTAATTCCATGCAGCAACCATTGCTGTGTATGTAAAGTTATCTTGCTTGTGTAAGAGCAGGGTGATGACAGGGAATCAAGCTAAGCAAAGAAGTAAAAAGGGAGAGCAGTTGTGGGGGAAAGCTTTTCACAGTCACTGGACGAACAATGTGGAAGAGGATCTCACTAAACCAAGGAGCAGGGAGAGCGAATTCAAAATGTACAGGCAGTTATCACACATTCTCTCTCAGAGTGGCTTTCCTGTTACTTCTGGGGTTTATGAGAGCATTTTCACTGAAGGGCAGCACTGTTTGTGGCACTGCCTGGCTTGGATTAGGTACCCTGAGCTGAAGGGTGCATCGAGGAGGTGGAAGTGGAGAGAAGTTGAAAGGACACGCTTATCTGGTTAAGTGGCTTTTTCCTCCCTGCTGGGAAGACCACGGAGCTGTGCTATCTATTCAGCAGACATCTTCTGCTGGGTGTGAACTGTTTGTAATTTGCACTTCTGAGTGATAAGTGAGAGAGCTTTATTAGAGATAGCCCGTATGAAACAGGTAGTTGTCATCAGGCATCTCTAATGGGGATCTGTTAGGGGAGCAAAGGAATGAGGAAGGAAGCTTGTTGTGCCCCATCTCTTTTATTTTGAATGTAGGCTTGACTTACAACATTACCTCTGCTTCTAGAAGAAAACAACGCTGAGTCTGTGCTTAAAATTAGAAAGACAGCTTCTAATTTACAAAGCAGATCTTGGATAAAGGTGTTTACATCTACTTTGCATGAATGAAAGGGAGCGAGCGAAAGGCGAAAGGAAGAGGTGCCATTTAAACTGGTCTCAAAGTGGGACTGGAACTGGGGAATGGAAGTCACAACACCCCTTTGAGTTCTGCAGCTGGCAAACAAATAATGATTTGTCGTTTTTTACATTGTAATGTGGAATTGAGTCAAATTTGGCTAGGCACGCCAGCAGGAGTTACACAACTGGGTTGGAATGGCAGCCTGTGCTGGACAGAGGATATCCCGTGAATTTGAGAATGAAGCCTGTGGATGATAAATGCCAAGGCAGGAGTTAATTTAATACGCGCTTTCCATAAATAGAAGAAATTGATTCATACAGTCACAGCTAGGGAATACATGAGCATGTCTGTCTGAGACTTCGCTGTCTTACTTGAGATCACAAACACTGAATAAAACACTGATCAGGTTGCAAAATCTGATCATCTTCTGCCTCTGGAGTGTAGGCCAGAAAGACTAAGTGGTGCAGGAAGAAATGTCTTTGTTTCTGCCTTTCTTCTCTTCACTACTTGGATTTTAAACCTTCAGAAACTTAGGCTATTCTAGACGCTTCATACTTTCTTATGATCTAGTGCAGAAAGTGAAGATTACCATCATATGATATTTGATGTTGCTGGTAGAAGGAAAAACCCTCTGCTCTGTAGCTCAGTTAAAGCTGTATGCAAAAGCAGCAAAATAAGTTCTGTCAAAAATGAAATTGAAGTTGTTGAAATGTTAGCTGAACAAAGCTGCTGAGTTTAAAGTTGCTTGCAGGTTCTTCGGGGTTTTCATATAATATAATTCTGTATAATTTATACAATATATAAATATGTATCCTACATTATGATTACATAATTGTAGTATGTAATCACGCAGGTAATTATATACATGTAGTACACCTTGCTATTATATGCTATGTATAGTAAAATATATGTGCAGATTCATGTATTTATCTCCCTACCAGAAGCTCTGCACTTTTGAGGCGTACTGGCTAAAAATTACTGCAGTTAAACACTGTGTGGAAGAATCACAGAAATCATAGCTTGAGTTGTACTAGTAATGATACAGCCAAGCTTCCCCAGAGAGGAGTTTCGGATGATGGTTGTTTCTAAATGTGCTAGCCATCTGGAATGGTGTGTGTGGTGGGTTTTGTTTTGTTTTCTTTTTTCCTTAGGGTTGAATGTACACACACACAGCAGGCGTTATCTTTTGGGTGGATTTTGCTGTCACGGTAAAGCGAGTGTCTGATGGCTCTGGTTATTTAATTCTTGGTTTTCTTTAGGGAGGGTGCTGGGACAGGCAGTGAAGGCCCAGCTGCTGTGTTGGTGGAGAAGGAGAATAGAGTCATAGAGTCACAGAATTGCTCAGGTTGGAAAAGACCTTCGAGATCATCAAGACCAACCGCAACCTAACCGTACTACCCCAACTAACAACCCAGATGCAGGAGTAGCTCTGCACATCTTCACTGGGGTTTGAGAAGTGCTGGAACTGACAGATACCACTTTGTTTGCACAAACAAATTCCTCTGCCTGGTTGAAGGAAAAAAAAAAAAAGGCACAAGGTACAAGTTCTTCAGTGTATACCAAGCCAAGCAGTTATTTCTGAGATGCATTGTACCCACCAAATAGTGAACTGCAGTTGTGTTTCCTTTACCCAGTATACTTCCCATTTACTTCCCCAGTATATGCTACTGAGACTTACAACCTGGGCTGCTAGTACGGGGCTCCACTAAAACCACACCTAAGAGTGTCTGAGGGGGAAAAAACAATCTTTCACACTCCCCTAAACTCTGTTTCTTTACAGTGTGTGCTGAGAAGCACGGCTTCTTGTTCCTGTCCAAAGCTTTTTGCCTTACTCTTCAATTTGTCCTGTGGAAGGAGCAATCAGTTGGGTTTATTCACGGCTGCCTGTCAAGAAATACTGCTGTTTTGCTAGGAATTTTTAGAAACTTTCAAACAGTTGTTTCGACATGTGGTAGCTCAGTAATACGTGGTCTCCCCCAGCCTAAGTTTAAAATGTAATAGCAATGTATTTATAGTTTCTTCGGTTCTGCTCTTAAGGAATGCGTGTGAAATGCAGTTGTTGGGCTGCCAGACCGACGCAAATAAAATCCCCTCGTTATGTTCACAAGGATAATTAGGATGGCTTTAAATGTTTTTCATGCTGTTTTCCATTCTCATGAATCTCGATTGAAGTTGCAAATAAATACTGAAGAGAACACACCCATCTTTTCCACACCCATCTTAATGCTCCATAGGTGTTGGAGAGAGGTGATAAGCTACGTTCGGAGTGTTTTTGTAGGGAATCTAGAGCGACAGCTTTGTGATCTATGGTTCTATGCAGCCTGCAATTTTTTTTTCTCTGCAGTTCCATGTATTCTTTGTTCTGCCCTTGTTTTTAGTATGTTAATTATGCTATCAAGCTGTTATATATTCTACTAGCAAAATAACATTTGGCAGCAGCTTTTTTTTTTTTTTTAACTATCCCATTTGGAGATGCATGAGTGGAAGAAATCCTGTACAAGTGCCATGTTTTAGAGTTAATTTTTTAAAATTATCTAGCTCTTGTTATGTTGCCATCTGTTTTCCTCTAGCCTGAAGAGGAAACAGCTGTTGTGAATAATCTCAAGACAGTATTTTTAATAAAGTCTAATAGGTCTGCCTACCTTCGGCTTGCACGTGTAGCAGAATGAATAAATGCTCCATTTAGGAAGAAAATGTGGTTTTACGGTAGGAACTGCTCTGAGTTTTGGTTTGGCGGGGCAGCGATTCTGGTGCGTGTCCTCCAGAGTTGGGTTTGAGCTTAGCTGGAGAGCTCTGGGGAAACGGAGCACCCCGAGCTTGCAGCAGCTGCGTGCATGCAAAGGGCTGCGCTCTGCTGCTTCCGCCCCCTGGGCGCTGTGGTGGGGGCAGCTGGAGAGAAACTCAGGGAAAATACCATTCTGGGCAAAATGCTTCATTCTCAGATGGAGGATGAGTGCTGCTGGCAGTGAGTAGGATATGAGCGTGCTTGATGTGGCCAGCAGATGATTCCCTTGTGGGTTTTCTGGTTGTGTTTTAGTCTTCATTTTAGTAAGGAGGGAAGGATCTGAGGAAAGAGATGCTACGCAACGTAATGTACAGTCAAAGCGATGATTGTGATTCAGCTGAATTAAAGGGAAGACCGAATGAATGTAGACGAGTTGACTGTCAAAGTCATGTGAAATCATATTTAAATCAGCTTGTTTGAGCTTCAGCATTGCGGTATGAGCAAGACTCAGTATTGTTTCACACAGACAGGTTTCCTTCAGTGCTTCCTGTCTGAATATATAACTAGACTTGGAGACCTTTGCTGGATAGTTAGTTACTTGAAGTAAGAGGGCTCAGCAGTGAGGTGAGCGGTGGAGACTGACTGGCAGAGAGCATCAAGTGGTGGCCAGGTAGGGTGCAGTTGAAGTAAGAACGGGTGCTGGTTGATTTGGACCTGTTTATAAGTAGAGCAGCTTCTTGTTTTAGTGCTAACCTGAATAGGTTAGAAGCTTTGCTGTTTTTGAGTCTTTAGGTGACGGCATTATGAAGCAATGCCAGTAAGAATAGCCTTGAAAGTGAGCCTGTAGTCTTAAGTTGCTGTGAGACAGCAGCCTCGCATTTTTTTTCATGAGCACGCATACCATAAACCTGTTAGAAATGCATGTCTAATACCGTGTGGTCACACAAGCTCTTTATGTTCTGTCCCGTGTGCTGTCACTGCAGCCCTCCTCATGTGACAAGGCAGATATCTGTGGCGTGATTTCATTAGGAACTTCTGTGCTAGAGCTGATGGGCACAGAAGTTCTGTTCTGGCCAGATGTGCTCTGCAGCGTGAGCTCATGTAGCACACGTGAGGGTGTGAGGGCAAGATGGGTGAGTGCATCAGCTGCATGATGGTGGTGGCTTCAGGTGGCTGTGAAACTGCAGCATTATTGAAACAGGTGTGGAACGGCCTGCTGGATAACCCCCTTTTGGCTTTTTTGCCTTTTGGGGCGGAATGAGGGTTGGAATTCTGGCATGTAAAAGACTGCAATGCAATCTGATTTGCAGATCAGTTAATATTAAAAATTAGGTATAATACTAGCCTTTGAGATTTCCTGCCAATTTTATGCTGTTAAATAGCATTTGCTGTCTTTCTCGGGAGGAATATCCTCTATGTGCCAAGAACATACTATTACACGAACCCGTTCTGTTTTATTTGGCTTTCCAAGGAGAGAAATTCAGATTAATGCCTATGAAAACTCCCAAGGAAATACATAAATATCAGTGATCCAAAATGCTATCACCTAAGTGAATATACATAGCAATTTCCAAAGAGTGTTATTTTTGCTTATCTTTCGGAGCTTATCTTTGGTCAAATAGCAAACTTGGGTTTGTTCTCCCACACGCAGGAGTATCCTCTACTTCACTTGGGAGCTTGCAGCGGGAGTGCTTCAGTTTCAGAACAGGTTAGATCCGGAGCTAAGAAAAAAAAGGTAGTTTTCCTGTGCTGAAGGTTGTTAATATTCAGAAATAGCTTGCCTTCTGGAAGGGCAGCGGCTTGCTTCAGATCTGCTGACAGCAGAGCGGGGCTTATGGCTATTTCAGATATTACAGTGCTGCAGTGTTTAGAGTGAACTTAGACATAAGTTCATGATGGGAGCTGTTGGGATTGTGTCTGTGTTGTCCCGTGCTTCTGTTCTTTGTGCCTGTGCCCGTTAGCTTGGAGTCTCTGTGCCCCAGTGTTTGGTGCAGCACGCTCTGGGCGCCTTCCCATGAGGGGGAAGACAAATGCTCTTAAAGTGATTGCCGTCATGGAGCCTTTCTGGGCAGTTTGCATTCCAACTCCTATGTTACCTTTCTCATATCTGAATTGTTGTGCTTTGTACAGTAAAGCCTTTGGGAGCTATTTTCCCTCTCTGTACATGTAGCAGCGCTGCTAGGAGGTATATCCTGCCAGCAGTATTTCCTCTCTTGGTTACTGGGAGCCATTTGTCTGCCTCACTCTTTTGTTCAGAGGGTCCGAATGCTTTGTCTCCTCCCTCTCTGTGTTGGTAAATCCTAATTTGTGTCTGATATTTCTCTTCATGTGCTGTCACGTGAGTAGGCAGGAGGCTTCTGAGCCCCAGTGAGTATAGTTGATCTTTTCTCGCTGCACAGCAGCATCTGTTTGGTCGGGTTATCTTCACGAGCCTCTTTGTAGCTGGCCCTCACCTGCAGTTTCTGCAACGTGTTGTGCTGTTGCATTAGCAGATACTGTAATGCAGTTCTCCAGAGCAGTTAGGAACTCTGAGGAACTCAAGTTGTGTTTCGAATGTGAAGTGTTACAGAGGGAGGTATTTTGAGTACAGGAGTTAGCTGTCTGCCTTATTATGCACAAGCACAGATGGAGTCTGCAGCAGAGCTGGGATGGAGTCCAGATCTTTAACTGAAAGAGCGAACGTCTTGCTTGGGAATACAAACTTCTTGCACAGAAGAGCTCTGCTATGTGGTATCGCTTTGCAAAGACAAGTAGGGCCATTCCTGAAACTACGTGGGCATGAGTAAGGGGTTAACTGAAGTTGAACAGCTTTTAAGTCTTGGTGATTTTCCTAAAGAAGCATTGATCTTTTCTGTTAGCCTAATATCTGGTGTGTGCATCCCCATCCCCCAGCATTAAAAATACTCACTACGCATGCCCACGGGTTTGTGTCTACGGCCTCTAAGTCTGTTCTACCCTAAAAGGTAAAAATGGCATCTTTTTATCCAGCAAATAGCGTTTAGTTATGTATGCCTATTTGCATGCTTTAAGTTTTGCAGCTGCTTATTGTAAATGTCGGTGAGAAACTATCCTACTGTCAGTGAAAGTGTGTGATATAATCCAGAAGTCAGCTTCATCTTGCATGTGACTATCAGAAGCGTGCCCTGACTGCAGACTGTGATTCTTTCATGAGCTGTGAATTCACGTAGGGCTTTTGGGAAGTTGT
Source organism: Gallus gallus (assembly GCF_016699485.2). Taxonomy (NCBI): domain Eukaryota; kingdom Metazoa; phylum Chordata; class Aves; order Galliformes; family Phasianidae; genus Gallus; species Gallus gallus. Next base: position 137,038,102 of record NC_052532.1, read on the forward strand.
TTAAAGTTGAGTGGATATTGCACAGATACGACTTGGCCAATAGATGCTTATTAACACTGACTGTGTGAGTTCACCCTTTGAATAAGCGTGAAGGGCTTGTTGCTTTTGATTTTGGAGTCGATGCAAGCAGCATGTGGCAGGCAATGTTAGTGGTCAAACCATTGGCACTGAACAGCTGCGTCACCTCAAAACTGTGAAGCTGGATCTTGGTTTGACTGAGAAGAGCTTTTGGTGTTAGATTTATTAACTGAGATAAACGTCACATTTCTGTATCTATTTTGCATTTATATTTACACACCCTATCAAGTATTCTTTGCTTCCCCTTCCTTTTTTTTTTTTTGAAGTTGATTCCTGCCTTTTCATGGATGAACATTTGTTTGGGCTCAATCATTTTGAGAAGGAGCATCATCGACAGCCATGCAGATCTCGCTGCGGTTGGACCTTTGCTACTGAGGCTGTCAGAGCAGGTTTGTGCTGTGTTAGGCAGAGTTAGGAGCTAACGGTGCTATTATAAATATAGGAGTTTGACTACGTATTTCAGAGCAGTTGCCCGTTGTCCCTCTTGTACGTACTTCTTAATTCCTTCACTTCTGCATAAGTAGCTGAAGGCTGCTTTGTCACTCGCTGTAGGCATGCAATGCACTGAACGATCCCAGAGTGCTCTACAGACTGTACGTCTCGCTCACCCCTCCTCTGCGGCTCATACGAGTAACTGATAAACTGAAACTACGAGAAAATTAGGAAACTCATATTGATTGAGCTTCATTACGTTAATACTTTGCATAGCTTAAAAAAAGTAGGTCACTTTCCATTTTTAATATCCTGCTTTATACTTTGCATAAAAAGAACAACAGCCGGATTGTGCACATTCCGTGGAAAGTTATACATTTCTATGTAAATATGGATTTTAATCATATGAGTGTTTTTAGAAACTAGAGGGGAAAACTGTATTTTTGGCTGAGGTGCTTCTTGAAAATCTCAACAGCTCACACCAGTCACGTATTTATGTGCACACATCTGCACTAAGTAACTCCAGAACCCTGTGGTTTTGATCACTATTTTTAAAATAAATGATTATGCTCAGCTCAGCCTCTTCTTGCTTGTTTTTCTTCACTGCTGTGCCTGTGTTATCTGTCCTCGACGCTGAGGAGTGAAGAAGTAAACACTTTTTTCCTCTTCCCGCAGTTATTGAAGTTGGACGCTCTTGCGTTTGGTTCTCATCACAGTGCCTGCACAATGAGTCATTCGTTCTTGGTTTTGCTCCTCAGTCCGAGATTCATGTGATGCCGCTGCTCGCAGGGAGATCAGATTAGTCACAGTTTGAAATCTTGTTTAAAAAATGAATTGTACCGCAGGTCGATGCCTCGCTGACCGGTTGCGTGGTGGTTGGGTTTTTTTCCCTTTCCTTTCCTTGCCTCTGCTCGCTGGTTGAGATCAGCAGCATCGTTCTGTTGAGAAATGTATTTTAGTCCTGGTAACTGAGAGGTGATTGGAGTCCCACTGAGATTAGTGTATTGTTAAATTCAGGACTCTTGGAGTCAGCACTAATGCAGGTGAGTTCCTGGCAGTCCAATGTGCTGAAACAAATCAAGCTGAAAATTGAACTTGCTTCACTGTACTGCTGAGGAGAACAAAAAATACATTGCAATTGTGGCAGTGAACTTTGCGAAACATACGTAATTGTCTTGTTTTTAATGATAACAGTGTGAGGTCTTTATTAAGCTTGTAGTGGTACTGGAGAAAGAAACTCACACAGCAGAATTCCTGGTACCTGGAAATGTTTGATGGAGCTGAAATGGGATGGACATTGCAAATGATGCTAGGACGGTGTTGGCAGTTTCCAGCCCCTATTGTGAAACGTGCTATTATGAAGGCTCTGGAAGTTCTCTATTTTGACACGGTAAGATTTTATGGGTGCTGGTTTGCTGTGAGAAATAGGAGCCTGGAAGGCTAGCCGTGCAAAGAACGTGAGGCGGCTGATCAGAGAAGATCTGGGAGAACGCGTGTACTGCGTGGCTGCAAGCCCTTAGCCTGGGCAGGGCCGGCAGCTGGCTGTGCTCTCTGTCTAGTCAATGGACAGCAAGAGGAACTTCTTCAAATAGTAATTCGGAAAAACAAAACTGTGTTTGTGCTTTGAATCCTCTTAGGCGGAAGCCTGCGTGAACAGTAGGTGCTAATGCAGGCACCTAAATAGTGCACCACGTCGTACTGGGAGCAGTGTCTGCTTGTGCCTTGAAAGGCAGTAGGGGAGTATTGGAAGTTGCTGAAATGAAATAAATGCTGTCACAGTTCATAGATGAAAGCCTGAGAGGAAGGGAAGATGAATTAATGTTCCGCATTAAACTTTGATTATGGCTCTCTTGAACAGCAATATTTTCCATCTTTTAAGTTGTTAACAGTGTTTTGATAAGAAAAAGCTCATAAATCAGGCAGAGGTGCAGACCGATGAGGTAGAAAATGAGATTATGTACAGGAAGTTCAAGCAGGGATTCTTTTGTGTACATGGCTTTTTTGTAGAGTTCTGCTTCTGCCCTCAGTTTTCAGTTGAGTTTTTTAGCTACTGGACACTCGGGACTGTTGGAAGCATTCATTCACGGTGCTAGTCTTTCTGTCGTGCATCTGCTTCACAGAGAATGTAGTGGCTCAACAGACATTAAAAACAATTCAACTTTGGATGAACTTCGTGGGTGTGCACGAGCAGCTCATAGGGAATGCCCAGCTTCCAAAAGTCATTGGCACTTTTGAAAAATGCTCACCCTCTGGATGAGTCCCAACAAGCTCTGCTTCTTCTGGGGCTCTCTTTGAATCGCGCTCCCTTTTCTGTTTAACTGCTGAAATGAAATGAACCTGTGTTTCTTGGAAATTCATTTTGCCTCTGTTACACATGCAGATTCTGGAGGTGAATCTGATCTTGTATTTTGGCAGTTGTTTTTTTTGGTGCAGGGTGAGTATGTTGAGATAAAGCTTCAGCTGTAGTGAGTTGCTTTGTACGCTTTGAGATGGAGCTCTGACCCTGTGACTTGAGGTCAAGCAAGAACAACTGACTGCTTAGGTGGTATTCTTTTGCATGTTCATTTAATTTACCTGAAAGGTTCTCCCCTAAGGCATCACCATCCAGGAGACTGGGATTTTAGAGTAGGCTTTTTGTTTTTTTCACAGTTTTGCTTGACACCTACCAGCCAGTCCCACACACTGCACGAGACCTGTGGGTGGAACTGTACAGCTCATATTGAAAAGGAAGCAGGTACACTATGAGCTTGCAAGTCTGACATTTTCAAAGGCTTAAACTCGGGTTGATTCATACACGTGTATTTTAGACTTGTATGGACTTCAGCATTGTGAACAATGGGTGATGCTGGGAAAAGGGAAACAAATTGTTCCAGTACACTAGCTTGTAGGCAAAGGGCATTAATAATGCTTTTCAATTTGTATGAATCTGAAATAAACTATTTGAATATTTTGGAGAGTAGGCTGCAAAAATACTAAGAGATTAGCTGGATGTTATATGTATTATTCTTGTAAGGTGGGATGGTGTCATTGATTTATGAAAGAAAAGGTACTTTATTGAAGTCATGCCAAAACACACCAATTTTTCTTGAAGTATACTTAAGCTGGCAAAGCACTTCTGTCCTCTGAAAGCAAGAACCAGTTAGGAAATGGAGGAGATAGAATTACACAGAAATGTTTGCCCTTTGGAGATGAGTTACTGCATGAAGTTCTGTCAGAGCACTTGATCTTCATGCACAAGAACTCCCAGCGTGTCCCTGGGCCCCAGTAGACCCGATGGAAACTGCTGGTGGGCTTGCGAGGTGACAAAGGGCAGGTGACAGCCCAGCCTGGCAGAACCTTTGGAAGATGCCTGCAAAGAGCAAACACAGAAGAGAGGTAGCTGGCACTGTCATTTCCTTCCTTACGTGTAGTGTGTTGTCTCCCTTCAACTGTATTTTCTTATTGAAAATTCAGTTTCGGCAACAAGTTAGGAATCTCACTGTTTAAAAATAAATCTCTACTGAGTCTGCTGACATGCCAAATTGAACGTTTGGGATCTTGGATGGCCGCAGCCCAGTTCTGTCTGTGTGTGGCTGTTCTGTATCTAGCTGTTTTTAGAAACGTGTGTGGCAGACTGTGGTGGCAGTAGCTAAGGCAGCCTGGGCTTTTGAGCAGGGCCACGTCGTCCACTTTCCTTTCCACAATTATATCAGTAGGTCTGCAAACCAGTTGCAGTGGTTCCTTGCTAATTTGCAGTCTTGCAGTTGAATTGTACAGCATTTCAAACTGGCAAGTGATCGTTTTGTTCGTCAAACTCAAATACTTGCACGCAGCTTAAAATGTAGTGAGAAGAGTTGGGGCTGCAAACTAGCAGGAAGAAATTAGCAGCATCTACATAAAATCTCGTGCGTTGTCAGCATGCATCTGTGCAATACAGGCTGCTCGACAGTGAAATAAATCTTTCTTAAATGAGGATCTTTCATAAATGAGGATCTAGCAACTAAGGCAAAACCAAAATTGTGAGTGATTAATGTGATACCTTTATCTGAGCATTGTGTTCAGTACCTGGGCGTCTTTGCAATATAGCGTTTGTCAGCCGAAATGACAGCTAGAAATTTTAGAGTGTTCTTGAATTATTGTTTTCATTCAACTCCCCTCAATAAGCATATAATCTGAGAACTGTTGATGTATAACTGATGAAGTGAGGTCACTTTTTTTTCTTATAACGAAGGGTTTGTGGTTAATTTTTTCTTGAGTACATAAAATGCTCATTGTGTACAAGGGAGTGCATGGTGTGTAGGTGGACTAGCGCAGTACTGAGACCGTGTAAAGCTTTAATTAGTTGTAGACTTGCCTGTTCTTGGCTTTACAGGAAGTTGTTAATTACTGCAGGTTTGGAGGAGATTTCTGGGTTTGGATCTTCATGTGGAAAAATGAATTTGACCTTCTTGCAGGAAAGCACTTTTTCACTCTGAAGAAAGGCTAGGTCAAGGAAAGCTGGGGAGGTTTCAGAACCTTTCTCCTTCATGGTGATAAATATTGTATTAGGAAGTACTCTGTGTATGAAGGAAGATGCTCTTTGCGCAGTTAATCCCTCACTTTTGGGAGCCCTAACTTAATCCCTTACTTTTTGGGTATAGCCTCGAGCTGCTGTGCTCTGAGTCACCCTGTTGCTCAGTAGCAAGATTTTGTTTTGAATGCTGTGGGATCGGATGGCCAAAATGAACTTGAGCTAAACTTGATGCTGTGAAACTTTGGTTAGTGAAGGCAGTTCTAAAAGAGTAGCTCAAAAGCATGAGCGATTATGGACAACAGAGTCATTCATTGGGTGAAAGTTACAGTTTCTTAACACTGCTGGTAAAGCTTCAACTTTCCAGCAATTACTTCTTTTGTTATTAGCTTTTTATGTAAGCAAAAGGCAGCCATTGTCAGATTTGTATTTTTCATGTTACTGTAAAAGCTTTTAGTCGCTTGCTGTTGGTGATAGAAGTGATTAATGTCCTGGAAGAGAGGGGGCATTATTCCTTTTTCATTGCTTGCTTTTATTCCCACACAGCTGTGGCTTTTTGATCTACAGTAAAAAAAAAAAAAAGGGGGGGGGGGGGGAAGGGAGTAATATACACAGATGTATAAAATTACCTTATTTTTTGATCATCTGGATTCTGGTTTTGTGTGTGATAGGTGAAAACAGATACTTGCTTTCACATAAACTTTCACTTACGCCGATGTACTTGAGAGCATTACTTTTGGTTTCCAGTGATGACGAGGCGCCTGACGGTAGTTACACCAGGGCACAGAAACTCTCAGAAGGGAGCAGTTGAACTGATGTTGGATTTTGGTCACGTTTTGTTTGATGTTGTAAATCATTCGCTTATGTTTCCTGCCTCGTACTGTTCTTCCAAAAATAGCTGAAACTGCTAGCTGTTTGCCCGTGATGGAGTGGCCTGTTTAAAGTTCCTTCCTCTGCCCCTCGTTCTCTCCCTCATGGCCTCCCACAGCAGATGTTCAGTGACTTCAGCTTTGCTGAGAGATGATCTTTAGAAGTGCTAGGAAGCCGATTTTTCTTTTTGTATTAAAAAAATTATAAATAATTAAAAAAAAAAAACAACAAACCCAACCCGATGTGAAGGTCACGATGCAGAGGTGCAGAACAACCTGTATCCAATCCCTATGTTACTGCAGTCAGTAGGAAAAAACCTCGAGAGCCTCTGTTGAATGCAGCTGGGAAGTCACATGAGATGCATTCTGATCCAAAGTATCATCTTCAGAATACAAGCCGGGTTGAAAAGTAGTACATGTAAACTGTCTCTAATGTTGTATCAACACTGATAAAGGGGGAGTTTGGTTAATTCGTCAGTTCTGCAAGAAGTACAAGAAAGTCACATCAAAGAAACTTGGAATGCTTACCTCAGCATGCAGCAGGAAAGCTGTGAATGCAGATCAAAACTCCTTGAGACCATCTCTTTCCTGGCAATATCCTCCTTTAAAGTGATCTCTTCAAGTGTTCTTTTACATAGAATAGCTTCTATTTTGTATAGAGCGCAGCTGGACTTGTACAATTTCTGTTTTGTGGAGTTAAGTTACTATCCTAAGGGAATCTTTAGAGAAACTTGATTCCCCATGCTAAACATATATTGGCGAGTAGCTTGCAACCAGCTACATTAATCACTTGAGGAGAGTTGCTCTTCTCCTCTTGTACAAAATCAAATTATCTTGCAGCTCTTCATTTTGAGAGCAGCTCTCATGGAGCTTGCTGTATAGATCTTTCCTACCAAGCTCTGGGATTTGATTAACAGCCCTTGTGCTGTGAGCACTTATCATTACATGTCATTACTGGATCTTTTGAGCCTCCTCTGTATTTGCTGCCTCATACAGGAAAAGCAAGAATTCAGTTTGGAGCTTCTTATTGCTCTCCAGTGATGAGATCCTCAGCTGCCTCTATTACACCCGGAACAGTAAAGGAAAGCTGGATGGTGTGTGATGGATTTTCAGGAACATAGAAGGTCTGGAAATCAGTGATGCAGGACAACTGGAATATCTGCACACATGCAGGAAAAAGAGAATGCAGCTACCAGCCATTCAAAGTCATAGGTCCAAGTCTATCCACTGTGTGGGCTGTAGTTGATTAGGCTTAGCTTTTGTTGCAGATTATAGAAAGGCCTGTAATCTTCTGTCTCAATACATGTTTTGGATCAGAGGAAGACTGAGATGAAGATTCTTAACTGCTATAGAGTAAGTTCAGGGAAGTAATTGTCCCCTCATACACAGCACTGGTAAAACAACATCTCAAGTATTGTGTTCAGTTTTGGGCCCGTCGCTACAAGAAGGGCATTGAGCTGACTGCGTGTGTGCAGCAGCAAAACTGTTGAAAGGACTAGGAAACAGGAGTTATGGGGAGCAGCTGCAGGAACTGTGACTGTTTAGCCTGGAGGAGAGGAGGCTCGGGGGAGACCTTGTCACTCTCTACATCTGCCTGAAGAGAGGATGCAGCGAGGACGGTGTCAGTCTCTTACATGACGAGTGACAGCACAGGAGGAATTGGCCTCAAGTTGCGCTGGGGAAAATCTAGATTGAATTCAAGGAAGAATTTCTTCACGGGGAGAGTGCTGAGGTCGTGGAGTGGGCTGCACAGGGAGGTGGTGGGGTCACCATCCCCAGAGCTATTTAAGGGACTTGTGGTTGTGGTGCTCAGGGACATGGCTTAGTGGTGGGGTTTGTTAGGTCATAGTGACTGTTGGACTTGGTGATCTTGAAAGTCTTTTCCAACCTAAATTATTCCATGATGATTGAGTTTACTCACGTGAGTGGGCAGGGTGGCAGGCAGTATAGCAGTACAACACTGTGTGTAATGCTGAAGTGCATCATGCGAAAGGGGTCCTAATGGATGCCAAATGTTTCTGTCTCTGATCTGTGAAGGAGCTAAAACTCCCCTATACAAGCACTTCATCTAAGTGGGTATAAGTAGCTTCTGGTGTTGAGGTATCATCTGGCGTTGGTACTGTAGTGGTCTTCAGTTTAGTGCCAAAGGGTTTGGTGTTAATGCTGCTTATTTCTGCTAAGCCCAGAGGGTTTCCACGTGATGCTCTTGTCTAAAACCTAGTAATGAGTATGTCATGGTTTGCCTCCTTACTGGTTACTTGTTGAAGCAGTGCTGTGCTATCAGGTTGTTGTGGGGCGGTTGTAAAGGCCCAGCTCATCAATATTGTTTTGTTGAGGAAGTGCTTTTCCTGAGTATTGTACCTAATAATCATTTCACGTGGAAAGAGGCTGCTAGGCAAGGGCTTACATTAAGAACAGGTCATCTAAAAATCTCATTTTCCAGATCATCAGAATCTGTTCACAGATGGCTATTTTTGACCTGGTTTAGAAATCTAATGCAATCTGTCTCTTCGTGAGAGCAAACTGTATGCCTGCCTAAATGTCCACAGTTGAAGCAGAGAGGGATTGTGGCACAGATAGAGTGTTTCTAATCGCATCTGTTCTGAAGCAAATCTCTCTCTTTTTTTTTTTTTTAATGCAAATATCAGATGAAGCAAAGTGATGAATTCTCTGGGTTTATTGTATTTTCGGGCTGAGTGACCCATATAGTTATGTGGAGAGAACATTTTTTTGACACTTATCATATATTGCCTAAAAAGCATATGTTGATTTTAAACTTATTACAGAAGTACACTAGAGAACACTTACATAACTCCATAGTAGCACTGTAGTCCTTGAGGCTTCAGATTGTATTTTTTTCATTGCTTTTTCCTCTTTGGAACGGCAGAAATAAATTGAACGTTTCCCCTTTGAGTTATACACACTTTACCTACATATTGGAATTACGTGCATGTATAATTGCATACTCTGCTTTCAAATGTTATGTTCATTTCAGTTAATGACCACATTGACTGTTCGGTAGCAAAAATGGTTTCCCATGTAAATAGAAGTTTTCCAACTATGGCCATTTTTGATTTCCCAGGCAACAAACAGGACCCGAGGAAATGGCCACAAGTTGTGCCAGAGGAGGTTTAGATTAGACATAGGGAAAAACTTTCTCTCTCAGAGAGTGGTCAGGCACTGGAATGGGCTGCCCAGGGAGGTGGTGGAGTCGCTGTCCCTGGCAGTGTTCGAGAGGTGTCTGGATGAGGAGCTGTGAGATATGGTTTAGTTTCTTGTGGTAGCTGTGGTAATGGGAGGATGGTTGGACTACATGGTCTTGTAGGTCCTTTCCAACCTTCTGATTCTATGATTCTGTGATATTAAAAGGAATTATTTTTCACTGTATTCTTATTGTGCCGTTGCAGCTACAAATGCATCTTACCACCCACCTCACAGCAAAAAAGCACACTTTGTAATTAAATGATTAACTGCGTTCTCAGTGTTCGAAATTAAAGCAACAGCTTCTGATCATTTGGAATCCATACACAGTCCCCAAAATTGAAGTGCATCGAGGTATTTCTGCATGTTTTAATTGCTGTTGAGTGGTACTATATTTTCCATTTTAATTGAACTTAATTTAAGCATTAATTACGATTTTTTCTAGCATCCTCATTTTTATGTGTATGCTGGGTTTTGTGCATGAGGAGTTTTTTAGGCATAAATTCTGGTAGAGAATCAGATCTGTTGGTGTGTACACGTAATTTCCCTTTTTATTTTTGCTTGATTTCTGGCTGTTGAAAGAATGAGGCTTTTCCAGAAGAGAGAAAACTTTAAAAGAGTTTGAGATACTGCAGTGGGTTTTTGTTGTTGTTGTTTTGCTTTCCAGATAGCAGCATCTGTATCAGTATAGAGAGCCTGGCAAAAGATAGGAGCAGCATTTCATTCTTGGTGTAAATCGTTGCTCTGTTTTTGTTCTTGACATGCTTACCCAAGAGCTTGTTTGGAGGGAGCTTCCTGAACACGGCAGCAGCAGAATGAATTGTTGCTGCTGGTTTGGATATCTTGCCCTTTTCAGATTCCTTTTTCTTTCTTCTCTGTTCTCAGGTCTTTCTGTGTATTCCCTGAAGTCAAATGCTGCACTAAGGGAAGCTCAGCTGCTTCTACTGAATTTATTTTTTGGATGTGGGGTTTTTTTATTGGTTTGATTGCTGTTTATTTAAAATAGTCTTGGAAGTGATGCTATTCTGATAAAATCAAGTATATTGCTGTTAGAGACAGCAAGGTAGATTCGTTGACGCACACTTCTTGTGAATGTGCTTAGATTGGCAGGTACGTGGAGGTGACCTAATGCTTAGATGCATGGGACCAGCAAATTTCATTCCAGAAGGGTAAGAATGATGTCTGGCAGTTGGCCATTCTGTGCTCTCCAGAAAACTGCACCTGGGGAAATATTTAAAAGCAAAGATGACACAATGCCAGGTATCCACATTGAGTGCAAAATACCTGGCGCTTCCAGCTTAAGGTTGCAAAACCATAAGGAAATGTATGCATACATATACATATATATTTGTTTCTTTGCAGGGATATCTCCAGAGCTTTTCTTGTTTCCGTCGGTTATGCTCACAAGCATCCAAGCAGTGCTTTTTTCTACTGTATTTGCAGGAGAGCCTTTTTTGTTCTGTTTTGTTTTTGCTTCTTTTTATTGCCAGTGTCTTACTAGAACAGGAATGTGTGACATTGGAAAGAACAAGGAAGTTCTGAGTTTTTTTTTCTTCCTCTTGTTCCAACTGTTGCGTGCCCTGTGCCTAACTCAGTCTAAGCTGTCTGTGCTGCCACAGCAGTCCATTTTTAGGCTGTAGTAACCCATTCTTGAGTAGAAAATAGCAGGTCGGTGAGATATTCAGAATCGGGTAGTCTATTTTCTTAGAGACTTATCCAAAATACCTAATGAGAACGATTTGCATAGCTGAACTTAGTTTTGCTAAGTTTAGCTACTCGGTGCTAAGCTGAGTGCGTTCCACAGATCAGTTTGGATCATCTGTATTAAAAGTGTGCCATAGCAGGGACAGAGGGAAAAACCATTGTGAACTTACATCGATTATTCTACTTGCAGGGCTTCCAAATGGAAGCCTTACGCTCCAAAACAGAATGCATCCATGTTCAACTGTCCAACTCTTAGACATCTGAAGAAACACACTTGTTTCTTATTCAGAAGGTCTTAAAGGTGAGTGTTTTGACCTTTTGTCTGCAAACTCTCTCTAAAGTCTCTAGCATGCTGCTGCCTCCCCAGTACAGAGAGAAGAAAAGAGTGGAGTTGTGTCTTGAAAATATTGCTGATGAAAAATATGTACCCTACACAGATAGGTTAAACTATGAAATTCTTGCCCAAATCACTTGATCTCATTAGATCTGGAATATAGAAATGTTGTGTGGCTGTATGACTGTATCTAGTGATTTGTGCTTTCTTTCTTTTTTCTAAAGAAATACTGACCAAACTGTTCAGCTTCATTGTAGATAGCAAAGTAGTGCTATGGAGGAACGTTTTTGTCTTGGAGGAATCTGAAGAGCAACTGAAGCTCTAACAGAGCGCATTTGTTGACATAAAATGTCTGGCTGGAGAGTTGAATTTTTAGCTGTGCTTGAAAGCTTGACAGATTTTTCTTCCTCAGCTAGTCAGTGCTAGAGGAATCTAAACAGCCCTTGGTTGCTGGCAGCGTTGGGAATAAACTGCATTTCTTTTTTTGCAAGCTCCTTCTCAAGTCAGAAACATGATTAATACACAGGGTTGGTCAATTAATCCCTTGTTCTGGCCTCAGTGGCTTTTCGGTGCCTTTTAAAGTAATTTCTTTCTTCCAGTATTTGAACGGAGCTTATAAACAGGAGGGAAAACGACTGTTTATGAGGGTGGATAGCGATAGCACAAGGGGAAATGGTTTTAAACTGAGACAGGGGAGGTTTAGGTTGGATATTAGGAGGAAGTTTTTCACACAGAGGGTGGTGACACTGGAACAGGTTGCCCAAGGAGGTTGTGGATGCCCCATCCCTGGAGGCATTCAAGGACAGGCTGGATGTGGCTCTGGGCAGCCTGGTCTGCTGGTTGGCGACCCTGCACATAGCACATAGACTCAATGGTCATTGTGGTCCTTTTCAACCCAGGCCATTCTATGGTGCTTTGAAATGGGAAAAACACCTTCCTCCCTGTGTGTCTCGTTTTCTAATGTTGTGCTGGTGATCTTTCCTTTGCAGACTGCAGGCATTGGCTGATGCCACTGGCTATTCTTTTTTGCATTGTATTAGATTTTAATATTGGTGGGTTTTCTTCTCTGAGCCTACTAATAAGGAGAACTGAGTTTTAAAATACGGGTCCCATACGGTTCTCTGATATGATGAAGTCTTAGCTTAAAGCCCCTAAATGACTGTTGTGCACATCAGAAAGCTGCCTAGGAGTCAAGCGTATGGAATCCAAAAGTAATTTTGTGTGTACGTGTGTGTTGGAGTGGGAAGTGGGAGAAGTGCAGAAAAAGAGGAATTACTTCTATTTTCCCTCTTCAGTTTTGAGCGTGACAGGTTTTGTCTCATTCTCTTGGAAGAGCTGTGGGAATAGCATGGCAGCCCCAGGGGAAGACCTCCTCACTGTGCATCTATTGAAAGTCATCTTGTCACCACGTGCTCTCCCTGGGGATCTTCACTCAATCATCCAGAGAAGAGGCTGGTTTCACGTGGTTTTAGTGTGAGAGCACAGAGCTTGGCATCTATGAGCCCAGTGCATTTGATGCTTGACCTCAGATTGATAAGAGCTGGAGCTTTATCACAGCAGAACAGACTTCAGTGCAGGTTGTAAAAGCCCTCAGTAATCCTCAATATATTTTTGGCTGGAGCTGCTGCAGTTAAACCATGGCTAACGCTGTGGCTTAATTCAGAGCCACACTGGGTACACTAACAGATGTTGTAGTCACACCTGTGAATTACCGTGCAGCCAACTTTTTTAATATCACATCTCGCAGCTCCAAAAGAGGTTGGAAGAAAACTAGCAAGTTGTGTCAGCTGAGCTGGGAGTGAACTTATGTGGAGGAACACTGAAGTGAGCCATTGATGCATGAAATGCGTTACTTCGTGCTTTTCCTGCACCAGCTGAAGGTGTTGGTTGGCTTAGTATTTCTTTGCTGTAGTTCTTCAGTAGTTACACACACTGCATCAGATTTGCCGTTGAACAATTCTGCAGAGGGGAAAAACTATGCCTATACTGAAGGTAGGCTTGAAATATGGAACATGGTTCTGTTAATAGTAAAGCTATTTGGGAGCTAGACGCTGGGAAAGGCACATGCCCAGTAAAATGCAGCTGAACCGCAGGCATCTAATAGAAAGTTACAGTAGTTACCATCATTTAGAGTTCCTTTATCCCTACTAGCAAACAAACTCTTGTTCCCTTGGTCTGTGCTTCAGTGCTTTATCCCTCGTATTTTTCCCAGGCAAAAGCAATCTAGTTACCACGTGCATTGTGGATTTATCTCTAGGTTTTGTCCTTTGAGTTTAAAACACTCATCCAGGTAGTGCTAAGGTGCTTTAGCAAAGCCTTGGGGAGCGGTGCCCACTTTCCTGGCTGAGAGTTTTGATCTCATCAGTCTGCCAAGGAGATCTAATACCCAGTTTTGTTTTTGATGGATACATAGAGGACAAACTTGTTTTATTCTTCATTTTTGCTGATATGTTTTGTAGTCTCTCTCTCCGCCTCTTTTTATTGTTTTTGTTTGTTGTTCTGTTTGATACACAGGTTTCCTGTGGCAGTTTTGAAACAAATATTCAATATGAAGAGTATTAGTGACTCGCATGGTACCTTTGCGTGAGGATCTTAGTGCTGGTTACTTCATGCAAGTGCTTGAAAGCCCAGTGTGGGGCGTAAGGCTCTGACTGAAGTGGCTTGTTTCCATCTCAGCATCCGGGCAAGCAATAGAGCTGAGGGTCAGTCCTCATTTGCCAGGTTCTAGTAATGTCTTTAAGATCAAATCAGCAGGCTGTATTGGAAAGCTTTATTACCATGTTGTATTGTGTTTCTGGCATCTTATGGCTGGACTGATGAAAACAAAAGTTTGGAAGGAAGCAGTATGCTCCCAAATACGTGCAAGCAGATCAGAGGCAATAAACTGAATTGTTGCTGATCCTAGCTGCTGCTGAACTCTGAACTTGGGGGCTGTCAGGAGCTGCTGTCTTGGAAACAGAATGCTGCTGCTCAGCTTAACAGAGACTTATCACTTAGGAAGCATTTCACTTCAACCTTTTTCCTGATGCTGCATTAGTGGATGCTGACTAATATGTGGGTAACTTCTTAATATATAATCCTCCTGTCCTTTTTTTTTTTTTCTTTCTTTCTTGTCTTTAGGTGAAGCCAAAAATCTTCCTACGTACCCGGGGCCAAACAAGATGAGGGATTGCTACTGTACTGTAAACCTGGACCAGGAGGAGGTTTTCAGGACCAAAATCGTGGAAAAGTCATTATGGTAACAAATGCACACATACATGTGTTCTGTCAACTCTTCTCCATACTCTAAACTACTTTTCTGCTTACTGTGTTTGTGTCATGTTCCAGAGACACTTTTTTGGGGGAGTAAAGGGTGTGCATGATTCTCTTTCCAGTTTTAAGAACGCTGTATTGGTAAAAGTGCTGTGATTCTTATCTGTATATATGGGAAGGCATCTCCACCAAGGCAAGCCACATAAACTGTTCTCCAAAGAACGCACAGCCAACGCTCCTTTCTTTTTGCAGTACTTTTTTGAAACTTGCCTAAACTTGTTAGTTCTGAACTCCATTTCGCAGCTATCTATGAGGAGTTTTGCATTGCTACACATACACATATACACATACTGCTACAGATATTAATCTGGAATTATTATTTTTTTTTATCATGGAGCTGCAACTAATTGAGACAAGCATCTGATGGTCAAACCTCTCCTTTATCTTGTATGCTTCCTGTGAGGTTACAGTAGCCAAGCGTGGAAGGAAACCGAACAAGAAGCATGTAGCAAAAGTTAGAATACTTTCTTCTGGAAATCCTCAAATATCAGCAAATGAAAGAAGTCTGGGCATAGGTGTATACTCTGGCATGTGAAGAGTTTTTTATATTTTCTTATATACATATTGACAGTGAAGGAAAGTCAAACATAAAATTTTTATCTTAAGATATGAAGTGGGAAAAGAGAGTGATATAGTTAGGAATCTGCTCTTTGCCTTGTTGCAAATAACTTGCTCTGAGAAACAGCTCTAATTCACCTCCCCACCCCCAAGTACCATGCACACAATAAGGAGAGTCTGAGTAGCTTGAAGTGGGATTTAGTCCCTTAAGTCGCTTTAATTGTTCTCTTGTGATTTTTTGAGTCTTTGTTCCTCAACTTATCTTCTGATGGGATGCACTGGGGTCCCTAACTAAGACTGTTGATTTTTGAGGCATTTAGATTGGCTAAACACAATTAAAGGAAGTGTTTTTCTATGACAGTGTTTGTAGTGTATCTAACTTAATTTAATCAGTATGCTTTTTTACAAAACCTGATAAGCAATGTCCCTGGACCAGTTGTTTCTCTAGAAGAGACTTCATCGCTCATATAAATGCAGTCCTGAGTCAACCAGCTGCAGCCCTATTGCTCACAACCAGACAGTGCACAGTTGGTGATCATTGCTAGGTGATCATTAAAGTCCTTCACGGGGAGGATGAAGGTGGGGGAACGAGGGGTGTATGATAATAGTTGATATCATCTCCTTGAACTAATCCAATTATTTTTTCTTTTGAGAAAATAACTGTTAGTAGAAGGCACGAGCAACAAGTGTTGTTGTTTTAGTGGGGAAAATTCCTTCTGTCTTTAGGTGTCATTATAAAGCTAAAGAGGTGTGCTGAGACTGTGCAGAAACTGTAAGGTTTCTCGTTTCCTGTAGAGCTGAGTTCTTTTTATCTTTTGAGGTAAATTCAGAGCAGAGGAGCACAATGGTCAGAGCCCAGGAAGACATAACTGATGACGAAAGGTGAAAAGATATGAATTGTTCAGTATTGAGAAGAGGGCTGACTATACACAAATCTATAAACATATTTTTAAAAAATTGTGAGGGAATTGTTCTGTATGTCTAGCTTGGGTACTGCAAGTAATAGATTTAAATTGCAGTGAGAAAGGAAATTTGTTAGGTTTGTTATGAAGGAAATCTTCCTGTTTTTAAAGATTCTGAAGCACTGGAGTAGATTCCCATCTTTAGTACTGGTAGATTATATATAACTGGTCCCGACCAAAGTATTGGGAACTTGCTACTTTGGGACAGTGGTAGACCAGATGTCCTCTCAAAATCCTTTGCTGTCCTATAGTCCCTGATGTAAGGGATGACTAAAGGTGATCTTTATGTTCATTCTCCCAGTGAATTTACCTTTTCCATGGTTGTCTTGACTGTCTTTCTGTGTGTAGGCCTCTATTTGCAAGCACTAGTTTTTAAAAACTTACTTCTTCAGTCCCTGAAAATCCATTTAAACACACTATTAACACTTGGATTTTGCCTTTATCCAGATAGATGCTTCTCTGGCCTTGTTTTTTCTTTCATGAAAACAGACAAATGAACAAACAAAAATGCAGACAAAAATCCCAAATACATCAGTGGTAAAATTGGGATGTACTCCCAGTCTGTTGATCGTGATTGCTCTTATTTAGTGAGGTACACTCACACAGCTGTATAATCTTTTATACGATTATGTTTAAATATATTTAAACAAGTACACAGACTTCTGGAGGAGGACATTTTTGAAATCAGACAGTGCAGTGCTGGCCTATTGTTTTTTGTAAGACTCGGATGAGCACATAACTGGGAAGCCAGTAATGTTGTTACATTCTTTAATGCTTGTTTGTAAATTGATTCAACTCATTGACTAACCGTAAATTATTGAGCAGGCAAAATTTATGTGCCCTAAGGCCCATGTAATTTGTATGCAACAGAGAAATCCTTGCTTTCATATATAGTGTTTGCCAGTTACTTGCTAACGTAGCATGGAAGCATGTGCTGGGTGCCTTTTTTGGGGTATCGCTGCTGTAATCCGTGACGTTGGATGGAAGCAGGGACATGGAGCTGGGCCAAAGCATGGCTAAAGTAGCGGAGTCCTGCCTGACCGTCCATGTGTCTGGCATAGAAGGCCGTGCTCTTCATGCCCATTTTCTGTTCCCTACCACTTCACTGATGATATGTGGTTGGGTTAATGTGATCACAGGTAGCAAAAAAAAGTAATAAGAATTGTCTGCATTTTCACTTCTACTGGTTATTCCTTTATCTTTTATTTACTTTTTTTCTTGTAGTTAATGAAATTGTTTTTCTTATAGTTTATGAAAAGATCTTCTGTGCAAATCTCTGAATTGAGGGGTGTTTCATATTTAATGAATAAATATGGCCATAATTGGCAGCTCTACCAATTTTGAAGCAGTGTCTTCTCATACAAAATGGTGTGTCCTGGGGAATCCTATCTTTTCCAGCACATCTGCATAAAATGACTTTTTTTTTTATCTGCATGAAAAGACTTGTAATTACAAGTTGCACTGAAACACCGCCTTGTGTACTGGGGAATTCAATGAGTGCATGATAGTGGGCTTTCTGTTGTTTTTTTTTTTGTCTTGTGTTTTTTAACTTCATTACTCTTCTGTTAAGTAGTAAAAAAACCAACAAACAAAAACAAAACAACAAACAACATATATTTCTCCAGGCAGGCCTTCTGATGTAAAGTTTAAGTAGGACCAGCAAGTGAGAGGAAGGATGATGTTCCTTTTCTTTTCCAGAAGGACTTGCATGAGTGACCAGTTCTGGCTTGCTTGGGGTGTCTGTGGCAGAGCCTTCACACTCTGACTCATGATCTCCTGTGTTTTGCATTGAGAGTCTAAGAAGTTATCTCCCTGAGCTCTGCCCTAATCTTCTGCAACAGATTTGTATTTTATCAGGCTGTGGCAGAGGCATAGGAAGACAGCTGAGATCAGTGACCTCTTAAATCAACAGAAAATAAATCATTCAGAGCGTTAAGAACTGAACCAGCTCATCCTGTTGCCTATTCCAGTGCCCTTACCATTGCTCTTGAGAGACTTTCCGTGAGCCTGGTGCCATTTATCTAAGTTTGCATCGTAAAAACTGAGAGCAGCCAGCACGGTGAACCTTAACACCTCTGTTCAGCAGTCAGGTGGGACTCATAAATTACAAGCAGGAATTTAAGTTATTCCTGCCATCTTGCCTCTCTTGGCTCTAGTTAAGCTGGATGGTGGCACTGGTGCCTTGTGACGGCTGCTGTGGGGATTACTTGGTAGTTTCTGCCCCAAACAAGTCAGGGTTATGACATGGGCTGGTCCTCCCATGAAATTGCATGGCAGTGCAGAAATCCTGTTCATGTGGGGTGGCTCGGAGTCATTTAACTTCTCTGGGGATCCTTGGGCAAGCAGGATTAGCGTGCAGGCTGATCAGAGGAAGCTTTCCAGGTTCCCAAGGAGAGAACCTTGAACTCTGTGAGTAGGTGGAAGAGAATCTTGAACTCTTCAAACAGTGCTGTTTTCATAAACTCCTTGGCACGAGCTTTTGGTGAATTCTGAGTGGATCATATGCTAGTCATAAGATATGAGGGAGAGGGTAGTTGGGATCTAGTAAACTTTTCTGTCTAAGAGTTTGTTTTTCAGTATTTGTATTACTGTCACAGAGAATGGCACTGAATATAATTGGATCTACTCCATGAAACCTAGCAGAGATGTATGTGAAGCCGCTTATGTATTTTGTGTCTAAAGAAATGTGTGAGGTTGTTGTGTTTGTTATTTTTTCAATGTGTTGATTTACAACTTTTTTTTTTATGTCTGAGCTACAAATACCTGACAGTGGTTTTGCCTGTAAATCCCTTGTGCTGAACCAACTCTTACCTTCCCCCATGAGCAGCTCCAGACTTCAGGCACCACTGTCAGGGGCTCGTTCTAGGAGCAGATCTTCCCGAAGGATAAACTTTCTTGGCTTGTTGGCATTAAGACTGGCTTCGCCTTGGCTGTTTCCATCAAATGTTTCCATTCACTTAAAGGGCAGTGTCAGCTGCAACAGGAAATCGAGGCAGCTTCTCAAATCATAGGTGAAGAATGGAAGGAATGTGACATCTCTAAATTTGTTTCAAGGATATGAATAAAAGGAAAACTGTCACACATTAAGAATCAAATGGCTGACGCTGTGTGCTTTAGAGAGATGAGCCAAGCATCTTGAGTCTGTCGTTATTTAGTTCTCCACTATTTCACTGAGGAATTTTTCACGTGCTAAACATAGTGATCAAAGCCTGAATGAAACAGAAAATGAAGCCAGAAGCACTTTCTCCACCCACAGTCCTTTTTTTTTTCCCCTCGTAGTTTCCAGTGAAAGAAACAGTGTGCCTGTGAGTGTGTGGTGCAGTGTGCTGTGAATTCAGTTATGGCTGCGTTCCCTTCCACAGGAGGTGGTTGTCTTTGTTTTAGTATCAGGGCTGGTAACAAAATTCAACTGATAGCTCGCGGAACTTTCTCTAAATAATTCTGGTATTGTATTCTGTGTTTTGTAGGGGGTTTTTTTTTGTTTGTTTCTAAATTCTGGGCTTGCTCAGACACTGTGTTTTCCTGTGTGCGGAGTTCACGGCTGCATAGCTGAACTTCTCTCGCGTTCTGATAACATCTTGGATGCAGGCCAGTTCTCAAATTTTAAGCACATAGCTGTTTCCCTTAGTTGGACTGTTGCCAAAATTAGCTCAGTTAGCTGCTTCCACGTTCTTAGGTTGCCAGCTCACCTCCTTGAAGTAGCAGCTTTCCCCAGCCCAGAGGCCTTGAGTACAGAGGCACTGAGCTGGATGCTGCAGCACGGCTTCTGCTGTCTGCATGTTCCGTAGCTTCTCTCTCACCTGCTCCCAGCTCTCTCCTCAGCGTCCTGTCACTTTCTGGGGTCTGCTGTCTTCTGCATTTGACTGTATCTGCACGTGGCTTTCACTCCTATTAAGAGTAGATTTCAATTCCGAAGCATCCCAAACCTTTAAGGGAAAAGATAAGATGGCTGTGGATACAACCTTGGCCTGGTCAGGGTTATTGTTGAAGGCAAGGACTGCACGGTCATGTAGGGAAGTAATACAGCTGGGAAGGGTGCCAGGAGAGGAAGCAGGACTTAATGGAAGGAGGAGAATGAAGTGAGCCTTGAGACCAAGGCAGGGTTTATGAATGAGAGCATTTATTCACACGAAAAGCCACCCATACGAGTAACAATTGTTGGTGCTGTAGGCTGCTTTAAGCCATTTAAAAAAAAATAAAAAAATAAAAAACAGTGCAGCTGTAATGTGACTTCTGTTGTTTGTGTGTGTCGTATTACAGAATATTTTGGGAGGTGACTGGGGGCCAAACGGCTGCTACTTAAAGTTATCATAATCCCTGTAAGCCTCATTGAGCCAAACCAGCAACTGTCAAGTGAGGACGGTAACTATAGCTCGTGTGTCTGTCTCCGTGTTCTGATATTAGGGAAGGGAAAATGCACGCCACTTTATTTTTTTCTCTGTGTAGTAGGGCTGGTTGTGCCTCTAACGCAGCGCTGCCATTTGGGTGTCTGCACGGCGACATGAGGAAAAAATGGCTTGGGCTTAGCGGATGTCTGGAAGACTGCAGTCTGCACTCTAACAATGGGCATAGGTGGTATGTTTGGATTTGGATGTTGCCTTGTGTGCCACGTACTTCCTGCGGCGGGTACTCTGCCAAGTCTGTGCTTCAAATATAATACTGGGTATTTTTAATAAGTCGTGGAAGGAAGCGACCGTGACATCTGCCAACTTTGGCTTCTAAAGATCCTGTCTTATTTGCCTGTCTTCTTGTAGCTCTGTGTCTAGTAGGAGGCTGAAGTGTATTCACATTTTATTTGGCTGTCTGTTCCTGCTTTGAATAAACCTTCTCTTCTCTTCTTCCCCTCCTCACCCCCATCCCTTTACATATGCTGCTAAGCATAGCATAAAACATATTAGCCAAGCAATAGAAGAGGCTTAGTAGTAGAAACAAGCAAGCGTACTCCTTTGTACAGACTGATTTTGCTTCCAGCTCACACTGAGATGTGAACTCTGGTCTTCAGTTCATGCAGCAGGATGAATCCAGTATTTCTAAACCATTTAAAATAGTCAGAGGATGTGGGGTTGTCTGTGGCATGTTAATAGCCTTTACTTCCAAGCAAAAAAAGCGCTGCTGAAAAAAAATCGATACACAAAGAATTTTGGTTTGAGGGGTTTCATTATTATTCATCATGCAACTCTTTCACTTCATCCACTGAACTGCTAGTGCCAAAACAAAAACAAAACTGCTTTAGTGAGTCTTTAAGATATTGAGAAATGAACACGGGGTGGTTTTGCAGCGCAGCCTAAAACTGAATAAGTGTTTCTGCTCTGAGATTAACTGAGAAGAGATTTCATCAAGTCAATACCGTTTGCAGTGATAGTGGTAGATGTCCTAGGGTATGGAATTAAAGTTGCGAGTCTGCCTCTGGAGTTTAGTAAAACATGTAAAAGTGAACAAAATTTGAATATTTTTTTTTAAGTCCCTGCTCATCATGTTTGTAACGAGGATTCTCTTCCTTATTTGCTTTCGTTCTACTTGCACGGTAATATGTTTCTCCTCTTCCCTGTCTTCTCCTGAGAAAATCCATCACCAGAGCATTAGAGGAGATTCAGAAATAAACACCTTGAAATTGGAAGGGCTTCAGGATGAGTAAAACAGCACACGGAGGCAGCTTTCTGGATTTGATTTCCTGGTATTCTTGCTCCCTCCATTGCACCAGTCTTGATGTTTTCACTTCACTTCTTTTTCCCAACAGAGCTTTGCATATCTTCTGTCACAGCAGGTGCAGAAGCTCCTAGGGAAAGCCTCCTGAGGAGAGATCATGTAGCATCTGTGTCTGTGGTAGGCAGTGTATAAAAGCTGCCCAGAGAGGTGATTGGGTCACCGTCCCTGTAGACGTTCAAGGAACATTTAGGTTTGGTACTGAGGGGTGTGCTTTAGTCGGGAATTATTGGTGGTAGGGGGATAGTTGGACTGGATAATCTTGGAGGTCTTTTCCAACCTTGGTGATTCTGTGATTCTAAGCAGGAAGGTAAGACAGCTCTGTGCTTTCTGAGAAAAGTGCTGTTGAGGTTCACTCCCCTCCTTCAGAGCATAACAAGGTGTGATGGATGTATACTGGAAAAGAGGTAAGAAAGGGAAGGAAGCGAGGACACGCAAAGCAGACAGCTACAGAGTCAGGCCTTTGTGTTCCTGAAAGCTTTTGGTTTTAAACGCTGGTGATCTTTCTCTGTAGTCTCTGTTCCTATCAGGAACATAAGAGCCAGTGACTTAGGAACAGCTCATTTCCTAAGTAAATAGTAACTGATACCTGCACCGCCACTCTTTTCATCATCATGATAACAGAACTAAAAAGAAATGAGTAATAGTTTAAAGAGGGTAGATTTAGGTTAGACATAAGGAAAAAGTCTTTTGCAGTGAGGGTGGTGAGGCATGGGCACAAGTTACTCAGAGAGGTGTTCGATGCCCCATCCCTGGAGACATTCAAGGCCAGGCTGCATCAGGCCCTGGGCAACCTGATCTATCTGTGGTGTCCCTGTATGTTACAGGGGAGTTGGACTAGATGACTTTTAAAGGCCTTTCCAGCTCAAAGGATTTCTTGAGTCCATGAATAGCGTTTGTTTTTAAATGCAGTGGTCTTTAGCGAAGAAGCTGTATTTGCAAGTGCTTCTGTGTTCAGCGCGGAAGGAGACTGATCAGCCTCTTACAGTGGACATCCTCCACTTCAGTCCTTGTAAAATCCTGTCCTTAGCAGCTCCCTTCGTCTATTTGAAGTCTGTAAGATCCTGAAATGATGGCAGTGCTAGTCTTCTCCTTCAGCTGTGATCATATTGATGAGCAACCCGTGCTGTGAGGTTAAGGGAGGGGTACCCTCATTATTTCTCCTCCTTGAGTGAATAACGTTTCTTATGAGCGTACGTTTAGTCTCCAATGAAATCTGAACTCAGAACTTGGAGGTTGAATCTGAACTCATTTGATTCTGCAAGATTCCCGAGTTTTCAGCGGGGTTAGTTTTAGTATTTGTTTTGGAGGATCTTGTCAGACTCTTGAGGGCTGTGTAAGCAGATGCTGCTGTTTTTTATTAATTGCCACGTCAAAATAAAAGTACTCACTGAAGCTGTCTGACTAACTAGCTGCTGGGGAACAGAGGGAGTCATTTATCTGTTCTCTTGGGGAAAAAAGAAAACAACAAACCATTCTGGAGTCCTGGGGCTCATGCTCACAGTAATGTGGCTTGGGAAATAAATCATGGAGTTCGCCTGCTGCGACCTCTTACTCTCCAGGTCTGGGTGGGAGATAGCAATGGTACTGTTCTGAGGGAATGCACAGATGATAAGCACACAGTGAACTGGAAGCTCAAAGCGTTTGTGTGGTTACTTTAGATTCCCTCAAAACGAAGTTACTATTTCTACAGAGCTTCACAAACTGAGATGGGTGAGGATCAGATTTATCTTAATGTTTTGTCACAGTCAAAACTTTGCTGGGTAATTATCCGAGGGAGAGTGAGTGTACTTGGGCCGGAGACATGCTTGGTTTTATTTGGAATGCAGTGTGACTCAGGGGTGTTACCTGAGTGATGGAAGGCTATGAAGGGCTATGGGATCTTGGAGGGGTTAAGCCAAGTGATAAGGTGTGATCTGCGCATGGCTAAGTCAGTCTTCATAGCATTTCTTCTGTTAGTTCATTAGTCTCTTTCAGTTAGCATGCATTGGACTAGACATTTCCTGTTGTCCATTCTGCTTTTCTGAACACTGTGTGTGTTTTGCTTCAGTATGGTCTTAGATATCTCCTGCCTCTGACCAGCACTCGTGATAATGATTAATAGAAGACTTGCCAAAGAACCCAGTTGTTGTCTATTCCCTGCTCTTTCTCCTCAGAATCAGCTGAGCTGAATTAAAGTAAGCTTTATAGCGTGTGTGCGTGTGTATTTCCAATAAACTGAAGCTTCTCTAATATTCTTGATAGAGAAATGGGTATATAATCCACAGTTCATTAACTGTCATTTCATGCTAAGATCATTAGTGAATAGGTTCATCTGTCATATTCTTCCAGAGGAAAGGGCAATTTTATGGATGAACAGAGTATTAGAGCTCAGAACGATGCAAGCATTTTGCATGCATAATGCCCTAAATATCTGGGTGATGTTTTTGCATTTCTGTCACCCCTTTGGGTTAAGCCTGTGCATAAAAACGTGCACCATGTGCATGGAATGGGAATTTGGAGCTGCCTGAAGCATGGCCTCTGGGATAGTTGGGTAGCTGTCAGTTTAGTAGAAGCTTCTTGTTTCAAAGGGTTTGGGTATTTTGTACCTGGAACAGTGGCTGATGAATTCTTGGTTCCAAACGAAATCTCTGAGCAGAATGAGTGAAGATGACTTAACTGAGAGCACTGAACTGGAGGTGGTAGATGGGATGGATATAGCATTCAGCTGCCATTTCCAACCGTTAGATTTTTCTCCTCCGTCTTCACAGCAGGGATGACTATGTGGGTCACAGTGCCTTGACTTATGGCTGGATGCATTTATTTCAAGGAATGGGAGACCATTTCAGTGGGGAAGTTTTGACTTGTGGGTTCACCGTTGGCTTTGCTGTTTACCCAGTGTGTTTTTCCTTGTGGCTGATGGAATATTAACTCCACCAAAATGTTCTTACTGTGTTTTGAGATGCCTCTGGATGGTATGACATGCATCTGTCTCCTCAAACACAGTGATTAACTTATTTGTGATGTGATGCTTGGTGCTTTGAATGATATTTGCTAGCTAGCTTGTGAGACGATTAGGGAGTTTTGGGGTAGTATATTTTCAGAAATGGCAGAAATACATGCAGAAGTGTTTGAATGGTGTAACATACCTGTGCTTTGGTGACCTGAAAAACATTGAGGGAATAACATCTGCTGACAAACAGGAGGCTGAAAAATCAAAAGTTAATGCTATGACACTTAAAACTACTGGATGTGTAGTTTTCTAACATAAAAAGCTTTCGGTAATGATTAAACGTATAGTATGGTTCTATCTCTTATCTTCGTGCTTAGCCAAGCCAATAAGAAGAGGTCTGTATTTAAAAGAGGAAGAAAAAGCCTACTGGCTTTGAACTTGTTAGGATGTAAGATTTAGTTTTAAGTTTACCTCTGCCATACTTGCTGTATTTGTCTGTATGACTCAAATTGCATCCACCAATTTAGATCTACTGAAGCATGAGTGACTTGGAATTAAAAATCTGTGGTAAAATGGTAGACCTGTCAATGAATAAATAATGTTGATATATGCTTATAGTTCTTAGAAATAATTACTCAACCGTATAATTGGATAGACAGGAACTGAAAAGATTGCTTTTAGGGGTCTGAGATTTTTTTTTTCCCCGTTTAAATTGGTACGGTCTAAAGAAAGCCCCATAAGTTTCTACAAGAGATTTTCATGCTGAGATAGAGCTTTTTATTTCTATGTTTTTTAAATCTTGTCTTACTATAAAATAACTTACTCTATAAAACCTAACAAGCAGTAGTAGATCTGCAGGGCTGCCAGGTGACAAGCATCTAGTCAGCTGCAAGGCTTAGCTAGTACCAGTTGACTGAACTTGTCTTTAAATTAGAAACTTTGGAGGGTTTGAAAAACAGGCAGTGGCTGCAGACATTTAAGTAAAAAAAATCCTTTAAAAAGTGTGTATGCGTTCCTTAATCCATGCTGTATTTTGCTTATCCTGTTCATCTGCGTGCTTTTCTGATCTCTGTTGTAGTAGTCTATTGTAAGCCTTGTGTGGCCGCAGGGACCTCCATATTCAACAAACTCTATGTAAGCAAATCATAAGGTCTGTGCCCTCCTTCTGTTAGGGGCTTCTGTTTTTCCAAATAGAAACAAAAACTTGCTCTTTTTTCACATTAGGAAATGTTGTTCTGAGGGCATTTGAGGTAGGTGGGAAGAGTAAAATTGGAGTGGTGCTTGAAGGTGTACCTTCACGGGTGGGAGTGACCATCGCAGTCCAGCATGGTGTTCTAAGTGTGAAATGTAAGGATGCTGGCTCCTCCTGGATATCAACACTAATTTCTTTCTCTTTGTGTGTGTGTATCTGTATGTTGTTTTTTTTCCTTACCCAGCCCCTTCTATGGAGAAGACTTTTACTGTGAAATTCCTCGGACCTTTCGCCATCTGTCATTTTATATTTTTGACAGAGATGTTTTTCGAAGGGATTCCATCATAGGTATGTGATCATATAAATTATTATTTTCCATTATAGCTTACTTCTCTTGGACTTTTAACTATTAGATCATATATAGTCTTAAAAGTTGGGATCTTGCTATGTCTGACCATGACAGTGGTAAGTAATGCTCAGCATTCTCCTCTTTGTCAGATGACAAAAGCGCCCTGGATGTGACACATAGAGAAGGCTGGGAGATAAATGCTGTTTGTTATGACAGCAAACGCAGATTGCTGTGTAATGAAAATAGTCAATAAAGCACCACCTAAATGTTTGTTCAACATCATTTTTTACTGTAAATTTTTTAAATGCAGCATCTTCAGTCTTGTAGTACTTTAGGGCTCACTATAGTTACCTGCATGAAATGTTGTTAAACTATGACCACAGTAATGAGATGCAGAGTAATAGATACTGGTCATAGGGACTCACAACACAATGGTGACAGATTTTTATAAGCAGTGTTAGAGCAAGCTGTTGCTTACTTTGGGCAGGGTGTCTGCCAGATATTATTTGCCTTGCATTTCTCATGCAGCAAACTAGATAAGACTAAATATATCTCTGTAGGGATAAAGGTCTTGTAAAAACCTCTAGAAGTTTAATAATGATCTCTGAGAGGGACAGTATCCATTTAAAGTTATTTTAACTGTTTTTCATAGAATCATAGAATGGCTTGGGTTGAAAAGGACCTCAAAGATCATCTAGTTTCAATCCTTCTGCTACGTGCAGGGTCGCCAACCATTAGACCAGAGCCACATCCATCCTGGCCTTGAATGCCTCCAGGGATGGGACATCATTTTTGCTTGTTTGTTTGTTGGCTTTATTTTTTCCCCTTTCTTTTTAATTTCAGTTTCTCATTTTTAATTGTGAAGTCATGCCCAACTGTCATTTTTTTAAAAAATTTGTTGTGTAGTAGGACTGTAGCTGTCAACAATGTGTGTATGTTTTGTCAGAACCCCTAGAGAGGAAATTGTCTGATGCTGAGTAAGAGTGTGTATAATGCTATAAAAAGCAGTGATGCTAATATGCCTAAAGTAGTGATGCTGATCTCTCTGTATATGTCTTTACATTATGCTAGTACGTCATGCAGTTGCTAGCTGCTTCTTTTCGTTTAACTTTTTGTTTTACATTTACCCACTGAGGAATTCTTTGTCACTAATTGGGATCACCTGTGTATAAAATGTAGCAATTTTCTTCTTTTTTTCTCCTCTTTTTTTTTTTTTTTTTTTTAATGAGTAAAGTTTACTGCTGAGCTCAGTAATGTTAGTGGAAACTGTTTGAATTAACCTTCTTAAAAGGAATTCTTAGACAAGATGATGTTCTGTGTTTCGTATAACATGTTGATCCAACTGCTAAGTAGTCTGTTATTTTCAGATATATCAGTGTACTTTAAACTGAGGCTTTCTCTTAGCTGTGTATTGTTGATGCGTGTGTGTATTTAAAACAAGTAAATATGCATTTCCTTCAGTCACAAACAAGTATGGACTATCGTGAATTAAGGACTTCCTTGTTTCTTGAGCTGTTTAGATTCTGCTGAATTTCCAAAGTAAAACTTGACAGTTAAACCAAATTTCACAGAAGGATAGAATATCTCAAGTTGGAAGGGACCTACAGGGACCATCGAGTCCAACTCCTGACTCCACAAGGACCACCCAAAACTCAGACTGTATGACTGAGAGCTCTGTCAAAATGTTCTGTCAACTCCAGCACTCGGGGCTGTGTCCACAGCCCTGGGCAGCCCGTTCCATGCCCACCGCCCTCTGGTGCAGCCCCTTTCCCTCACCCCCAGCTGCCCCTCCCCTGACAGCTCCATGCCGTTCCCTCGGGCCCTGTCGCTGTCACAGAGAGCAGAGCTCAGCTCTGCCTCTCTGCTCCCTGTGAGGAGCTGCAGCCGCCATGAGGCCTCCCCTCAGCTCCTCTGCTCTGCGCTGAGCACACCGAGGGGCCTCAGCTGCTCCCCACACATTTTGCCCTACAGACCCTTCCCCACCTTTGCAGCCCTCCTTTGGACACTCTCTAACAGCGTTATGTCCTTACGTTGTGGCACCCACACCCACATGCAGTGCTGGAGGTGAGGCCGCAGAGCAGGACAGCTATTCCCCTCGCCCAGTGGCAGTGCTGGGCCTGGTGCACGCAAGGGCACGGTTGGCCCTTGGCTGCCAGGACGCAGTGCTGGCTCACATTCAGGTTGCTGTCAGCCAGAACCCCCAGATCCTTTTGTGTGGGGCTGCTCTCCAGCCTCTCATCCCATGGTCTATCTAGATACAGGGTTGCCTCTTCCCAGGTGCAGAATGCAGCACTTGTTAACTACATGTGGCTGGTGTAGGTCCCTGGGGAAGGTCCCTGCCTTCTAATTTGTCCACATCTCTCTGCAAGGCCTCTCTACCCTCCAGGGGGGGGAATCAAGGGCTCCTACCAACTTCATATCCTCAGCAAAGTTACTTGATATGTCTTCAAGTCCTGTATCCAAGTCACTGATGAAAACATTAAAGAGAACTAACCCTAAAATTGAGCACTGTGGAACCCCACTAGTGAGTCCTGATGTGACCCTCACTTACTATAACCCTTTGGGCCTGACTCCATCACCCAGTTATTCACATACTGTGTCAAGTTTTTTGTCTAGCTGTCTGCTGGATGTTTTGTCCAGAAGAATATTGTGAAAAATAGTATTAAAAGCTTTACTGAAATTCAAAATATAACCTAAATCCATCTTCCCTTGGTAGGAGGGTTTCCAGCTAGCAGACTGTATTACCTAAGCAGTAGAATGCCTTTTGCTTTTAATTTTAAAATTACAAATTCTTAGTATGATGCTTGATGCTTGTAACTTTACTTCTTGAGGCAGGGAGTTGTGTCTGCTGTTTTAGTAGGCTAACCCAGTCTTGGATTACAAATGTTCAGAAATCCATTTAGGTAAAATTTATGCTTGTTTCTGAGGAAGTGCGCAGTGAAAGCTTTTAGTGAGAATACCAAGTAAATACAGTACAGTAACAGACAAAGCTGTGGGCCCAGAGCACTTCCCTTAAGAAGCAAGAATTCCATCTTCCAGGCATCGTGAAGCAAGTCAGTTTTACTCTGCAGAACTATGTGGTAGCAACATAAACTACGCATTCCTGAGAAAATGCTTTTGCACAGGAAGAATTCCTAGTTGTGTCCAGACATGCGTGTACTTTGCAGAAAAAGCATTAAGTAAAGTATTAGGGTGGAGGTGAGATAATTGAATGTTTAACTCTGGTGTATGCATCCTGGGGAGAAAGGAGGTCAGTTTATGATTTTTGAGCGAGCTTTGAGAAAGCTTTTTGGTCTCTCTGATCTCCAGTTTTCTTCTTGTAACATGGAGGCAATACCGCCTTTCTTTCAACTTCAGTTTCTCATTGTTGAAGGCATCTCATCTCCTATGTGTCACTGGTTTTCTGCAGCTGCAGTGGCCCATGAGTTGGCAGGCCATGGGCTGGTATTTTTCTTGCTAAGGGCTTTACTTTCTCTACTCATCTAGCACTAAAAGGCAAAATTCCAGTGTTGCTGATTTACACTGAGATTTTACAGTGCATATTAAGCTATTGTAGTCTGAGTTTTCCCTCTTCTTCATCTTTTCTCCTCCTTCCTCATCATAGGCATGTTGGGAAGAGCATTTCAAAGTTGTGGAAATGTTACAAATATCTGAAAGGCACCGGAGAGATGGGAAATCCAGCATTACTGTCACCTTCTGATACTAATTCTGTAACTTCTGCTTGTAATTGGAAAATGTTCTGGAGGGAGAACATTGCTCTGAAGTTACTGCATGGGGTTATTTTCTGGTTACTTTTTGAGCAGGAATCATCAACAGCAAAGCTATTTAGTGGAGGTTTTGGTGGGCTTTTTTTTTTTTTTTTGGATGACAGAATTATTTTATAGGACCAAACTGTGTGGTACTTAAAAGGAAGAGCTACTCTGCAACTCTATATGAATTTTCAGCTTAGTCTTAAGAGACCTTTTCCTGAAGAGGCTTGAGTAAGGGAGGTTAGGAAGAGGTCCCTGCAGAAGAAGTTTGGTTAGCTTAATGCTAGAAGCTCTTCTCCGCTGAAATGCTGAATCCTATGAATAGGGGCCCTTTGTTTGCATTACAGAGATTGATTGTTGTATTATGTCATCGTGAGACATTCCTGCTGAAGAAAATGTTGTTACCCGTGCTCATCCAGCAGTGAACTTTCTCAAAGAAGGGAATTGGGGATTGTGTCTTCCATCTAGGGAGACTAGTTTTAAGTTCAGATGTTTCTTAGCTTGTGAATTTGCCTATGTTTCCTGTGTGATATGGTATGTACAAGACACCTGCTTGCGTTGTTTCTTTGGCTGGTTTTGAGTGGGTTCCAGGAGGGAAAGAGAGAGAATGTCTGTGCATGTGTTACATGTGTTAGAGTGGGTGAGAATTTGTTAAGTAGTGATTTTTGTTTCTATTTTTTAAGGTGGCTGGCTAGTAAAGTTCCTTTTGAATCACTATTTAATTGTACTAGTACTTTCTTTTGATGATGCAGTACTGCTTTCCAGGGTGACTGGAGCTCTGAGTAGGCATGTTCATATTTATTCAAATATGAACTACAGGTTTGTGATGATAAGTTCTCTGACATTCAAAATGCAAGTCTGTGTGTGACAGATGAGAATGCTTAAGCTACCAAAACCGGAAGGAGTGGGGGCAAGAAAATGAAAAACAAGAACCTCCTGAAACCTCTGATAGAAACTTCCGAGGAGAAGCAGGCATATTCAGAAACTGGAACACGTGTAGCAGATATGTTTTTGGAACACACTGAAGTGTTTTGGCATACAGGATGGGAGGATTGCTGAGATACAAGATATCTTTGAGTTTGCATGTTTGTTTGTTACATTTGTGTTTCCCTACCGATAATTTGCTAAGTCCCGTAGGATTTGGTTAGCTAAAAATGCGGATCTGGAACAAATGTGCCTTGGAAGAATTTTGGATACCGGTTGAAATGCAAATATAAAGAAGAAATGCACATCTCAGAGGACATGAAATACGATTTGTCTATTCTTGATAAAACGTGAAGTGTACAGTTACTGTGCAGATAAATTAGCCTTAAGTTGTCTGTTGATAATGTGCGCCTTGACTGTTAATGGCTGAAGCTTGGTGCACTGGTGTGTACAGAATGTTGAGATGCCTTGAGTAGGAAACGTACTACTGAAAGTAAAGGTAAATTCTGTTTAAATTTAGATACTTTCTTGGTTTGTTTTCAAATCATAAAGTAGGAGTAGCAGTTCCCTGCTCCCCAGCACTTCATTTACGTTGGTAACAGATGCATGTAACTGACTTGCTAACATCTATATAAAGCATGATCCTGAACAGAATAGAATGGAGTTACTACGAAGCTCTGAGGGAAAGAAAGAAATTTACTGGATCAAATCATGTTCCTGTTACTGCGCTGGGGAGTATGAACTTTCTTTCACGTACCTGGGTTACTCTTGACAGGGGAAGGTTTGGTTGCAGTCCTAGTGGGATATGAAATTTTACTGAAAAAAACCATGAATGTCACATGCATAAGCTCTTCAGTGCAGGGGCAGAAGGCTGACAGAGAGAAGATTAATAAGTCATTCTGTTAATTACATTTGCTACAACTCACTGCTGTATGTCACTTTTATAGAGGTTATTAGGTGTGCTGTACACCAAATTGAAAGTCTTTGGGGCCTCTGTATTTTGGCAGGCTGTAACTATTTTCCTTGTTTAATACTAGATGAGGTGAAGCAAGTAAGGCAATAGGAAAAAAAAGTGCCTGCAGAGGTAATTAAACTTGGATGCTCTAGGCTAAATTAGGTGAAACCAAATTGTAGCTGATAGACATTCTCACAGAATGAGAACACCCTGGAACTGAAAATTGTTTGAGGTTTGCATGTTATAGGTGACTGTGCCTTTGGTAATAAGTACTTCAAGGCTGAGGAGGAGGTGTGTTTGTGGAGTTGCCGCTACAAGCAAGCTGCTATTGCTTTTGGGTAATTGTTGCCAAATGTAGCTGAAACATCATCCTTAGAATGTTCTTTTGGATTTAAAGGAAAATTGAAAAAGAATCTTCTTGCTAACCTATGCTTCTTGATAGGTAAGCGAGGGAAATATCTTCAAATACAACAGAAAGTAGAGGTCAGTATTGTAGCTGAAAACTGTTCTCTTTGTCCTCTACTTAGACAGAAGTCAAAACTTGGTTTACTGTTTCTGTGGTGTACTGCTGGATGACATGGGAATGATATCTACTCGGTGTGGTATAAATATAGCTACTAATGAAATAAAGGAAACAGATGACTGTGTCCCACAGTGACAAGTCTTGGAAAACTGTGAACTGGAATTATCCTCAGAAGATTCTCTACAGTTGTGTAGAAAGCCTAAAATAAACACTTTCTGCAGAGAATAGTTTGTTGGGCTGCACTCATGATATCTTTTAGCATAACAGATGATCATAACAGCAGGAAAACAAAATTGAGCTTTCAAAAATGCGTATTTTTCCCTTTTCCTTCTCCAAGTGCACATTATAAACAAAACTTAGAACCTGGACTGACCTTTTACACGGTCCTCCATTGTTACCAAATGACAGTGTTCATAATGCCTGCATTTCAGATATCATAGATTTATCCTTCCATCACAAGCATACCTCTAGCTAGCATA
Source organism: Gallus gallus (assembly GCF_016699485.2). Classification (NCBI taxonomy): domain Eukaryota; kingdom Metazoa; phylum Chordata; class Aves; order Galliformes; family Phasianidae; genus Gallus; species Gallus gallus. Next base: position 137,070,847 of record NC_052532.1, read on the forward strand.
GATTGAGCTGGGCTTGCTCTGTTTTCTTCAGTACATATCTCAGAACGAGGAGATGTTAAGTGGCCTCTGTTGGGTTTATGTCTTGCTTGAACTAAGAGAAGACTGAACCTGTGAAGACAACTCAATAGCAGTGGCTGCTGGTGAGAGTACCTGGAAGAGGCTGATGCTGGAGGACTTGGTTGTCCAGTGCAAGCATCATGCTCAGGGCACACCTGCTGGAGACAAGGCAAATGACAGTGACTGCACTTCCCGAGGGATAAGCCATGGACTAGCCATACCACGTTTCTCAAATGTAGATTCATTTAAAGGACCCAGACAGTGGTTAGTAGAGAGCTTATCCCAGTGTGGTTATGCAGCTAGTTCTTCAAGGAGGTGAAGGGGAGAGTAGAAATTGTGATATAAGGCAGCAAAGCTAACATAGTAGAGGGTAATCCATGCAGCAGCACCTTTACTTCTTTTAAGCTGAGATACTGTTTTAATCACAAACCTACTCTTCCCTGCCTTATTATTCAAGACAAATCCCAAGAAGGGGAAAAATGGGTATCAGAAGTCTTACGTTCTTATATTTGCACTAATTATTCAGAAAAAAAAAAAAACAGATGGAAGTGGGGTTATGAGTGTAGTCTACGCCTGTCCTCTTTGTAGGCTATACTGCTGCTATGCTGGAAGTGTCCTGCCATTGTCACCACTAATTCTTAGCAATGGTAGCAGGTGGTCTGGTAGTACTTGCTTTTCATGGTGCACAGCACAGGATTCAGGAAGGAGCCATTCTGCTGCTTCTAAGGCTCTTTGACCTTCTGTTGCCTCTAATTCCTGTTATTATCTTTCTAATCCTCAACTAGAGAGATGACTTATATCAATATTTTTCCATGTTGTGGGAGGGGTAAGCAAATTTATAGAGTTCTTGAGCAGTGCAAGCATCTACCCCTTTTTGTCTTACAAATTTTTCTGTTATTTCATGATAGATAATCGTTTATAAGGATAATTATAAAATTCCACATAGTCTGGAATAGTTAGCTGTGCTTTTTGGCTGGAGATTTCAAGGTTATGGAAGCCATTCACAGCCTAAAATGCTGATTAAAATCAATTCTGTTTTGTCCTTAGTCTTTCCAGCTGATGAAACTGATTCTCCTTGTGCACCCTCAGATCAATTATTTTAAATGAATTCAGCGATATAGCAGGTCTGTGTTCTTAGCAGAAAGCAACTTCTGAACTGGCCTCCATGACCTCTTACTGCCTGATATTGCAGGACATAGGAGGTGAAGTAGTCTCTACTTAGACCTTAGAGAAGACTGAATTAATCAGGCATTTGGGACCTCTTAACATGTGACTCAGATCTAAGCCTTTGCTATAAATTATATATAATATATATGATTAACAATACTACAGACAATGTTAATGGAGGATATTGTATTAAAAAACATTGCATTGTATCGCTTCAGCTCGCTTGGCAGCCATATGCAAAGTTACGTTGTTTTCAGCGTGTAAGTACCTCAAGATAATTTACAGAGAGGATTCTGGAGCTGTTAAAATGCTGTCTTTTCAGGGTTCTGTGAAAAATAAATGTCAGGTGGTTTTTCAGATGGAGCCTTGTGCCCTTTTAAAATGACAAACTCCAGTCCTATTGCAGTCTGACTTCTTTTTCTGTAAAGGAATACATCTTTAATTAGCCTAGGAGCTGGCAGAAGGGTTCAGATCCCTCAGCTGTGAGGCAAACATCCTGCAGATCTACAAAAGAGTATTAAAAGGTGAGGTGTAATCCTCAAGTTATTGCCTAGTCCTTTTGTCACCAGCCCATAGCCCAGAGAGAAGGATGCTATGGCTGGATGGAGAGTGCTGGAGCTGAGTTACAAACTCCTCGCTAGTCTTGGTATGGAAATGTTAAGCTCTTAACGAAGCCCAGAGAAGTACAAGGGCAAGCTATTGGCCTGCATTGACTTGCCTGGGAAGAGCATTTGGAACTGCAGTGAGGGACAGGCACAGAGGGTGCACTGTGCTCACGACACTTTCTCAGGAGGTGAGGCCAGAAATCTGTACCTGTCTCTGCTGCATATTTCTGCCTCTGTGCCCAGATTACCAACCTTCTCCCACCACCTATCTTCCCACTGTGTCAATATGATGTGAGTTGTCAAGCAGGTCAGTTGAAATGATCTATGTATTAGCCCACACTTGACCCCTGAAACTTATTTGCTCCGACCTTCTCCTCTTCCAGTATGTTTATTTTTATTGTTGGATGTTTTTGAAGTTGAATTGGTTTCCTCAGCAATTTCAGTCCGGCATGGTGCAAGGGTGAAAGTGCATGGTAGTAAAAGGAGGGGTCTTTGCACCCTTAGGACCGTAAAGGCCCTGAGTAGTGCCTTCATTCACCACGTGCTGGCTGTGTGTTTGGAAGAACAGGTTGCTGGTGCTTTGTTTTTCTGCTAAAGAGATTCCCAGGAGGAGGGCATCAAGTGTGGAATGTCACATCTTTGTTTTGAATGCAGGGCTTGGGTTTTAAACGTGCCATTGAAGATCTGTCGTGTGAATTTGGGGAATATAGAAAAGTGACTGCCATGTGGATGAAGAACACGCAGAAGAGTGTGTGGATTGCCCCATGTTCCCATGTTCCCCCAGCCTGAGATCCTGATGAATACTGGGCACTGGGAAATGAATTAGTTCAGATTAGAGGAATACTTTTAACTAATCTCTGTTGGTTGAGAAGATTATTTACTTTTAAAGCCTTGTAACTAAAGTGACTAAGTATCGCTCAGCATGCTCTTCTGTCTCCTGCCTCCTCCCATGCACTGTCTAAAAGCATGAGCTAACATGGGCAGGCTTTCTGCAGCCCTGGCTGGCTCTGAGGAAACCAGCATAAATGATGGGTTGCCTCAGAGACAAGATTTGGAGTCTGTCACTGCTGTCTGGCAGCAGCCCAGGTTTTGAGAAGGAGTACTGTGCAATAGGGTTGAGTTTGGGAGCGTGCTGAGGAATCTCAAAGAGAAAAAGTCCTCTAAGTGAGCGGCAGTAAACCTTTTGGACCTCTGACGTCAGATTTATCTTCAGGGAGAACCACAGGCCTTTATCACGTGGTATCAGTGCAAATGACAGGTGCCAACAGCTTGTGCTTGTTCGCCTAGAGTTAACCCAGTTCTTCTGAGCCCAGAAGTTGTTTGGGCTGCTGTGTTGGCCAACTGGACCAAGCAAGGCTATAGGGAATGGGGCGGGACCCAACTGTCCTCAGTGCTGGCACTGGGCCTTAGAGAGCCTTATGGTGCCAAAGAATGGCTTGGGTAGGCGTGTTGACATGGTCCCTACAGACTGGGAGTTATAAATAGACATTCTGTAGGCTGCTGCTGTACATAGAATTGTTAAACAGGACAGATTAAACAATCCACCCTGTCAGTAATATACTTTTATGTATGTTTAGACTAGCTGAAATATAGGTCCTTTCTTTACTCTTCACCAACCCCCACCAACGCACACACATTTTCCCACTAGATTTTTCTTCGTTGTGGATCACTCGGTATACAGTGAAAAGCCTGGATTTCATCCAGCCTGGCCAATAAGTTTCACTCGTTCATAAGAATTGCTTGTGTGCAGAGCAAACAGTCCTCTTCGGTTTCCCAATCAAAACAGTTGTGCTGCCATGTTAACCCTCTTGGAGCTGAAGGCACAGATTGCTGTGCTGCCTACCTGCTGATCATGCAGTTGGACCTGTCTGGGTTGGCTTTGCCATCCCGAATTCAGGGAGCCCATACTAGAAGAGGGAACAGCGGTCACACCTTTTCAGCTCTGTGCAGGTGCTGATGTTGCTGAAATCATCCCTGAGCTTTCCACAAGGAGTGTCTCTTTGAGGGAGGAGATGGGGTGAAAGTGGTTGAAAGATACTGGCAACACACACCTGTGAAGCATGTGTTACCCTGCAGTCAGGTGAGGGATTTCTGCAAGAGAGTGAAGAATACAGCAAGGATAGCAAGCACTGGAAGTAAGCAATCTCAGATAAGCTCCACAGCAATTAGTGAAAAGTCATGCCTTTAAACATATTCCTCTGACCGAGTGTTTTAGAGAAACTGGGTTACACACATACTGCTGGAGTTGGAGAATACAAACAACAGCTGTGAAAATCCACAGCCATCATTACAGAGGTTCTCAGCTGCATACTTTCATGTCTTCTCTTCAGCACATTTCACGTTTAACGTTTCTGCCATATTGCTTTGTAGGTCTGTATGATTTACTGTTTTTCTAAGTAATTTCAATCACTAGTCCTGCATTTGCGGTGCACTTAATCTGCTATGGTAATCTCTGGTGTAAAGCTTACTAGGAGATGGATCTGGTAATCTGCAAAGGGATGAGAAGGGGAGGAGTGTGCTGGGGGCAGAGGGAGCAAGGTGTGGGAGAAGTGGGGCAGAAGCTTTGTGGAAGCGAGAGCAGAAACCATGTCAGATGCTGAGGAGGGCAGCCGTGGTAGGGTGGCCGAGCTGTTCAGAAACTGGGACTGAAAGTCTGGAAACTGTCACCAGAAGTAGCCTGAGTGTGCTGGAAGAATGCAGCAGCAGCTGCCACAGAGTGCATGGAAGCGGCCCAGCACATAGGAGGGCCAAGGGGAACTCTCCAAGGCAAAGGCCAAAATGTGAGGGGATGGAGGAGCATCATGTCATGGTTACTTTGAGACTTACAGAAACTTCTAGATTTCAGACTCTCAATCGTGCTGCATGGATTTGGGGAGCCTAGGAAACCTGTCTTTTACTACGACTGTGTCACTTGGCCTGCTTTGTCTGGCAGGATTTGATTAAAGAAAGTCTCTATTTCTGCAGCAGAGCAGCAGTTGCGAACTCCATGCAACTGACTCGCTCTAGCAGAAAGGTCGGCTACCATACCATGCTGCCAAAAAGTGGCTTTCTTGATCCCCACGAACATCTGTCGCTGTCCTGGATTCTTTCATTTTGAACGTCATTCCTCAGACACTGAGTACGCAGCACCCAACCCAAAGCTGCTTCCAGAGGGGCACGTGAACCTCAGGCATGCCATGCTCCGCTTCGTATATACAAAGAAAGAAGCTTGGAAAAAGTTTTGTTATCCCTCTCAGAGTGCTTTACATAATGCCCGAGAGGCTGGACAAGGTGAAAGTTTCAGCTTCACATATGTGTTAGCCTCTAGCTTGCATTTACATTAGTTCACTGCATGGAACTGGCTTCTGTTGCCTTAACTTCCGAAAAAGCAAATTGAGTGGCAGTAATTGGGGTTGGAAGAGGTGTGAGGAAAAGCTCCACTGTGTTTTCTCTCTCAACAGTTAGAATTAGTGTGTGAGTGGTAGTACTTGGGTGCCCCAGGGCTGTGGGGTACGAGCCCTGCAAGGCTTGAGTGGGTGCAGTTGGTACATCTTCTACCACTTAGAGTGGCAAAGGGAATGGGCCTCAGATGCAGATCTGGGAGTCAGCCATGACTGGGCATCTCTACTTGCTGCACCTCTCCTATGAAAATATAGTAGAATGTTGTTTTCAATAACCGCATGCTTGGAACTTTATTTTGGGATTCTTACAGGCATCTGCATCAAAAAGCTCAAACGAACACCTTCCCCATCAACCTCCAACCATTTTTGATCTTTTTCCACCACACGTTTAATTGTCATGTCAAAGAAGTAGTAGTATTTTTACTACAGCCATGCTTGCAAACTCATCCACACAGCACAGTGCTTCAGTCTGTGATGTGAGTATGATGCTAGGAATTGTAAAGTCTTTCATAATATGAAGTGGAAAAAGATGGTAGTCAGAAAGAGTTATGTACTGTGCTTTAAAAAGAAAAAATGCCCTGAAGAAGTCTTTCCTTGTTTTGAAGCATTTCTGAGTTGTCCATTAATCAGTGTTTTAAACCCATTTTTGATGGAAATGTACTTTAGGGGAGCTATAGCATGTCTTAAACTGTGCTTCTGGTTTGTTTTATTTCCAGGAAAGGTAGCTATTCAGAAAGAAGACCTGCAGAAGTATCATAACAGAGACACCTGGTTTCAACTCCAGCACGTTGATGCCGATTCAGAAGTACAGGTGAGATAACCTTGGCAAAGGAGTGTTTGTAACAGGGCCATGTCATAGCTTCATGGCTTCTGTGGCTCAAGGACAGGTGTGTTGCATCACTACAAAAGAGAAGTATTGCTCATTGGTATGGTCTGTGTTTCATTGGTATTTGCGGCCTGTGTGCGGTGTCTGTGCATAGGCCGAATTATGAGTGTGCTTAAGTCAATGGGGCCAGGATTCTGCTCACAGAAATAATTAGAACTTAGTGAACTACCAGGATTACTAATACAAGGAAGAGTGTGGTTATCTGTTAGTTATCATATAACTTCAAAACTTTATAAAGAACTGTTGATTCCTCAGGGAGTTGAGCCAGCTTGAAGATAGTACCTGCACAGATACTATCTTAAAGGATTATATAGGCAGGTTGTCACAGGAATGGTAACAAATACATCTCAGACCAAAAAAAAAAAAACCCAAACAAACAACATGAAACAAACCTATTCCTTGCCAGATTTCTGGGCCCTGCTCCAGGCTGTTGGAGTGCTGATGATGATATTGCTTTACCTCCACGTAGAGTTTGGTACTTGCAGACACTGGTGCACAACACAACTCCTCTTTTTTGCTTTGTTGTAACCTCTTTTGAAGAACATTCTGTTTTCTATTATAGTGTTAGGTCTTGTGAATACAGTCATTAAAAAAAAACAAGAGGTTAAAATACTGTAGCAGAATATTAAGTGTATATCATTCAGTTACTTCACTAATTTTTTCTATTTAAAAGCAAACAACAGCAACAAAACATTAAAAAACAAACCCACTTTTAAGCCACAGTGTTCACTTAGGAGCTCAGATATTGTCTGACCTGTGCAACAATCTCCAGTAGGTTTAATGGGAAAGTGTGTGCAAGGGTTAGAAATAACATAATGGCTTTTTAGTTTGCACACTGGTCTGCCCATACTAAGCCAAAAAAATGACACACTGCACAATCATTGCAATATGTAGTGTGGTTATGTACAGTGAAGCGTGTGCAATAACATATTCAGGGGTAGGTTTTCCTGTTTATTTGGAGTGACAGATAATAAACTGTTGTGCATATGATGCAAAGAAAGCCTCATGACAGCCTGTTCAGTTTGTAACGTTCTCTTGTATAATATTGATCCTCTTTAATGCCACATTTTGATGCCAGTGGTGATGGAAAGGCTTTTAATGGCCTTTTAACATTGAAGTCTATTTTGTTTACCCTTGCCTCCCTTTCTTCTTACCTCAAAGCCTCTTGTGACAGTGTGACTTTAAAACAATACATTTAGTGTTTATTTCCTGCCGGATATAAAAACTTTCCCATTATAATGTATCAGTTGAAAAACCCTGATAGGTGGATAATCTTCTGCATAGTTTATTTTGGTGTAATATTTATGCAGAATGAGCTTGAGGAATCTTTATAGACCCAGGGTACTTTCTAGGACAGCATAAGTAATTTAGACTCTGAACTGAAATGCTTGTGATCGGTTTTTGGAGAGAAGAGGAGCACAATGTTTGCTAGAAATCACATTCCCTGTTTGTAACTGCACAGTTTATCACTTCCACTGTTTCTTTACAAGAGCCCGAGGGTTAAAAGCAATTTCTGCGGTCTGTGATAAACATTTATTACAACTAGTTGAAAAATGAACAGCACTCTGATGGTTTGATCCATTTATTTAGTTTTTCCACGATCTTTATATTAAGTAGCCTATATGAGGGCTTTGTGCTTTGCGAAACAGTGGGAGCAAATTTGTAAGTATTTTGTTGAAATTCTTATGTATGGGAAGATAGCCAAATGAATGAGTATTTGTGTTTTTTATACTTGTGGTCTGTCAGTATACAACCTTTTCCTAAACGCTTACTTCTGCATTTATAAGAGAAAAGAGTATTTGTAATGTTAAGCATGCAATGTTACTCAGTTTTTCTCCCATTTTAAGGAAAATCGTTTAAGGCATTTTAGGTGGTTAACACTTGTAATGAATCATACTAATACTAATAATAAGGAAGTGATTTTAGTGTGGCAACTGTAGGTTTATCATTCTAGCAGTTAATCCCCATTGGCCGCATATCTAGGGGATAAACACTGAAACGTGCCAGGAAGTGCCTGAATCTTACTTCTCTTTTACTCAGTCAGTGACCTTAATGCTATTTTCCATGTCATAGAGCACTTTATGGCTATTTAGTTATGCATCAGAGCACTGCATTGAGGCAAGCTACTGTCACTCCCACATGCTGAATAGAGTGAGAACTAAGTGTCAATGAGAGTGTGACCTGCTTGAGGTCGTACAAGCCAGAGTGATGAATTTAAAACAAACAAAACAAAACAAAAAAACACTGGTTTCTAGTTCTCTCTAATCATTGGGCCATGATATGAAAGAAAGTAGGTGTTAAGCTCGTGTAGAATTGTTGTTTGCCAAGCCTGAAAATATCCAGATTTTAAGCACACCAAACAGCACAATCAGAAATTGCAAACCAGCTTAGAATGAGTGGATTATTAAAGTATTAATGCAATATTAATGATCTTGGGTGCCTTGGTTCTCAGATGCCCTGCTCTGGGACACGTTCAGCCTTATTATTGAGAACAGACGGATTGACTTGAAATTGTGGATGACAGCATTTCTGATGTAAGACTGGTATTTTTAGCTGACTATCTGCAGTTTAATATGTATAATGAAAATGTTGTTATTGGCATGGTTTGGACTTCACCTCTGTGAGTTACAGAAGTGATGCATATTTTCAAATGGGAATACTTCTCTCTGTTTTCATACATAGAGGCTGATACGTGATAGGAAAATCACTTTCTCTTTTGCAAATGGAAATGAGTAGCAATGCTGAATTCTTGTGTTAATGGAAGTGGAGTGCATTTTTGAAGAGTCACCATCCCTGGAGATGTTCAAGAACCGTGTGGATGTGGTGCAGCGGGACATGGTTAGTGGGCGTGGTGGTGATGGATTGATGGTTGGAGTTGATGATCTTAGTGGTCTTTTCCGACCTTAACAATTCTATTTCCAGAAATTTTTCTCAGAAGCTACTGCTTCAATTATTCTGATGCTGTAATCAAAATGTCAGTGATAATGTATAACAGCATAATAGTTGCTGAGATATTTAGCTTGGGGCTTTGCGATGAGTCTTACGGTTTTCCAACTCTGCTAATTCTTATGACTTACAAAGATGTTTTGTATTGTCAGGAGACAAGCTAAGACTGATAAACTTTATTGTAGATGAGAGTCTTACTGACAATAGGACTGCTTAATCATCAGTCTACACAGTTATGAGCGCTGCTGTCAGATGCTTTAATGCCACATGCATTCCTTGCTTGACAGGAAGACATACCTAAGTTCTGCATGAATGCTCATCTTGAAGAAAGAAAGTGGGCATTGTCCATCTGGGCAAAGAGTGGCTAAAATGCTGGTTGTCTTACCACCTGCTGCTGTTCAGTGTGCTGCACAGTCCCATGCCAAAAGGTAGAGATGCTCTGCAGCAACTCAGTCCACAGGTGCAGTTTGGGCATTACCTACCCACATGTCTTCTGTGGCTTTGGTTCATCCCTTGTTTCAACATTCACCATGTTGTCAGCAAACTAGCTAGTTAAGTGGGGGCAGCATAGTCAGATGCACCTGAATTTCCCTTCATTTGAGAAGGTGTCTAGCAACAGCCTGAGAACAAAGTGGTGTGTAGTTCAGCAATGGACAGTAATTGCCCTTTGGGGTCAACAAGTTTTTGTTCTAGTGGCAAATTGGTGCCCTACAGCTTACCAGCTGGTTTAGCTTCTTATAGCTTTTTAATATCATACTGCATTTCCTTCTGCAGTCCTGTTAGTACATACTCCAACTGCAGTTCAGATATAACCTGCACAATAGGACAGTTGTGCTGTAAGCAGTTTACGTTTAAGCTCCTCTACGAAACAAATTATTAAACTTAACCAAATTACAATTGTTTGTCATATGAGTATGAAATCACATCTTCTCATAGAGCCTGCTAGCTCATCAGTGGGACACCACAGTGCCTGGAGCTAAATATGTGTCTCACAGTACAAGTGCTTGAGTGTTTCAGTGGAAAGTAAAGCAGGAACTTAGACCATTACTGAAAACACTAATATTCTATCTCAGTGCAGTAATTAAACCAATGGGGCACCCTCAGCTGAAGGTGGAAGGATTAGCAGCAGAAGACAGAACCTGATAAGCTGTTTGCACTCAGTAAAAGCGTGGTCTTGCACAGTTTCCATAGGATGTGTCTTTACTAGCCATTTGTCTTTCAGGACTTGCCTGAAAGTTTTCTCATTCTCATGCATTTTGATAACTGGAAGCAAAAATTTGCTGTGCTGCTGTGTCTGCATATCTCCTGATCCGTAAATGATTGCCTTTCCTCCACATGCAGAAGTTTACTTGACAGTAACTGATTCACTATTTGCCTGGGGCAGTAGATGACAGGTGCTCCCAGTGGTCCATATGCTCTCAGTGGAGTCTGATCCCAGGCACACATCTGACCTTTCAAAACCAGAAAAGGTCTCTTAGCAGTTTTCATTATTTTTTTTTTCATGGTGACTTCAGCCCTTCACAGTTAAATCTGTTTTGTGAAGCTTGAACTCTGCAACCCAAATACCCTTTGTGTGCATGTAATCAGTGAAATGATTACCCTGCCTGTGGCAGTTGGGTTCCAACCCAAGCCATTCTATGATGTGATTGTATGATAAGAACCAGAGACATTCTAATGTCTAAATGCACTAGCATGTTCCAAACAGTATAGTCAGTATATGTAAGAGGGGGAGAAATACAAGGAGAGTTGCATTCCGGCATGTTTTCCTGTGCAGGCTCTTGCTTTAAAAAGATCCCGTTTTCAACTGTCCTTTGAGTTGCTTCCTCCACAGCAATGACAAATGTAAAATGGTCATGTTCTCTTGCAACAGAGTTCTCAGTATTAAAAGACAGAGTGCTTTTTCAAAGCCAGTCATGCTCAAGGTCTTATGTAAAATTCACTGGGGTCTAGAAGAGGACCAAATAAAACCCACCAGGAAAACCTGACATGAAAACTTGAAAATTGCTCATTTCCCTTTGCTTGTCATAAGAGCACTGATGTGTCTGAAATGTATCTACTGGGTTATCAGAAGTATGTCAAAGGCAGAAAAGCAACACCGAGGAAGCAAATTGTCTCACATTTTAACCTTCTGTATTCAAGACCTTGTGTGAAAAAATTAATGACGTTCAGAAATAGTTTCTTCAGACACCAAAAGTCCTTTCTTTGACTACTGAATTAGCGTTTTGCTTATCCAGGCCTTTCATTCTGTTGAACTGTGCCTGTTCTTGAGTGTGGAGCAATCTAAACATCAGTTGGTGGGCTGTACATCGTGAGTGGAAAACATTGCATATAGGTATATTTGGAGAGTACATCTATAATCCTTCTGTAGGTGGAAATCTCTGGAAATCACTTTTGTTGCTGGAAATCACTACTGGCTCTGAAATGTTTTCTGTGTTTTAGCTGGAAGAATATATTCAGGGCACTGTGTGCTGCTCAGAAAAACTCTACCCCTTTGTCAGCACCTTCCCATTGAAAGCAGCATCTGTATTCCACGCATCGGGCTTCGTGAATGAAATCCTGGCCTTGCCAGGGTGGGAGGCTTGCCATGACTTCAGCAGAGCCAGGATTTCACCACAAGCTTTTGAATTAGCTCTACTAAATTCAGTTAGTAGAATTGGACAGTGGAAGAAGTTGATCCCAGATCATCAGAAGAAGCTGGGAATGTGTTACTGTTGCTTTCTTTTGCCCTACTTTCATAATATTGTGGAAGTTGCCATGGTCTTTCCCCATGTCTGTCTGTTTCCTGTTTTATAAAAAGCATTAATTTATATGTGCGGAGAGCAAACTGTGCTGAACTTGAATGGTTCCGATGTTAATGGTTTCTTTTGTGGAGTATATGGGCTTTGAAGATAAATGAGGTTAAGCAAATTGTCTTTAGGAGCAACTGCATTAGGGTGATAGCACTCCAGTGACTGATAGAAATGTCTGCTCTGCTGAACAGTTAAGAGCATTGCATGCCCACTGCCCAGCACTGAAATTAACAGTGTTTGTGTAGGTATTTAAATTCTTCTAGCATGAAGATGAGTCACCGGCACATTTTGTGCAACCCCGCTGTAAGCACAACTGTATGCAAATCTAAAAAGAAGAAGCTGCTTCCAGATTTGGTATCGGCTTTCCACCACAGGCAGGAAATAAATGGGTGTTACCCTCTTTTTTAATGAACAGTGGGTTTTAGGTTTCCCCTCTTTCAGTTGTTTTCAAAAGATGTGAAATCTCTGTTTTGATAAAGTGGGAAGATTCTCAAGGCTGCATGCCTACCAGTACAGTTATTTCAGAGAACTGAGTTGTTTACCGGTATTTAAATGTTTCATCGTAATGTCTGTGTTAATCAAAAGGAATATTTATTGATCCTGCTTTGTTGCTGTATTGAGTTTACATATTAGGGTTTTGGTAGCCGTGAGCAGAGCCCAGCAGTGCCCCATGGCTGTCACTGCCAGCTCCAGCTGCTCCAGAGGGACCCGCTACTGCCAGAGCTGAGCCACAAACAATGATGGGTGTGCTCTGGGAGAGCAGAATAAGGAAGGGAAAACTGCTTTTCTACAGCAACCGGGAGAGGAGTGATAAATGTGAGAGAAATGGCCCTGCCAGCACCAAGGTCAGTGCAGGAGGAGGGCAGGAGGTGTTCTAGGCATGGAGAAGAAGCTCCTGCAGCCCAGGGGAGGCCTATGGAGGAGCAGGCTGTCCCCCCATGGCCCACAGGCACCACACAGAGCAGATCTCCATGTGCAACCATGGAGGAGCCCACGGGACAGCAGTGGATGAGGCCTGGAGGAGGTACAGCCCATAGGGAGCCCTGCAGGAGTAGCCCTGGGCTGGAGCTGCAGCCTGTGGAGAGGGGCGTGAAGTGGGGCAAGAGGGCTGGGGGAGCTGTGTCCATGGGGACCCATGTGGAGCAGTGCCTTAAGCGTAGCTCCTGTGGTATGGAGCTGTGCTGGGAGAGCAGCAGCCTGTGGGAAGCGTATGGGGATCAGCTCAGGAAGGATAGCATTGTGGGAAGCCCATGTGGAGCAAGGGCAGAGTGACCATGGAGGAGCAACAGACGCTGTTATGGACTGATAGCTGCCTCCATTTCTTTTTCCTCTGTACTGCTTGAGGGGAGGAGGTAGAAGGGGTTGGATGGGGGGGAAGATGTTTTTAGTCTACCTATAGTTCTCTCTGCTCTAGTCTGTTAGGAATAGAAAATAAAATATCTTAATCTCCCTGTGGTGATTCTGTTTTGCCTGTGGTGGTAATTGGTGAGCAGTCTTCGTGTCCTTGTCCCAAACCTTAGCCCCTTTCGTATTTTCTCTCCCTATTCTTTTGAGGAGGGGGAGTGAGTGAACAATATGGCAGAGGTTAGCTGTCCATCAGGGTGAAACCGCAACGGTGACAAGACTTCCTCCCTATGTGAGTGTGGGAGCACTGAGTTCAGACTTACCAGCACAGACAGGCAAGACAGCCTATCCGGTTTTGCACTGCTACTTCTCAAAAGCTAGCCAAGAAACATGGCATGTGGTACAGAGCACCGACTGGTGAATAATAAATTTGCGTTACTTCAAAATAACATACCTGGATTCTCCATCTGCAGAGCACAATTTGTCTGGGGAAAAAGAAGCAGGTGGCTGATAATGACATCATTCATCATATCAAAGTATTTGAGAGGGACACAAGACAAATTTCAGGGCTGGCAAGTTACAAGGTTTTTGGTCATATTGAAGTATTCTTCCTTTAGAAAATTATGAGGGTTAACACTGTGCCACATGAAGGTGCTTTGTCAGTTAATGAGTGGTTGTGACATGCTTGCATTTGTTAGTTTGCACATACAGAGACTGAGCAGACATCAGTTCTGCTCTGCATAGCAGTTACAAATCCATGCAGTGTTCATTAGCTCTGTAATACTTTCATCAGCAACAGACTGGATTTTGTTCCAGATCTTTGTGTGCAGCACCGTGGTCCAGCAACCCATCTGAGGTGGTCTGAGGTCTGACCCTTAGACCCTTCCCAGCTGCCTGCTGTCCTCTGCTAAAGGAAGAAGTTTTTTGCAGCAGCAGATGTAGGCAGCAAGCAAACAAGCTCACCCTTCTGACCAGGCATACCATTGTGTTGTGACCTTACAAGGGGCTGCTCTTCATACTGCAGAGCTGGATTTACTTGAAGCACAAATTGCACCCTCGTTCTTTCTTCTCCCATTACCTCACAGACAGCATTTAATGGGCCCTTAGAAATTGGGGAGGTTCTATTGTTTGTTTCTAAGCTTTACCGGTGCCAGAAAATGACATCTCAGAAAGTTGCCCAAGAGGGTGTCAAAATAGACTGGATCTAATTACTTTTGCCTGAAACAAAATTTGGAAAGACAGATACAGCAACAGTACAGCTCATCCCATCATTTCCAATGCTCTCTGTGCAAAAGCAAGTTTTTCCAAGGCTCCCTTCTGCGGACTGCTTTCAGTGAAATGCTCAACAGTGATTTTCCTGTAGCAAGGGAAAGTAAACCAACATCACAGGGGATGATATTACGATCCTCAATTTATGAGATTCCAAAATAATGAGATGCTGGTATTGGCATGGGCCTGTTCGTGTCATCTGCTTTGCCCAGCCCTCTCCCGCAACCCATTCCTGTTCCATCTCTTCCCTTCTTCAGCTTTCAGAGCTGGAGTGTTACTGCTTGCAGCTGTTCTGTACCAGCAGGAGGAAGAGTGAAGAGCCAAAGGCAGGTCCCGGTCCCTCTTCCCACACCTCAGAGCAATGAGCAGGGTTGAGCTGAGCTGCAGAGCTGATAATGATTGAGCTGTGCTGGAATAAGGGTCCCCATGGGGGATAAAGCTTTGAAAACTTCCATGCACACACGCTCTCACTTTAGAGGTGGAAAGTCTGCAGCAAAGGTAGACTAGTGAGAACTGGAATGGTGGGTCACCATCAGCCAGTTGTCGAGCAGGCTTGATAGTGGATTGGTACATTTTTTACCAGTCTTCTGGTATCTTCTATTGTTATTTTGCGTATGACCCTCATACGTGACGATAGTTGTCTTGGTATTTGATATTCATCCAAGCAGATCTGGATATTCTATATTTATTTTTTTAGAGCTAACAACATATATGTTGAAGATGTTAACAACATACATGTTGTAGAGTTAAGTTAGAGTTGTTGTTAACTCTACAACATATATGTTGTTAACATCTTCACTTTTTAACAATGAAGTATTTCTAAGAGGTGTTCCACAGTACAAAAAGAATGTACTTAGTGGACATGTAGTTGATACTTCCTTGAAGATATGACTTAATGTATTAGGTTAGCTCCTGTTTTTCAAACTTAAGGAGACTGTCAAGGGTACTTTGTGCATTTGCTGGAGCTTAGGAAACAGCTTAGAGATTCCTACTGTTTGTCAGTGTTGGGTTTTATTAACTTTTTCCCTGGATCACAAAGATCAGACCCAGGGAAAAACTGGATAATTTGAATTAACTCTCAATCACATTGCTGTGGGATGGGAGTTAAATTTCAGCTTAAAATATGTGCTCATAACTGCACTAAGATGTGGTGTGCCAAGTGGTGTGTCCCAGTGTCTCCCACACTGTGGGGATGCTGCCTCTAAGGCCCATCCTTTGTTAAAAATGTTAAAAGCGTACCAGCATGGCAGAACTCTGTCAAAACAATAACCGTAGGATAATTTGTAGTTATGTGTTTTCTTTCCTCATTTGACACACTGTGTTTAAATTAAACCAGAAATTTGCAACTGCTGGAAATGTGATACACGTAAGTAGTGTCCCTATGCTTCTACTTACTGTTCAGCTGTCTTCTGGTGTTTCAGTCTTCGGTAACTTATAGTTACGTTCTAAGGAGAAATGAAATTGTGTAGATAAGCTTTTCCTGTGCCTGTAAAAACAGAACTTGGATTCTGTTTTTCTTTCCTTTGCAAGGTTATGATTAGCTTCAGTTTGTTTTTCAGTCATCTGTGTGATGGAGTTCTTGATACTTGGTAGCATTAACAAGACTAGAACTCGATTCTATTATTTTCTTAGGAAAGGCAATCTTTAACAAGTGTGTATTTTTTCTTAGGATAGCCTTTTTAGTGTTTTGTTCATTACTGACTTCCTTTTGAGTGTTCTTTACTTGCCCGCAAGAAATTCGATCTACTGATGACTTCTTTAATCAGGAACTGAAAAATGGAACCTGGCTGGTCCCATCATGGTGTTTTGGATGTGGTTAGGAAGGACATTTGACCTATCAACCCACCCACCTGTATCATCTTGAGTTTATGAAAAATGAAGTGCTGTTCAGCAATTGAGTTGATACTCCTTCAGCAGCTCGTTCCTTGAAAAAATCCTTCTATTCCAAATGTGAAGTGTGTGCTAATGAATGTGGTTGCTTCTAGGAACATCCTGAAATATTTTCTATGTCAATGTTTTAGTAATTAACACATTCTACACATTTTCCCAACCTTTCTGTTTGTTACACTGAGTACAGTATAGATGATTAGCTGACCTTCTGCTGGTTAGGTTAAGTCTTGATTTTTATAATACTGATTTATTGCATGGTTTTCTGTCTTCTCTCAGAAAAAAATGTGCTATCTGGTATTCTGCAAACCAACAGCTAGCATTGTGAAGGAGTAAATTTACTTATGTTTTGTCTAACAGTACTAGTGATATGGGAAAAAGCATTCTGTTTACACAGAAGTCTCATTTTCTATGAATGAAACCTGCAAGTAAGTTACTTATTTAAAGATACATAATAAGCCTCATTTAAATATACTTAGATATTTGAGTTTTTTAATTGGAAGTAAGGAAGTAGTCTGGGAATAGACTGCCAGGCCGAGTGATCTTGTGACCTTTGTTTTGCTGTTTGAAGCTTTGAGTCACTTTCTCAGCAGCTGGCCATTTTCTGAGTCTTCTCAAGAGAAAAATGAGAGCGACAAGAAACACTGGCTTTCAGCCTGAAGGACGTTGCACTGTATTTTTCCTCAGTGTAGTTGGGAAAACGTGTGAAGTGCTGCTTACTCAAGAGCATTTTTGGAGCTTAATTTTGGAAGTAGGCAGCTTCTGTTGTAATTACTTAATTTGAGCAGCATCTAGCAAACTGGAACTGTAAACTAAGTTTACATTCAGGCTCACTTAAGTGTATAAAAGCATTCTTTATTTCCTGAGAGGATCAGTCTTGTCTTTGTTTAAGATCAGCAGATGTACCTCTGTAAAATGTACCTCACTTTACCTTCTTGGCGTTTTTCTACAAGAGGATATTTTCTCTAGGGTTCCTAAATCTCCTTGCCTGTCTCTTAACTCCTTCAAAGCTCATTGCTGGTTTCTCTGATAAAGGTAATATGGAGGATATCAACAAAGATGGCAACAGTGCTTGTAAAATTTCGTGATCTAAATTTGTTCTCTAGAGCCCTACAGTTAAGCTCTAGTGATAAAATATGGGCTGACAATTGGACTAGATAAGTTGAGAGGTCTTTTCCAGCCCTTATGATTCTATGATTCAGAGTTTGTTTGTACTGCTAAATGTAGGAGGGCTGGGAAATGAGCTTGAACTGAACTTCTGAGTGTCTGTGCCATTTGTTAGTGCACTCCTCACTCTACTTCCATCTGCTTTCACCAGCTTTCATCCAGACAAATCTGCTGCAGAGGAGGTAGATCTTAACAACATAGTACAAGTAGGGGTCAGGGTTTGATCTTCGGTCCCTTCTGTTATGCAGGATAGGCATCCTTTGGCTGGAGTTCTGGTGATGTGAAAAAAAAAGGAACAGTCAAATCTGGAAGATGTTATGGAAGGGCTGGCAGCGTGAGTCGAGATAAAATTGAGTCAGCAATTCCACCTACATTAGAGCAAGTGGGGCAGATTTTAGGGTGCTTTGGTAACAAGGGTGGAGTGGAAGTAGTTTTAAAGATGAATGACTCAATTTTGGCCATCATGATTTAAAAAGGATGATTGGACAACGTTGACATGTCAGAATAGATTAGCAACAAAATGTATTTTCTGTTTGTTCTACCCATATATAGTAATAGTTTTTGCCAGTAGAACCAGATGCACATGTTTTGAAATGTAATAGACCTAATGAGAGTAGCGCAGTCTGTATTTGTGATTTGACTTTATTTTCTTGGCATGTTGGAGCATCAGGTTTTGGCCCAAGTCGCAATAAATTCAATACGACTAATTGGAGTTGAATACTGTATAGCAGTTGATGCTATGAATGCTAGTGATGTGTTTGACTTTTTTTTCCCTTTAGTTGCCCTTGTAGTTCTATTGGAACTTGTCTCACAGTTTTATCTTATTTCTTAATTTTTAGCCCCTTCAGTTTTCCAATGTTTTAATCACAGAATCACAGAATGGCCTGGGTTGGAAGGAACCTCAAGGATCATGAATCTCCGTCCCCCCTCCCCCCACCACAGGCAGGGCCAGCAACCTCCACATTTAATACTGGAGCAGGCTGCTCAGGACCCCATCCAACTGGCCTTGAACACCTCCACGGACAGGGCATCCACAGCCTCTCTCTGGGCAGCCTATTCCAGCACCTCACCACTCTCACAGTAAATAACTTCCCCTGACATCCAATCTAAATCTTCCCTCCTTCAACATAAAACCATTTCCCCTTGTCCTGCTGTTATCTACCCTTTCAAAGAGTTGACTCCCCTCCTGTTCATAGGCTCCCTCTAGGTACTGAAAGGCTGCAATTTATAACACACTGATGTGATATCTTTTCAGTGATTGTTAACCAACTTGCTTTGTTTTCAATTGGAACGGTGTGGCTGGGGATGCACAGCACTGATTTTTCACACGTTATTTTTTGTCGGTTTCAGGGAAAGGTCCACCTGGAGCTGAGACTGAGTGAAGTCATAACAGACACCGGCGTCGTCTGCCATAAGCTCGCAACACGGTAGGACTTAAAGTTATGAGGAAATATAGTTACATACAGTATGCAGTGGTTCATTTTAAAATCGCTTGAGGAATCGTGGCGTTGACTGGAAATTGAATGTTCTTATGGTCAGAACTTAGTTACAGCTGTTGTTAGTCAGCGATATTCATATGAATTTATTTACAGGATGAGATTTTTTTTTGCTCTTCTTTTCTGCATATAATATACATAATTTTCTTCCTAACAATTTAAATGTTAATAAATCAGTTAGTCATTTTAGAAATACTAAAGACACATCCAAGGATAATGTCCTTCTGATTTGCATTTTAAGGACGTTACTAGTTAAGTGAAGGTGTAGCGTAGCTAATGTGGTAACAGGATGTTAGAAAGCTGACTCACCAAACTAAAGTCTGCCATCAGTTACTAAAGCAGTCTCAGAATCTCACTTAAATCAACTGAAACCTTGAAGTCCTAGGACTCAAATAGACATCAAGATTTTGCCTTCATATAAGGAGTCAGAAGGCCATTGTGTGATGACCCCAGCAGAGCCTTTCAGGTGGGTACTTCAGGAGCAGTGGCAGTACTGGTTGCCTTCTGTCAGGAATCTGCCTTGTGCTCTGTGTATGGCAGAACGTCATCAAAATTGGAGTGTTAGTATCATACATTTCTAGCTGGTTGGTAATTGTTTCAATAGAGAAATGCTCCGCTAGTAAAATTGTGACCAGCCTTATTTTCAGACCAATATCTGACATTGTTTTGTTGCTGCCTCTGCAAAGGCTTTGCTTAAAAAGCTATCGTGGCAGTCTTTGCAGCTGGGATCTATTAACAAATGCATGTGTGCCATGAGGTTGATCTCCATCCTTCTAGGCTCACATGAACATGTGGAGTTTGTGATCTTTCATGCCTGTGTATATTTTTTCTAGACACGCAGTCCGTACCAAAGCCCTGTGAGTGAGCACCTTTGAAATCTTTTGCTCTGTAGTCTGCCAGTTAAAAAAAAATAATCTGATGAAGCATGGTGAAAGTTGCTGTGTAGGCTCTGATCTCCAGGGATTTTGCTAACATAAACCACTTGAACAGAGCTGTACCTCCTTAAGGTTTAAAGCTGCCATGTCGGTATAGCTGTGCACCACATTGAAGGACCAACCTTCATTTAACTACTGCTCAAGGACTCTTTTTTGTGTCTTTTGCTATTGTGTAATTTGAATATGACCAAATCATGGTGCTTCTGAGAAACTGGGTTTCAAACCTGAAACGATTGAGTCCTAGGCAGGCATCTTTTGCTGAAGTGTTATTTCTGTTGTCATAGATCCTAGGGCTTTGCAGGAGAGGGGGAAATGAGAGGTGGGAAAGGATGGTTTATTGTCCTACTCCACTGTCTATCACCTATGTGAGGGCAGATGTGTATCTGGGGCATTTGGAACAGTCAAATTATCACTATACTTGCACTGTTCCTCGGAGCAGGCCCAGAGGATAGTGTGCCTAGAGAGGGAAAAGGAACAGAATTGTTCCAAGTATCAGCTTCATTTGTTTTAGTCTTTCTGGAAGTGAGCAGTGCACTCCTATGTGGTGCAGTGCAGCAGGAAAGGCCTCTGTCTTTATCCTTTGAACTCCAGCTGTGAGGTAAAACCGTGGGGTGTCTGACTCTTTGCCAGCAGAGATTATATGGAACATCCTTTCACTCTCACCATGATCTGTTTTGAATAGTTGGGTGATACACTGAAGGACTTTCAAAAGTGTTTTTCTCACTTTGTTTTTGTTTTGAGGGAGTATGCCATACCACAGCCAGATTTTGTCTTCAGTTAAATCAGGTCTTGGTAACATTGTCATCCCAGTGCTTTTTTTCAGTGGTATTCCTGAAATGCTAGAAATAGAAGTCTGAAAGGGTTCTTAA
This sequence comes from Gallus gallus, assembly GCF_016699485.2. Lineage (NCBI taxonomy): Eukaryota > Metazoa > Chordata > Aves > Galliformes > Phasianidae > Gallus > Gallus gallus. The sequence goes on from NC_052532.1 coordinate 137,091,644, forward strand.
AGTCTGCAACCTACAGCTTTTTGCTTCTTGGAGAGCAATAAGGCAGAGTCAACTTTTGATGCAGCATTTTTTTCTACCTTTCTATTCATTTGACCAGTCAGATTTTAAATCAAATCGTTGCCTTTGTGGCCTTGCTTTGAAGACTGTTCCTTTTACTCTGTCCAGTACAAAGAAAAGACTTTGAATAGCTTATGAAGCATTCTGTTACTTCAATTTTGAATGTATTGTTCAGTAAATATAACGTACTAACTGAAATGTGTGTAAAAATTCCAAGGTTTTAGCCACTGGCTTGTAATGCTCAGAGGTGGTTCTATGTATGTATGTATTTATTTCTATCTAGCTCTTGGGTCTTAAAAACAAAACCTGAAAACCAGATCCCAAGCAGTCTTTTGTCTGCTGAAGGTATCTTTCCTGGAGTCTTCCTGCAGTAGTCAACCCGAGCACTCTGTTTGGCTCCGGTTAGTTTCTACAGCTATTTGTTATTTGGATGGTAGATCAGAGTAGAGCTAAGATGTACATAAGGGAATTCAGAAATAAAATTATTTCTAGAGTATGTAGTTCCATTGGTGCAGGTTTTTATGGCAGTCTGTCTTATGAATGAGAATGACACGGGGAATACTATAGAAAAGGAAAGGGGAGTGATTACATCAGGAAGAAAAGCACAGAATGTCATTTGGCATTTCTTAATGTTGCACATTTTTGTTAGAGAGGTATACAGCAAACTGCAGCTTTATAATGCTTTTCAACACTGTCTGAAGTCTCTTTCAGGTTTGTTCATAGATATTTTGGTTGTAATGCATAGACATGTAAGAAAGGAGAGCAGTAATTAAGTAAAGCTTGACTAGATGGATATGGAACCAGAAGTTGCCAAGTGAGAAGAATGGCAAAGATGGGAGGCAGAACCTTTGTTGCCGGTCGTTCATGAAGTAAAAGTAAAGACTGGGTGAATTAGAGGAGTGCAGCTACCAGATGAATGTTGTGAAAATAACTGTTGGGGTTTTTTTTTATTTTATTATTTTTTGAACAGCTCATACGTTTATTGCAGCGCACAAACACAACAAAGGTGTAACACTGTGACAACCGGAGGTTGTCATCCTATGAACTTCCTTGACTTCCTATATTCTCTTCCTTAAATGAATGTTGGGACTCTTAGTGGCAGAAAGGTGAACATTATCCTGCAAGCTACCATACAGATAAGGCTGATTAAACAATTCAGGAGAACAAAAACTGCTTCCAGTGGGCAACTATTTAAAAATACCTTAAAGACTCTTGCTTTTTTAAGCACTGGCATAATGCTTGTATTTTACAGACACGTATGTGGTCTGAATGAAAACCAGGACTAACTGGAAAACTTCTTTTTGCCTATCTATTAAATAAATAAACGTGAGTTTTCTTACCAGCTCACCCACAGGTCATATCTTCAGTATTGTGCCCTCTGTGCCTGTGTGCATTGCCACCACCACTGTTTTCCAGAATATCTTGAGAGCAGCTGGGGCCTTTGCTCAGCAGTCTGCGGCCCTGTGGAACATGCTGTGAACAATTAGCTCAATGAGAGGATGGCGAAATTCATCTGAATGGGAAGGCAAATTAAAATTGCTAAGTACTGAGCTCTTGAACATTAAGTAGTAGATTATTTAAAATGCGAAAGGTACGTGAGATTCCTTAGCCTCTGCAGAGGAAGCGAAAAAAATGAGTTCAAAACTGTTACCTAATAGCTTCTCCCTAGGAAGCATTCAGTACTTTCATTTAGCCCTAAACCACTAAGCTGTTGTGGTTCATTAGAACCCTTCTGAGGCCCTAGTCTCTGCCAGCTGCTACAGCACAATCTCTTGGACTGAATCTCTGTAAAAGAGATTATAAGGAGAAGCATTAGTGGATTTAAAAGTTACACTGACAATACAGATGCAAGCACCACACTCAGGCTTCTTGTGTCCCCAGGCGGCTCCTGCTGTCATCCTCAGTGAAAACCAGAGCTCTCACTTCTTACGTGCTTCTTCAGGGTACGCTTTGCTACTCTTGGTTTCCCTCTGTGGAATTGCTGTGAAACGTGGTGGTCCTAGTGACTGAGTTGGGCAGAATATCAACTGAGACTCTTTGGGTCCCTCATGTCCTTGTTACAGGATTTGGAATGCAATGTTTTGATAGAATAGTTCAGTTGGAATATACAGTCAAAGATCGTCTAGTTCAACTGATGTGTTGTATGGTCATGTCATACAGAGGGAAGATGCTTCCAGCCTACTGAGCACAGACTTTTGCCCAAGTGCTTATCAAGTAACAGAAGACATGTATGGGCTTTGCAACCTGGTATCTTTGTGTAACTGCATTTATACTAACTACAGTTGTGCCATGAAATGAGCCATCATCAGTACAAAGTATGCTAGGAAAAGGTCTTCATCTGTAGGTTCTGATTTTTCCCTCTGTAGGGTCTGGTTTCTTCACTCACAGATCATCTCAGGTTGTCTTTTTCCACGCTGTTTAGAACTACAGCCTTCCTGGACCTCTGCACAGTCACGTGCTGCTGCTTGTTGCTACCAATATTTAGCTTTACCTTTCACTGGCTGTTAAGCAGATGCCATCTCTTACCTGGCAAGTGCTTTGCCATGTGCCAGGGATGCGTAGTTTTGTGAATGTTTTAAGGTAGTAAGGCCGTGGATGTAAGTGCTCAGAACTCCCATGCCTCCTTGCTTGTGTCCATACCTTATTGTTTGTGTTGACACAAGGTACCTGTCTGCTGCCTGAGCAATGGTATATTTTATTTTTTTCCCCTCATGTTTTTTTAGTTGAATCAGGCCTTAGTCCTGTACATCCAAGAAACTGCGCCCTTCTCCAGTGCAAAAGACAGAAAATGAGCAGTAACAGGGAAGGACGCTCCCACAGCCATGCCACTTTGAAATATTTGGTCTAAGTCATGAGCGGTTTGTGTGTATCTGTACTCCATGATGACATTTGGAAAACAGTGGATTGTGCTTCTCCCTTGGATTTTTTTCAGCCCCCGCTTTCCGTATGCGGATATCCTTCCATCTTCACAGCACGAGTGCTCAGAAAGGAGCCCTAGACCTTTTGTAGAACATTCCCTACCACATTTAAAGCACAACCTGTGCAGCCTGTTTGCGTTCAGCACAGAAGGGTGGTCTGTCAGAGGCTTAAGACCTCTGAGCTGCTCCAACTGGCTGTCATCTCACAGCGCACTGTAGGCTATGATCAGTAGATACGTGCATTTTTATTTAATTAACAAAGAGAAGGGCTCAATATATACTATTGAATAAAGAGAAGGGTTCCTGCAGATAACTTTGTAGAAAGTCTGTAGGCTTTGCTTTGATTACACTACCAGAGGCAACATTTAGAAGCGGTGTTCTGTATTTAGCAAGATGACGTCTGACTTCCAGAATGCCTAGAGGGACAAGGCCACTGAGCTCCTGTTGAAAGTCAGTGTGAGCTGGGAGTCTGGCTCCCTGGTATTCCTCTGAGAATTCCAGCATGTGTATGTAATTAGTCACATTTAAATGTCTGTATTTATTCAGTGTCCCCAGCTGCTCCTTCAAGTGTTGTCTTATGTCTTGTCTCTCTTAGGTTTAAAAAAGCTTGGAAACATCTACTTTGGAGAACTTTCCACCCCTCTGCTCCTCCATTTGTTCTTTCTCCCTGTCATGGTAAATCTGTACAGTTGTAGCAGCCACCGCCTTTCATATGTAGGGACACAGTTTTTCAGTGAGTGGTTCACAAGTCTGCAAATGCACGAGCAATGCCAAAGTTTTATTTGATAAATGAAGCATTTGTAGACGTGGTGTGGAGGATTTGGCTGCTCTGCATTAATTCATGAATTAAACTGAAATGCTGCACAACTCTTGACAGCTGTCTGAAATGCGTTCTGACCATATGGAACACAGTTAAATGGGCTGTGCTTGCAAGGGCAGGCAGGAAAGGAAACAATAAGTAGATACAACATCTCTAAGATAAACACTTCAGAGGTCATTAAGAGAATAGTGACTGAGCTGTGGGTATTGAGGAGCTTTAAAAGCTCTTCTGAAGAGGAAAGGGGGAAGGTAAGGAGGGAGTCATTTGTCAAGTGTCCTTAAAGCAGATCTGTGCTTAGTGTTGGGTGTGCTGAGACACAGTGACCGTAGCCCAGCCTTGGCTGCAGTGTGGATAGAGCACAGACCGTGCAGTGGGCAGCATCTGCTTTCTAATTGCTCACGTGAGCTTTGCTGGAAAATGGTGTGGGCAGCATGTTGCTCACAGGTTCGCAGCCAGTGACCTAAAAACAGTCTGACTTTCTGTAACTTAAAATTCTCTTAGCACAGTGTGGCATTTCTTAGGTTAAGATAAACGATACTCCATTTTGAAATTTTTAAGTGGTCAACCTCTGTGAATTAAGTCTAGTTGGAAGGGCTGAGATAAAGGCTATTCCTGTTCATGGATCAGCAGTCTGAATCCTAATTTAAGAATTAGGGGAAAACATGATCCCATCTTGACTAGTGAAGGTTTACTGTTGTCACCAGTGATTGTGTTCGGAGATGCCTTGAAAAACCACAGGAGTGTGCAGCTTGTCTTTCAACCATGGAATATATTTAAATGTTTTTTATATATATATTATATGTATATATATATATATATATAGAGTATAAAATAAAAACAAATAGGCATCATCTTTGAGTCAGCTTTGAGCTGGAAATTTTCCTTTACTAATTAGTTTCCTTCCTGCTTTTCTCGTTTGTGATGGAGCAAGTTCTCTTTCCTTTAGACAACGATCTTCATCAGATCCCAGGAATTGGTTAGGAAAGTGTCAAAAGGGTTGGATTAGCGAGAGGACTTTGAAATGCGTGACTGTATTGTATCTATGACACAGAAGAGCAAAATGTGTCTGCTTTCTGTCATGGCTGTATCTCTGATGCTGATAAGAGCGGAAAACAGGAGTTCAGAAAGGGTAGGCAGCAGAGTTTTAGATTATGCTTTTCTGTGCTTTTTTTTGTTTTGTTTTGTTGTTGTTTGCTTGCTTTGCATGCCATTTCAGTGCAGAAAACTCTGCGGCCCTTTATCGCCACGAGACAATTCAGTCTCTCCCAGTATTCCAGTTTGCTGTAATAGGGTAGATGTGAATGCCAATTTTGAAGTGGAGAGCTCTAGTTTGTCAGTTCTGTAGGGCAGGGTTTGGCCCTCTCTTGAGGGTGCTGCACCATCCAGTATTTCTCTTTTCCCAATTAGAAGTTGCATTCCGTTCACATTCAGTCCATGAACCACCTTGCCATGTGCGTTTGCTGATTCTTTGTTTAAGGAACATAACGTTTGTATGCTGCTTTAGATAAATTTCTACTCCACTGCACAGAAGGGCAGCCTACAGCCAGGTTTGAACTTGCTTCAGGGTCAAATGAAGCTTATGTTCCTGCCCGAAATATGGGCTGAATCAGTTAGGGAAGAAATGGTATTGCTGACTCCAAGCAGAGAGGTTTAACGTATGCCTTGATCAGTTTATGTCACGGTATTTTGAAAAAAAAAAAAATCAACTTTTGTTTGCTGCTGGTAAGGAATGCTAATGAGGGCATGAAGTAGTTTCAAGGCTTAATTTTCAATAAATGTATGCATCCATTAAAATGCAACACAGTCTCCTCTCTCTAGAGAGCAAACCCTGCATCATGTTATGCTTTTTCTTGCAGGATGGCGTCCTGGTCGTGCTTTTAATCTTGCATGTGTTTCATAACAAATTCATGGGGGAAAATTGGTCACAGATGAAATCACACAGTATCTGGTATTTTATTATGTAGTGCTGCAATGCTGTGGGTTTTGGGGAATAAGGAAGGGAATGGAGAAGGAATGGATATGCCTCTCTGTCCAAGGTTTTAGCACAGTACGTGGGTTTTCCTTTCTCACAGCTCTGGTGCTGTTGAGGATAAAATGCCTGCCATCTAAGGAGGTCTCTCTCCTTTGCTTCTCTATTACCACCAAAACTTTTCTGGACTGTTTTGTGGTCTAAATCAAGTTAAAATTGCTCACTCTCCACCAAACCTCCCGATATCTATAAATATCACCTTTTCCTGCTGCCTAATTTCCCACTAACTGAAGTATCTGTTTCACCCTTTGTTTTTGGATTCGGGATTTCTTCAGTGCTTCTCCTCTGTTCCTGAAATTCTTTCTGTTCATTCAAGTCACAAGCGAGTATCTTGTTCTTTGTAGCACTAATTAAGAGCATCTTTTTTGATTAGGCCTTTTGGCAGCAGTCCAGGCATTAAAAAAAGAACACCCAAAAACCCTTAACCATTTTGAGATTGAAGCGACGCCTCACTGTGGAATAAATATAAGGCTTATTTTGTAATGCAAGACTGGAATGCAGCTATTCCAGGCCAGTCTATTTCAACAATAGGTGCCACTGTTTAAATAACGTGACGGCACTTCCTGTTTTAGCCAGAGTAAACATTGTCTGGGATTATACACTGAAGCAAAGTATTCAAGCATAAATCCTTCTAATAAATGATTTTTAGCTTCTAACTCTACTTGAGGTCACAGGGTTAGTGTGGATTGAGAGCATTAAAGAGCATTCCTGTAGGACCCGTGTTTGAAAGAGGCACATGAATTTTGAGATCTGTGAGTTGTTGCCACCTTGGGACATTGGCAGTACCCCAGACGTCAGCCTTTCCCAGTTCAGCGATGTCCTCTGATGGCAATCATCTGGAGCAGTTAGTTGCTTTTGAGGTAGGTCCCTAAGAGAATACAGTGATGTGTATCAACGAGCTCTTCGATATATACAGTATTTAGTGTAACGTAAAGGCAGATTTCTATGCTGTTTCATTCTGAATGATTGCTGGAATTCCTGTAGCTTCCATGACAGTTACCAACCAACACCAGTGTTAGTGAAGCTTCTGAAGTAACAATGCAATGGGGTGCGATGGAACTTAAAATCACACTTCTCTTTGAAAGTGTTGACTGTTGCTGCAAGAGCAGTGCTTGACAAGGTGATGTTTAGATAGCAGCAGAGGAAGCTGAGGGCATCAAAGTATGGTAGGAATAGAGGAAACTGCAGGGTAAAGGGGAAGTCAAAGGGCCCCAGGTGTTGAAGTTGGGTTTTTTATATTTTCCTTTTTTTTCTTTTTCAATTATTTTTTTCAAGTATAAGGAAAGCTGAGACATGGTACACAATGCGTAGGAAACACTCTTCATTAACTCTATTGTTCGCAGAACTATTTGTTGAGAGGAAGCGATGGCAAAAAGTCTGCCTTTGTATGTGACAATAATGAGAAAATATCTCTTTCCCAACACCATCGTGATGACCTAGAAATCATATTCTCATTGCTGGGTACGTTGTTGTACTGGAGCTTAGCTAGTTATGAGCAAGTGCTTTGCAGAGTTCACATAGCTAAAATCATCAGATGTCTCCTTTTTTTGTTGTTGTTTTCTTTTTCTTGGTGTAGACATTTGACTTGGATGCTACACACTGCGTGTACTGATGGGATAGGGGCTACACAGAATCTCTGAGCCTCTATTGCGTGCAGCCCTTCCTTCCCTGGGGATGCCCAGTAGTGCTCTCTTCTCTTCGCAGCCAGTGGATTTACCAAAATGTAGGACCAGAGTATCTTTTGACATCTCTACCACTCTTTCAGGTTTTGTGGAAATCACTGACTGGTTCTAAAAGTCACCGGGGGAGATTGGCACAATGTAAACAGATAGCATTTTCTCACAGCCTTTATCTTGAGGAGGACAGGCTATAAAGGATGCTGTTAGACTTAAAAGCATTCAGAGAAGAGCTACAGGAGGAACTGAAGACCTGGTAAATGTGTCTTAGGGTGACAGTGTGTTTGATTTATGCAAGAAAAACCTCGAAGTGCTGAAACCTTAGTATGTATTGTACTCAGAGAAGGGACCTTCTGATTGCATGATTACTTATTCTTACCACAGTGACACCCAATGATTGGAAGCTAAAGGCTAATCTAGTGGGAAGCAAGTAGTAAAGCACTTTGTTGTTGTTGTTCATAATCATTAATCAGTGAACAGTTTCCTGTAGAACGCTGTGAGGATGTTTTTATCATTGTGAGTCCTCTGGGCTCGGTCTTGATTTCTTTCAAGAAGGTGCTCTGAGGATGCAGTGAATATTATGAGCTCAGTGCACAACTTGACTAGTTGGCAGATTTAATCACTATAATGAACGAGGTCAGACTGTGCAGTTCTGATGGTTTCTTTTGGTCCACAAGTACAAGGAGATATTTAATGCAAATATGAACTGTTTGTGTAATAACTGGAAGTATAAAGTTGATGTGGGCTACTATTCCATCTGGTTATACCAGAATGCCCACCTGACCATGCCCTCATTTGCATCTTGTTTTTCACTGAGAAGTTCTAAAGTGACAATACACTAAGCATTTTTTTTTTAAAGAGAGCATGCTTTGCATTGTTTCTCATCACCAAAGATCTTAGTGTTGTATCGACAACTGTTTAACTACACTTTGTGAAGTTCTTTCTTTGGGATGGAATATCATGGGTTTTAGCTGAGCACAGGACTCATGACTGGGTTTTCAAGGTAGAACTCCAAATCATAGAATCATAGAATCACTCAGGTTGGAAAAGACTTTCAAGGTCATCGAGTCTAACCACAACCTAACCATACTACCCTAGCTCTAACAACCCTCTGCTAAATCATGTCCCTGAGCACCACATCCAAATGGTTCTTAAACACGTCCAGGGACGGTGACTCAACCACCTCCCTGGGGAGCCTATTCCAGTCCTTAACAGCCCTTTCTGTAAAGAAGTTTTTCCTGATATCCAACCTAAACTTCCTCTGGCGCTACTTAAGGCCATTTCCCCTCATCCTGTCACCTGTCAGCAGTGAGAAGAGACCAGCCCCGCTCTTGCTGTAAGCACCTTTGAGGTATTTGAAGAGAGCACTAAGGTCTCCCCTCAGCCTCCTTTTCCCCAGACTAAACAGCCCCAGTTCCTTCAGACACTGCTCATAGGGCATATTCTCCAAGCCCTTCACAAGCCTTGTTGCCCTTCTTTGGACCTGCTCCAACACCTCAATGTCCCTTCTGTACTGAAGTGCCCAAAACTGAACACAGTACTCGAGGTGAGGCCTCACCAATGCTGAGTACAGGGGCAGGATGACTTCCCTAGTGCTGCTCACCACACCATTCCTGATACATGCCAAGATGCCATTGGCCTTCTTGGCCACCTGGGCACACTGTTGGCTCATATTCAGCTGACTATCCAACAGTACACCAAGGTCCCTTTCCGTCAGACAGCTTTCCAGCCACTCCTCCCCAAGCCTGTAGGGTTGCCTGGGGTTGTTGTAACCAAAATGCAGGACCTGACACGTGGCCCTATTGAAACTCATACAGTTAACCTGTAAATGGGACAGTGTGCAATTGGAAGCTGTCAACGATATGCTTAATGCATTGTTCCTTCTAGGATACCAGCTTTCCCATTCCGGTGTGTTCTGAGTGTGCAGGATACCTCACCTGGTGCTGTATCCCATCCAGCTAGTCAAAGTATTTTGTCTTCTATTAAAATCCCATATCTTCCTCTCTAGACATCTTTTGGGGATTACTCTGTGATGATTCAGGTGTAGGCCCTCAGTTGGAAAAATCTAAATCATTGAATACTTGAAAACAATATATGTATGCATTTTTAAAGGAGAACACATCAGGCAGGATCATTTCAGGTGGGTATTTTCCTTATGTCTTAAAAATACTGGAGAGTCTGAGGGGTCCAGTGCTTCACAGCTGTGTTATTTCAGAGGACAGTACTAAAGGCAGAGTTTGTCTGCATGACTCACTTCGGTGTTTCTGTAGAAAGACCCCAAAACATTGTTCCTGCAGTTTCTGTGTTGTATACACCATGTGATTCTCTAGGCATAGAACACTGTAGCTCATCTCCAGGAGAGATGGTCCCCATTTCTGCTGAGGTCTATAAAGGGGATAGGCTTTAGCAGGAACCAGGAGCACCAACAGCCATGCCTATATACCAGTACTAACCAGAAGAAAGGGCAGCAGTTGACCTAGAAAAGTGTTGCAGCAGCTCTGAAAAGCTACACGTGTATTGCCTTACATGTGTGCTGTTTCAGTGCATCTGAATTGTAGTAATTTTAGCATAATCAAGCGTCACAATGAAGTGGCCTTATAGGACCAGGGGAGAAATTCATACATATAAAGTCAACATACTGTGACAGCTGTTTTTTACATGAATGGTTTATGAATTCTATTTAATCTCTCCTCTTGCCAAATCAGAGACATCAAGGAATATTTTTTTTAGTTAATGTCCTGGGAAAGTTTATTACAAACTTTGTCTTTTGATAGCTGTGATGTTTGTGCATCTTGGAATGAATAGCTCTATGTGCCTTGCTGGAAAAATTGAGATAAATTGAACCAAGTCTGATCTGTCTTTCTGTTTGGATAATGAGAAAAGACTCTACAGCTGTGTTTCTTGGCTGCCCCTCACAAACTTGGTGTACCTGAATACTGATCCAAATTTAAGAGTTTTAATGTGTCTTATCTTTTAATAAAAAGTAGTTTTTCAGAATAGTGATTTCACAGTTAGATGTGTGATACTGTATAAGTTGTATGTAGGTTTTGTTGTTGTTTTTCTTCTCTGTTTGGTTCTGCACGGTCTGTAATCACAATGGGATGGATAAGTTAAGAGTTTTTTTTAGCTAACTAAATCTGGACAGTATCATGTTATCAGTAGTATATCTAGAATTCTACTTACAAGAGACCATTTTCATGAGAGCTGTGACATAAATCACATAACCTTAGTCCAGGTCTCTTATCAATATGAATTCAGTGCATCAACATTACTTTGGGACTTGGTTGGCAGCTTAACTGATGTCAGGTTTCAGTAGAGGTGATGAATCAGCTTAATTTCTACTCCCTAATGCAAGTACTGCATCTGAAAGAAAGATCAAAACCTTTTAATTAAATACTGTTAATCAAGATCACACATCATCTGATTATTCATATAAATGAAGTCAAAAGTTGTTCTGACCTGTTTCAAGTTATGTTTTTAAAGTATTAAAAGTTGGACCTATCTCAGGTGTGTCAAGGCATGCCAAACACAGAAGGTTGTAGCCTCCACGTAGATTGAATAACTACTGTTTAATTTGTTTTGACATGTGAGTTTATTTGATCTCTTCATTTAGAGAGGTGTCTTTGCTGCTAAGTTAACGCTACATACATTTAATTAGGTAGAAAAATGGTATAAGAGTCTGCATGAAAGAGTCATGCAAAGATTATTTAGTAGAAAAAACATTATATTTGGAGTAGAAAGTACTGAGAGGAAACTTGCTGGGCATTCAGTCTGTCAGTGACCTGGCTGAAGTCATCTCATTCCCATCCCTTGCCTTCCTGTGCTCTCCCTCGTGCCCCACTGTCACCCTAAGAGTTGTTGAGATTTGATCCAGTAGGATTACTGCGCCCCATGGTCAAAGGGTGTTGTTGGCATGAAATTTCGATGCTTTTCTCCTACATGTTCTCTTAAGGCTCTCTTAACTGGGAGAGACAGAAGTCTGTCTATTAAGGTTGCATACCAGCATGTCAGATCTTTTTTTTTTTTTAAATTAATGTTACCATCTGTGACCAACATGGGATGGCTGTTTGACTTGACTATACTTGCCACCTAGGAAGAAATCCTTACTCACCAATTAGGCAGAAAACCTTTAGGTAAGTTAGGGATGTGCTCCTTCTGTTGTGCTCTTTTCTTTGCTTCTTCTAGTTGAATACTTCCCTTCTTGTCTCCTGCAGGGATCTTAGTTTCTTCTCTCTGCCTTAAGTTCTGCAAGGCTTGTGTCTCTCACCTCTTTTTACTTACCACATAATCAGATCCCTGTCAGTAGACTCAAAAGCTCTTTCTTTGAGTGATTCCTAAATTGCTTTCTTGGTAACTTCTGCCCTGCCGTGTATCACACTTTGTCTGTGAATGAATTTCAGTCATTCCAAAACTAGCTTCTTTATTTTGTCATCCATCTTTTTGTATCATTATCAATCTGTCTAATGTTTGGAGATGTTTGTGGCCTCAGATGACTGGTGGAGGGGAAAATCAGGACACGCTTATGCAGCTTATTTTGTTTGCTTATGTGTTCATGCATGGACTCAGGGATATCCATGAGTGTCCTGAAAGGTGTTTATGCCAAATGCAAGTAGTTCCTTCCTGGATGCAGATTAAACTTCAGCAGTCAAGTCAAAGATCACTGCAGTTTGCTTTCCATAAGCCCTGCGTATCCCGTACAGCAGACAGTGCATTTTCTTGAGGCCAACTGGTGTTACCTTCGGTGTCACTAGCCAGCTTTATTAAGCAGGCTATAACTGTCATGCTATGTCTCAGACTTGCATGCTGTGTTTTGGTGTTTGGTCTTCTTTCCTTCCTTATCTGCTGTACAGACAGTATCTCACTTCTTCCATTTCGTATTGCCTTAGGCTACAGTCAGCTGAGCTAAAGCTGTTGTTGAGGCTCTAATCGTTGTCAAGGCTGCATATCATAATTGTAATCATTTTGTGCTTTCCTCTTTACATTCCTCACCATGCTGCTTTCACACAAATGCTTCTGCAGCTGCCTTGATGTATTGACCTGTTCTTTGGCTTCCTGCCGTACTGTATCAAATTGAATTTTTTTTTTCTTTCCTTCCAAGAACCAATATAGTTCTGTCATTAGGCAAATTCATCCTCTCCTGTTAGCGCCTACTCCTTTGTGTTGTTCTTCCCTTATCATTTTTGCATATGAACTGCTTTTCTGTAACTTATGTTTGAATCTTCTGTCTCCTCAGAAAATCTGTGTGGGCTACAAAACTCTCCTCCTCATTACTTACCATTTCTCTTTACTCTCCCATAGCTCAGCTCTTGCTCCCTGCTAATAATTGAGGCTGCAAGTCAGAGAACAAGGCAGGAGGAAATGCTGATGTCAGTGCCAGTAACAGTCACTAAATCAGTGCAATTCAGAATTTTGGCAAGCTTGTGTCTTTGCTGAAGCCCTCGGGGCACTGTCACTGAAGATATTTTTTATTTTATTTTTTTAAATATATGAACCTAACTAAAAATGTTTCTGAAGTGGCTTTTAGGGAACTTGCAGCTCTTCTGTAATTGTCTCATAAACTGGATGAACTGCTAATGAATTAACTCCTTGTCCTGTGAGAACAGTAGGGCTAACACCCACTTTTTATCCTGTTTTCTTTATTTAGTACAGAGTACAGATGGTGCTCTGCAAATGTATGGTTTCAGAAGTCTTTCTATAACTGATATTGGGAAGCAGTTTTGATGGTTCAAATTGTAGAACAGCTCCCATATTAATAGCAGAGAAAAGTCCATGTGATTTTAAACTATTAAGAAATGTTTAGACTTACACTGACGTGATCCATTTTTTGCAGTTTATTTGAAGTGATCATGGTTTGAGCAATACATATATATCAACGGTATGTTTAATAAAATGATTTTTTGCAGTGCCTTTTGTTTTTCTGTAGTATCTCTAATATTATTCACTTCAGCTTGTGAAACGGGGGCTGCCCTCCCTACCTTTTCTTTGTGTTCTAGATATTATTAGTTGGCCTTGTATGAATATTTGTTCCTGTTTTGCTTCAAAATGTCCCCAGTAAATATCTTAGAAATGAATCGTTGCTCAAACCCAAACAATTAAATCCTCTTCCTCTGCTCTGCCTGAAGGAAGTTGCCATTAACAGTCCTGTGGTAGCAAGAATTATGTGTGTGTGGCAGAAGTGCTGCACATATGGAGTTTTCCAGTTAAAGCCTAAAGCTCATTGGGGTGCTGCAAAGACAGTTTCAAGGTTCCTGTTGTGCTTTTGGTGTGGAGGCTTTGGAGGGTATTTTAGAAAGGAAAACCAAAGTAGTTGTCTGCATAGCCTGTTCCTGTGTCTTGGATAAACTCTATCAAGATTTCAGGGGGTGAAATGGAGGTGATTTTGAACGTACAACATGTTATGTATAAATGTTTCAGAGCTAATGTATTAAAGGCAGGACAGCATTTATTTTAAGCAAATTCACACCGAGTGAAAAGCTTGTCCCAGGTACAGTTTTGCAATATATTTGAAAATGGCAGGATTTCACTTAGTGCCCCAGATCCGTGAGGCAAAGTGAATCGCCACATGAATAGCAAAAGTGGCTCCAATTAAGCTCCTATTAACTCCCTCAGAGGTTAAGGGGATGGCATGTGTTTTATTGTTTGTAAGCCAGAACACATTTGTTCATTAAAAAAACACAAACAACAAAACTCCCTAAAGGAGAGTGGTTTTCCTGAAGAGGCAGTAAAAGAGATGGAGAGGCACGCTTAAGAGAAGCAGTGTGGCTGAGGATTCATTAAAGGCTCTGGCTTCAGATTTACTGGAGAGATGGAGAACTGTAGTGCAGAAGTTGGCTTGAAAAATTAAAATGATAAAAGTGAGTAATGATGTGTTTCGTTCAGGATTGCTGTATCTATTGGGACTTTGTCCCATCCTTTCCCAAAGTCACTCTAGCAAGCACAGCCAATGGTCATCAGACACTATGTAGTACTGTAGCATACTGTGTTAGAGCAGGACGTAAGATGAAGGTGAACCAGGACACATCACTGTGCGCTGTAGATAATTTCTGGTATGTTGGAATCACTTCCAAAGGCAGCTGGTCGATTCCCAGTGTGGAAAGCAGACAGGTGAAAAGCATACTAAGAAACTGATGCTTGAAACTAACTTTGGTAGAAGCAGACTTCCAAAAGAATAAGTACTTTTGAAATCATCTCTTACTAGTGTTAACTTAGCAGGAGTGGACATTACCTTTTGGCTTCAAATGTTCATCCAGAGGATATAGGGCTGGACTCATATGTTGATGCTGTATTGTTAGCATCCTTATTCCCCAGGGACATTGTCAAAGCATTGCCCATGTATGGGTTGGTATGGAAACTTTCAGAACACTGAGGCATAATTGCTATAGCATTTTAGATGGTGGATGCAGAGTGTAATTTATCACCAGTATCAAGTAAATTGTGAAAATGTGTGCCTTGTTCCAGAAACCATAGGCTGCTCAGTTTGCATAGTGTCAGAAATGTTCTGTGTTTGTTCTGTCCTCAACACAGATCCAACAGATTGCTATTCAGAAGCAAACAGTTTAAGATAGAACGGTTGGTCCGACCAAAAACCCAGGAAGCTCTGAGTATGTCTGATAAAGAATTACAAGTGCAGTCGTGCTGTGATACACCCTCCCGGCCTCCAGAAATTTATGATTCAGGGAATTCCTGAGCTAGACGTAGTATCTTCGTGCATAGTAGTTGTGGAGGCAGATGCATCCAGATAAAGCCACTTTAAAGCACATGAATATGACTGGCTTAGCAAGGTCTTGGTCCCATGCAGATCAAGGGAGTAAGGAGGAGGCATTGGAACAGTTCCTGCTTGTGGTGCAAGAAGGAAGTGATTCACAGGCCTAAGAGCAGCAGCCATATACCAGCATAGCTATGAGATTGGCCAAGGTGTGCTTGGAAGTCTGTCGTGCAATGATAACTGCAAAGTCATCATGCAAGTCTGCACTGAAAGAAAAAGGACACTCAAAAATGAACTGAATGTGACACGTTTGGTTACCCCAGAAAAAGTACTGAGTGGTTTATGTGTTGCAAGATGATCCCATGTTCAGTAGGAAAAAAAAAATCTAGAGAGAACTAAGAAAGTAAGTCACATACTCTGAACTTTAGAATGTCCCTTAGCATGTAAGTACCTAACCGTAAGCCAAAGATGCATTCTTGGGATCACAGTCATGACAAATCTGCCACAAAGTCGTCTTTTAAGTTGATAATTCTCAGTCTAGTCAGACTTGCTGCACAAAGCACTGAGTATTCAAGTTGTGACTGGGTCACTAGAGCAAGCAAGGAAGGGGAAGTCTCGACTTCAAAATGATTCAGTGAAGAATGTGAGTATAACCAAAACAAACTCAGATGAGACAAAGCATTCAGATAAAGGAACTCTTTATCTCACTCACATGAAATGGTGGAACAAGCAGATGCTCCAAATGAAAAATAATATCTGCTGAGCATTAAGATTTTTCTTAGGAATCTTGTACATATGTGAAAACAGTTACAATACATGGATTATGTTCACTGATAGATTGTGTAGAAAAAGTGTATTTTCTGTTGAGGAATCATAGTGAGAAAACAGTCTGATCTGAGATAAGGGAATGGGAATGCTGTGGGGTTCCTAGGTTGAAGTTGAGGGAAGAGCTGAGCTGACTAGGTACTCTAGAAGTACCTTGGGGAAGTGGTTTGATCTGCAAAGCTGTAAGTGCAGCTGCATCCCTTCTCATTCCTCTTGTCCATGTCTGCCTTTGCATCGGTTGCACATCCTGGCTCCCAAAGATGCTGATGACACATGTGTGTCCCTGACTAATCAGAAAACCTATAACTTTCAAATAATTTCTGTGATTCCAAGAAAGGGGTGTGGAACTCCCACAGACTTGGATTGCTCTGATGTTGCTTGCCTGTATTAGGCCGATCTTGAGGTTGGATCGTTTTAGAGGCTCTCAGAGACTCCAGCCTACAGCTCTTGGTTGGCAGCCCAGAGGCAGGAATGCCTGAGCGTTCAGCTGTGAGCCGCTTAGTCTTTGATGAAAAATCTTCTCTTTTCTCAAAAACTTCTGCCCCTGCCTCTCTCTTGACTTCTGTAATCATGCAATTCAAAGGCAAGGGGACGTGCTCATGATGTGTTTGGGTTTGAGGTTTTCTTTTACCCTCTGGGAATTTTCCAAAGCATATTTAGTCCTGTGAAGGTTTGGTCATGAACCACATCGAAAACTGAAATCTCTTGTTCCTTGAAACCTGTTAATTTTATAAACCACAAGTAAAATATAGCAGGCAGCTGTGTTAAGAGTTTTCCCATATGACCTACCAATAACCTTAGCCCAGCCCAAGCACACGCTAGCTGCAAGGGATTGCTAACCATATCCCAGCTGGCCTGTAGACAACTAATGAGCAGAAACTACCAGTTGGACGGAAAAGGGTCTAGCAGCCACCAGACATTTTCGCTCTGGGGGCTGATGAGTCAACTTGTAATTTGTGAATAAGCTTGATTGCCTAGACTTTTTCATTATCTCGGTACATCTATATTAAATTAATTCTGCAGATGATTTGAGCAAGAGCTCTAATCATTTTTACTGTCTTTTTTCACTGCTTCCTAGTCTATCCACCTCTTCAGAAGAGAAAGTATTATACTTTTTTTTTTCCTCGTAATCCAGATATCAACATTAATAATATGATACCAGTGTGGGAGAATTGGGGCTCTGTTTTGTCTCTGAGTAGCTGTCATTTTGTTCTAGCACTTTTCCATCTTATACATTAAAGCAAGTATTTGGTAACAGACTGGGAGAGAAGGAATGTTAATTTACCTAACAGCTTTCCCATGACTGAAGAAAATGGCCGTAACGAAAGCAGGTCTACAATTACAACTGCTGGTTTCTTACAACTAGGGCATGTTTGTTTTTTGCTGACTTTTATTGCCTTTCCTCACAATACTAAGTAAGAGACAAGAACCAAAATGAACCTTTCTCCAGACATGGCCTTCCTTCCTCAATGTCCTGTCTTCAGTCTTTTGCCTGCTTTCTCCAACATCCTTAAACAATAACTCTTTTAAAAATCACCTGAAAGGCTCTGAATACCATTCATGTCAGTGTCTGTTTCCTGTTTTTCCACACTTTGTTTCTTTCAAGGTTGTTTTTGCTGTTTCTTATTCCCACTGCACGCAGAGAAACATCTCACTCTAAGTCAATCATGACTTTAAGAGAATAGCTGTGTATTCTGATTTATTTGGTTGATTGGTTTGGTTTCTGTTTTTTGGTGTTTTGGGTTTTTTTTCTCCTTTTTTTTTTTTTTTTCCCAGAGAACACAAAACACTCCCCTACTATTTTAAACCCATCTGTGGTCTAGCCTAGATTCCAGGCTGGATGTGGCTCTGGGCAGCCTGGTCTGGTGGTTGGTGACCCTGCACGTAGCAGGGGGTTGAAACTAGATTATCATTGTGGTCCTTTTCAACCCAGGCCATTCTATGATTCTAGAGCTGTTTCTAATATTTGCTGCTGAGCGATGCTTCAAATACAGCATGGTTGTACCAGTGTTACACCTTTCTTGATCAGCAGTTTGGGCATTCCTGAGCAGGAGGAGGCTTCTGGACTGTTATACTTTCACAGCTCCCTGCAAACCTGCAGTTCATTATCTGTGTAATCTCACTTTGAAAGCCTGTGTTCTTTTGGCCTCTGTGACATCCTGTGACAATATGTTTTGCAATCTCATTATGCATTGTGTGGAAAAAGAACTTCCTTTTGTTTATTTTAAACCTGCTGCCTGCTCATTTCATTGTTTGCCCCCTGATTCTTGTTTCGTGAGGAAATGTTCTTCACATCATTCATGATTTTATGAGCTGTTCATGAATGGATAACTTCTGTCTTCTGAGATGAGTCATACAAATATGGAGAGCACACGAAGTCAGGAGTCATTCTGTTTTCTGCTTAGTTTTTTGGAGTGCACCTGATTCAAGATGCCAGTGCCCGGTGTTACTGTGTTCTCTCTGACCAGCTAATGATACTGCTTGTTGATGTAACCATCGGTGACAGCTGAAGTGATGGTGTCAGAGTACTATCCACAAAAAACATAAAGGTTTTTTCTAGGTGGTGGTGTGAGAGTAAACCCTATTGTTGTGCAATATACTTAGAGTATACCTGTGTGTATGGATAACTTCATGCTTTCCAGCATTCAGACACATCTCTGCTTTTATTGTGTAGTGCTCTACGTGTCCTCAAGTTTAGACCATGCTGCCTGGGATCCTTTTCTATTGTCCACATATTCTGAAAGGACTGCTTTTATTAAATCAGGAATAATTCTGTCTCTGGACATGCTTTCATTGTGTAACTTTCAAATAACTCTTCCTGTATGGATGAGAGCTGGCTTGGAAACCATTCATGAGCAGTAGAAAATTGGCTGACTGCTAGAAAGCCATTGAGCTAATGTTTCTTTTCAAGGAACTTAAAGGCTGCCTTAAGGAGGTAGTGGAAGGGGGTTGGGTTTTGACGCTGACACATAGTGTGCTGTTCTTCTGTTCACATACGAATGTGTTCAAGGCATCCAGAAGAGTGACCAGCAGGCATGCTCACAGTGTTTCTCTATGAATATAGTGTTGTTGGGATAAAGAGTACTGGCAAAGAAGTGACCTCTCCTGCACTCAGAAGAAAAATCCAGCTGGACCTGACTCTTCTTAAAGACTTTCTGCTCATACTTACAGGTTTTCCGCCTGCACCTCTTGTTACTCTGCCTGAAGGCTGTGGTGTGGAGTTCCCTGTGAATGTTCTTTCTATTCATGCTTACCTTTTTTGAATTTAAAATGTAGCATTTTCCTTTCAAATAGGAATTCTTGGGGACTGCTTGTATTAAGCCAATTATTTAGCCTTTATCCTTTATCCTAGCTCAGGGAATCCAACCGTAAATATAACATACTACTTCCTCTGCCTGCGTGTGGCACCTTAGAGTGATCTTCTGGCTTTTTGTACTTGCTGTGTGAACTTATCTAGATTGGATTAGGGCCGAACTTCCTCTGGTAAAAGTAGATGTCTGTACTGAATCCATCACTGTAGTCATCCCTTTATGTGGAGTAAGTAAAAGTTCTGTGGTTAAGCTGCCTATGAAGTCCACACCATATGTTACAAAATATTTCCTTTGTGGATAAAGTTGTGGAACACTGTTATTGAATTTTGTCTACTGATTATTATTATTATTACTTTTAAATCAAAGTTGCTGTCACTGAAAGCAGTGAAATGGATCTTAGTGTTCTGCTGATTTCATAGCACCCATCAGCGTGCCAGGTACTTCACTCTGCTAGAGTAGTGCTACTCCTCTGTTTGAAGCAGAACTTGTTTCAGGAGGGAGAGCCCTGGCACTAACCTCTCTGCTTTTATTTTCAATTTGTGCTGCATTCCTCAGTAGGTTTTTGCTTTATGGAATATTTTTTCATTGCTTGTGGTTTGTTTGTTTTTTTTTTTTTGGTTTTTTTTTGGTTTTTTTTTTTCCAAAGCGATGTTGAAATCAGAGTGCGAAAGTACAGATTTCTCACCTTGGCTTGCAGGAGAAACCCATTTGTTTTGTTTTGTCCCTGCAGTGTCTGTTCTTTGACTTCTGCAGTGGAAAGCTGCTGGATGTGTTTCTTCTTTCTCTTTTGTTTTTTAAAAGTTTAATGGAGAAAGACGGGTAAGGCATGCTGTCTGTGGGACTACAGTTAATGTAGCCTGTGCCAAATGTTGTCCAAAGAGTGGAGGCCTTCATGGATGTGATTCTGATAAATTATTTGACTACTGCAGGGATATGTGTGTGTGATTTTTCTTTTTAATTCTTTGTTACAGAAATAAATTCTGGTTAATAAATTGGTAGAGACTTTTCAAGTGTTGACAGCTCCCATCTTGACAGCATACTCTTTTTTTCATGAACGTTAAGCTGTTCTACTTGAACAGTAAGAGTCCTTCAAGTTAAGGTTTCTCTGCAATTTAACTTTAATTTTGTCCATGCTAAAGTTATTATTTAAGACCAAAATACATTCTCAAGTTTTAGTTACATATTAGAGGCTTGTGCTTAGCTACATTTCAATTCTCTAGTAAAAGATATTGTGAAAATGGAGCAGGATAAAGATGCGTTGCTTTTATTTTCATTCCAGTCTCTTCCTGTTTTATTAATCTGTTTGCTTTTTTTTTTTTTCTTCCTCTAACAGAGTTTTAGAATGCCAAGGCCTTCCCATTGTGAATGGGCAGTGTGATCCCTATGCCACGGTTACCTTAGCAGGACCTTCCAGGCAAGTATTGCTTGTTCAAAAACTTCCATTTCATAAGGATATTTTCTGTTTCATCTAGAAATCTCTATTCTCAGGTAGATGGAATATTTAGACAACAGTGAAATTAAGTATTTATGTGTCTATGTATGAACTACTAAGGCTTACTCAAGTAACTAATTTGAGGCTTACTTCGGTTTTGTTTTATGTAAAGGTCTGAATAATCCCTGAATAATTTGAATATCTTGGAGTATGTAATTTGTGGTTAGGTTTAATTTGTGCATCTTCTCACCTCACAGTTGGAGGCCATTTCTTTTAACTAATTTATTGCCTAGTTTTGGGCAAGGACAGAAGAGAAAGCTGAATACCTTAACATCTTGCAGAATGTGCACGTTTGTATGTAAATATTTAGGGTCTTCTATGCTTTTGGGGTGGGGCAAACTAAGGTATATGTAGAAAACCCTAGGTAGCTCAGTCCTTTAATTTGTATGTGTGGATACAATAGCATGGATAAAATTCTAGATTCTGCATGATAATATTCAGTTTAAATACTGGATTAAATTTTCCTGCTCTTGTACAGAATTTCTCATGCTGTTGGATGTAACGGTTTTGTTTCTGTTTATGTAGGGGATCACCTTTTATGTCTGTAACATACTAGAAAAAAATCACAGCTCTCCTCTGAACTCCAAGAATCACATTTTGTAGCATAGGCATACCTATAACATTTTACAGTAATTTAATAAAATCAGCATAAATGAGATGCATTCTTGACAAACATCTTATGTGCAGAAGAGTCTTTGAGGCTGGTCTGTATTCCTCATTTTTCCCAGGTGTCCTATCTCATAGGTACCTTAATGAGCAGCGTATTTGAATTGTATGCTTTGACTCTTTCAGCATATGATTTCTTTTGGTTGGTACCAATTGTTAATGACTGAAACTTTATGGAGATCTCTTGACTAACTGTAGTGTCCTTGAATGTCCAAACTTGCCTCTCTTCATCTGCTCCCCCTCCCCTGCCCAGTCTGGATAATGTATGACAGCTGATAACATACTTCTCTTTAAAATAAGGTGCACAGCTCCATCTTTTTCCTATCTGTTTTTGTTTCATTTTCTGTTGGAGAGAGAAGGCTTGCCTCCTATCTTCAGCAAGCAGCATGCAGCTTATTCCTATCCAGTGCTTTAATTGCCCAATAATTGCGCCTGCCTTAATCGTCTCCCATTCTACATCCTGCTTCCCAGTCCCCTCCCTGATGGGCTTATCAGTAAAGAGGTTGATTGGCAAGTGTGACTGATGAGATGGGATAGGCAATCAGCCCCATGTCCTGCAGGCGATTAGTCTCTTATCTCTCATCTCCTCCTAGGAACAGTGAGGTATTTTTAATCTGTGTATCATTCTCTTCCCTGGCTTTTTCATTGCCTCCCTTTTTAGGAGGGGGAAAGCTGCTTTTGCTACTGTATTTTATGCAGCGCCAAGCATTAAAATATCAACAAATGCTCTGTTGTTTATTCTGTAGTTTGTACTTACAGAGCCAACAGATCTCTCAGCTGGAGCTGCTTCTGGGAAAGCACTGTATACTTCTGGGCTGGACCTTTCAAATCATACTGGAAGTGTGTAGCTGCAGTATACATATAACCCAGCTTTGCTTGCCCACTGTATATGTATGCATCCAATTAATAAAAACAGTCACAAGCTACCTAAGCGGCTTTGCTGCGTGAGAAATGGGGGATACATTCTGGAATGAAATGATTAGTGGGTCAGTTTTCCACTTGGTTGGTGCAGCTCTCCATCTGTGTCTGTTTTATCTGTGCCTGGCTTTTGCTGGAGAGCTTCAGGGGAAGATGTGACACAGGACAATACGGTTTCTCACTTGTACGTAACTAGAACAAATTAAGCATAGGTTTGTAGCATTTGATAATCATCAAACAGCTGTTGGCTGATGTGGAATACATTGGCTGGCTCTAGCCCATTAGCGAGCAGTTAGATGTCTGTATTCCAAAATGCAGATACAGGTGGGTGATGCTGCCCAGAGACAAATGAATGAGCGGTGATAAAGTTTGTCAGGCCTATTCCCCAGTGGTTTGAGGGAAGTCTGCCACGCGTTGTTCCTACAGAGCAGTAGAAATTAGAGACCTCTGCTCAGCACTGCTCGCTGTAATTCAACAACAGACCATTTACTGGGGGCTGATGTGGCTGCAGGGAAGAGAGTGGTATATACCAATTAAAATCTGACTTTTTAAGTTTATAAAAAGCGAGGCTTTCAAAAGAAGCCTGAAGACCTTCTGTGCTCTGCTGTTCCTTTGAAAAACTTCTTCATTCTTGTGAGAAAACGTTTTTTTTTTTTTTGATTGTTTAACACCACTGAAAAGCATTCATTGATTCCTCAGGCTAAGGTTATAAAATATAAAACACAGAAATATCTGTATCAGTCCTCCTGACTCCCGTGCTCTTAGGGTATGAGAAATTCTTGAGCTGACTCTCCCCTCAAATATTGTTGTTCAAAGCTCCATTCCTGCAAGCCGTCTTGTTCAGATATCAGATGCTGCTGGATCAAGAAAGTAAGAACATCAGAGTTCAAGGACGTAGTTTAAGAAAGGATAGCAAAATGTGATTACTGCCACTTGAGAAAAAGAGGCTGCAGTGAATCCTCTCTTAAACGCATGTATGTTTGTATGCCTTGCTGTGCTGGTGCCACATGGCATGCCAGTTTTACCAAATGAGTGACCATTTGTTCCTCAGTGGCTCTGTTCTGAGATCATTCTTCTGCTGATGTTTTCTTACACTTTTTTTTCTTCTCTTTATTCAGATCGGAAGCCAAAAAGACTAAAGTTAAAAAGAAGACCAACAATCCACATTTTGATGAAGTGTTTTATTTTGAGGTTGGTATTTCAAAGGAATGGGTGATAAGCTGAAATACTATACTGTAGATAGTTGGCACGGGATCCTGCCCCATGTTGTGCCAGCTGTCTTCTTTGAAGGCTGTTTCAAAGCAAAGTGCAGGGGAAAGAAGTATCCAGGGGCAGACTAGATGTCTGCTGAGGCAGCAGTACATTGCTTCAGCCCAGGTGCTGTGAAGGAGAAGCTTCAACGTGGGCACTTCTGAGTAGCAGGCTTTACTCAACCCAGGTGTAACTCAACCCAGATGAGTTTTGAGAAAGGAGTGTTAAGAATGGGCTTTTATATATGTATATTTTTTCTAGTTTGTGGTTTTACAGCAGCTCCACCCTTCTTTTCCAGCCAATGGGAGAAAAGTTGTCTCAGAGGAGCAGTGAAAACCATAGAGGAAAGATGCTTTTTAATGTTTCAGCAGTCTGCCAGTCTGCTGTAATACTGTGTGTATTACTGCTGTTCTACTGCTGTAATACATGTGTAATAGCACACGAAGCCCCTACAACTTTATCTAACACAGAACGTTTTCAACAGGACCAGTTAAGACAAAGTATAACTTTTAAAGTGTTGGTTTTGGTTCTTTTTGGCAAAAGTAATTGTGGTGTGACCTTATGTATATGTGCATGTGTTTGTAATATGGATGCCTCTTGAAACTTTTCGTTCTGTCTATAAGGTATGTGAATCTTTTATTTTTCTCTTGGACATTTTAGTCTTGGTCTACGCTGAATTGTTCTATTTCATTAGATACCTCAAAAACCTGTGTGGCGTAATTTAATCAGTGAAAAGCCAGAATAATAATACCATGCAGTTGGCATATCGTTGGAAAGCCCTGCTTATTCCTACGTCGTGCATTATCCAGGCTGCATCTGCATCATAAGCTGCTGGCATAAGAATGGTACTCGGGATGTGATTTTGAGAGTTAGTCCTGGGGCACAGGCAGCCGTGTTAGAGAGGAGATGTGAGGAGAGAGGAACCAGACAAGCACTGTTGAATCATGCAGATATGAAGTACATGCGTCCTGCATGCAGTGTCTATGAGGGGCCTTACTGCTATAATCAACCCACTCTGCACACTGCTGTCTTTGCTTAGAAGCTTACAGTTGTACCAACTGATGTGAAGTCTGTCATACGAACAGCAGTGCACTTTTGTTGACGTATTTGAGGAACAGATACTCAAGTACTTTATTGGCACTTTCTTGCTGCCCAAATGTGTGGAAGCCCTGAGGCTTGGTCAGGATAATCTTTCCTTCAGTAATCCATCAAATCTCCTCCTAGGATGTAAGTTCACTGCAGCCTCACCTTTGGCTAGCACTGAGCCCTTATGGGGCTGACCTGACTCACGTGACTGTGGAGGTGCTGCACTGAGTGGGGAGGAGAGATTCCCATGGTATTGAATACTGAAACTGCACTGCGTTGTCTGTATTCAGGATTTCAGTCTGTCACCTGTTCCAGAGCTGCAGCCTTTGGCAGTGAAACAGGAGTAATGCTCTGTGTTAATAAACTAGAATGGGCTTCCTGATTTTCATCACAGGCAGTTCTGGAGGTGTCTGACAGCGAGAGCTTTTTAATGAGCCTAATCAAGGAATTCAGCTTGTACACCACAAAGCTTCACCTGTCTCATTCCTCTGCCTTCTGTGTGCTGCAGAAACAGTGAACATTTGGCATTTAAACACTGAACTTGGCAGGTGGTGCCAGATGGGGAGAGGGAAGAGAGGAGCAGAAAGCACCTTCCAACTGGAGCTGTGGAAGGGGGCTGGTGGCTTGCTTTGCTTGCTGTTATGCTAAGAGCTGAGTTGCTTGCAAGTATCTGCAAAAGCAAAACTGGAACCCATACCCTCACTGTTCTTCTAACTCAGAGTAAAGGGTTTTCTGTGTGGGTAAGGACAATGCTTGGACAATGTCTGAATCAGCCAGAATAAACACACCCTCGGTGCCGACAGAGCCATCATAAATTTATGTCCTTTTGAGTAGTTAGTGTATACCGGGCTAAATGTCTCCAAGGAACAA
Source organism: Gallus gallus (assembly GCF_016699485.2). Classification (NCBI taxonomy): domain Eukaryota; kingdom Metazoa; phylum Chordata; class Aves; order Galliformes; family Phasianidae; genus Gallus; species Gallus gallus. Next base: position 137,117,268 of record NC_052532.1, read on the forward strand.
GGCTCAGTAGCACTGCTAGGGCTGGGAAATACATTCACTAATGAGACGTGGGCAGACCTGTAGCTAACCTGATTCCTGTGGAGCTGCACAGATTCATGCTGTTGACAGACCGATCATTTACTGCTTCCAAACAGTTTCATCAGCTTTCCTGCAGTCTGCTAGCACAGCAGTTGGCCATGGCTCTAAGGAAGAAGAAAATCTGTAAAAGTCAGTGAAGACTTGCATTCCTTTCTGCAGCAAAATAGATTTAATTAGCTAAATGGAAAATAGCTTATGATTGGTTTGGAAGATTTAAGGGCTTCCTTAAGGGTGCTACAAGTGAAACTTGCACCTGATGGTTTGGAGCCATTTTCACCACCGCTTCAGCTGCAGCACTGAAGAGGCTTAGAGTTCTGTACACAGCTACAGGGAAATCTCCCACTCATGAAGAAGGAGGTAGTGCTGGGAGCCTGTTTGCAAACCCAATTGTGCTAAAAAGAATGAGCAGCTGATAAATAAGCTTGTCAGCTTGCAGTCTGAGCTGAAAGTTCCCTAATATCTAATGCCATCCTTGAAACTGATGGACTTCATAGGACTCTCTTTTTAGCATTTTGATTAATCTGCATACTAAGCAGTCAAGCAGATGAACAGAGGGACCTCATGCATGCAGACTCTAGCAAAGCTTCTCAGGAAAGTGTTTACTTGAAATTGGTGTGCCATAAGTTATGCCTTTGCTGTAACTTTTTGTATCTCAGGTCTTACAGGCAATATAACACTACAGTTTGCTTTCTTATTCAGAACTACACCATTAGCTTTACAATGCTAATACAAAACACACAAATTTCAGTTATATAGGATGATTTCATGAAGCCACAGTGAAGGTGGTTGCAAGGATAGGGGGAGAAAATTTGTTCTAAGCTGCTGACGTTGTAGGATGCATTTAAACTGTCATTATATTGGGCTTACAGGTGCATTTCATTTGGTTATGGGCTAGAGCATTTGGTCCACAGTGCTGCTACGGTACCCATGGGTTTATGTGTATCACCTTGAAAATGGAGCCCTCTCTTAAGCGCACGAAAGACTGTTGGGTGTCCAATCTGAAGGTTCTTTTCTCATTTCTCTCTCTCTGTGCAGCTACATCTTTGGCTCTCTTGTTTGTTCTGTCTGCATCTGATGTAACAAGAAGTCAAGTTCGCAATAAGGGCCAGTTTTTGTGAGTGGGAAGCAATAAGCCACATTAGTATTTAGACATACAATAAAGCTGAGCTTCTGTGTGCAACCAAGAGCTGAACCCACACATCATACGCACTTGTGTTTGATCAGTTCCTGCTGTGGTTTCAGCTGGGTGGGGTAGCCTTTTTCTCAAGTTTCTGACACACTATGAAAAAAACAAAAATATCAAAGGCTTTTTTAGATCATGCTAGAAAAGAGATTTTAAGAAATGTTTGTACAAAAGCTTTCTTTTGCTAATGCTCTACACCTGCAGCTTATCTTCCCATTCTTCTCTACCCATGCTTTCCTTTATCGGTGTTGCAAATGTGATTGCTGAAGTATGCACCTGGTTCTAAATTCTGACATGTAGCACCTCTTGGACAATTGATCTGCTCGGTACATTTTGCAGGGGTGTGATAGATTGAATTCCAGGATATCATGACAGGCTGAACTTCCCAGTTTTAATTGGATCCATTGTAAAATGTTTTTAATGGTGGTTTTGCTTTTCACCTCTCTCCTCTTCAGAATGCCTCAGGCATCTGCTGTACAGCTGTACTTAAGACATGAGTATTAATTGCCCTTTTGTTTCCCTTGATGGATTATAAAAGTGGTATTCATTTGCATGATTTTTTTTCTTTTGACAGTGTAAACTCAAAGTACTGTAGTAATATTAAAGACATCCTTTCTCTGGTAAAGAAAGTATGCAGTATTTAGTTACCCTGGAATAAGATTCTTACCACATATGTATAGTGAGGAATCTGCAGTCTACAGGTTTATGACCATGCTCGAATGTTTTCAGAATCAGGGATGAAATCACTGCTGATAGTTGAATGCCACAGTCTTCCAGAGCTTTGCAGAAGTAACACAAAAATGCTTTTCTATCAGTTTAATTTGTTAAAGATTCCTCTTCTTTATTAGGTTACAAGACCGAGTAGCTACAACAAGAAGTCCCAGTTTGATATTGAAGATGTCGATGAAGTTGATAAAATGGAGATTAGGTAATATAAAATACTTTCTACTAATAATCTTCCGAAGTTGTGTACTTTGTAGTAGACTCTTCTTTCAAAATGACAAGCATGATTTCATTGTTGGTGACTCAAAGAGGATTCTTTGTCACTGCATCTGTTCCTTTACCTGCGTGATCCTGTAGATCCTATATGAATTTTTGACAGTTCTGCTGTGGGAGACATTCTCATTATTTTCCTCAATATCTTTTCTCTGTGTGTATAATGTGCATGTGTGTATGCTAATGTGCATGTATCATTAAGTGCAGCCTTCTATGTTTGGTCTCCCCTTTCAACCCTCCCTCCCTCAGTTTCCCAAGTGAGCCCAAGGCGCTGTGATGCTCTTTGTTAAAGGATCTGTTTTCTTTTGTCACTTAATTTTAGCAACCCAGATAAGGTCCTCCTTCCCTGAAAGGAAACTCTTGAGCTGAAATTTTCTCTGGGTCTGAGGCAGTTTCTCTTCTCTTTTTCCTGCCAGAATGTAACCCCTTCTTGTGAGGCTGAGTATGATCCATTGCACAGGAAAGAAGTAACTCTGATTTCAAAAACAAAACAACCCCACCCACCCACTTATTGCTATTTTAAAACTTGCAGAGGCCTGTCAACAGTGTCTGTAGGGATGGGTGAACAGTCAGAGTGGGGAGGAAACAGTAGGGGTTGCAAAGCCTTGTGGTATCTCATGTGTGAGGTACTGTCACATACCTGAAACTTAAGGGTTTAATCCATCTGGTGGTCTGGGTGCACAGTAGGAGGAAACTGCTTTATCCACATACATGCGTGGTGTGATCTTTCTTGAAGAAAGGCATCCCTTCCACTCTTTTCTCTCCAGGTGTTCCCACTGGACAGGCAGTGAGGGCTCCCCCCTCAAAATATTCCCTAGTCTCTTCAGAAGCATGACTGGCAGTAAGGAAAAGAGAGGGGACCAGGCAAGGGGAACAGTACTTATTCCCACCAAGCAAGATGTGTTTATGTTAATGAATGGATGAGGGCTGCCGTGTTGTCCTCTACTTTGCCTATTGACTGCTGGTTCATGTAGCCCGTTACTGTATTATCATGGCACTGCATGACCATTAATAGACGTGTGTTTGCCAGGAGTCTCTGTGAGACAAGAAAGGGCGGTTGTATGCAAGAGACACAAGAGATGTAGATGAGTTTCAAAAAAGTCTTCCATTCCTTAACAACAGCACATCACAATATGATGTGAAGGATTTCTAAAATAGCTGGGAAAAGATTAAGCACTTAAATAATAAGTAAAAGTAGCTAAAGAATTAGTTTTGGTTGGGCAAACTCTTTGCTCAGACAGTTTGTCCCACATAGGACAGAGTGTTTTTGTTTCCAACTCGGGTTCACCTCCCAGCCCCCTCACTTCCTCCGCTCTGTTTTCTGAGAGTTAGATTGCCCCCATGCCCTCTGGATGGATCATACAATTAATGGGTTTGGGGGTTTGTTTTCTTTTTCTCTCCTGAGAAAATACCATTCCACAGGGTACAGAGACAACTCAGTCTCTCATGGTTTTTCTCTAAAGCTATGAAAGTTTCTCTTTTTGAGTGGGTGTAGGAAGTTGCAGGCAGAGCATATCAGCACTAAAGGACCAGATGTTCTGGTGAAATTCATTGTTTCTCCTCCTCCTCTCTGTTGTTCTTTCCTTCTCTCTGTGACCAGTGTCTGACCATTTTAGAATAACGCTTTAGACTCTAGGGTCTTGTGTATAATATTTTCTTTTCATTTTACTTTTACTTACGCTTTATGCTTCAAGCACACAAAACAATAATGTCAGAAATTGCATGCCTGCTTTACTTATTGTACAGCATGCGATCTACCTTGAGTTTTGAGTTCCTCTCCTGCAGAAACATTTTACTCATGTTTTTCTCTAACTGCAGTTGCTGTAGGGCATGCCCTTTGGAAGTGTGTGAGGCTGTGTATGTTTGAAAGTGTTATTGCCAGTAAGCATCTAGAAGGCATTTGCATAAAGTAGAAACCAGTTGCCTGTAAATACTTTGTAAATGCAGAGTTGGACTGTGTGTAAATAACCTTCTCAAAAGATTTATTCCCTCCTGAAGCTGCGTTTAGCTATTTGAATTAGTTTGTAAGATTGCAATCAACTGGATATGGAGAAAGAATAGAGAAGGTAGAATTTTCAAGGACATTTCCTTTCGGGTCATTTTTGCCCTGCAGAAAAAAAATTGTTAAAATATTAGAGTTTGAAGAAGTTAAACTAGCAGGCACGTAACATGAGCTTTTGACATGTCTGGCATATGAAACTTGATGCATGAGACAGTGGTGAGAGATGCAAGGCTCAGGGGATTTATAAGTGACATGCCCTGCACTGGCATAAGGTAGGATAAACCTCTAACAGGACTATCAGTCCTCATTCTATGACAGCCTACTGTGACTTGCTTGAGACTAGGAAGGTGGTGTAAATAGGTCCATAATCAAATGATTTTGCACCTTATCCAGATGACAGTTATAGTTCTCCTAAAAGTCTTCATTATTCAAGAACCTGTGTTTTTCCCCATGCAGACTTTTTTTCCCCAGAGTTTAAGGCATATTCAGACTGTCACTTAGCTGAGAAATTCTTAACTGTGATTGTTTTAAAATAAAAGTGCCTCTCAGAGGAAGCCTTATGATATGTACAGAAGCATCTGTCCTAGGGTTTGAAACCCTTACTCTGAGATGGGTATTGTAACATTTATCCACAAACACCAGTACTTCTACTTTGAATCTGAGAGCAATTGTTTTACATCCTGAATGTTAAAGAGCTCATGAAAGGCAAGGAAGCATCATCTAACAGAACTTTCATGTATGAGGGACCAAGTGACAGAAATTGCATAGATTACAGATAATACATATGTGATACTGTGTGGTAGAACAGTCTTATTATCTGTACAGAACAACTTTAGGTGCAACAAATTAGTAAGCTTGACACGGTGAATCTTCCCAGAAGCTAGAGCATTGGGAATTCAGCCTCACTCTTTAAACTGCCACTTACACTGCTGGTAGATGAAATTAGCCAGAGACTGAAGGTCTCTGCGCTTTTTTTGCCATGGTATTCATTTTATCTGTATTTTTTCCTTTATCTGGGATATACAGAGAGCCGCTGGATCTTTATCAATATGGACTGTGGAAACAATACAGATGAGGAAAAGGTATTCTAGATGATTTTTCACTGGTGTTTCATGGAGATGAGTTGTAAGGCTCCAGAAGTCAAACTTAGCCTCTTAACTGTTTGAAAACCAGTATTGTACGGTGTTGGAACTTTCTAACTCCTGGGCTTGAGGAGAAAAACCCAGCAAAATTAAAATAGAAGTTTTGTTTACTCCTTATGACTCTTTTAAAATTACTTCTTTTTATTGCAGAGTTGATCTCTGGAATGCCAGTAACTTGAAGTTTGGAGATGAGTTTCTAGGAGAACTGAGACTTCCTTTGAAATTTCTGCGACAGTCTAGTTCTTATGAAGCATGGTACTTGACATTTTTCTTTTGGAGTATAAGTAGAAACATATGTTTGCTGTGAAGTCTTTGAATAATTACTGCTATGTGATAAAGTTTAAATGGATTTAATTTGTATCTGTAATTTTGTAAGCAAGCCAAAATGATCTTAGCAGATGTAAGAACAAGAAGTTTTGATAATATGATTAGAGATTTGAGTCTCTCTACGTGTAGCATGTGGGAATTTTAATACACTGGGTTTTTGGTATTATTTACTGCAATTCAATAGCAATGCCAGAATTTTATAAAAATGTGGGGTTTTTATATGTTACATAGGCATAAATCTTAATGATCAGATCTTTCCATGTAGGAGTTGGTGCAAAATACACTAACACTAACAAACGATTCAAAATTCTGATTCAGAACTCTCAAGAAGTTCAATAAATTTATGAAGATTGATTGCATCACTAATCTATATCTTTTATATATGCTTATGTGTAGCCTGAGATAATCTTGTGTTTCAGCACAAACTTTATCTATTTTTGCATTTCAGGTATTTCCTGCAGCCCAGAGATAATGGTAACAAGTCACTGAAACCTGATGACCTTGGTTCCTTAAGGTTAAATGTGGTTTACACTGAGGACCATGTTTTTTCCTCAGACTATTACAGTCCACTTAGAGACCTCCTGCTAAAATCTGCAGATGTTGAGGTAATTTGCTTGTGCTGCTTGTTGTTTACCTCTAATTCATCTTCTCAGCGTTCTCCCTGAATGTTAGGCACAGTCTCCTTGGCACCATAGGTGTATAATTACCAGAATCTTCAACTTCTTCCTTCTTACACACAAGGATCTTGTTAAGCTCTGCATATCCTTCATGATTGTTTTCTGTCCTTACAGAAAAGATCTTTATCTGCACATAGTATGGTGGGTGGAGGCACACCCAGGAACACCAGTGGTTTTAACAGCAGCATATTCTCTGTGGCTTTCTAATTTTACGTGTGAAAATGCAGAGTAAACTTCAGTTTGATCAACTGGTTTTCCTTTATTGGAGAGGAACAAGTTTACTTACGTAATTTAAAAACAAAACAAAGTGAGAAAACAAAACAACCCCAATCAGAAAACCAACTCTAAAATATCAGAAGGATTGACTTAATGTGCCATTGTATATAGTTTTAGTATTTGACTTGGACCTGGGGTTTGAGTGTTGATTTTTTCAGCTCCAGAACTGGTTTCAGTTGTTACTATAATGTGAAAATGAGAAGGTTTATAGTTCTTCAGGTGCTTCCCAGGCAACAGTCACATGCAGTGAAAAGCCAACTGTTAAAAATTTGGGAAAAAGACCGTACTGCAGTAGTTTTTAAATTGCTGCCCTCTTCTGATCAAAACTTAAAGCCAACAAAAACTGGAATGTGAGGCCCAACCATGTTATCTTTAGGCATGTTTTAGGTAACTGACCACTGCAATTGTTATGTGGGTTTATGCACTAAGGAACTAAGGGGAAGAGAATGCAGTGATGCTTGTCCGATAAAGATCTCTCAAAGTTTTTATTTCTTTCTACTCTTCAGCCTGTCTCAGCATCAGCTGCACACATTTTGGGTGAAGTTTGCAGAGAAAAACAGGAAGCAGCCATACCTCTTGTCAGGCTTTTCTTACACTATGGCAGAATCGTGCCTTTCATAAGTGCCATTGCAAGTGCTGAAGTGAAGAGAACTCAGTAAGTATCGACAAACTAATTGCTGTCAAACTCTGTGTTGGCTTGTGGTAGGATCCTACACTCAGTTTCTGAAACTAAATGCAATTTCAAAAGAAACTGTTGAAGTTGCTCCTTTTCCTCCCAGTTAAGTCAGGAAGCCATTGTGTGGCAGGCAAACTATGACTTAGTTGCCATTACGGAAAAATGGTGATGGTTATAAGCTCTTCAGAAGGGATAAGCAAGGAAGGAGGGGTGATGGTGTGACTATCTGTATTAGAAAGTATTTTGATGTTGTTGAGCTTGGGGCTGGGAATGATAAGGTTGAACCTCTATGGGTAAGGATCAGGGGAGCACCAACAAGGTGGACATCCTGGTGGAGGTCTGTAATAGACAACCTAACCAGGATAAAGAGACAGATGAGGCGTTCTATGAACAGCTGGCAGAAGTTGCATGATCTCCAGCCCTTGTTCTTATGAGGGACTTCAACTTCACATCAGTTCTCCTTGGGGGTACCCTACCCCCTGACCTGGAAATCTCGAATGGGGAGCAGAGTAAACCCCCGATGGTTCAGGTGGAAACAGTTAGAGACCTACTGCTCCACCTGGACTGCCACAAGTCCATGGAGCTGGATGGGATCCACCCAAGGGTGCTGAGGGAGCTCGCAGACATGATAGCCAAGCCGCTTTCCATCATCCAGTGTTCCTGGCCGACCAGCAAGGTCTCAGAGGATTGGAGGCTTGCCAGTGTGACTCCCATCTACAAGAAGGGTTGTAAGGAGGATCCAGGGAGCTACAGGCCTGTCAGCCTGACCTCGGTGCCAAGTAAGATTATGGAGCAGATTGTCTTGAGGGAGATCATATGCCGTGTGTGAGATCAGGCCTGGCCAGCATGGATTTATGACAGGCAGATCCTGCTTGACCAATCTGATCTCCTTCTATGATCGAGTGACCTGCCTGGTGGATGAAGGAAAGGCTGTTGACAGAGTCTACCTAGACTTCAGCAAAGCCTTGAACACTGTCTCCCACAGTATTCTCCTTGAGATACTGGCAGCCTGTAGTTTAGATAGATAACACTCTTGCTGGGTAAAGAACTGCATGTATGGCCAGGCCCAGAGGGTGGTGGTGAATGGAGTTAAATCCAGCTGGCAACTGATTATGAGTGGTGTTCCTCAGGGGTTGATGTTGGGGCCTGTCCAGTATCTCTATTGATGACCTGGATGAGAGGACAGAGTGCACCCTCAGTAAGGTTGCAGATGACACCAATTTGGGGGGGGAAGTGTTGATCTGCCTGATGGTAGGAAGACTCTGCAGAGGGACCTATTTAGGTTGGATTGATGGCCTGAGGCCAGTGGGATTAAGTTCAGCAAGACAAAATGCTGGGTCCTGCACTTTGGCCACAACAACCCCAGGCAACACTACAGGCTTGGGGCAGAGTGGTTGGAAGACTGTGTAGAGGAAACAGAGCTGGTGGTATTGTTTGATGCTTGGCTGAATGTGAGCCAGCAGTGTGCTCAGGTGGCCAAGAAGGCCAATGGCGTCCTGGCTTGTATTGGAAATAGCATTGCCAGCAGGAGCAGGGAAGTGATCATCCCTCTGTACTTGGCTTCAGTGAGGCCACGCCTCGAGTACTGTGTTCAGTTTTGGGCCCCTCACTACAAGAAAGGCATTCAGGCACTGGAGCATGTTCAGAGAAGGGCAACAAAGCTGTGGGGTCTGGAGCACATGTCTTACGGGGAGCAGCTGAGGGAACTGGGATTGTTTAGTCTGGAGAAGAGGATACTCAGGGGAGACGTTACTGCTCTCTACAATGACCTGAAAGGAGGTTGTGGCAGGGTGGGGGGTCAGCCTCTTCTCCCACGTAACTAGCAATAGGAGTACAGGGAATGGCTTTAAGTTGCACCAGGGGAGATTCAGGTTGGATGTTAGGAAATACTTCTTCTCTGAGAGAGCGGTCAGGCGCTGACAAAGGCTGCCCAGGGAGGTGGTGAAGTCACTGTCCCTGGAGGTGTTCAATGAATGTTTAGATGTTGAGTACTGAGGGACATGGTTTAGTAGGAAATATTGGTGATAGGTGGACAGTTGGACTGGATGATCTTGTAGGTCTTTCTCAGCCTTGGTGATTCTATGATTCTCATGTCAGAGTTCTTTATAAAATTTCTGAAGAACTGGTGAGTTTCATTTGAGGAGGAATTCCCATCATGTTTTACAAAGTTTACTTGGAAAACTATTGTAAGGTCTGAGAGCAGCAATTTTCACTCTGTTCTCTGTATTGATAGTTTGATAATGACTGTAGAAACCTTCAGCTGTTCATATGAAATCATTTCAGCTTCAGAGTGTGCTAATAAGTCATTTTACGCTGAGTAAAAGTGTTTGCTGGATTTGTTCTACACAAAAAGCAAATTTCTTCCTAAATATGAATATTTAAGGCAAGCTGTATGTCTAATCTTTCACATTAGAGGGCTGAGGAGCCATGACGGCATTGGATCTGGCATTGGATAGCAGAAAACAGAATCTTTTTTCTGGTCACTCTTTGTAAGTCACTTACTTGACTTACGGGTGTTCTGGCAATTTAGTGGTGTAAGATAGAGTATTTACACCAGACAAGTCTTAAAGAACAGATATTTTTACAAGCCTTGTGCCTACATAATCATGCTCTTGGCTGACAATATTAGAGCCAATTGACAGTGAAGGAGAATGACAGACTTTGGCTCTGAAGTACAGCTCCTCAGTACAAAATAAAGACTTTGTGTGAGTTGCCTTTCTTTCAGTGTGTCTGGGGGTTAGAGCATTTTTCTTCCTGTAGGTAAGTGTGTTTTTCTCTGCTTCAGGTTGGCTGGAACTGCTCGGTTGATGCAGCATGAGGAAATTTGCTGCTCCCTAGTCAGTCATGTTCTTGAGATAAGATGGCAAAGGTGTTTGTTTTCATGACTTTTTGGGCATTTGTAACAGGCAGGGAGCTCACTTCCTTAAAAAAAACAAAAAAGAAAAAAGAAAAGAAAAAGAATCCTGTTATTTGTTGCTTGTAAATGAGTACAACTGTGGTAAGCTATAAGCAGCAGAGAAGCTGTTAGTGCGTATACAGGAACTAGCAAACTTGGTCTGATATCTGTAGTCCATTTTTGATCATATATGTGTAGAAGACAGAGTTGCTTATATATGGATCTACATAATTGAAATTTATATACAATTTTCAGTTGAGTTTTCAAAATGCAACAAGCAAAAAGTGTGTGTGATGGTGCAGTTAGGTAATGTTTAGCAAATTGCAGTGGCCATATATCTAGTACAAGAAGAATTTCGTGGAGGTGATCTTTCAGAAAAATGAGAGAGTATGTGTATGGGTATCAACACATACTTCTCAGTTTAGAATTGGGATCTGCGCTATGTTTAATAGTGTTATCACAGGGCAGTGCTGTGGGTCACTTAAAAGAGATGCCTGTGTCATTGGAGCTGGTGTTTTCATCTCCCTGCCAGTTTACAACCACTTATTTGGTAGAAGAAGGTCATTTGTGATGTCCAGTGTTGTTACAAGACTGAAATTGTTCCCTTCCTTCCCTTACTCAAATAAATGCTGTTTGGTAGCGTGTGAAAACAGGTGCAGTTTCCCTCGTTTGTATTGTAAACCCTTTTGAGCCTACATTGTTGGCATGTGTTTGGATGGTGTCGGGAGGCTTCTGCAGACTGTGTGAACACACCAGAAAATCTTCAGTCCCTCAGGATTTATCGTGATTGCTGCTTTTCTGTTACAGCCTGGAAGTGACTCCATGACTGCATTTGATGGCAGGCTTGTGTCAAAAGGAGTTTTTGTTTATGTGTTCAGAAGCATATTTCCATCACCTTTAACTGCCTCTTGTATTTCCATATGTTAGCAGTTTATTACAAAGGGACTAAATTACAGAAAATTGTTCACTTCTAGAGATCCAAACACCATTTTCAGAGGGAACTCATTAACTTCCAAGTGCATCGATGAGACAATGAAACTGGCAGGGATGCATTATCTGCAAGTTACACTAAAGCCAATTATAGATGAGGTAAGAGCATTTAAGCCTTTTTTTTTTTTTAATTAAAATGTCACTTCAGAAGGCCCTCAGGGAGCAGGTACTGTTTTTCCTTCTAATTTTAAGGCTATTTGTAGGAAAAATGGTTAAGAACCCGTTTCTACATACATTGAAATCTTTTTTGTTATTTTAGCTTAGCCACAGCTGAGTCACCCAGCTCTGAAACAGTTGGATTGTATTAAAGGAAATTGAAAGTTTCCACTTGTCTAACTAAATTAAATTATGCCATTTCATAACATCTACCACGTATTGTTTCTGAGGAATTAATAAAGTAATAACTTTGATGGATAAAGGATATACACAGCAGAAAGCTGCTGGGAAGCTGTAGCTGAGACATTTCATCCAGTGGCTTTAAAGAGATCAAATTATTCTTAGATAACTGTGTATGTGATGTATATATTGTAGCAATGGTTCATTATCTGTCCAGTCCAGAGTGGTGGGTGTGGGGGGTTCTTAGTGCAGTAATTGAGCAATACTTTCAGACCACAGACTTCCTTCAAATGATTTGACAGTTTCTTCAGCAGCTGGTTTATTGTTTCATCAAAAACATGTTCAGTTTTTAAAGAATATAGATATACTTTGAAAATTGACTCTTTTAGCAAAACAGGGCTTTTCTTGAGCAGTCTTGAATGAGAGCATCTGCATAATTTTTCATCTCAGTTGAAAGAAAAAATAGAACAGATTAATGATTCCATTTGGAAAAAATAAAGGTCATTGGTAATTTACCTTCAATACTTTGTCAAGAAAAAAGGACAAATTATGCACTTGGCTTTTTACACAAAAAGTAGGTGAGGATTTTTACAAAACTTTTTTTTTTTTCTTCTTGAGAAGTTTACTTGAAGTAAACAAACTCATATAATAATTGTGCGCTGTATCTTCTTTTTTTAGATCTGCCAGGTACACAAACCTTGTGAAATTGATCCTGTGAAATTAAAAGATGGCGAAAACCTGGAAAATAACAGGGTACGCGTTAGATTTTGAAGATAGAACATCTGTTTATCCTACCTTGTGTAACTTAGGCCCTCAGACATTAAATGTTGCAAATAAATCTGTCATTTATTAGAATACACGGGAAGCTTCCTTAACATCACAAACTGCATGTGCTTATTTTATAGCAGTTTTACATTAGATTAGGCTTGCTGACAAATGATTGAATATTCAGCATTAACATTGATTGCAGGCATAACAGCACGTGTTTCTTATGTCTCTAGCAGTGTCACGTAAAACAGTGCTGTGAAAAGAAGGAATATGTTGTACTAGCATATAAGTTGATGTTTGTTTTTTATATGGATAATATTATTACTCTTAAATATGTACATTACTGGAAGAGAGTATCACTGAGTGTCAGATTGTTTTACAAGTATATAAAGTTAAAAGTGAGAATCTCTTATTAATGATTCCATTACGAATAAAACCAGAAATAATACTGCTTTCCATAACAACCAAACAAACAAAATTGTCATAATTGGTGGGTTTTTTTTTCAGGAAAACCTGAGGCAGTATGTTGATCGCATTTTTACTGTCATCACAAAATCTGGTGTAAGCTGTCCTACAGTGATGTGTGATATTTTCTTTTCTCTGAGAGAATCAGCTGCTAAACGTTTTCAGGGTAAGTTTCAATATATTATTTTACTTTATATCTCTGGTTGGTGTTGTGTAGGTGCAGTCCAGAAGTCTCTGTGATCCATGATACTTTTACTAATTGGACAACGTGTTACCCAAATATGATGTGGGGTGTGTATTAATTCTGTTATTTCCCTGATTATTCATTTTGCAAAGAACATGACTTTAGGTGATCACGAGCTTTCCGTAAACATCATTCAAAGGAAGACAGCATTTTAAAAGAGCATTTTGTTGGTACACGTTTATGGTTCCAGTATTTTCAATTTATGCTGAGTTTTCAAATGTTCAGATTTTTGTGATGGCTCATTCTGCAGATTCATAGAATCATAGAATCACAGAATCGCCTGGGTTGAAAAGGACCACAATGACCATCTAGTTTCAACCCCCTGCTATGTGCAGGGTCGCCAACCACCAGACCAGGCTGCCCAGAGCCACGTCCAGCCTGGCCTTGAATGCCTCCAGGGATGGGGCATCCACAGCCTCCTTGGGCAACCTGTTCCAGTGCGTCACCACCCTCTGTGTGAAAAACTTCCTCCCAGTATCCAACCTCAACCTCCCCTGTCTCAGTTTAAAACCATTTCCCCTTGTACTATCACTATCCATCCTCATAAACAGCCATTCTCCCTCCTGTTTATACGCTCCCTTCTAATATTGGAAGGTCACAATGAGGTCTCCCCAGAGCCTTCTCTTCTCCAAGCTAAACAAGCCCAGTTCCCTCAACCTTTCCTCATAGAAGAGGTGCTCCAGCCCTCTGATCATCTTAGTGGCCCTCCTCTGGACCTGTTCCAAGAGTTCCACATCTTTCTTGTGCTGGGGGCTCCAGGCCTGGACACAGTACTCCAGATGGGGCCTCACAAGAGTTGAGCAGAGGGGGACAATCACCTTCCTCTCCCTGCTGGCCACCCCTCTTTTAATGCAGCCCAGAGTATAGTTGGCCTTCCGGGCTGCAAGCACACACTGCTGGCTCATTTCATGCAGCTGAATTATTTTGTGTTCATACAGCAACCTGTAATAATGACCAATCTATAAATTAGAGGAGTCATTGCAATCTCATTGTCCTAGGAGAACCATGTGCTGCAAAAGTTTTCTGACTGTCGAGAAAACACTTTTCCACTCCCTTATAGTTGTTTTAGTTTTGTGAGAATAAGCAGGAAATGCCAAACCAGAGTCAAGCAAAACGGCTAACATATCTATTTTCATGAAGAGCAGCAAATGATAATAATGAAGATTGAATTTGTAGATCATATGTATTTCCAGCAAATGTTTGAGTTAACTTTCTGAAGGCATTCTGGTAATTTCAGAAGGTTTTGAAGGAAGTACTATTGAAATATTGAGTAGAGGTGTTTTTGTTTTATTTTATATAGGTGACCCAGATGTGAGGTATACTGCTGTCAGCAGCTTTATTTTCTTGAGATTCTTTGCTCCTGCCATTCTTTCTCCAAACCTCTTTCAGCTTACACCACACCATCCAGTAAGTACTGCATCAGTTTTTCTAGCTATGCATAAAGTTCTACCACCATATTCTGTCTAGCAAGATTCTTTTCTACGTTATTTCAGTAATCCCTAGGCGAAATAGCTTTGTTAGTTCAAAGAACTAACCAATATGCTAGGTCTGTCTTGCATATTGGAGCCCATGTTGAATGACAGTTATGTGAAGAACTTGAGAAGTATGGAAGGAACAGTGAACTTTAAGGTCACACAAGGTAGATAGTCTTAATTACTTTGGAAAATATGATCACTGCTTCATTTATACTGTCTAATATTAACGCTAGATTGATTGTCAGCAACAATTGGAGGTGTTTTGACTGTTAAGCAACTTAGCCAAACTTTTCAGTAGTTGTTTTTACTGGGAACAGGGAGGACCCGAACAGTTTTCAAGACAGATGTCTCTTCAGTTTTGTATGTCATTGCTCTTCAGAGAGCCAAAGGCAACAGCTGCGATGCATGGTGACAAGAGTCAAAAACCTTTGAAAGAAAAAAATTCCCTTCCTATAGTGTTTTATTGAATCTTTTTCAATTTTATGTTAATTTTCTACAAGAGGAGAAAGTAATAAGAAATATTTTAAATTCTCAATCTGTATAATACTACTGTTATCTTTCCTAGGATCCACAGACTTCTCGAACTTTGACGCTTATCTCTAAAACTATTCAAACACTGGGCAGTCTATCAAAATCTAAATCTGTAAGTATATCATTTTCATTTAAAGGTTTAATTTAAGAAAGTGATTTTTTTTAAGCTTTTATCACCCACTGTAATTAAGCCTTGAAAATTCTTGAGTTGCACTAGTCTTACACAAAACTCCTTCTGTCTGTTCAGATTATCAGCCTCATGCTCATGGCAGAAATAAACTTGTCTTAATCTGAACTACATTTTAGTAAAGCAAAACTGTATGACCAACCTAGAAGACTGCTCCAGGGCACTGCATTCCTTAATTGAGAAGAATCTCCCATTAAGGGAAATGACTGTGCTTTCCTTTTCATACCAATTTAGTTTTAAGTCAATCAGTGCTGAAATTAGATTTAGATGTCCATGCTCTGGATTTCTAATTGAAGTAAAGCTTGTATGCTTAAGGCACCAAACTGCTATATCTGGTGACAGTTCGGGGTTCCTGGTGGTCTAGTTACCATTCACATGGGCGACTACAGATGAATCTGTACCTTAAATATGAATCCTTTTCGTCTACAGAATTCCTTCTCCTGCAGTTTTTCAGATTTAGGACCAGGATCAAAAGCCAAAGCAGAAGCTTGAAGCTTTAGAACAGTACATTAATTATAGCAAACACATTTGGAACGTGTTCTATTACCTTTCTGAAAGAGAAATTTGGTAATGCTTTTTTGAATGTGTACTGTTCAGTAGGAAAGGAGATTTTCATTAATTTTACCTGTGGACTGGAAAAAAAAAAACTGCGGTGATTTTTGTCATGTTCTACTGCTGTTGAGAATAATAATTTGAAGTACAAACTGTATTATGACATGCATGATTTTGGTTTTGTATTTCAGGCGAATTTCAAGGAATCCTACATGGCTACTTTTTATGACTATTTTAATGAGCAGAAATATGCAGATGCAGTAAAAAATGTACGTAATGCTTGTGAATGTTCTGAATAATCCTTAGGGGTGGTTGAGATTGAAGCTTGGAATCCTGTTATGTACTGTTTGTAAACTAGGAAGTGTGTGCTAGAAAAAGCAGGCTCCTGATAGTTGTGGTTTTGAGAAACGTGTATCAAATTATGTGCATGTAGGATTAGAATCTCTTTGGATCTGCTTCTGTTTAATAATTGGGTTGGATCAGTAAGACTGCTGCTTAGAGCTTAAGTCATGTGCACTTCACAGAGTGCTGCAGATCAGTGATGAAAATTGCTTAGTACAAAAGGAATTGAAAGGTACGTATTAGAAAGAAAAGGCTTGGAAAAGAAGCACTGGTCATCTGCAGTTTCTGCACTTAGTAACATTTGTGCTATTTTTAGTTTGCAACACAGGAAGGCTCCCAAATTCCTCAAATATCTGCCAGTACCCTTCTGTTTAACTACTTTTACAGTATTTCCTTGCAGTGCTATATTGGACAAATGTTTAGGATTTTAATTTTTTTTTACTGCTGTAGTGTCATTTTATCTATGTTTTTTGTTCACCTTCTAGTTTCTAGATTTAATTTCATCTTCAGGAAGGAGAGATCACAAGAGCATAGAGCAACCTATATTGCTTAAAGAAGGGTAAGCATGCACGTGCAACAACTCCTTCTAAATATGTGCTTGCTACTATTCTAAGGCAGCTATCTTTTTCTCTACCCCTATTCCATCTGTATGTTCAGAAAAGAATGTAGGAAGATTGTTGTACTGCCGTTTCTACTCTCTGTGGCTGCTATAATTGATTTCAACATCCTTTCATTTAATTTAAACATCTTAAATGTAAGTGTACTTTGAAATATATGGAGGGAAAAGAAGCCTGTAGACCTTAATTAGCACAGCTAAGGCAGAATGAATTTAAGTCAGCACTGTATTAAGATCAAGTTCAATTTTCTTTTTTAAACAACTGTGAACAAAAGCTGTAAAATTTTGCTGTGAATGCAGATACTGCATATCTTAGTGAGGGCAAAGCCGGCAAATGGGATTTGCTTCTGCTGCCCTATTAAATCCATATGCTAATCAGTTCCAGGGCCATTTTGAGGAAAATTTGTCATACATTTAGTATTTAGTTTCCTGTTATAGTATCTTTTTGTTTCATGGAACCATGTTATGTATACCATATTAGTTTTAGAGATTAATTATTGGCATTTTTTTTGTGTTTGAAAAATGTGTTCTTAAGATCATCTATGGGCACTGTGAAAGCAGCTTCTTTGGACTAAGAGGAAGAAAGTAACAATCCCAAATTCTTCCTGTCAGACCTTAGTAAGCTGAGCTGCTGCTGAAAGTAAGCTGTCATGGTAGTTCCACGTCATGCAGAAGTTAGGTTTTCAGTGAGAACGTGACCCCTTCCAGGTAGCCTCTGCAGTTCGCCTCCCTTCTCTGATGAGGGTCTGTCCCTAGAAGCAAGTTTGTCTATTTTAATTCTGTACATTTATCATTCTTTTGTTTTTGAAAGTAAATGTATAGTTTGTAACATTTTCCCTCTAACTCTAAAACATGATTTTTTTCTGCCTCTGTCTTTCTTTTGCTCCTGTCTGATTTTTTTCTGTCTTTTCTTGCTCGGCCTGTGGCTGCTGTTGTAAGGACTCTTAAACTAACAGTAAAGAAAGTTGATGGTAATAGTTCATGCAGGTAAGATGGTAGGGGCAGTTGGTGCTTTGCTGTAGCTACTGGCTGACAGCATGTCCTTCCTTCACAGCAGTAGTCTTGTCTGACTTAACTTTGGGAAGGAAGTAGTCTGTTTAACAATCCTGAAACGCCTGTGTAAAAGTAGCAGAGAACATTCTGTTATTTATTTCTTAATGCTGACCAAATCCTTTTTTTCCATTCTTCCTTAAAACAAAAACCTGCTGAAAGTAGAGAATTACGGACTTTTATCTGTAGGCAGAGGCTTCAAGAAGCACTGAGACTTGCTTAATATCCGTTGTATATATCCCGATGAACTCATTGACAGTAGTTAAGAGGTTGCACTTCAAGGCACTTCTTGAACAGCATTCATGTAAATTGTTCACAAGGTTATAGAGTGGGCTTCAGCTGTCTATTTTTTCCTAGTGTTTTGCATTATTGCCATACTGTGTCATGGAAGATGGGTGGGAATTTTTCTCCAGATTGATTGGCTGGTTACTGGGGTTTCTGCTTGTCTTTGCAATGTTTTTATTTCATTTCCTTTTTTTTTTTCTTTTTTTTTTTTTTTAACCTATCCTCCTATTAAGAATATCTAAATGGAAAGCTATAGCGTATGTACTCTTGTACTTGAATGCACAGTACCAGAAATTTTAGTCACTGGCACTTGGGTTTGCTGACATGGATCATGCCATCACTGCTTGATAGCTGTCTGCCTGGTTCTTCCCAAAAGGAGAACCGAAAGGAGAATTGGTCTTGCCTTTCTTGTGGGTACAAGTTGCATGCTGACGCTTCTAAGCAAAGCTAAGGCAGATCCAAACTCGGGTCTACCGTAACCACAAGAAGAAAAGGTTTCTCCAGCCACCCAGCACTGGAATGGATTTTATCTTAGTCTGTGTTTTTTTTTCCTTCGTGCTTCTGAATATTTGCTCAGACTTCTCACACATTCTGCAGATAGTGGAAACAAACCCTATTAAATTGACCTTGAGACTTCAGTGGTTTTGAATGCTGCTCACCCACCTGTGAGAAATAAAAGCACGTTCTTTCCTCAGCTATGTCAGCAATGAAGAATTAAATTAGAAATGTGCTCTTAGCTCTGCAGTATGGAGTTTGCTTTTCTTAAACAGGGAGGCTCAGTAGGCATCCACAGTTCTGAGTAACCTTTTAAGTGTTAGCATGAAAAGAAAGAAAAACTGACCCGAAGAGCGTATTGTCCAGCCCAAGGATATTTGCTCTTCCCTTAAGATTTGCCCTAACCTCAAAATACAAAGTCTACCACCCACCCGCTCAGCCTGGTGATGACTTGAATCATATGGTTGCATTAAATCTTTCTTAAGGAATCCAAGAACAAGGAGTGAGACAGTATCTGACCACTTAAAAAATGGAACTGGTGTGTGACTAAGAATGATTAATGAAGAATATGTGTGTTTTTTGCTCTGTACAGCGTTGTTAGCTTTTGCCCACACAACTTAGAATGAGCAGGAGGAACCAGCCCAGCTGGTCACAAAACAGTTAAAAGTCTGAAGGAACTTGGGCTTCTGCTTGAGCTTTAAACAGCCCTACTGTTCAGTTGGATGCAGTGTAATTGTTTCTGACTGAAGATACCAGAAGCAAGAAATAGGATTGGCTGGTCTAAGCATTTTATCTCTGCTACTGAAAATCTTCAACCAAATCACTCCATATTCTCTCTGTACGTTCTTTCTGCTGTATAGTGCCTTCCTACCTGATAAAAAGAAGTGCTCTGTACTGAGTAGTTTTTACTGGCTCCACTGTGCAATTATTTATTTTGCACAACAGTCAATGTAATGTAATGTGTAAAATAGCCATTAACAACTCCTTTCTGCATACACATCTTACACCAAAAGTGAGGCTGAGCAATATGAAGTCACCAGGCTTTCCAAAGTCACCTTGAAGCTTTTGGATTGATGTAGTGGTTAGGAAGGTGGTGAATGCATCACAGTTCCTTGCAAGCTAATTCAAGTTTGAAATTAATTAAAACTGACATCTCACTAAATGAACACCCTTCATCTGCAACACAAAAAAAGAAAAAAGAAAGGAGGGAGTTCTGTCTTTCAATCATCAAATTGCTTTGTATGTGACTGAATATCCTTTTCTAACTGCAGCATCAATATGCAATTGCAAATGGCATTGTGGAACGTGGTGATTTTTTCTACAGCATGAGAGTGACTAAAGCATGTAAGCACAGAACCTGTGCTCCAGAAGCCTTATACCCGCTTTTTGATTGTTAAATATACTTAAAAATCTTTGAGCTTAAAAAGAAAAAAGAAAAAAAAGAAAGAAGACTTACAGAGACTTGTGTTGTCAAGCTTAGTAGGTCCTTTTTCTGCTGCATTAGGAAATCTTATAGCTGCATTTGTAACTGCAGAAAGAGCACATGCTGCAGTTCAGCTAATCGACTAGAATCCCTGTGTACACTACAAATCAATCTATGTATCTTGCCCCATACTAAGATCTGGAAAAAGGACAGGTTTAACTAACAGATGCACTAAACCTATCCAAATGTGACTTTCCTTTCCTTGTCAAGACAAGGCCTCAATAATGAGAAAACACTGTGTCCCCTCCTAAAGCTTTGCAAGTGCCATTGTGTGTGTGTATATATGTATATATGTGTATATCTATATACATAAATACATATTTTATATGTATGCATATATATCTACGTAAGTGTAAAATCTGATATATTGTTGTAACAGCTGTTGTCCTGCTTACTAGGTTCATGATCAAGAGAGCACAGGGAAGAAAACGATTTGGTATGAAAAACTTCAAGAAGAGATGGTTTCGCCTGACAAATCATGAGTTTACATATCAAAAAAGCAAAGGTAACAGAGGTTTGCCAGTCTCTTTTTACCATATATTAAAGCGAAGATTAAATTTTCTGTAAGAACTGAACACTGAGGTCCAGGTCTGTAACTGTAGAAGGCACAGTACAGAGAAGTCTCGTCAGCCTGTATGTTCTTGCTCTTTCTTTAATATTACTGTACTGATTGCTAGAGAAGATTCTCGGACAACATAGGACTTCATAAATAAGCAGAGTTTTTCATAGTATTTGTTTAATATTAGATACTAAGCATCATCTGTAGGTTTCGGTTACCTAGTAAATAGTCTGAGGAAACAAAACTCAGGAGCTCAAATACCTTGCACTGGGTGGTTTTTTTTTGTACTGAACGTTGTCAAATGCATTTCTCATGATTGTTATGAATTCTTTAGAATTGACATAACTGACTGCAGTTGCTTGGGGTTTGACTGCAAGCTTTGAGCCTGCAAACATTTGCTCTCTTAGTACTGCTTTTATCAAGAATATCAAGAATTTTGCTTTTGACAGATTAATTCTGGTGGTTCAGTAATACACAACAAATATCACTCCTGTCTATCAAATAAACACATCTGGAGTGAGAAAGATGGAAAAAAGATGTTCAGATAATGACAGTCATCATTTCACACTCAACTTCGAGATCTTACGTCACCACCATAAGCCTAGTTCAGCTGAGCAGACAGTAGTGATTTCTTTCACCTCCTCAGGAAATACACTGTGTCTTGCTGCAGTAGTCAATTTCTCAGAGATTTGCTAGCATAACATAATGCTGCCGAAAGCAGAAATGAAATTAAGGTAATGCTTCAAGGCCATGCTGGTAAATCCCTGCTGAGTGAAAGGTTTTTTTCTGTGCAGTCAAAATGATCTTCAAAGGAACTGAATCAGCCGTCAGAATAAGGGCATAAGGTGAAGTTGAGTTGTGAATAAGTTGCTCAGCCTCTGTGTATGTACTCTGCAGGTGATCACCCTCTGTGTAGCATTCCAATTGAAAACATTCTGGCAGTGGAAAGGCTGGAGGAGGAATCCTTTAAAATGAAAAATGTAAGTAGGTCATCTTTGTTAACTTCCTTGTTAGGCTGGTCTGGATCCACCAGACTAATCACCTTTTCCCTTTTGTAACCCGGATTGGGTTTCTATTGAAAGACGTACAACCACAGCTGCTTGTTCTATATATAGTAGCAGGAGTTTCCAAAAGTACAGCCCATTCAGATTCTTAACAGCACAGTCAGCAGTCCTTGGGTTTCGTGATCCACAGCACACTCAGTACTGACCACTCACTGCTGATCAGCTGCTCTGGGCTCCGTAGTGTTGGACACAGTTATGGTAATCAAGTCTCTGCCCTTTCTGTCAGACCTCTCTGTTGTGAAGGAACTGACTGCTTCTGTTTGTGAAGGGTCACAGACATACAGTTGAGATAAAACTTACTGGGTATTGAGAGAAGCTGAGCTGTAATTCCGATTAACTCTTCAGTCAAGGCAGTCTTTAGCTTACATTCAGTCTGCTGGGCTGAAATGCATTCAGAATATCCCTTTATTTAAAAGATTTATTATAGGAAAAATATCCTTTTATTGTGAACAATAGAGGATACTACTGTGACCATGAACAGAAACCACGAGTTGCCTTGGATTCTTAAATACCTTATGAAAATAAAGGTAACTACATCTATTCAAGAAAGTAAGATTCTGAGTCTTTCCAACAGCAGTAGAAAATACCATTATCACCTTCCCACAGTGACATTTTATTCCCATACATAAATAGAATACTGCAGTGAGAGCAGAATCCTCAAAAATCCACATCAGGTGTATTTGCAACACATAGTGCATCATGGGTGCTAACTGTGATTACAGATGCACATTTTCTATAAATATTCTGTATGTATTTGTGCTCTGAGTTGTACCAAATTTATTTCCATCACTCCTGATAAAGCAGCATGTCTGGCATTAAGGCCAGTAAGTCTGTGTATTGCCTTTCAAGTAGTCTTCATTTTCCTTAAGCACACTGCAGGGTGTAGAGTGTGTATCTAAGTATTCAGGTTTTCTGTGTTGTTTGAGAATCAGCTGGTGTTTCTGACAGTTTAAAGGTCTTGGCAACCACTTGAAATTCTTGACTTAGTTGTTGGCTTCTCAGTAACGTTTGCCATACGCTAGTTCACTTAGGCTGGTATCCCCTTACATAAAGCCATACCCCTTAAATTTTTTCCTTTGTTCAAATGCAGAAGGCTCCATTTACCCCTGCAGGACAATGGAATTCTCTTTCCTGTCATCGTGTGTCAACAGGAGTTGAGCTACACACTCCTCTTTCCTTCCATCTTCCTCTTCCCTTTTGTCCCTATTATCCAAACTTAGATTGCCAGTTATGGTCTGAAAAGCTTTATTGAAAGGACTCTCTTCTCCGGTATTTTGGCCATGCTGGACTGACCTTAACAACTCCTCTACTGCTCTATGTTAGTCTTAGTGCCTTTCTGATTATTGTCTGGGGTTTGTAAAGATACTAAATCCAGGGAAATTACTTTGTAGCTTCTGTTTCATGCTGGAAGTGACATTGTAATCACAAGAAAGCTGTTCATTCACGAAGAAGCAAATATATTTGCAAGACATTTTGAAAGATCCCAAGGGAAGAAAAGATTGTGCCTGGTATGATCCTGCAACATTCTCCCCAAGGGCAGATGGTGCCTGACCAGTCTGGTGGTCTTCTATGATGGAGTGACGGCATCAGTGGACAAAGGAACTGATGCTGTCTACCTGGAATTATGCAAAGCCTTTGACATGATCCCACACCACATCCTTATATCTAAATTGGGGATATATGGATTTGAAGATTGGACCGTTTGGTAGATAAAGAACTGATTGGATGATCGTAGCCAGAGGTTCTGTCAATGGTTCTGCGTCCAGGTGGAGGCTAGTCGTGAGTGGTGTGGGGTCTGTCTTGAACCAGTGCTCTTCAACATGTTTATCAGTGACATAGACAGTGGGATTGAGTGTACCCTCAGCAAGTTTACTGATGACATCAATCTGATTGGTGCAGTTGACACAATACAATGAAGTGATACTGTCCAGAGGGATCTGACACACTCGAAAAGTGGGACCACAACAATCTAATGAGATTTAACAAGGCCAGAGTATATGGTATTGCCCTTGGGTCAAGGAAATCCTGGATATGAGTACAAAGAAGAACTCATTGTGAGCAGCCCTGTGGAGAAGAACTGGGGGATCCTGGTGGATGGAAAAGTGGACATGAGCCAGCAGTGTGCTTGTGCAGCCCAAAAGGCCAACAGTATCCTGGGCTGCATCAAAGAGAGGGGTGGCCAGGAGGGAGCGGGATGTTATTGTCCTCCTCTACACTGCCCTTGTGAAGCCCCACCTGGAGCACTGCATCTAAGCCTGGTGCCCCCAGTACAGAAACCATATGGAGTTGTTGGAATGGGTTCAGAGGAGGGACATGAGAGCCATTAAAAGAGGGGAGATTTAGATTAGAGGCTGGGAAGAATTTTTTTACTTGGAGTGTAGGGAGGGTCTGGAACAGGCTGCCCAGGGAAGGTGTGAATGCCCCCATCCTTGGAAGCGTTCAGGGCCGGGTTGGATGGAATTCTGGGCAACCTGATCTAGCAGTTGGAAACCTTGCTCCTGGCAGAGTGTTGCAACTATATGATCTTTAAGGCCTTCTCCAACCTAAGCCATTCTGTGATTCTACAACCTGCCAGGTACAGAATTCACACTGATATTTTGAATCCTTGTAATACACAAAGACCAATTTCTATTTTCTTCGAAATGTAGAATATCCCGAATAGGAAGAGACCCACAAGGATCATTGACTCCACCTCCTGGCTCCACACAGGACCACCAAAAGAAAATAATATATATACATATATTTGTGTATGTACGTGTAAATGTGTATATTTATTTTCTGTTGTGTCTTTGTTTCTTCAAAAGTACCACAGAGAAATCAGCTGTTTGGAAAATAATATTCAACGTGATACAGGCAGTGCAGTGTTTGACAGTTTGAATAATCAAATGGAAAAGTAGAGTAGGAAAAGGATAGTTGAGGAATACCTGACAGAGGAAAACCCCTTAAAATGAAGTATTTGCAGAAGGTAGAGGAAATGATCAGTGTGTGAGGTTGGATCAATGTAATTGAGCAATAAGGCTTGAAACCTGTGTCTTAAAGGGGAAGAAAATAAAGGCAATCGTGCCATCTTGGAGCAGAAGCTGTTTTGGACAGGCAAGGGAGCTCTCATTTAGATTTTGAGTGCCCAAACCATCATACAGAATTAATTATTTGAACCAGGCAATTAAAGAGAAACAGAAAAATGCATTACTGTGATTTGCAGCTATAGTTGGGTGCAGAACTGTGGAAGTTAGTAACAGGAAAAAATCATGTTGAAGTGTTAAAAAAAAGTAGAGATAAGGCAGTTAGAGGAAAGCTGCCCCAAAGGCTGGATCTAGACTCTCATTATTTCTCTTTTCTGCCTCCTGCTGACTGGCGTTTCCTTTCAGCCGTGTTGGTTCCTTCTTCCAGCCATCCAAAACTTGGAGCTGCAGCATTGCTAAAATTGCTTCCCTGAGGCTGACAGCAAATCTTGCTGAGGCCCAACCAGCAAGTTGATACTAGCTGCTTGTAAATCATCTCCTTCAGGAACAGTATCTTATTCCTTGTACCAGGTGAAAAGTCTTGTTTCAAAGGCACATTTGTTTCTTCGTTTTGCGTTGAAATGTATTTGTTGGAACATTCTTTTAGTATTCTTGGTTTTCACTTCAATAAATTGATCAGTCTGAGTCTGCTGCTAGGCTCAGCGACTCATTCTGGTAGTTTATACTGTGGTTTACTTCTGTGTTTGCAGATGTTCCAGGTGATCCAGCCTGAAAGAAGAGTCTTGTATATTCAAGCAAACAACTGTGTGGAGGCCAAGGACTGGATTGATATACTCACCAAAGTTAGCCAATGCAACAAGAAGCGCCTCACAGTCTACCATCCCTCTGCCTATCTTAATGGCCACTGGCTTTGCTGTAAAGCTACTGCAGATAATACTCCTGGCTGCACACCTTGCACAGGGTAAGGATTGATAACATGCAGGTGTGTATATTGCCAGAGGACGGTGAGTCACTGCAGTGTGTATAGCAGGAATGCAGGTACCAAGATGTGCCAGATAGGCAGGCATTGTGGTGTTTTTCAGAAGTCATCTTTGCTGTCACTTCTGATGCTGTCAGTATCTGTATATCCTAGTCAAAATGCTGAAATTTTTAGAGTTCAAAACATTGATAGGAGTTGACTGTGGGATATTTTGATCCTGATCATCTCCTATTAGAAAATAAGCCAGAAATCCATTCAGTGTCCTGTTTGTAAATTTCTGAAACAGACAAGCATCTGCTTCTGGATTTAATTCTAAACCAGTCTCTTCTGAGCAGGTTACTCATGGTCTGTTAAATGCAGAGATGCTGTCTGGTTTCTAGGAAACTTATTTTCATCTAAACTGCGGAAAGCAACAAGTCTGTAATGGTAGTTTTTCTCAGAATATAAAACCTGGATAGCTGGGAATACAGTGCTTTGGCTCCTCCATCTGGTTATAACAGATGAATTCATCAAAATGCTTGGATACTGAGTCTTCTCTTTCAAATCACAGTGAAAGCATGCTGGATAAATCCAGGCATAGAGAAGTTGGAATCTGTCTTCCTTTACTCTTGGGAAAATGAGGAGGTTTTGTGCTCTGTTACATACAGTTTG
The DNA here is from genome assembly GCF_016699485.2 of Gallus gallus. Taxonomy (NCBI): domain Eukaryota; kingdom Metazoa; phylum Chordata; class Aves; order Galliformes; family Phasianidae; genus Gallus; species Gallus gallus. The sequence continues at coordinate 137,143,556 of NC_052532.1, forward strand.
TCATCTTTCAGGAATACTGCTTTCATTCTTGTTGAGTGCTTCTTGTGCCATAATGTGCTGTTTAACATCTAACTATTACTTTTCTTCCTGATGCTTTGCAGAGGCCTACCAGCAAATATACAACTGGATATAGATGGAGATAGAGAAACTGAGCGCATCTACTCTCTTTTCAACTTATATATGCCAAAATTGGAGAAGATGCAAGGTGAGGCTGAAACATCTTTGCAACTCTGACACACATAGCAAGGTGAAAATATCTTTGAAAAATTGCATATTTTAGTTACACCAGCCTTGCAGATCAAATCCTCTTTAGCCATTATTTGTTTCCCCTTCTGCTATCTTGAGACAGTTGTGTGAATTATTTTTGGTGCAGCGTGCAGTCTCATTGTCTGTGCAGAGTATTTTACATAATAAACAGTTATTTGAAACATGGTCTTAATCATCCTGAAATATCATAGGCACAGAGCATAGTCTGGATGCCCTGAACTGACAAATCACTGTGTGGACTAAACCAGAAGTTTGCTGATCCTGAAAAGAAGCACCAGCAAAGTTGAGGTTTCAGTGCAACATGGTTTTGTATTACCAGAAGCCATGTGCACATTCCCTGATTCAGATCCCCAGAGCAGGCTGGATCCAAATGGATTTCCTAGGCAAGCTCTTTCAGAATTATCAACAGAAGCTCAGCTTTCAGTGTCTGTGGAATGATAGGAAGTGGTGTTTGGGCTGAGAAACCATTAAGAGCTGTGGGGAACTGAGATGTGACATGAAGGACGAAAGAAAGAAGAAACAGCAGAGGAAGTTAGTACTGGTAGGCATGCCAAGAAAAGTATCCGGTGTACACGGTGCCAGACTTGAAATCCCAGTTTAGCACGGGGAGTGGCAGGGAAGCCTTCACCGTGGCACCAATCTTTAAATAGCACTTGATTTTATAATATGAGATAAGCTGGTGGTGTCAAACACACAGATTGGAAAGCACTTTAATCCAGTCCTGGATGCCATGCAGTTGCGAACTTAAGATCCCCCACCACTTCCGAGCTGTCTGAACCAATGCCCAGCCTTCCCCTGTTCCGAATCCCCGCTGCCAGCACCAGCATTGAGTTTCAGTGTCAGGGAAAAGGACGCAGGTTTGGCACAGGCAGTGCAGCAAGGGGAAGGTAAGTGGGCAGCTGGGACTGAAAGAGCAGTAGAGCTGGAAAGCTGAGGAAAAAGAGTAGGACACTCCCTTTCTGACGTGCTCACCTGTGATGACAGAGTAGATCACCTGATGGATGTGATGCACATGTCCATGTAAGCAGTGTCTTGACGTAGCCAGGAAGATTCCCTGCATAGGATAGAATGTGGTATTACCTACAACTTACGCTTAGTACTGCCTTGAAAAGACAGTAGTCGTGACACACTCTGCATGTGTGCTTGTGCTTCAAACAGCCCAGCAAAGGGCAGGGAACTGCTCCTTCTGCTGTTGACGTTGGCCACAGTTCTGTGGTAGTTATAATGATAAAAAACAAAGAGGACTGCTGGCCTGTATGAATCCTAGACTGAGTACTTTTAGTCTGCTTGTCCCACTTTTTATTTTCTCCTACCTATCTGATACCTATTCGTGTACTTCTGTTTTTTTCTGTAGAGGCCTGCGGCAGCAAATCTGTGTATGATGGACCCGAGGAGGAAGAATATTCTACATTCATCATTGATGACCCTAAAGAGACGTATAAAACACTAAAGCTGATTATTGAAGGTGTTGGAACTTTAGAACAAGAGCATGCTCAGTATAAGAGGGATAAGTTTAAGAAGACAAAATATGGAAGCCAGTAAGTATGGGTATGGGTTGTCCCAACAGGTCAACATTTATGGAAATGGTATTTCCTTTCCTTGTGTTCTGGCCTTCACCTTATTCACATTCAGAAAGATCCTGAAAATACACACAAAGTAAGATTTTGACTTAATATTGCAACAACATGTTAAATATTTAAAGCAGTAGGAATTTCTAAATGTTTGCTTTTAATTCATGAAAATAATTCATAAACATAAAATATGCCTGATAAATTTTGAGCCTGTGCACATGAAGTGAGCAATAAGTACAATAAATGCCAGGATCCATTCAGCAGTCCATCAGTTCTTCCACTTCTAAGGAAGATGCAATATATAATTACAATTTTATAAATCAAAATCAAATCAAAAATCAAATTTAGGCAGAACATGGTGTACGTTCACTTTCTGTTCTGATGTTGCAATGTCCTGGCAGAAAATTCTACATGTAATACTTTGTTTGTTTGTTTTTAATTGTAGAGAACATCCCATTGGTGACAAGAGCTTCCAGACGTACATTAGGCAGCAGTCAGAGATCTCAGCACATTCCATATGAAGTGTGAAGGATGTCACAGACAGTGCTGAAGGGTCGATCGGTGACGCTAAACAGCAAAACAAAGGGAAGCCACACATGTAGCAAAACGTATGGATAAGTGTCAAGCTTACAAACTTTGAGACTTGCTAAACGTATCGTCTTTTCAAGAAACTGTTATAATAGTTGCTATGCACTTTATTCATCTGGTTATTGACAGATGATAAAACTCTGCCTTCTAGGCAGTTGTTGTCTTGTGTATTTTTAAATTTGCTTTGGTTTCTTGGAATCTAGTGATCAGTTCAATGATCAAGGTGTGTGGACTTCATCTTGACGACTCCCATGCAGTTCCTTACATTTCAGAAACCAGGCGTGCTGCCAGTAGGCAGCATTTTCTAGAGTTGTTGTTTGTAACTGTTTTTGTTCCTGATTAATGTATATTATGCCACACCCCTGCGTGCTCTCTTAGGAAAAGCTTAGTAACACTTTGCTTTGAATGCCTGCATTTAGTTAAGAAGCAGAGAAAAAAGCTCTTAGTGTAATAACCTCTTGCGTTGTAGCTTGTATTATGAGCAGGCCGAGGTGCAGGCCTTTTGTTTTTACAGCAGCGTAATTTTTTGCTAAACGTGCACAGTTTTTAATAGAAATTCAGATCTGAATGGTACTTTTGATATTTTTGAGATACAAAGTCATTTCTCCAGACACATTCAGCAGACTTCGGTTTTGAAGATGAAATCTCAGTGGCGTAACGGAACTGACTCTCACAGACGTGAGTAAGAAAGAAATGAACAGAGGTCAAAGCTATGCGTCTCTTTTTATGCAGACTGGTAATGACAGTGTTTGAAAGTCTGCCAGCTGAAAGGCAAAGTAAGCTGGTTTTGATGACCTTGTACCACCGCAGCAAGGAGGATGAATAGAACACGTCTGACAGACGAGACACGCCGAGTCCCAGGCACAAAAGCCTTCAAGATGACTTTTATGAGAGAGGATGTTTAAGCACTGCAGTCTGCGCTATCCTAATCCTGCTTGCTTTTCTGGAAAATAGGTTTCTACTTTTCCAAAACTGTTTTTAAATACTTTTTTTTAAGAGACCTGCTAAAGGGTATTTAGTATATTAACACATATATGGTAACTTGTTAATGTTCTGAGTGTAGTACAAAATGGAATGAGCTGCGTATCTCACTAATACCAACAGAAGTCATTAAGGAGAGGAATAAAGATCTGCTAAATATTAGATATATATTTATGTATGCTGTTTAGTTGTACTCGGTAACTTTCCTCTGTATAAGGGTCTGATTTACAAAACATCTAGCTTTGATGGCACAGAAGCCTGCATGATGGACTTTACGCTTCTGTGGGGTAGAAGCTAGTTTTGGTGTTCAGCTGAATTGGAACAGAAAGCATTGAACTATCAGTTTAATGTGAAGGTGTCTGTATCTTTGCTTAAAGTGTTACAGAGTAACTCTCAGCTGTGTCCTCCTTGCATCCCACATGAGTTAAGATGGCTGAATTACTTTGAATGCCTCTGTTTCTTAGTGATGCTCTTAGGAATGAGGTTTTCTTCTTGTTTGAGTATGTATTAGACCACCTCCTAGTAGACAGTAGATGATCTTTTATTCATCTTCATCCAGCAGACTGGGGAAAGGGAAATAATGACACGTTACAGAGATGCATTTTGGACTCAAAGCTTTTAGCTGCCATGAACTGCAATTTTTAACATGTATTTGTAACTTAATATTGTTTATAAAATACTAATGACCTGTTATGTGTGTTCTACTTGCCAATTAAAAGAAATGTTTTATTTCTGAAAACTGTGTGTACATTTGGAGTCTGTTTAGATTCACCGTGGTCGCCAGGGCTGGCTGTTGGCACAGCATCAGCTGATCAAGTTGGCCTGTAGATGGAGATCCTTGTGAGTGCGAGCCAATCTCTGCTGGGGCTGCTGTGTCTCAGACTCACTTTTTTCTATGTCTACTCCTTTCCTTAGGTCAGCGTGGTGCCTCTGGGATTCTGTATTGAACCAAACTGAGCACCTGAGCCAGCCACAATCTAATGCAGCGAAGAAGGCAGCTACTGCTCAACTATGCATCAGCCTTTCAACTGGTTCCTTGTGTTACTACATAGTTGCTGTTGCTGTCAGGAACCCTGCTGAAAGGACGAGGGAAGAGTGGGAGTGCAGCACCCTGCATTTAGATTAGCCCACCACCTGTCTGAACAGGACTTGTTCTGTAACAAAACGTGGGCACACCTTGGTTTTTGCAAGTCATCCCATTCTGCGGTCATTTTCTGAAGTATCTGTGGAGGGTTTATAGAGTTTATCATTCCTCCCTCACGTGAATGAAGCTTTGGCTCTGAGATGTTCTGGGATAAGCTGCACTCATTGTTCTGTTGGGGACATTTGCAGGAAGGCTCGTCAGCAGCACTAGTGGGAGAGAAAGCTGTGTGGACTGGCTCATTCAGGAGCACGTGTTAACATAGCTCCTGTTCAAGGTAACTCCTGCTGCTGTTTAGGATTATCTCCAGCTGTGACTGCAGCAGAGATGTGTGTTGATGAGAAGTGTGGAGAAGCGCTTCCGCTGATGCACTCTAGCTGAATGACAGTAGTGGTTTAGCAGATAGACCACAACTGGGAAAGAGAAGCAAAATGATCATGGACAACACACCACCAGTTATCTTCGTGAAGATGAACACAATATGCGCGTGTGTGTTTCTGCTGTGGAATCATATACCTTTCTATATAAACAGGGTTTTAAGTGGTAGTAAAGCGACGCAGGATTTGTAAGAAATAAGAAGATGCCATGGATGTGGCATGCAATTAAGGAAAAGGGCAGCCAGGGCCTCTCTGACCCTTACAGAGGCTCTCAGAAGTCAGTGCCATCCCTTCTCTGCAATACTTCACAGTGTTTTGAGGTCATTTCAACTTCTAACCCTGTAAGCATGCTTAGTATAATGGGCTGTGTAAGAAGACTGTGGTGGGAGATGTAGGGCTATGTGCCACCAGAGGCTGGAATGCTGTGCAACACTTGGAGATAAAGAACAGCATCTTTCCGAGAACCACCACCTTGTATTCATTTCTGCTGGAGAAAGAGATGAGCACGCTGACTCACAAGGGTTTGCTTTGGACTCTGAGCTAATGTTGTTAAACACTAAATGAGTTATTTCAAAGCTCAAGTGGGCACTGAGGGAAAAACAGGGTTTTAAGACAGAAGTACTGTATTCCTACATGTGCAAGATTCTGAATCTGGGCTGTGTAAGAAAAGACTGGAAGAAGCCATTGTAGAGCAAGGAATTATTTTGGGTTCCTAAAATAACACAAGATAAAACAGGATTCTAGGATACTCATGAGGCTAGAGAGCAGCTCTCCTGTCTGAACAGTGAGAATGGGACCTATTCACCTGAACACAGAAGCTGCAAAAAAAGGCCACGTTTTGAAATGCCTCATGTCTTGCTTTCTTCAGCAAGGTTTTCTGTGTTACAGCTCAGCTGCAAGTCCTACTTCTCATCCTGCCCAGAAGCCGTGTGTCAGCCATTGCATTAAAAGGAGGAAGGTGTGGAAATCTGCATGGGGACAGATAAAGACCCCACAGGAAACAAAGTCTGTGTCCCCTATCAACTCCAGAGCAACCATGAGACAGAGAAGATGGGATCTGTCCCTCCAAACGCGGATGTCTATCACGGAGATGCTCACTTTTTGGGTTGTATCTCAACCTCCTTTGAAAGGAGACAGCTAGGCCCCTCTGAAGGGCAACTCGCAATTTTAGGTGACAACCTGAGGATGAAGTTAATCAAACCCTAAAAATTTTCAATTCCCTTCCACTGCAGTGAGAGATAATCCACCTAGTGTGATTGCTTTCAGTGTCTGTGTTGATGGTAAAGACATAGAAAGCCGGTGAGGCAAAATCCACCCAAGGTTGATAGGAGACAAACCCTGCTGGCGCGATGGGCATTGTAACTCTTTTCTCACTCTCGTTTTGCAGCGGTGACCTCCTTGCAAGCCCCTGTTCTCACATCACCCTTTCCCTGCTGCCTTTGGTGTCACAGGGACGGCTCAGACCGCTAGGTGGGAGTGCTCTCATGCAGGAACCGTCCCACAGCATTGCTCAGCACTGCACTCTTTTGCAACGAATCCAACCCGGAGAATGCCGTGATTGCTCTTCTGACGGCATTTGTTCACACTGGGTCTGCGCATTGCAGCTCACGTGGCACAGCACCGTGGACCTGAACGGGGTGTGAGCACTCTGCCTTCCCCTTCCTGCTCTGCCCGCTCATGCTGGCTTTTAATTCTTGCGCTGCTGCGTGCTGAGTTGGGCATGAAGCTGGAGCTGCTCCAACAGCACTTGATGTGCCATAAGCGGGCCCAGACAAGGCATTCCCCCAGCAGCTCCTGAGCAGATTCAAGTCTTGCGCTGTGTGTCCACTGTGTTTTTAACTGGTACCTGCAGTGTAAAAGGATGCTTGTCTTGGCAGAGGGCTAAATCCTTAACTCTCTCAGTGACAGCAAGTAGGACAAGAGATTCCACTGCTGTGGCTCATGGCCCGGAGCTGTCCGCGTTGGCTGGGAGGAAGACTGAAGGCCACACAGCCTTAAGGCATTGGGAGCACAGCAACCATCACACCTGTGATAGAGCTTACCCACAGGACTTATCTTCTGAAAACAGGTCTTGGAAAAGATTTAAAGAAGAAACATGCTGAGGGTAGTAGCATTCATTGATTAAAAATAGGATCTCCTCCTATTGTTTTTCAGAGCATTAGCAAAAGGAGAGTAGTACGCTGGCAGGGCTGTGCCGTGTGGCTGCAGAGCATCTCTCAAGGGCACAGCCTGGTAGAGGCTGCATAAATCTTGCCTGCTGTGTGGCTTCTCCCCCCACTACCCCCACTCGGTGCAGATCAGATTTCTTTCTGTTTGTGCTGCCTGCTTTTCCCTGGAAGGCATGTGATGGTTGAGCTGCAGATATCCCTTCCTAAGAAATATTTGCCTGAGTTTGGAGCCAGTGCTGGGCCTTGGGAGTGCAGTGCTTCTCAGCCAGCCCCTCTTCTGCCATGCCACTACTGAAGCACAGTGTCCTGTGTCACCCTGGGAACCCTCATGCCAGGCAGGGCTCTGCTGGTGGCACTCAGGCCCATGCCAGGGGCTAATCCTGCTGCACACTGGCTGGCTGCTGGCACTGGATCACCCAACCTTGGCTGAGAGGGCTGATGAGGACCAGCAGATGCTAATTAAAACAGAAAAGCCGGAGCTTCAGCTTGGTTTATTCTTATGGGCTGCCTGCCTGACCTGGAGGAGTTACACCTGTTATATGATGCGGTGCTCGGTGAGAACAGAGGAGCTCTTGTCTGTAATGGTTACTCCCAAAGGGTTACCTTTCTCTTCTTCTTCATACTTGTGTCTTTGATGTTATAATCTACATCACTCCAATCTGCTATGTGGGTTCCTGCTCCTGCTCTGTCTTATAGGACCTGGGTGCCCTGGTGGGCAACAGTGTGCCCTGGTAGCCAAGAAGGCCAGTGGTATCCTGGGGTATATTAGAAAGAACATGGCCAGCAGGTTGAGGGAGGTGATGCTCCCCATCTACTCTGCCCTGGAGAGGCCCCATCTAGATCACTGTATCCAGTTCTGGGCTTCTCAGTTCAAGAAAGACAGGGAACTGCTGGAGAGAGTCCAGCACAGGGTCACGAAGATGATGAGAGGCCTGGAGCATCTCCCATATGAGGAAAGGCTGAGAGACATGGGGCTGTTCTGAGATCATTTTTACCAGAGCAAATACATCATTTACAGCATTGGGCTTGCAGGGGGCCAGCCAGGCGTCTCTGCAAGCTGCATTTCCTCACCCTATCTGACCAACCGATGTGCTTGGCAACAGAGTACAAAAACAACACTAGAGGTGGCCATGGAGAAACATGGACACGCTGTAGGCCATTATCTGATGTTTTCCAGACAAAGCCTCTGTCTGGCAGCAGACTGTACTCTTCTCAGATTATTCAACATCTTCAAAAGACAGATAATGCATTCAAATCCAGCCGTCCAGAGATAGATTTGCCAGTTCTTCCCTGTTTCTGACTATTTTTTCATGTACCTAACCAAAAACCACATTAACCCTTTTGGCTACAGCCTGGAGCTAGAAGCTCCTGTTCTGTTTCAGTTCAAGCTTATAAATTTGTTTAGAACCCTACTTTCCACTCCCTTTGTTCTAGCAGGGGGGTTGGGCTAGATGACCTCTGGAGGTCCCTTTCACCCCCTACAATGGTTCTGTGAGCATCACTGTCTGTCCACGTCTACCCTCTCTGAACAGGATGTTGCATGATATAGCCCAGGTAGAGTCAGCGTTCACCAGCACTCGCCAGGGCCCAGAGGCACTGTAATCATAGCATCATAGATTCATAGAATCATTAAGGTTGGAAAAACCTAGTCCATCCACAAGTCCATCCTCACCATGCCCACTAACTATGTCCCTCAGTTCCACATCCACGTGGTTCATGAACACCTCCAGGGTCAGTGACTCCACCACCTCTCTGGGCAGCCTGTGCCACTGCCTCACCACTCAGATGAAAGGATCAATATGAGCATCAGCACTGAAAGATTGTATTTCATGTCAGAAATTGGGAAGCCTAAAGGGAAAGAAAGACCAAGAAACTCAGGCATGATCTGACTCATCAAGCACAAATTACTTAGTGTGGTGGTTAACCAATCTCTTATTCTGGTCAACATGAAATGACAGAAGACTTGTGCCTTCAGAAGTGCTACTTGAGAAACTGAGGCAGATTAGCATTGGATTGTGCCGTGTATAGCTCAGCAGTGCTGCCTCATGGCCAGTGAGAAAACTGCTCTGTCTTCCCATCTCTCCTTTTCAAAATTTTTTAGAACAGCCATTTCTCTGGGTCTGATGCAATGCGAGATTTTGGGTGGCAGAGCCAGGTCAGTGCCAGAAAGCAAGAGCCGTGGAGGAGAGGGATGGGCATCCCGCTGGCTGAACTTGAATGGAGGCTTATTCAGGCAGGCAGCTCCTCCCTGCCCTGCTCATGGGACCTCGAAGAAGCCCTCGGTGACCTACAGGAAACTTTACACAACGTCCCAGCACTGTTTACTTCCTGCTGGTGGGGACAACAGGGTTTCCAAGAATCCCACGAGCGCGTGACATGCGCTGAGCTGCCGGGCAGCAGAGTGCTGGCTCTGCAAGTCTGCAGGCAGCGGGATACAGGAGCCCGGCCAAACTGCTTTAGTGGCCATTTGTTCTTTCAGAAAACATTCAGAAACTTCAAACAACAAGTTTAAGTCACTAGGAAGCCCCATAGAAGAACATGGGTATTGCACACATGGGCTGATAGGTGTATAGAGGACTTTGTTAGCTTGACTTTTTTTTTGGGGGGGGGGGGTTGTTGGTGTATAGAGACACGTTAATCGTAATGCTTTGTCACAAGTGCAAAATTCTGACAGCTTCCGTTTGAGGAAATAAAACGTTAAACTTCAGCTTGCAAAATGGGATCCAGCTGCTGTTAGTATAAAGTAACCCTTAAGATAATAAAGTTGAGAAAGGATCTTTCCTGTTTTCTTTGTTCATCTACATCTGTGTGTTTGTGGCTACTGAAAGAACTGAGAGAACAAGGAATAACAAAACTGATTAACATAGAAGTAAGTATAAGGCCATTGTCAGTGGTGACATATCTCTGATATCTCTGCACTTCGTGGTAAGTCAGGGTCTCCAAGGATGACACGATTGAAAAGCATACACAGAAAGCATTTCCCATGACTGCGTGTCAGCAGGTTGCCTGGGGGTGCACACACCTCTCTGTCCCACAGGCTGCCAACAGGGCCTGGCACACCCTCAGCCAAATGGTAGTCAGAGCAAGGTAGGTGAGATATTGCAAGCAAAAGGTAAAAAAAAAAAAAAAAGAAGCCATCAGGATAAGCCACACAGCACAAGCATCCAGAAATACAAGCCATGTGTTCTCCAGCACTGCTCACCAATGTTTCCAATATCTCCGACTCCTAAAGTGTGGGTTCTCTGTGTTTATTTCCACTTCTTTTATTACATCCCTTCCTTTTTTAGGATCCTTTGAAGTTGGACACCATCTGAAACCATCATCCTCTGGAAGAGACCAACTTTGGCAAGAGCAGTTCACAGTATGTTCCAGGCACGTGAGCTGCAATACTGCAGAATGAAGCTCTCACCTATGGGAGCTGGGAATCCCATTTTTCAAGAGTGCCCCAGCTATTACAAGAAGCAGCAACTTCCACAGAAGAAACAAAATAGCATTTATATATTTTTCTTGAATTCTTTTGTGTATCAGAAAAGGTGCACAGGACCCAGCCCGTGTGAGAGGGTCAGCAAGTAAAGACACTGCTCTTGTTATATTCCCTCTGCTGTGATGTGCTTCTGCACAGTGCTGCTCAAGGACAGATTCGATCAAAGACTCTTGGATGCATTTCTGTAAGCATACAGTGCTGTATGTCCCCAGTAGGGACAGCCCTTGAAGGCTCTTGGGCACTTTGGATAAGGATCACTGGGTGACAGTCTGACCTTTCTCCTTTGGGCTTGGACATCAGCAAATCTCCCTTTTCAAACTGCTGATGTGAGGATGGCTCTTTGGACTGCTGCCCCTGTATTCCCAAATGAGGAAAACCCCTCTCAGAGCCTCCAGCCTACTTTACAGGCCCATCCGTTGTGCTTTGGTGAGCAGTGCTTTCACCAGAGCATTAGTATAAAGTCCAAAACAGTCTCTACCAAAGGCAGCTGCGTCAGACACCCTGCCAAACTTCTCTTTTTAATGTACTTTCATTTATCATCCACCACTGCTTTAATTTTTTTTATCCATTTACCAGATGTGCTTTGCATACCTTACAGACACTCACAGTACTGTGACCCACCCCTTGCTAGCCTCGCGCAAGTCCCAATCTTGCTTGTGCATTCCATCTGGTTTCACAGTTCCAGGAGTTCCTGGTCTTCCAGTCCTGCTGGCTCGAAGCTTCGTTTTGGTCCTCAGCAGCTATCTTAGGCTAGGAAGCTCCTTGGCTCTTCATGTGTTCTTATATGAGTTTGGGGGCACTAACAGTGAGTAGGAGATCCAAAACTTAAGGATTGTACTTCACATCCCATGTGTGTACATCATGGGCTTGCTTCTTGGAGCACCGTCCTTGCTGGAAGTTCATACGAATTCAGAAACAGACTGGGGAAATCCATGACCAAGAAAAAATGTGTGAACAGAAAGACCCCCACCTCAGCAAATTGTTTGCCAAATGCTGCAGGGAAGCGTGCTCACCTGTTCCTATGCTCTTTCCCTGCATCTTCCTGTGGCTGAGTTGGAAATGGAATTGGGCTGGATGGACCTTGATTTGGCATGTTTCAACCACTCTGGCATGCCCAAGAACAATGTGCATATTCAGACCCCTCTTGTCCATGCTAATTCCAGTACATCTTCTCCGGTGCCGGGATCTTCACTGTTCTAAGGGGTTGTCTAATGTCCATCCTGGACACATCTGGATCTGCTCTTTCTACTCATTCCCCTGGTTCCACAGTCTTGAGAAGCTTTAGGAACATTTCCAGTATGGTGTACTCTGAAGAGGGCCTCCAGGACACCTCTGGACAACCCTAAACAAAGCTGTGTTCCCAACTTCAGCCCCTTCGGAGAGACCAGCCAGGAAAACTGATTCCCTGTGTTGCAGACAGGTGACTGCAACACACGTACATCGAGCACAAAAGAAACACTGAAAATAAGGACATGTTCAACTGCAGCATGTAAATGTATTTGTATCTTCAGCAACTGTATTGAGTAAGGTCATTAATCTTCAGTAGATTTTATCAGGAGTAAGCTGTCTTCCATGAAAAATTTTGTTTGCCTTTCCCCTGTTCAGTTACTACACGCAATATGTGGTAAAATTCCCTCCATACCTGTGGGTTGGCAGCTCCAGTGGACTGTGTTTCCCTCCATCTGCATGACTTCTGGGTCATTTGGCAGATTTTAAGCCTTAGTCCTTGAAAAAGGAATGAGCCCTAGTGGCTGCTCCTGAGAAAGACCATGCCTCTCTTTAAACTCTCTTTAAAAGCTGTTGCTTTTGTTTCTTTTTGTCTCCTAACAGCAATGCTTGTGAGGCTTGGCTTGCTCCTTCCAGGTGGGGCGGAGGCATCCTGTATCTGCCGAGGGTAATGGAGCTCTTCTGGATTCAGAAGAACAGAATCACAGACGCATAGGAGTTGGAATGGGCCTCTTCAGAATCCAACCCACCAGTAAAGCAGTTTCCCTACAGCAGGTCACGCAGGATACCTAAGTCTCCAGCCTAACAGTCCTTCACCCGGGACAGTTTGTGCGAGTATAAATCAACGGGCAGTTTGGGAGAACTGATGCTCTCTCTAGTTGGCCATTTTGATACTTTTGGTAAGATTACAGCTGTTCACCAGCTTGTAAGATACAGTTTCACGATCAGCTCAAGCAAGTTTTCATGGCTGCTGAAGGCATAAATTATTGAATTGCTGGGACTGCACCCACTACATCCACTGGGAGTTGGACTCGATGACTTAAGGGTCCTTTCCAACTCAAAAGATTCTATGACTCCACAAATTGTTTCTTCCCTGCCCTTGAATGACAGTATCGTATTCTGCTTATGTTGTGCAGCTCCGGACATCCCACCTGTTGCAGAGTTGTGTGCCCTCTCCTGCAAAAGTCAGGATTTACCTTTGGCACTGACAAGCCGGATTGATCACAACCCACAGTTCAGGCTGTATTTTGCAATGTCCTTGAAGGGTCAGTCACTTCAAAACAGGTTTTCTTCTCCTTGTCCTGGGGCTTTTGAGGCCGAACATCAAAGTCAGGCAAAATGGGAAGAGATTATTTAGGAATCTTTAGGAATTTAGGAATTATTTAGGTCCTGGGGGCACTCAGAATCAGGTGACGCTCAGCCATTATCTCTAATGGGGGTTAGGGTAAATACCCTCACCTTCACATTGTACACCTGTGCTTCTTCACAGAATCACAGAGTGGTAGGGTCTGGAAGGGACCTCTGGGGATCATCTAGTCCAATGCCCTGCTAAAGCAAGTTCCCTACAGGAGGTGGCAGGCAGGGCCTCTATGTTGACACACCTGAAGAGTCACCTTTAAGCATACCAGGCACTTTCACACACTGCTGGAGGACAGTTTTTTGGCACCTAAAATGAACAAGGGAGCTCACTATTTAAAATTAGGCAGTATGGGTCCCACCTTTCGTTCCTGTGCTTTCTTCAGCAGATGTTTTCTTTACAGCAGCCTCAGAGCACTGAGAGACAGTGAGGTGGCTTGTGTGGCTCTCTTTGCTGGAAATCATAAGGTTAAATACTGCAAGCTGTTGGCCAAAGCAGGCCAGAGTGTCCTATGGGATCAATCCTGCCCTCACTGAAGTCAATGAGAACTTCAATTTTGCTGTCTGTTGTGAATTATTGTTTAAATTATTGCAACATTCTGGGACTGAATTTACCAAATCCATAAAGAGTTTATTACCCTGTGCTGGCAGGACAGCAATCATATTTTCTCTTCCCTTTATCATGCACCTCTAGGCTTTCAAAATTATAACCTGTCATCTCTCATGTGCGGGAACATCTTGCCATTAATTACAGTAAATTCATGATCTCAATCGTATTTGAGCACTGAGAATTGGAAGGACTGATCTCAAATTGCAGTTCAATTCTTACCGTTTAAGACTCTACCAGCTTGGACCTTGTGTACACACTTGGAAAACCTGAGATGTGTGTACAGCCAACTCACCCCACCGGAATTGTATTTCCTATTATAAAGGAAATAGAAAACATGATTGCTGTTATTAAAGTGGGACCCAAATGGGAAAGATACTACTTATGGGGATGCTATCTGCATAGTCTGACCCAACTTTGTGAGTGGTGTTTGATGTTTATCTTATCTTCACTGTTTTCCAGAAATGAAGCATAGTGACTTGGAAGGGTTCATCCCTGAACTGTGTGTGTCTGCATATATAAAAATGCCATGGAAAATGAGATACGAGCAGTTGGTCCCCTCATGAGCTCTTGTTGAAAATTATCCCATCCACGCTTCTTTAAACTCTGACATCGAATGGCCTGATCCAAAAGCCTCACTGGGACAATTCAGAGGGATTTCACTGGGCCTTGAAAAAGACTTCTAGCAAGAGTGTAACCTTCTTGAAAGACTGCATAGTAATCCAGCATTTTGTCTATATGAGCGTTGTCCCAGCAGACACTCTGAGCTAGCAACCCACGTTGGGCAGGACTCAAAACCAGAGCACCTCCTGAGGGTGTGGTTCTCCCATACAGTACCTCTGTCTTGTGGGTGTTTAATTTTTGTAGTATTTGCTCATATTTTGGCATTGATGCAAACTTCCCTGGCCTTTGAAACGTGAAGATTTTTACCACGCAGAAGAATAAATCAATAATCTGAGTTGAGACTCGTCGTGGGCTGGGCTTGTCTGGAGATGCCTGCTGGCAACCACTGAAATTAACTTCTTTTAGCACTTCTATTGTCACACTTTACAGAGTCCAGAAAACCATATGCAAACACAATGATGTGCAGCCTTCAGCTCCTTCATGCTGGACACTTCCTCTGAGTGCCAAGAAAACTTGTCATGAGCAGCAAATACTGCTTCCCATGTGCTCAGCATTGCTTGGAAGTGTTTCATGGCTGCAGAGCTAAGGCCCTGGAAGGCTATCGGGAGAAAAATAACCTGGGCGGGTTATTTCTGGGACTCCTACTTAGGAGGAAGGGCACAGAGAAACATGGCAGCAATGGTAGGGCTTATGGGAGATGTCATTCTTCACCTGAATGTCCAGGACATCAATCCCTCATCAAGGAGGACAACATCATGCACTTGCCATTTGCCTCTTCCCTTGGAGATCAGAGCTCACAATATCAGGAGTGGCACAGCTGGGAAGCAGCAAGCACCCACACCTAGCAAAAAGAGGATGATTCCTGACAGAATTATAGCTTAAGCTCAGCAAATGTATTCAGATTTTTGGTTTCTGTGGTTACAGACAAAGTTTCTTCACATGATCACATCAGCTCAAGCATACAAGTCCTGCCAGGAAGGGTTTCATGCTGAATTCTTTGGCTCCCTCAAAGTTAAAACTGATTGCATTTAAGGTCCCCGAGGATGGGGAGCTTTTCACTCTACTTTGCAGTTAATTCTGGCAGAGATCTACCAGGTCTTCAGCATCCTTTGCCTTGTTTCTTTAAAAATCAAGCATATCATGGTCAAGCAAGTGCTCACGTGAACTGAACTTTGATGAGCTCCAAAATAAGTGAAGCTGTAGAAGGAAAACCTTGAGAACAAAGAGTACAAGATATAGTTTCCAAGAGTTACCTACAACTGCTGTGCTTTTGGAGACTATTGCAGCAGGATGAGCTCCGAGCTCAGCACTGTTTGGGCCACAGCTTTTAGTCTTGCCCATCCTCACTTATAACTCTTGAAAAATACAGTGAAACACTCCAAGATAGTTTTAAAATGGGCCAAGTGTCACTCCAATTCAACAAAAGTGTGCCATTTTTAGGCTTAGAGTGTTTCACTCTCAATTGGCTCTGTAATGTTAAATCTGCAAAATGAGGTGCTATGTGCACCACCAGCCCTGCATACCCCTCCTGGGTAGCAGTCAGGAGCAGATCTAGGTTTCCATGGGTGGGGGCAGGGACCAGCACTTAATTTCTTCAGCACTTGCTCTGAGGCCAAGCGAAAGTGCAGAGGAAGCAATGTGTGGCTGGAAAAGATGCGCAGCCCTGTCACTCCATTTCAGCAATCTGCAATGACATTTTCAGCCATGGCCCTGAGTGATAATGAAAGCCAAAGATTATGCTATAGCCAAAGATCTCAACTTGACCAGGGCTTGGTGGCAGCTTAGCTGGACCTCTTGCCTCCAACACTTTGTTTTCCACATAACTGTAACTCAAGCTTTGATTAGAGCTTGGTCTCCTCTTCTTCTGGACCTGCACATGCGCTGCCCTCTGCTTCATCAGACCAACCATCCTTGGAGGTGTTCAAGAACTGTGTGGATGTGGCACTGAAGAATATGATTAGTGGGCATGGTGGGGATGGGCTGCTGGTTGGAGTACATGATCTTAGAGGTCTTTTCCAGCCTTAATGATTCTATGATTCTAAGCCATTGCAGCACAGCTGATTGAAAATGGGACATCTGCAGTCCACAATCAGAAGACTGGATGAAGTGTTAATTTTGGAAATGGAGGAGCTATTTAATGAACTATGGATCTTTCCCCTCCTGAGAGGTTAACAGCATTCAGAACAGCTGAGAGGAGGCAATTTGTAAACACATCCCAATCAGACTGGCACAAGCTGGGCACAGGGGCATGGGGACGATCACTGTGACACTGGTTAGCAAATGTGACTAATCACTCTCATATGTTTCCTCCAGGCAGCCCAGAGATTTCCATGAAGAGTCTGTTTTACAGTCTCCCTAAAGGGTAATTAGCAGCAATAAAAATGTTTTTGAAATTACTGCCTGGTTTATAGCATGCACAACAGAAGAGCTTTGAATCCCAGAATCAGCTATGATGATGAGGCATGAAATGCCTCGCAACCCATGAGTAGTCCAAAACAAAGGAGTGTTTTGCCTCGGCATCATACAGCAGCAGCAGCAGCCTGGGACGTGCCGTGGAGGCATTGCTGCAGGAAGAACAAAAACATAAAAACAAATATTGTCTTTAACCACTATTCAAAATAAAAGAAACAGGAATATCTCTTGTGGGAACTAAATTCAGAGCTGTGCTCCCACATGGAGATGGTTGGAGCCAGTAGGAGATAGTCATTCTGCACCTTTGCTTCTCTGAGGAAAGTGGCAAGGGGAAGAAGCTCACTGCAATGGTGTCTGCCTATCAGGTTTGCGTCCACTCCTGAACCCCTCAGTTACCTCTTCATGTTCACATTTCAAAATGTTTCTGGACAGCTCACAGGTTCCTTTCATGAACCAGAAGGGAAAAGCTTGGAAGGGGTGAGAGCTGGTGGGCATGCAGCGGGCTCTCTGCTGAGCCTTGAGGGTTGTGGAGCTCTGTGCTTGTGCTGCTGGGGACTTCAGCTCATGGGGACAGAGTGTTTTTCCTTCCAGGTGGATCAAAAGAAAGAGCAACAGGAAATTCCATGAACTATACTGTAACCAAAGATGCAGGGCAAGCAGTACATGAGAGAGTTAGCATAGCCGTGGCAAGTAATGATCCCAACTAAACTCCAGGTGTTCCTTTTTCCTTTCTTTCCAGTGGATTTTGGGCCTTGCATGACACCTCATTGCAGACATCTTCAGTTTTGTTTCCTGCATGTTACGTACAGCAGGTTGCTGCTGCCACCTCAACAGTGAAGATAAATGTAATAAGCAAGAGTGCTGTGACTGACAGTGAAACAGATTTTGTTTTTAAAGGGTTACACCAAGATCTTTTCCATTTATTATAGCTTTAAGCTGCACAACACTTAACAACATGTCTGACATGGCCAATACCTCAACACTGATTAGCAGGGAATCAGTTAGACTGCTCACTTGTATGTTGTCAGGAATCAAAGTCTATGTGAGAAATCACTAGAGTGGTACAGTAATAATCTTAACCTAGAAATCAATTAGGGCACTAGAAAATACCATGCTTGAAGACCTTTTCTCTAGATTACTCTTTACCGCATTGTTCTTCACATCTGCTAATGCCATAGATGGAAAAGAGGGGTTTCAATCTACCATTCAGAAATCAGGTGCGATTTTCTGGAATCAGAAAATATTTGCCCATAAAATCATCATCAAAATTATCCACCTTTCAATGACAAGGATCTCATTATAAAACTGACTACTGGTTTGGTTCAGAAGGATATAGTAAATCTTGTAATCTAATGCATAAATATAGAGTTATGAGATCCTGCATGTGTTATGAATGAATAATAGAATTTATGTTCCTTCAATTAGTGGCTAGAGCCAGCTTTAAAAAAGGGCTTTTTTTTTTTTTTTTTTTTAACCTGATATATTAAGAGTAATCAATAATATAGAAGGAATATTTTTCAGAACAGATACTATGCCTAAATAATTTTCACAAGAGTGCTGTGGATGAAAACAAATTTCAGCAAGGAAAATATTTAGACAAATGATGCAGGTTACTTGGCTTAAACTCCAAAATAATATTCAAGTTCTTTAAGGGCTTGGATGGGTTCCTGGTTGGCATTAAAATTTAAGCATCAAATGGGTTGTGAATGAAACTGTATGGAAGAGGTTTTGATGTTGATTGCAAAGCCACTACCTCTCTTTGGCTCGTTACTGGCAAAACGTAGTTCTACAGAGATGGTTAGGATAGCAGATCAAGCCTTGCTTTACTGTAGTGATGCTTTATCTAACTATAGTGACATTTAACAGGATTAGATTTGAAGAGTCTCTAGCCCTACCCCATGCTGGCACTGGAAGGGGCAGGGCTTGACACCAAAGAGAAAGCGCTTCCCTCAGGACAACCAGAAGCATGTCCACCACTGTCCTTTCATAGCACGTGACCACAGAACCTGCAAGGATATGGGCAATGTAAGGACCTGAGGAAAACTTAGCATGTGGAAAGCTTTGAACATCCTCTACTGCCTTCTGGTCAAGCGTGCATGCATGGGACTAATGCAGCACGCAAGAGCTTCAGGGAAGTCATACCTTTGTCTGTTTGATGAGAGATTAAGATACAATAAATGAAAGTAGGTCAAGAAGTGTTGCCAGAAAGACCCAAGAGCACACTGTTATTAAATACAAACCGCCACCAAAGCACTACAATGTTTGGTATGCACGAACGATGAGAAAGTCATTGCTGCTTGGCAGTATCAGAGTTTGGAAGCTATCAGATGATGGTCTGTTTTTCCAAAGGCATTTCTCATCATGGGATGCAAGCCATTCTCATAAAGTTAATAGCTGCAGGCCAGCTCAGAGTCCTGGGAGCCAGATCCCACTCATTTTCCTCATGATTATAACATGAAAGAACAAAGGGCTATATCCTGCCATTGATACTTTTTCAGAAATGTTAATGGCCAAAGCTTGGGGCCCCAGATATAGATCAATGGCAGGATACAGCCACAATGTCCCAAACTGAGCTAAAATAATGGTGTCTTCCTCTTTCAACTTGATATGAGGTAGCATGTAATGAAGACTAGATTTTTCTTCTGAACAAGCTGTCAGAGTATCTGTTGAGTCCTGATGAAGGAATTCTTGAAAAAGCCAGCCCACTTCAACAAAACCAGCAAATGTTATACTACACCACTCTGAGAAGCCTCTGCAGATCCTTTTAGTTCAGCCTTTACAGGTCTAAAGTCTCGACGGAGAGCACAACTGGAGTTGTTACTAATAACATGAGCCAACTTAAAAGATGATTGTAGAATCACAGAGTCTCTAGGGCTGGAAAGGACCACTAAGACCATCTAATCTCATCAATCTAGTCAACGATAGAGAATACTTCTCCACAGCACCCAGTAGGAGCTTTGCCTTGTATTTCAGTTCATGCAGACTGGAATCTGTGCAATAAAACTGTATTTTGGAGCTTGCTGGGTACCTATTGTGTCACTGAATTTCTTCCTTTCTTTATAGTGTGTACATTACCACATGGATGGGTAAAAATGTCAGCCACAGAGATCTCAGATGAACAGTATTTTTGGAAGTTGGCTTATTCTTCTCCCGGTGGTTATCAGACCAAACAATTCACGACAGCTCCATTTCTCTTTAAACTTTTCCTGCCTCACAGTTGGAGGTAACATTTCAAAACATCTGGAAGGGCGCTATTTGTTTTTCTTCCCGAAGTCTCCGCAAAGATGTTGTGGATAACCACAGAAGGATCATCCACATTCCTTTCTGGTAGTACATGGGGAGACGATTTATTCAAAACCAGAACATACTTTAAACACACGCCAGGCCAAAGTGTGTTGAGTCCCAGAACGGAGCTCTGGAGAATCCACTCCAACTGTTGACAACCCTGGCTCTGAAAAGCAATGTCTGCGCTGTCCAATACTAACAGGGTCTGTGATGGTGCTGCGAGAAGCCACCGAGGCTGAGGCGAAACAACTGGGCCATTTGGGGCTGTTTAGCTGTTCTTGCTGTGTGATACCATATCTTGGCATGAGGGACTGGAGCATCCAAGCAAAATCAGCCATGACAAAGTTTTCTGAGCTTAGTCAGAAACAATCATTATTCTTTTCTCTGCAAAGAAGTGGAATTCACTCACTTCTGCATATCTGAGAGCAGTTTGACAGACAGAAGCAGCTGGAGAGCAGTGCCCTTTGCTCCTGATCACCTGGGCCATGTGAAATGCTGAGAAAGGAAGAGCTCAAGTTAGGCTTTGTTGCACTGCAGATGTTTACAGCTATGGTATTAGTGCTTGTCCCTATAAAAGAGGACATGCCTACATCCAGGGCCAGCTATTGGCACAGCCATCAGTCAGGATCAGGCCCTCACCTCCAGTGCCACTTGGCTTTCCTTCAGGTCCCTCTCACACAGGCCTGCCTTCTTCCAGGAGGAGCTGGCATATGTGAGCACATAATATCACAATGGTCAGATTTTTTCCTTTATGGAGGCAAACTGTGAACTGGAGAGTCTGTCAGTTGACATTTCAGAGAGAGATGTTCCTCTCGCTTGCTGGTATAAGCTTGCTCCTGGTGCTGTTGCATATGTGATACAAACAAATGGGAGCAGGAGCCTAACTGCCACAGCCACAGTCTGGTGGAGAACAGCTGGGCAGCTGCCCCACACTAACAGCATTGCAGAGATATTGGTGCCATTCACAAGGGAGAAAATGTGGGGGCCAGTTGCCCTGCATGATGCAATCTGCAGGGCATGAGATGACAGTCCCTGTAAACTGGGCCTGCTGCGATCGCCTGTGCCTGAGGGAATAGTTTGAGTTGCACAGTGAGGTCGCCTGAGGTAAAGCTGAACATACGTTTTCCTGGTTCACTGAAGGATAAGAGTCTGGGGGCCTCAGGAGAAAGCTGAGTGGAACTGAACTCCTGCAAGTTTGGCTGTGCATCTTTGGCAGCAGACAGATGAACACACTGTGTTCTGGGTTTTGGTTGTGTTCTGGTTTGCTTACATTTTTGCACAGTTGCACGCAACTACACACAACATAAGATAATGATGCCCCAAGCAGCACTTTTTTTCCAGCTGATGCCCTCATGGAAGAGAGCCTCTGACTTGCATATACTGAACTGTGGAAAGACTCAAGCAGTGATCTAAACTTGGTAACCTGAGACTGCTTGTTTGCATTTGAAGGGAAAGCAAGAATGTGTGAGTCTGTGGCCGTTGAGATTAACATGTTCCTGTAGCAGAGCTACACGTTTGTGCTGCTTAAGTCAGGCTCTAGCTGACTCCCCAGCACTTTTCTGTCCCCATTCCCTTCTTTCTCCTCTGTTGAACAGAATAGATACTATTCCTATAGCATCTCAAGTTGAAGATTCTACAAGTGACAAGATAAAATCATAAGATACTGCTAAGGAAAGAAAAAAGATGTTGATGCTTGTAGTTTTAATAGTATAGGAGTCTTTCCATCTGACAGCAGAGATACAGATAAGAAATTCATGTCCTTGAAGACTAAGAGCTGGCCATGTGCTTCATTTGTGGACATACCTTTTCATTCAAATTGAATTTGGACAATGTTTTGCACTGAGTGATTTCCACAAAATCACCCCGCTGGAATTTTTAAGGAGATACTTGCCCAGCCGTCCACATGAGTGTCTCATGTAACATTTGATCCTTTGGAGAACAATCATGGATGAAATCACTCAAAATGTTGTGCAACTCTGTTCTCCTCAATTAGGAGCTTGGAAGTAACAAACACACTGAAATGTGATTTTGGTCCATTCCTTTCTTTCTTTGACTTCCCATCAAGAAGAAAAAATATATTCCTCTTCTGGAATGCAGAAGCTTTGTCAGCCAGTATATTGGCACATCTGTGAAACATACAGGATTGCTTCAAAACAGCAACTTCTCAGAAAGGAAATTGTAGTGAGTTTCTTCTTAAGTCACTGGACAACCATGTAATGATGGCAGCTCATCCTGATTTTCAACAGATCTCTGCAGCCCTCACCTAACTGGAGTCCTTATGCTGTGCTCCCCTTCAACAGCTCTCTGGGCACTCAGCCCCTGAGTGCCTGATTCCTTCTACTCCCCCCATGGCTGTGTGTGCTTCTGCTGCCTGATTTAGCCAAGACATCTGCACCTCAACATGTGGATGTGACAACCTACCCCTCTCCCTGACAGAAATCATTCCCACACCCAGGCTCTGGCAAAGCCAGGCCCGACACACCTCCACCCCAGCTATTTCACGTGACCTCCTGGAGCACCAAGAGCCCTGTACCTTCAGACCATTCTCTCCTGGTGGACCTGCAAGGACCACACGGCCCACCAGCCCTGGGACTCCTTGGAGAGCCAAATTTCCCCTAGCGTGCATCATCCCTCCAGCTGGGACCTGCTGCCGCAGCTGAGAACCCACATGCCCGTGTGACCAAAGAGATCCCATATGGCTTCTTGCACTCTCTCCTTGGAGGTATTTTGAACTTCCCATGAGATGTCCCTCCATATGGGAGCACTGCTTGAAGCAACAACAGATCCACCTTTGGACGCTCAGCAAGCTCACCAGCCTGCGGCATCCCACACCATGGCCACACAGACAGCAGCCCCCTCAGCTCTGAAGAAAGTGCCTCCAGCCCCTCTTTCTTCTGTAATTACAAGTAGCACTTCATTTCAGACATGTGCTTCTCCACCTCGTTTTGTAGCTGTGGAAACTCGTTACCTGAGTCAAATGGCATGAAGAAACAAATGGCTGGGACATTTGGACCATCACTTGGGGATTCCTTGCTCATCTGAAAGGATGCACAGGCAGTCATTGCTAAGGCATGTCAGGAATGGAGTGGAATGAGGACTGAGGAAGATGAAAGAGGACTACGTCTAGACAAAAAACTGATGATGATGTTTGGCGTGCTGATTTTGCAGTTGTCTTTGTAATGAACTGGCCGGGCTTCATACTGGGGTTTTTTAAAGCTCACGGAGGCCATATTTAGTCTATGGCTGTTCTGTTGGTATTGTTTTTTTCTAATGCTCAGTTTGCTTATAAAACATCTCATTAAAAACCATTTAATCTTTTGTGAGGTCTCCTCCTCCTTCCATTTAAAATGCATTCTTCAAGAGCCACAGTCTGCTCCTTAATGATCACACTGGGAAAACGTTCATGTTGCTAATATCTTCCTTTGTCTGCTGAATAATAAAATAGAAATTGTGCCTGCATAAGGTAAGAATTTAAAATAAATCCAACTAGACAAGCCACATATGTAGCCAAGATGTTCATTGACTCCTGGATTCCTGAGAAAGGGGATTTCATCACCAGCCTGATTTTCAGCAGAAAAATCTGCCTACAGCTCATTATAAGGCTAATTTGAAGCACCAGCTTCTTTAAAAGCCTGTGTGCTAGTAGAAGAAAACGGAGAGGAGATAACCAAGAGAAGAACCACAACTGTCTGTGTACACAATTCATCCACCCTGATCAGTCTCTCTGCTTGACCAGCATATAGCTGATGTAATTGTCCTGTAATCTACCGTGGATGTAATTGAAACCTGCTGCAAAACTGGGCTTTTCTTAGGGAGTGCTTGGGGATTGTAACCATGAAGTTTCAAAATTTTACAGTACTTTCTATTGCTTGTCCTGTATAGTAAATAAAATGTTGAAAAAACTGTCTTTCTTCTCAGGTTTATTGTTTTTGTAATGATTCCAGTAACTACCACATCACTGAATATCTTTTAATACACTTGCACAGGGATGAAAATTAATGATAAACAGATGAATTCGGAGGAAAAAGCACAACTTCAGTAACTCATAGCCTTGTCTTTCCGTGTTCAGCTGTATATTTTTTTCTTTTTATCCTCTATATACTTCTTTTTTTTTCTATATACTACATTTTTTTTTCAACTTGGAACCATGCAAGTGTAGCAAGTAACCTAATAGGAACATATAGGTCACAATATTACAAAACTCACTGTGCTCTGACTCCATGATTTATGCTCTTTTTTCAGTTACTTCATTACCACTAGATGCTGTTGAAAGAGCCAAAATGAATATAAATGATTATGGTTTGAAATAACAAAAAGGAAAGGCATTTTTCATGACTTAAACATCTATTTCTGATTCATTTCTTAAGATATTATTCCCGTTTATTTTCAGAAGGAAAATATTATGTTTATTTTATTTTTGTTAAGTGAAATAAATGAGAGATGCTCCCTTGCTACCAAGGGGTTAGTTCTCTTCAAGTCCGAAATAGGCTTGCAGTGACCTCGCAGAAGGGAGCACTTTACTGTACAATAAAATGCAGTACTTCTTCCAGCTCTGATGAACGTAAGCAAAACACATCCATCTTCAGAGATGATCCATGCAATAGCAAAAGCCCTTGCTCTCAAGAGTTCCACCTTGAGGTCCAGTGAAGGAGCAACACTCCAGGTGGTATAATCTGGATTCCCTTCCAGTCCGAGACACTTTAGATCTACTCAAAGCAACTTCATTAATGACCAAAGGAGCTTGGCCTCTGTGTTGAGAGAGACTTTGAAATAAGGAAGGACTAGATAGTGCTCATATCCCATTCTTGTTGTTTCTCCCCTTCATCCAACTTTATAATTCAACCATCAGTGATGCGAGGTTGCTCAAAATGGAAACATATTTGATCCAAATATCTATCACTCACTCCATTCCTTCCTACTGTGTCAGCCAGGAAGGACCAAGTTATTTATGTAGAGGTCCGATGTGATATATACGCTGGACTACTGGAAAGTGCATCAAGACCATCTTTCTGATTTTGCGTGGTTTGCTCAATTCACCTATTTGAGAGTTTTCCTTTTATTTCTGAATGGTTCTGAATTGGCATTTTCATTGGCTCTTGGAAGGCTTTATAGCCAGATGCAAACCAACCTCTTGTAAATCTCAGGGAAAAACAAACAAACAAAACCAAAGCAAGGGCAGAAGTATCACTTATCACAGATTTAGCAAGAGCAAGTCATACCAAATTAAGGCAATATCCTTCCAGGAGATGGAAGAAGATTTATTCATTTTTACAACAGATTTGTAGATAGGGGAGGAGCAATATCTCTTCAGTTTAGCAAGACCTTGCTACCAGTTCACATGATGTCCTCATGCAGGTCACATACAATCAAGAGAACTAAGTAAGTGGATGGAAAACTCTAGTCAGAATGTTGTTATCAGCAACTCATGATCAGAATAGAAGGATGTGTGAACTAGACATTTCAAAGGCTGGAGTCTTGGGCTATTCAATACTTGTAAGAACAACTTCAACAGTGTACTGAAAAGTGTACTTAGTACTTCCTATTTTGTAGACCAGGGAAAGAAGGCAAGCCCTCTGGTGAACAGGATGGGCATTCAAAAAGGTCTTGAGAAATGAACAGTATAATTTGAAAAAATAATTCAGTAAAGGGAATGTTGAGTATCACAGTTAAGTTTGCAACTTTTAGTGTCTGTTAAGGTGGAATGATTCAGTACTGTCACGCTGCTGTGGAAAACAGCAAAGTTATGCTGCTGTATGTATCTCCTCTGTAGAACAGATAACAGACTCCTTTTCTCCTGAATCACTGGAGATCCACTGTGAGCGAAGAAAAATTAAAACAGAGGCAGAAAGGAAAAGAGAAAATTAGTATGCTGTCAGCACATTACAGATAGACAAGAGGAAAAGAGAAGACAACACAGTCAAACAAGTTCCAAGAGAGAATTAAGTAAGGAAGAAAATAGAGATCCTTGGAAAGCAGTCAGAAGCATAATGTTTTGTGGTAATGTCCAGGTTTTCCAACGAAGGGTTGAAAAATATTTCACTTTTAGTTCTTCATTTGCTTTGGGAGGATGTCAGAAAGGTCTTTATTAGTGCAGTCTGAGCCTGATTGTTTCTATCAGCTTTGATGGAGTAACAGTGCAAAGGCTGTCAAAGAGAGGAAAACACAACACTGAAGAAATTATCTCAGTTTTGCTGTTGTCACTAATCACCATAGATGTTGTAGAAACGTATTCCTCTCTTTCTTCTTTTCCTTATTATTGAAGAATACATTTTTATAATGGGTGATATCCACATTTCTGTCACTTCTTTCTGGATAGCACATCATAAGCAAACAAAAAACCCCAAATTTACCTAACAGTTCAAAGTGAAGTGCTAGATATAATTTCTTTGACTACTCTAAGATGTTCCAGAGTTCCCTTATCACTGCCATAGAGGCAACAGACTTGTGATATCCTGTCTGAAAAATAGAATACTTTTAAAAATTTACTACATGACCGTAGCATTGACATGCAGCTTCCATACTAACACAAAGACTCACAGTAAAGTACTCGTGTCTGTGATGGAATGGGGAACTGGAAATCAGTCACTGTATATGTGTGTTCAGGAGACTGAAGACACAAACATCTGTCAGCAATGTCTCAAACATTACCATTTCCCGCAACAACAACAAATTGCTTAATCTGTTGGGAGCTTCCTGGAGGACTTAAGGATTTTCCCTTTATACCATTCTTCATCTGTAGGAAAGAAAATTCTCCAAGTAATCCCAGACAGTCACAGTTATCTTCTCTAGATATAGATTTCAGTTGTTGGTTTAGTTTTTTGTTTCTTTTTTTTGGGGGGGGGTTGTTTTGTTTTGGTTTTTTTCCCCCAAATATTCTGCAGTCACAAAGACAAAACAAAAAGGACTCATAAAAACAAAAGAAACAGCTTTCAACCAGATGGGAATGTATAAATATAAACAGTGCTGCTGAACAGCTTAGTCAGTCCCATTTGCAGCTGCAGGGATCCATTAGGTCTTCTGAATCAAGATAGGCTGCAGAAGTCTTAAGCCTGCATGTAAAAACAACCCTGTACATGCTACTATTACTGATAGCAGGAATATCTTCCCTGGATGCTGGAATCTCAGTCATTGTATATCTTTCCTTATAAAGATAAATATCTAACCTTATAAAGGTTGTCCCAGGAACCTTTCCACTTTAAGATATTTCCTTGCTAACTGTCATCCCAAAGTCCCAGGTAATGAGGAAAAAGAGAAAAGGGAAAAGGGAAAAGGAAAAAGGAAAAAGGAAAAAGGAAGAAGGAAGAAGGAAGAAGGAAAAAGAAAAAAGGAAAAAGGAAAAAAAGGAAAAAGGAAAAAAAGGAAAAAGGAAAAAGGAAAAAGGAAAAAGGAAAAAGGAAAAAGGAAAAAGAAAAAAGGAGTGGGTGTAAACAAAGCTGAAGTCTTTGAAACTGGTCAGCTTCCCTTGGGCCTTCTTATAGTCCTCACTGCAAACCATTTGATTCCAATTACAATCCTTTGTGGACTTCCCACAGATGGAGAAACAAAAGTAAAGATTGCCCCAATTTGAATTGTCTACTGCCATCACCTGAAGCAGTATTAAGCCAATGGATGAGAGCAGTCATGCCGCTGGGTGCAGTGCAAGCATGCTTGTGTGGGGGTTGCTGTTTAGAAGTTTTTGGTGTTACATGAACGCCTACAAGCACCCTAGGAAAATGACCACACAGCTATCCATGCACTGTCTATCCCATCCTTATTTTTTGCTGCTGTGCTAGTGAATGTGATAGCTTATTGGCCAGTATGGGCTATTGGGTGGGGCTGTGTCTCACCCTTCCCAACATAAATGGAAAGGTATAGGCAGGAGTTAGGACATATGCCAAAGTACATTTTTATGTGCAAACAAGGCTCTAGGCATAGGGAGGAAGGAACATCTCGGGTCATGGCTCAGTCTGCAGGCAGTACAGTGGATGGGAGAGTGCTACCATGGCCTTATGGTAGTGGCCATGGCCAATCCTGAGGTCAACTGAGCCTTCATTCTTCTCTGCACAAACGTTTCACAACCCAGATCTGGTTCTGGATATTCAGCCAAAGATTTTTCTTTCAACCTCACATAATCCACCATCCACACATTGCACTAAACCATAAGGAACACAAAGCAGTGTCAAGAAATCATAAATCAAATGATATTGGTCACAGCCTCCCTGGTGGGGAGAACGAGGGCCTTCTCACATCAAAGCACACTTCCTACCTGCTAAAGGTAATTTCTGTCACTCTTCATGTTGCAGGACAGCTTTACACTCTTGCTTTGGAGGGTTAGCATCTTGAACACGGGAAGGAAGGCTTCTGGTTTCCATCTCTCCCATTGCCAAACCCTATAGTTCCCAGTGGCCAAAGATGACAGCTGGCAGAATTGCCATAGGGAGCACTCATGCTGACCCATGGGCTTCTGTGATGAAATGCTGATGTTTATACCATAGGCACCGGCCACGGAGCAATCTCTTTTTAGTGGATGAATGTGTATTCAAGAAGCGAATGCCTGCCTTCTGAAGCAGACACTTGACATATCTCAGATGAACTGCGCCGCTAAAGACGTCTACAACCCTCAATATGCCATAGAGGAAGCCAGAGGTGAGGGGCTTAGATGCAAGCATCTGCCCCAAACACATCTGAAGCCAGGTGAGCAGATTGCTTCCCCAGGGATGTGTCTCCCTGAGCCACCCATCCCAGCCTGCAAGGGTGCCCACTTTGCAACAAACCTGGCTTCTGAGCAGGCTGTGTGCTTTCTTCTTTGCTTTAGGAAATACCGTCACAGAAAGCGTTAGTTGGGCATTTTGAGGAATGCTCAATTCTGCCTCCTCCCCCTTCCCCCCCCCCCCCCCCCCCCCCCCATGGTAGATAAAAATAGTTAAATGTTTGGAGTTAGGTTACACGCATTGTTTACCCACACTTGCTCCTGCTTCCATGTCTAGCAGAGGAAATAACTTGCTACAATAAAGCATCACCCCATGAGGTAACATCAGATAAGCAAAGCTGGACAAAAATGTTTGCTTTGGCAATTCTCCACTTTCTTTGATTCAGCTGGAGAGCCTGCTTTGCGCTTAGAAATGTGAAGGCCCCGGTTGCACTCGACTGTAGCACAAAGAGTTTCATGGGTTTTTTGGTGAGGTCCCTGTAAAACAAGGAAGACAATCCCACCACTTCTGCCCTTCATGAACAATTGGGCATCAAGCTGCACATATCAAAAAACCACAGCCAATGTTGTTTGCATTAATTTTCTGCCTTTCCAGAAAAATCAGCCTTTGCAACCTGCTTATCCTCTGCAATTGGGAGCTGCACAATGCCACAGCCACACGCAATTCTGATTTAACACAGGGAGAACATTTTGGGTGGGAAACAGCCTCCTTTCCTCCAGTGCTCCCTGCAGTTGGTGCCAGGGGGTAGGGGCACAGCCAAGAAAATCGGCTGTCACACCAATGGCACTGCCACAGCCTTTTACTTTGCCCCCAACAGAAAGCTTTTCTAGTTTAGCCTCATTTCCAGGCAGAAAGTGCACCTGGCACAGCATGAGCATTGTACCTTCAGCTCATACACAGGCTGGAAGCCCTGAATGGGCTGGGCTTACTTGTTGGTTTCTTTTCCCACCCTCCTCTTCCTCCTTCAACAACAACATCTGTGCAGAAACAATATTTCTAGGGCACAGTGTTAAAACAATGCACACTTGATGACAATAGAAATAACAGCTGGAAAACTTTAGTAAGAAACATTAAACCTAATTTTCTAACCAAGTAATAACTGAAGGGAATTTCTCAGATTTTGAGGTGCACTAGAACAGGTTGCCCAAGGAGGCTGTGGATGCCCCATCCCTGGAGGCATTCAAGGCCAGGCTGGATGTGGCTCTGGGCAGCCTGGTCTGGTAGATGGTAACCCTGCACATAGCAGGGGGGTTGGAACTCGATGATCATTGTGGTCCTTTTCAACCCAGGCCATTCTATGATTCTACAATTTTATGATTCTACGATACTTAACAAGATACTTGACATTTACTCTTAGCAATAACCAGTGTGTAATCTCTGGGACTTAAAGTCTGAATTTCTGGTTAAATGACATAGAAACAAACTACAATTTCACAGTCATCTATTTTTCATGGTGTCGTGGGTGCCAAATCACAGATGAAAGCAAAGTGATGACAGATGAAGGGAACCCACTGACTCGCTGGGTGGCTGGTTTCATCCGGAGAGAGTCAATACAAGCCATACGTCAGCAAATGGAGAGCACAACTGCAGCAAAGTCCAATATGCGTCCTTCTCACAAGGCTCAGGGAACATCATATTGCAAGTCAGTGGGTGAACCTGCCCACAGGCTGCAGCATTGCCATCCACATCTCCATCAGACCCAGCTGCACAGGCTAAGGGAGGGGAAAGAATCTCTCTCAAAAGGAAAGTACAGTTCCATCTTTTTGTGTGTGTGTGTGTGTGTGTGTGTGTTGTTCTACCCATCATTCCCCCTCTTCCCCAGAGAATTTGGAGATCAAGTCAAACGTTTAAAAGAAAAGATGGCATTGTAAACCTTGGACTTAAAAGACCAACAGCCTTGAAAAGAAATAAAGCCAACTTTAGCTCTTCCTGTGTCTTATGTCTGAACTTCCTCACTTCCAGCCTTCTGCTTTCTAGTCTGTAAACAGGAATAATCCTTTCCTGTCTCAGAGCAGCACTGTAAAAAGATCAAGTGATGCGTGGTTGTAGGATGCCATGACATGACAATATGGAGATACATACACATGCATATTTGTATGTAGTTACACGTGGACACATGGACTTTTTACATTTTATCTTTGTGTACAGCTGCTGTTTTTCTCTTCACTATATTACTGTCTTCCTAAACACAAAGCTTTCTGATAGGCAAGAGGGGCTTGATATGTTTAACTGAATATGGGCTTGCACAGGAATGAAATACTGTAGTTCCTTGATGTACAAGCTTCATACACCTTCCAAGTGCCAATGGCTGAAAGTTTTGACATTTGATAACAAAGACGGAACACGGGCTCAGAATAGGCTTTCATTTGCAACGTACAGGCACACTATCAGGTCTTCCAGAGCAATCTAGAACTGAAAAGTGAAGCAACGCATCATCTAGATGTGCCTCCCATAACTTTACCGGTTCAAATAACTCTCTACTGAACTATGATATTTTGAATTTAGGCAAAAAAGGAATTTCTCTCTTTCTGCTGCCAGCGCCCTCAGACACAGGTCACACAAGCTCCATGAGAAGCTCTTTGTTCGCCTGACTCCCACGTTGCAGCCCACATCAATAACACCTTTTGTTCCACGCTCCTGTGAGCCCTTCTGTATAACCCAGACCTCATTTTTGTTTGCCTTTGCTGTTGTTCTTGGGTTTTTTTTTGTTTTGTTTTGTTTTTTTGTTCTTGTTGTTGATGATGATTTATTTATTTATTTCTAGGATCATTTAAGTTGGAAGGGATTCTTAAAAGTCACCTAGTCCAAATCCCTTGCAATGAACAGGGACACCTGCAGCTCGATCAGGGTGCTCAGTGTTGGGCTCTCCTTTCCTCCAGCTTTAGGAGATGGGAATCTCACAGCAGTCAGACTGACCAACAACATCACATTTGGAAAACACTTTCCTCACTGATGGCGAGCTAGCAGCACGATAGCTCTGGCCCAACCTCCACTTCCATGTCGCTATTAGTGGCACGACTCACTTTTTATTTTCTACCAACATGGACAGCAAGGATTTCCCTTTCAGAAGCACAACAAACCAAACTAAAACACAACACCGCCATTTTAGAACTAAACTCAGAACTCCCGCTTTACTTAGCCTACAGAAATCTTCATTTTGTTGTTATTAACAAAACAGAAATCAGTTTCTCAGCCACATCCATGGCTTGCCTTGCTCTGGTGCACTCCCCTCCACTGTTTCCCTTTCCCCATCCTTTGCTGAAGGCTGCAGCACCACGCAGACGAGCCTTGCTGGGGCAAGTAATTCACTGATAAAAGGCTACAGGGAGCGCTGCTGTCATTTTGCAGTGTGGATCTAATGCAACTATGCTGCAAATACAAAATAATAAAGATTTTGTCTAGAGGGCAAAATGCCTTCCTTGCTGTATTTAATAAATACACATTCAGCCACAGAATGTGTGTCTGTGCGTATACACAAACAGGATGGTAGCAGTCTGTGCTTTACATTTGTGGAATTTCACTTAAGCTACCCCTTTTGTTCACCTTTTCATTAGGGACAAATAACAAATGGACACATTTGGCTTCAGTAAGGAGATAAGTATTTCCTGCTGCCGTTAGAAAAAGGGTGAGAGACAAAAATCAAGTGTTACAACATGGAGCTGCACAGGAGATGACTTACTGGCATTTTTACCTGCTTAAAATAGACACATCCATGTGAGAAATATTAATTATAGCAAAAGATTGAACAGTTTTTTCTTACTTTACCAGTAAAGAACAGAGATCTTGGTAGATAATTTAGAGTTGCAATTAAAGGACCCCTATTTTTTTTTTACATTAAACCCAACAAACGTTAGGCTGCATTTCTGCCCTGGTGCTATTCAACTCATTCATAACATTTTGGTAGCTGGAGAGAAGGAAGCAGCTCTGAGAGCTCAGAACATTTGCACTGCCACATCTCAGGGAAACCACAGGCTCATCTCTCACCACCCCTTCACATCGTGTCACAGCCAGGAGGTTAGCCAATGCCTTCCAATAAGCCAATCTTTTTTCCATCTACAAGCCATTTTTGAGTTACATCCTTATTGCTTCGTGCTGATGAGCACAATAAGGAAAGCATCATGCTCTTCTGATGAGAAGCCTGTTTCAAAGGCAGTCCTGGACATATCAGCACACTCCCTCCTGCCTCAGGGACTGTTTGCACATGCATTATCTCTCAGCTCCTCCATTCACCAGCTTAGTGCTCATGTCAACCCTGCTGATATTGTGCAGGGCATAATGCACTGTGCGGGCTTGTTCTGCCAATTTGGCTGCAATTTTCTTTGGCTCTTCATGTCACATTTGAATTTATTTGTATTTATTTTAAGCTTCATTCAATCAATTAAAGTCCCCTAGAAAACAAGCACTTGTGGAATTCCTAAGACTAGAAACCGTGATAAACTCATGTGGGACTTTTCACTTTAATATACAATTGATGATATAACAACAGACAGATCACTTCTACTCACGGTGTTTATGAAATACTTAACACCACTCATGAGTTGATTCACATTCAGGGAGCCTGGTTTGGGATTCAGGCTTGTTGAACTCTTGTCCTCGCCCTAAGCCAGGAATGGGTCCATATGCCCACGCCACCGTTCCCCTTCCCTCTTGGTTTTGAGCCATTTTTAAAGAGATACCAACAGAGGAGTCCATTATGAAGTATAATTTTGAGCAAATTATGTGTGGAAGGTAACTCACTTTCCTCTCATATCTTTCTCCACATAATCAACTCCATTTCTTTATCCCAGAGTTCTTTCTCTCGAGCCTATACTTGCTTTGTTTTCTCATCTTTTTCTTACTCTAGTAAAATTATGTGTATTTTGAAAACCAACATGCTATTTGCTTAAAGAGTTAAGTGGTGCAATGAAACCTTTCCTGTGTTTGTTTTTCTTAGGAAATGTTTGATTCTAGCATGCTGGATAAGAGGTATTTTATAACATTATTAGAGATCTCCTCCTGAAATTTCACATCCTCCCGCAAAAACATTGGCTCAATCCAAACAAACATATATGGTTGTGTGGTGCCAGGAAGGATTCATATTTGGAAGAGGAGAGGTGAGAGCATTTTTCTCATATTGATCCAGGAAGAGGCTCCAGCCTTCTCCACCACACGGCCTTCCCAGACAGGAGGAGACGCACTGCTACCATGAAAGATTCCTATACTGCAGTCTGGGTTTAATTCCCATTAGATGATAGGAAGAAATCTTCATTACTTAGACTGAGAACACTTACTGATTTTTTCTCAAAAATTCAGGTCTGTCTGGGGAAGCTCCATGCGCTGCTCAGAAGATCCTATCTTTGGGTGAAGCAGGAATGCAAACCCTCAGCTGCTTCAGAGAGGATTTTGTACATCATTTTTCCACATGATTAAAAATAATTTGGTAGTGTGTTAAGGCAGCAGAATATTTGAGATGCTTTTTTTTTTTTTTTTTTTAAATGCAAAGTCATTGTCAGGCATCTCCATGATAACCTTTCTGCCTCCTGCGTTTCCAGTTTGTGGGTTCCCCTCTCTGCCTGCTCACATGTGGGTGAAAATCGACATGTTTCTCAACCTCTACAGAATTTTTGTGCCCAGTAGCAACAAAAGGAGATGTGACAGGAGCATGGTACGATCATCCACAAGCAATAAATAGTTTATGCCTTAATTTAATATCCTTAACTGAAGAGCACACCCGCAAAGGCCAGTTTGTGGAGCTTGGGGTGGGAGGTTGACTGCTTTAGCTCAGTGTTGTTCAGCATGGTGAACAGGGGTTTGCACATCTCGCCACTCACAGCAAACAGAATGCCACTGCCCAGGTTAGCATTTGGGTTTGCTGGTGCCTGAAGATATTTTTCTGAGGTCAGTTCATAATTCTGACCTCGAACAATGGGAAATCCTATTGAGGTGGCACCGAGGGTGACATTGGGAGGATGACAGTGCACAGCTTCCTGTCCTTGAAAAATTCCAGTTTATTTTCAGGCATCAGGCTGCAAATTATAGTTCAGACAATCAAAGAGCAACTCCCAGGTCTTAATGTGCCGAGTATATCCGGCACGTGCCCAGCCTGCAGCACATTCTGGTCAAATAACATGGAATCAGCTTTCTCACTCCCATAGGGATTTGCTGGTTAAGTACGTTGCCTTCCACAACCATGTATTTTTTTTAAATATCCTCATGTGATCTCACATCCCTTTACTCCTACCCTGCAGAAAAGCAAAGAAAAAAAAAAACAGAATGTCATCTTTACAGCACTTTTGAAGGAAAAAAAAAGCCAGAAACAAATGTGGAATGAGTATGTCACACCATCACTTACCTCTGAAGTCAGAAGTAACCTTGTCGTTGTGAGAAATTTTACAGTACATAGGTCTGACCAATTTGTCTTTAGGGTCAAGCTAGTGTGTTATATGAACAATGTGGCACCAGAGGTGACCAACAAGAAACACCATTCCACACTGCCCCAGGCTGAGGTAATGACATATAGGTGGATGGATGAATGGACGGATGGACAGATGGATGGATGGATGGATGGATAGATGGGTGGGTGGATGGATGGATGGATGGATGGATAGACAGGTGGATGGATGGATGGATGGATAGACAGGTGGATGGATGGATGGATGGATGGATGGATGGATCAGTGGATGACTGGATGGATGAGTGGATGGATGAATGGGTGGGTGGAAGGAAGGAAGGTCACATCTGGGAAACCCTTCCTCTTCTTCACAAATCAGAATCTATAACTCTGAAGGTGTAAAGCCCATGTATTCTTTTTCAGGGCATTTTTTTTCTTCATTCTACCAATCTGTACATACAGTTACAATTAGTTACAGGAACTTCACTCATCTATACCTGATTCCACTACACCCTACAGCAGTGACTTCTGTCTATTCATTATTTCTCACTCAAAAGCAAATGCTACTTTGTTGTTGGGTTTGGAGGTAGGTAAGGAAGACAAGCTGATCATTGCGCTTAGGAATTGGAATACCTAAATACCTGACCCAGGATCTGTTACCTAGCAAATCATTTTTATCTTTTTTGATTTTTTGTCTTTAACACCTTCTTGTGATATTTTCAATGATTTCTTTTCAAGTGATATATTAAATCTATTGCATTTTGCACACATTTCTTACATTATCAGTGTCTACTAACCAGTAGACTCTACAAGTACCTACTAAACCTAAAAGTTCAGAGATACATCTGGAAATCTCTGCCTAGGTAATGCAACTCTTAAGTCAAAAGGGAGTCTAAAGTGGGACATGCTGAGTTTACAAGCAGTTCCTGTAACATTTGTTTCAGCATTTTCTGCAGCGTTTTTCTGTCTTGATTCTCATGTTCCCTGAGACCTCACTGCAACTGTTGAGATCAGATGGTATGAGCACGCAAATTCTGAAGAAAACAAAATCCTGTTTTATCCAACTAACTGCTTAAATCTACCTTACATTCGACAGTGCCAGAAGAATGGAAGGTGGAAAAGATGACTGTTAAAAGGACCTTGGGGCTCACCCAAGTCAGTGTTTGAGGTCTGTGCCAGGCAACTTACTGGAAGCTGTAATGAGGAACAGAATTAGTAGACTCAATAACACATTGGAGAAAAATCGGCACTGCATATCAAGTAGAAGTTCATATTTTTGCAAATCCATTAGATTTTCAAGGAGTAATTTTATTTGTACAGAAGGGTGATAAAGTCATATTATTTATCTGTATTTTCAAAAAGCTTTTGATTTGACTTTTACCGTAGGCTTTCAAAGTGTGTTCTTATGAATAAGAGGATAAAAAACTGTCTAAAAGAAAGGAAACTTGCCACTAGTTTACATAATACAAAGTCATTTCCAGAGCCCACAAAAATCTCTGCTTCTCAACATATTCAGAAACGTTATGGAGAAGCATAATGCCACAACGGTGGCTTGCAGACACAGAAAGGGAGGTGGAGGGCAGCACTGGGGCAGCAACCTCACAGATCTGTTGGGTTGCTCTGGTTAGGTTTGCTGCATGCCAGCACAAGAAGCGGACGTGACTAAAGGGTGGGAACAAGAAAGAGTAGGACTGTTCCTTGGAGCAATGCTGGGAACTATGGCCCAAATGGCCCAAAGCTCTGCTGCTTTGGAAAGGAGCTGCTTCAGGCGGGATATAACAGAGGCCTATGCGTGCAAACAAAAAGGGTGTGATCATTCACTCCTAGAAGACAGGAATTTAGGATACCCTGTAGCATTACCAGGCATGGAACGCAGGGCTTGGGAAAGGCAGGAGTCATAGAATCATTAGGGTTGGAAAAGACCACTAAAATCATCCAGTCCAACTACCAGCCTACCCCCACCGTGCCCACTGACCACATCCCTCAGTGCCACATCCACACGGTTCTTCAACACCTCCAGGAGTGGTGACTGCATCCCCTTCCTGGGCAGCCTCTGCTACTGCCTCACCACTCCTTCTGAGAAGAAATTCTTCCTAATATCCAACCTGATATATATGTAATGTGTATTGTTTACATTAGTTACACTGTATATGCTGTAGATTATTGTGGATATACAAGTGTCTGTTAGATACAGCAAAATAAATGACATCCTATGATCTGTCACATTCACCTGTCCGCTGAAAACGGCAGCAATAAACCTTGGTGGACTGCAGGCGCAGTTGGGAGCTCTGACGCACAGCTCTGGGTAACAGCTAACGGGGTTTTGCAGAATCACGGCGGTTGGAAGGGACCTCTGGAGACCACCCAGCCCAGCCCCTTGCAGTAGGTTTCCTACACTGGCCGTGTGACCATGGATGGAGAAGGGTTAGCAGAGCGGCGCGTGACAAAGCGCTATGGATCGTACCAACCTCTTTCCTTAGGAGCTGATTGTAAAACGCCGGAATAAACTGCAACGTTAGCGGCGGATAAAACACGCTGGGACGCGGGGGAGAAGCCCTTCCACGCAGAGCTGCGGGGCCACACCGCCCTCCCCGCTCGGGGGCAGCCCCGCAGGCAGGTGGGCGGCGGGGGGGGCGGGCAGGGGGCGTGCGGCCGAGCCCGGTGCCCCGCCGCGAGGTGTGTCCCGCCCGCGGCGGCCGGGAGCCATTGGGTGGGATGGGCGAGCGGCTCCCCCGGCGGGCTCGGCAGGATCCTCGCTCCCCGCCCGCCCCGCTCCTCTCCGCTCCGCTCCGCCGCACCATGCCGCAGCCCCTCGGGGCCGCCTTGCTGCTGGCGCTGCTGGCGGCGGACTGCTCGCAGGGTGAGTACCGAGCCGGACCGGGAAGCCGGCGCCGGGCGCGGCATCTCTCTGGGAGGCGGCGGCGGGGGGCGGCCGGGCGCGGGGCTGCGCCGCTACGGAGCTCGGCCGCTCATCGCCGCCTCTGCCCTTCTTCCTCCCGCCGCCTGGCCCAGCCGTGCTGCTGCGCGCCCCGGAGGCTGCCCAGTTCCTGCGGCAGAGGCAGCGGCGAGCCTACCAGATCTTCGAGGAGACCAAGCAAGGGCACCTGGAGAGAGAGTGCGTGGAGGAGCACTGCAGCAAAGAGGAGGCCCGGGAGGTCTTCGAGAACGACCCCGAAACGGTAAGGACCGCGCAGGTGGAGGGTCGCCGCCCGGCGGGGATTCTGTGGGAGGAGGACAAAGCGGCGGGAAGCGGCCGGGAGCCCCGTGGCACAGGCAGCACCCGCTGCCGGGGCCGGTAGAAGCGCCCCTGCGAGGAGGATGCTGCGGTACTTGGGCAGGGCGTGCCGGCAGGATGCTGGCTCAGGGAAGGGCCCCGCGCAGCCCTGCCGCCAGAGCACTGCAAGGTGACGCGGTGCCTCCCGGACACCTCGCTGCCCTCCCGGAGGCTGCGCTGAGGGCCCCTCGCCCAGCGGTGAGGCAGAGCTGAGGTTTCTGATGAACGCACGCTCACGCTCCCTGGTCAGCCCCAGCTGGGTGAGCGTTTAGGAGCAAGCAGGTTCAGGAGCTGTCACTATGGAGGCACGCCTGTCGGAGCCCATTGCTGCTACGCTCCCCCAGCCAGGTGCAGCTAGAAGCAGCCGGCATGAAGGGCTGACCTTGAAGGGCTCCCTGTTGCAGGCTGTCACGTCTGCCGTCCTCTCTCACTGCACAGCGTGTGCATGCGGCTGTGCTGCTTTACAGAGCTTGGCTCTCCTGCCCCGTTCCTTCCTCTCCACGCTGCTTGGAAGCAGCCGCTCCCGTTGCAGGGCTGATCTGGCACCGAGTAGCAGCAGGAGGTGTTTTTCTCCGGCCGGCATTGCACAGTGTGTTCCTGTTAATAGCTCGGTGCTTCGAGGAGATAGGGAGCGTGTATGTGTGTGCATGCGTAGGTGTGTTTGTACACAGCACACGCACCAGAGGCGAAGGAGGGACCGAGGAGCTGTTCTGCATCTCCTTGGGACAAGCCTTGACATGTGCGCTCCGTCAGGCACTGGCTGTTGTTACAAAGCAGCCTTAAGGGCAGCAGAGAGGTTGGCTTTGCTTTCTGCCAAGTTTTAATTTAGAGCTTAATACAGAGCTGCTGCCCAGGCGGTGTTTAGTGGTGCGCCAGTTCTACGTGCATCTCATCGGCAGCTTCTGCCTGTGGCTGGGGTGCATTAAAAAGAGCGTGGCCAGGGGCTTGAGGGAGGTGATCCTCCCTCTCTCCCCTGGTGAGGCCACGTTGAGAACACTGTCCAGTTCTGGGCTCTGCAGATCAAAAAAGACAGGGATCTCCCAGGAGGAGTCCAGCAGAGGGCCACAAAGATGATGAAGGGCCTGGAGCATCTCCTGTATGAGAAAAGGCTGAGTAACCTGGGTCTGTTCTGCCTAGGGTAAAGAAGACTGCGGGGAGGGATCTGGTTAATGTTTATAAATATCTGAAGGGAGGTGGGAGGCAAACGGATGAGGCCAGGCTCTTCTCGGTGGTTGTAGCAATAGGACAAGGAGCAATGAACTGCAACTTGAACGTAGGAAATTCTATACAAACATGCTGAAGACCTTCTTTGTGGTAAGGGTTATGGAGTGTTGGAACAGGTTGCCCGGAGAAGCAAGGAGGAGACTCCACTGCCTGTGGAGTCTCCCATGGAGATGTTCAAGACCCAAC
This sequence comes from Gallus gallus, assembly GCF_016699485.2. NCBI lineage: Eukaryota > Metazoa > Chordata > Aves > Galliformes > Phasianidae > Gallus > Gallus gallus. The sequence continues at coordinate 137,183,388 of NC_052532.1, forward strand.
CAGACGCCTATCTGTGCAACCTTCTGTAAGGATCCTGCTTCAGCCAGAGGATTGGACTCGATGATCTCTTGAGGTCCCATCCAACCCCTGTGATTCTGTGTAATACGCAGTGTAGGAGAGTGGCTCGCACTGCTATTTCCATATTCCCATTGATATCCATTAGCTTAGGATAAGTATTCACTACAGAGCAGTGAGCACAGGAGGAAACTTGCAAAGGGAATTTCGTAGTGTTCTGGTGAAAAGGTAACCCAAGGTGAGCAGCTCTGCTATCTGCTATGGGTGGTGGGCTGTGTAGATGTGTTGGGAGTTTGAAACAATATTTGGTACTTATTTTGTGTACTGAAAAAAACATAGTGTTCTCCCTCTGTTCTCTTGCTAATGAAAAGAGTGAAATCATTTGGGTTTAAATTCTTTCAGTGTGCAACATAAGAGCCAATCACACTGTTTAGGCATGTTTCGTAGGGCAGGGAAAACTTTCTGTCATTGCAAAAAAATATATATATATATATTTTTTGATTGCGTTCCCTTCATTACTGCTGTTTTGGAAACCTCTGAAGAAATGCCACCGAGGCTGAGTGAGCTCCTAGTATCTGTGCCCCCTTGCTGATTTCACACATACTTTGTCAGCGACCTGGATAAAAGGATAGAGTGCACCCTCAGCAAGGGATAAGAGGCTAATGTACCAGAAGGCTGTGCTGCAATTCAACAAAACCTGGACAGGCTGCTGAGTTGGGTGGAAAGGAGCTGTAAGAAGTTCAACAGGAGCAAGTGTAGAGTCCTACACCTGGGGAGGAATAACTGCATGCATCAGTACAGGTTGGGGGCTGACCTGCTGGAAAAGAACTCTCTGGTGAAGGACCTGGATGTCCTGGTGGGCAACAGGTTGGCCATGAGCCAGCAGTGTGCCCTGGTGGCCAAGAAGGCCAGTGGCATCCCAGGATGTGTACAAAGAATGTGGCCAGCAGGTTGAGGGAGGTGATCCTTCCCCTCCTCTCTGCCCTGCTGAGGCCACGTCTGGAGTACTGTGTCCAGTTTTGGGCTCCTCAGTTCCAGAAGGGCAGCAAACTGCAGGAGAAAGTCCACTGGAGAGCCATAAAGATGATTAGTGGCCTAGAGCATCTCCCATACGAGGAAAGGCTGAGAGACCTGGGGATGTTCAGCATGGGGAAGAATTTATAAATATCTACAGGACAGGAGTCAAGAGGATGGGGCCAGGCTCTTTTTGTTGGTGCCTGATGATAGGATAAGGGGCAGTGGGCACAAACTGGAACACAGTTCCATCTGAACTTGAGAAATAGCTTCTTTGAAGGTGACAGAGCACGGGAACAGGCTGCCTAGAGAGGCTGTGGAGTCTCCTTCTCTGGAAATACTCAAAATCCACCTGGATGCTTTCCTACATTTCCTGTTACTGTAGGGAACCTGCTTTAGCAGGAGGGTTGGACTTGATGGTCTCCAGAGGTCCCTTTCAATCCCTACGATTCTGTGATTCTCCAGCAAAACGCTTTTATTTTATCATGAGAAACTTCCTGGCTGCTGTTCTGACTCAGAGCTCCCAAGAGTTGTGAATTTACTTACTCCGGGCGGTGTGTCCTTGCTCCTCACTGCCACATTGCTTGAATTTGGCTGAGAAGCATCCATGGCACCTCCTGTCAGGTGGATTTATGGCCTTCCCTATCTTTTCCAACCACCATATGGCACAAGGCAGCAGCGGTTGTTCATTAGCAGGCTTCTGATGCACAAAGCTTGGTGTCACACGTATGAGCTGTTATTACTGCAAACACTGGAAGCTGCCTGTTCTTTGTAAGGCATAGATGACTTCTGGCAGTGCCTATGGATGAGCAGAATATTTTCCTCACCTGCCCTTCCATCTGGCTTAATCTTGTTCCATTTTCTTGCCACACACCTGAGGTAGAGGAGGTATCTCATAAATAGTGGAAATTATTGTACTGCCATCTCCCTGATGCTGCATGTACACCCAGTCCTGTTGGCTGACAGGAGAAGGAAGCTAGCTGAGAGAGCTGGCTGCGGAAAGGTGAAAACTGTTCAACAAACATTGCTTAGCAGTTTGTGAGTTGCAATAACTGTTGCCACACTTCGGCATATTTGGTAGAATGAGGACTTCTTAGTGACTGGGGAAATGTACTGATTACTGTTGACAGCTGATGATTTCTTGCATGTAGGAAAGCTGAAATGTTTGTCTCTGAAGGCTGAATGTGGTCACAGAGGCTAACTGCTTAGGTCATGTCAGAAAGAAAAGGCTGCATGACTTACTTCTTTAGGTTGGGTATTCAGATAAATTTCTTCTCAGAAAGAGTGGTGAAGCAGTGGCACGGGCTGCCCAGATGGTGATGGAGTCACTGTCCCTGGAGTTGCCCAAGAACCACGTGGATGTGGCCCTGAGGTACATGGTCAGTGGGCATGGTGGGGATGGGCTGGTGGTTGGCCTTGATGATTTGAGAGGTGTTTTCCAACCTTTATGATTCTTGCCTTGCCTTAGCCCTGTGGGGATCCCCATGGTGGGCTAGTCATAGGGAACATACCGTGCATTGCTTGTATGCACTGTTGGGTCTGTCCACATCTCCCCAGTTTTATGCCATAAAATTCCAGAAGAGCATGAATGTAGCCCCATGGGTGCTCTCTGTGCTGTGGGGTGGTGGTCTTGTGGCCATGATGGTTGAAGATTCATTAGTGATTAGTCAAAGCTTGCTCTGCATCTTGCCTTTCCCAGCTCAATGAACAGGCTGAGGGTGTGCAGGAAGCCAGGCTGGTGACCTAAACCAACCAGAGAGCCATTCCATGCTATGTAGCAACATGCTAGGCAGTCAAAAGGGAGAGGAATGGTGGTTGGTTGGACATCTTTTGCTTGGCATCCAGATGGACATCAGTCTACCTGCAGGTGGTGAGTGACTGCCTTTGCATCGCTTGCTTTGTTTTGTTTTCTTTCTCTCTCTTCTTCCACTTCTCTTTTGTTTATTAAGTACTTTTAACCTTGACCCACAAGGTTTCTTGCTTTTGCTCTATTGCTTTCCTCTCTCCCTGTCCTATTGCTGACAGGCTGAATGGATGGCTGTGTGGTGCTTGGCTGCCTACCAGGGTCAACCCACCACAGAGACCTGTGACTTACAGCTGAGATGTGAAATTACATTAAATGGCTCAGTCAGGCAGCTCCAGATGTTTAGACAAGATGGAGCAAGGCTGTTACATAGCTTCCTTGATGCTTCCTAGCCAATGGATCCAGGCAATGGAAACATCCAACCAAGAGTGTTGTTATGGAAAGGTAACTGTTTACTGGACAAGGCAGTAAACAGCAATGGAATTGCATATTCCTGTAACAGAGCACACTTGTTCTACATCAGGCCTTCACTGTTTCAGTGATCAGCTTTTCAAAGTAACTGCAAGCAGTCGGCAGAAGATTGGCTTTCCCTGAAACCTGCATGCGGGTGTTGCCACATGTGCCATTACTTACATCAACTGCTAATAATAGCATATTAGGTGGGGCTAAAAAGCCATTCATTTGCAGGCCAGCACAGCTTTTGTCTTTTAAGTTACGGAAAATATAAATATCAGCTTGCCCAGACTGGAGGAAGGAAGATCAATTGAAACATTTTTAGATTGTGAGGTTTTTTTTAGGAGGCAGAACAAAACTCGGTCTGTGCAATAGTATGACTATACATGGTAAAAACAAGTGTGAGCCCAGGTTAATGCATCTTGCAGCCTTTTTTCGTGGAGCTGGTGATAACATCCTTAGGTGTTACTGCAGAATTCTAGGAAGGATTTCGTGTTACAGTTTCAGTGAGGCTAGAGATACCAAGCAGGAAAATGAAAAAATGATATGGTGGGAAAAAATAAAGGTGGAAAGCATGTTCATGGGAGTTGTGAACCAAAATGCAGTGCATTATGTTTGTAAACGGAATCCATTGGAAAGATATGCAAGGTATGATGGACGGGTGAAGCTGCAGAATATTTTGGATGTGGAGATAAGAATGTTATCTCATTTCAAATGCTGATGCGGCCTTATAAAAAGCTTTGCTGCAGAAATATTTGACCTTGGTATGCAGTCAAGGTTCTACAGCTTGTTAACTGACTGATAAACTGCTCTGGAATTTGGTTGACCTGTTCTAAAAATGTGGTTATCCAAGCATGTAAAATTGAGGGCAGAAGGTAACGTTGCTGTTGGTGTTCTTGGAAACACTGGAAAGTAAATACAGCAAAGCAGGTTTCTTGTGCAAGGAGTTTCTCTGTGTAGAAAGGCTCAACACAGTGAAGGTGTGAAGCCTCATCATTTTGGACCACAGTTTAACAGTACAGCATCTGTTTGTCACTGCTCATTGTGTTTGCTGTTGTTGCTGTTGAAGAGCTGCAACAGGGAGGTGGTGGAACCGCTGTCCCCGGAGGCGTTCAAAAACTGTATGGATGTGGCACTGAGGAACATGGTTGGTGGGCATGGTGAAGATGGGTTGGGGTTGGACTTAAGTGGTCTTAGTGGACTTTTCTGACTTAATGATTCTTTGATACTATGAAGGGATACACATGGCAGAGAACTGAGGAATAACTTGGGCTGGAAGGTATGTGGGAGGTTTCTTGTCCAGTCCCCCACTCACAGCAAGGTCAGCAGTGACCACACCAGGGTACTTGGGGCGTTTTGCTTTCATGGCTTGAAAACTGCTGATCCTAACAAAACATCTAGCAATGCCAGCATTCTTTCTTCTAGGCTGGGTTTAGCAAGAATCTGAAATGCAGATGAAGCAATGTGTAGGGTATGACAGCAGTCAGTTTGGTAGATTTTCATAATGTCATTGTTTTTATTTCTTTATTTGCTCCCTTGCACAACGTGGTCACAGTAACATAGATGTGCTTGCATGCGCTGGAATCATCCAAACTTCACTCTGGTCTTTTAGGAAGAATGAGTGGCAGATAATATTTATTTCTAAGAATAACAAAGATAGATGCACAGTTGCAAATACTAATAGCAAAAGTATGAAGGCATGTAGGACAAGAATTAAGTAGGAAAGTTAAACAGTGTAAAACTTCTTTGAGTAATTCAGTGAATAGATATGTCATCATCCCTGTGTAGAATATTCCTCTCTAGATCCAGGCAAAAATCTGGTTTTATTTGCAGAGAAAATTCTTCTCAGTGCATTTATTTGCTGTGATATTTTGGCAGAGTGTTCAGGAAAAGCTAGATTTTAACTGGTATAAATTTTTATATTTGTTCTTATTAGTCCAGAATTTATCTAAGAGAGGGAGAGAGTTACCAGACAACTCCATGCTCATGAGTTGACCTGCTTGGATTGGATATATGGAAGAAAGTCTTCCCAGGCACAGTGCTACCTGCTGAATAGATTCCAAGAAAGAAAATAGGGGAAGATGTAGACTTTTGTCCAGAAATGCCTTGAAGGACAGAAGGAAGTTGAGAGTTTTGACTGTCGAGCTTTATGCCACAGTGACATGAAGAATCCCAGCTCTCTGTTGGACTGAGATCTGAATGTTCACCAGGTTCTCCCTTCCCGTTCTTTCTCTGCCTTGTAGGATGGGAGAGAATTGCACCAAGCTCCAGTAGGTCTACTTGATCTTGATGGGGACAGCGGTGCAGGATGCATCTATGTACTTGGCAGTATGACTGCCATCTGCTTGAAGTAGTGGACTTTAGTAGCAGGAGGGTGACAGAAATACTCGAGCCTGCCTTAGAAGGCAGCTTGTACATTCATTAGCTACATACTGCATTACCAGAGGTTATTGAGAAGGGTGAGTCAAGTTTGCTGCTGGTCAAAGCAGACAAACTTCCATCAACTCTGCAAGAGTCAGACCTGCCTGGTCCTTATCTGTTTCCACTCGTGTGAATTAAGCCCAGGTTTTCAGAACAGAGCTGGAAATACTGATGCAGCCCATCATGGAAGCAGTCCACATTTCAGTAAACCATGAGGTGAGGAGCTAGGGAGAACAAAAGTGTCTGATATTACACCAAGGGGTTGATTAAAGCTAGAATGGAAAAAGTGCTAAGAATGGCACATTGAAGCAGGGGATTATACAGATTTGGGGCAAGAAGGAGGATAATGGAAAAAACAGGTAATGTTAGGTTAAGTCTGAGTTTTTTTAGCAATGTACAATAGGTTTTAAAGAGAAGGGAAGAAAGCCACTTAAATAAATGAGGAAAGCAGTGTTGTGGTTATGGGCTCATTTTGTTTTCTTTCTAAATTAAAAAAAAAAAAAGAGAGAGAAATAGCCTGCTGGGAATTAATATAAACTGTGTTAGTACAGATACTTGAGAATCAGGTATGGGAAACACTGAATGTGTATAAATTGGCAGTTGTGGTTCATGTGCACTCCAAACTCTAGATGAACTTAGTGGATTACGAGCAATTACTTTCCAGTAGGTATGAAGAACAAGGATGGAGCCAGCACCAGAGGTTTAGAGAAGGGATATAGCAAGAGAAGTGTGGGCAGTATGGCTGCTTTGGAGGCTGTGGGACATGGAGCTGGGTTGGGAAGAGGGGAATGTCTTGGGGCAAGACAGCTACAAAAGCAGCAGTAAAAATGTTCTTTATCTCACAGTTCATTTCATGGTGAAGTAATTCAGTAACCGCTACATGACCCAAACTGTGGCAATTTGAAAGGAGAACCAGTGGCAAAGAGTGGGAAGCGATTCTCCCAGCTCGCTTATCCTCCACTCACACTACTTTTCAGCAACTTTGGATTCCCATTTGGGAGCTCAGCTGATCTAGTTGGGTTAAGCTCATTGCCTTTGGCCATTCTGTTCGCCCTCCCTGCACAGCAGCTTGTGTGGCTGCATGGACTAATTTAAGGAACTGATATGAAGGAAAGTAATCTGGAGGGAAAAAGGATTGTTTTCTGGTTGGGTTGATTCTACAGTCCAATTCACCCCACAAAGGGCTGTGCCGTCACACTGGAAAGGATAGTGTGTTTTCAGGAAGGGAAGACCATGTGCTGAGAAGAAGCAAAAAGATCATCACAGCACATGCTGTTGAAGAAATGAATGGAGAGCCAAACTATGAAGAGTGAGACTGAAGTTCTTCGGCAGGTCTACCTTCCATATTTGTATCTTCATCACTATTTTGTTGTGACTTGCTGTTCTAGAGGCTGTTCACTCATGCACAACATCTGTTGGGAAGTTTCTTTATCTGTTGTGTGGGGTTTCCTTCCTGTGCCTTTGAGCAGTCGAACTAAGAGGAAGAGTAAAGTTGCAAAATAAGGTGGATACCCAGGAAGAGGGGTGAGTGTTGCTGTTGTCTTTGCTCTGCATCATGTTATGCTACTGGCCAGTGGGGTGCATAAAGAAAGAGATGAATGGAGAACCTGTCATGCTTGCACTGTACAAAATCATGTGCATCTGGAGAGCTGCTGCATTTGGCTGCCTCCTGGAACAGCAAGTCCTAGCTCAGTTCCAGAAAATGTGTGGGGCAGGAACAAAAATGCAAAAGTTACTTAGTTATTAAAGTTATGAACAGGGAAGTGTAAGGTTGTATTCTGTCACAAGGTCCTGGCGTTGTCTCAAATGTACTTCCCCATTCCTGCTTGCCTATCCGCACTGTGGCAAAATGTGGTGGTGCCTTAAAGTGACCAGACATTGCTGCTGTGAGCTGCTCTTAAGCAGAATCCTAAGAGGCAACTTATAGTATCATTATAGTACAATAAGGAGGAAAAATACAATTTTGTTCACTTCAGTGGATAAAATATTGCAGAACCTGTAGCAGAGATCACAAGCATTTAAGCAACGTTCACTGGGATGTATAATCTGTTCTGTTTTAAATATGACTTAAATAACAGGAGAGCAGTGACACAATATAGGATGTTAAGTGGAGATGGTTTTTTATTTATGTGAGGTGTTTTGTCAGATCCAGTTTCCCTGAATTTGCTTGAAGTCTCTAAGTGACAACTGAACCACAACTGCCAGTGTTATCTGAGGCCTGGTTATCTGAGGCCTCACTTGCCAGATGGTGAGGAGTTTGTGCTTTGCATGGAGAATGCATGTTGTTCCAGAGCAAGATAGGAAGAAAACTGACCTGAGTGAACGTAGAGCTCTTTAGAGCAGGAAAGATTTCACAAGTCATATGGCAATGACTGAAGCTTCACTTCTGTGCCTGTAGTTTCTATAGAGTTAAAGTTCTGTATTGTAGAACTGTTCAATTACACGGTATGGGAGGGAGACCCAGTCATTCAGCATGAGGTTTGCTGCACAACAAAAGCCTATGGCCCAGTTAATGAAGCAATGCAGAATGCTCTCCAGCATTAATGAAATTTGCATTCCCAAGTTGTACAGTTAAACAACGGTTGGTGTAAATACACACCCAAGTCAAACACTGAGTCGCAGCCAATTATGGTTAGTAGTGCCATTGCTCTGCAGGCCTGCAGAGTGGAAACATGAAGCGTATTTATAAACAAGGAGGTCAAGCCATGCCCCAGGCAAACAGTCCCAAAAGGAGAAAAAGGGAGTCACTAGATGGAGATGAGAAAAGGGCATGATGTGGGAGTTGTCGCTGCGCTTAGGCAACTGATGACATGTTCATCTGTTACGGGTTGCTCAGAAAATACGGCCCTTCAGAAGCATCAGTTGTGCCGAAGACAAGCTTTTTCTGCTGACAGGCAGAGCTGTGTGTTCTGATATGGGCTTTTTTATTCTGTATTTTATTTCTGGAGGCAAATTTTATCTCATAAGCAGAACTGTGAAGGCAAAGTTAATTGGACTTGTGCCCTTTCATGATGCTCAGCAACGTCTGAATTTGATGTAGATTTTGTTTGCTTTATTCTTTGTAATCTTCGCAGCTTGGAAGCTGCCAGTGACAGTAGCCTGTCTGCACTAAGAAACTGCTTTTCAGAAATTACTGCTGCTTAAGCAAGTCAGTGAGATCCCTCAGTAATGGCAGTATTGCGGTCCTGCTGTAGATTTTCATCTGCTGCTGTCGCGTCCCAGACATGGGGTTGGTTGGGTTCAGTGCTGAGCAGGATTACTTGACATGGTGCTCAAACAAAGCAAACAGAAGCAGCTGGCAGGCCCTTCTGGCTGAGGTTCTCAGTGCTGCCAATTACTTTAAGCAATAGTGAGAACATTTTCCTCGTGTAGACATGGTCATTGTTATGTTTGCAGAAGGGTTATTTATACACAGTGACTCATGGAAGGGCTGTTCTGATTTGGTGTTCTTCCATTGTCTCTAAAAAAGCAGCAGGACGAATGCATGCCCTGTATAATTTCACTAACTTCTGGATCTTAGCACTAAGCAAGAGTTTGGCTGTGGAATTGAAAAGAGGTTGTGAGCATAGGAACATTGCAGGTTTCCTTTTGCAGGGAAGCAGATAATGGTGCTTCTGCCTAGTTAACCCCACAGCCCTGCGGTGCCCTTGTGAGGCCCCATCTGAAGTACTGCATCCAGGTCTGAAGCCCCCAATACAGGAAAGACAAAAAGCTGTTGGAGAAGGTCCAGAGGAGGGCCACAAAGATGATCAGAGGGCTGGAGCACCTCCTCTATGAAGAAAGGCTGAGGGAGCTGGGCTTGTTCAGCCTGGAGAAAAGAAGGCTGTGGGGTGACCTAATTGCAGCCTTTCAGTACCTAAAGGGAGCCTATAAACAGGAGGGGAGTCAATTCTTTGAATGGGTAGATAACGGCAGGACAAGGGGAAATGGTTTTATGTTGAAGAAGGGAAGATTTAGGTTGGATGTCAGGGGGAAGTTCTTTACTATGAGAGTGGTGAGGTGCTGGAACGGGCTGCCCAGAGAGGCTGTGGATGCCCCTGTCCCTGGAGGTGTTCAAGGCCAGGTTGGATGGGGCCCTGGGCAGCCTGCTCCAGTATTAAATGTGGAGGTTGCTGGCCCTGCCTGTGGCAGGGGGGAGGTTGGAGATTCATGATCCTTGAGGTTCCTTCCAACCCAAGCCATTCTGTTATTCTGTGATTCTGTGAATTGCCTAGGTCTTGTACTATTGTTGGATGCTGGAATCCAATAATTGAGTTTACTGCATCAGAAAGTGCTTCTATACCATGCGTGTGTTTGTGTGGCAAGGGCGGGGCCCGTAGTGCTTAAATCTCTGCAGAGAAAAGGCCTCTTGAGCTGAACTGCAACCAGCCTGCAAGAACCTGTCTGGAGGACAGATGACTGGAAAGGTGGAGGCCTGCAGGCATGAGGCACTTCCTTGTCTCTCCCCCATTTCTTCCTCTCTACCTGAGAGCTGTGCTGAGTTGTACTGGTGGGGGCAGATGACGTAGCATGCGTTAACACTGGTTGACAGGTGGGAACCAGGCAGAGAGTGTGTTGGGTCACAAGAAGGTGGGCTGGGAGTACATTCTGGTGGACTGGTCAGGGCAGACAGTGTTGTGAAACCATCTCTTGTGAGGGTTGGTCTCTTTTGAAGGTTGGTGCTCCTCTGAGGCCTTGGCTGGAGAACCTCTGTCTTCCTTGTGTATGCACTGCGATGTTACCACCTGACAGAGAGAGGTCAGCATCTATAACGAAGCCACGGTGGTTGGAGTTAACTAACCTGCATTTGGATCCTGGAAATCCTGAGTGGCTTTCGGGATGGTGAGATGTTGGTGAGCCAGAAGTTTAAGGTGACTGGTTGAGAAATCAGCAAAATTGCAACAGGGAATCTTATTAACAAGCCTCAGAGCATTTCCCCTGACATTCTTGTTGGATCCCGAAAACAGAACTGAAGACTTCTGGTGGAGGGACAATGAATCTGAGACTTCTGTTAGGGACATGATGTATATAGGGCTGAGGGATTTCACCTTCCTCAACATCTGCGGGTCATTAAGACATTACAGCACCGAAGTCTGACAAGACATTGTAGAATTGAGTGTTCTCTATTTTTCTTGGACCCTCAAAATAGGACTGAAGTCTTCTGGTGGAAGGAAGATGAGTCTGAGACTTCTGTCAGAGACATGATCTGTACAGGGCTGAGGGATTTAATCTTCCACAGTGCTCATGGGTTAGTAAAACATTACAGAAGTCTGAGAAGGCATTACAGAATTGTGCACTCATCCTGGAAACAATACATGTCTGGCTGTCCTGTGCAAGTTAGGCACAAGATGAATCTTTAACTGGGTAAACTTCTGATCAATTAGGTTTTCTGTTTTGTTGGTAGTGTTTTTGTTTTTTGTTTGTTTTACAACTGTGCTTTCACTGATTTCAAGCAGTTAAGAAGGCAGACATGCATATGAAGGCTCCTAGTTCTTGTCCTATGAATGCAGAAAAAGTAGTTCTTGCCAGTGTCTGGATTATCCTAGCGGTGCTGGTGAAATACATCTGCACATTTTTGTGATAAATATTGAATGAAGGGGAAATAATAAATATATACGTGGTATATTTCCTCACTTGCAGCTATCTTTTTCTCTTTGAGTGCTGGCTGAAGTTCAGTTTGTGGCTATAGCTTATCTGGATGCTTATCTGAATAATCTGAATATTTAGACTGTGTAGGTGTACTTTTTTTTTACTTTATTTTTTGACTTGTCTTTTTCAAACCTAAGCCTTAAAAAAAAAAAAAAAAAAAAAGGATTGGGAAACGTACTGAGCTCTGAACTCCTCACTCAGTTTCTTAACCCAAAGAGATATTATAAAGCTCAGCCTCAAAAGATGCTAAACCTATTATCTTTGTATTGGAATTGAAAATTAGATTAAGTGTAGGCTGGTTCTGCTGCTTCTTTGTTGAGGCTTTCATGATTTAGACTGTATATTTACATGGCACATTTCAGTAACTGGAGCACATTTTCCAGAAATTATTGATTTTTTTCTAGAGGATGACAGCAGTGAAAAACTCTTTGTTTATATGACCTTGACAATCAATTGATTGCATTAGACAGTCCAGGTCAAACTGAATCACAGTGTGTGCCTGTCAGTGTTCTTCATACACATTTGTATATATGCATGGTCTTATCCAAAGACCTGTAATAAGAGGAGAAAATAAAATACGTAGTTTCTAATCTTGCACATTGCATGGTCCAAATTAATTTTGTAGAATATATGACATTTACTGTTCCAATCTCTCTGTAAATACAGTGTGATATTGAAATTGCTCGTGTTGTGTGAAAGAATTATAGTACGAGTACACTTTCATGGTTAGCTGAGAAATGGCTTAATTTAATTTAACCAGAAAAGTTAAATACATAAAATTCATGAGTTTTCCCTCAATTACGTGCCTCAATTACAACTTCAACAGTTCTCAAACTAGTGACTTATATATGCAGCAAAAAATACAGTTAGAACTTGGAAAGTTACCTGTTCCAAAGTGATGAATTTTTAGATTTTTTAAGAATGCAGTTTAACAATCTGCTTAGACCAATTTCCTGCCCTTCCATGCAGCCCAGCTGCATTTTCCTGCTCATGCACTGTGTTGGTGCAAGCAATCATGCAGCTGGCAAGGTCTCGCCTGACTGAGTATTTTCTAATGCACAAGGTTAGATCAGCAAAGTGCTGATCTTGCCACGTGGCAGCACGTTGCTGACACGAAGTAGGGAGTGATGACATGTGGCCATGTACTGCCAGAAAAGTGGGAGAGCCTTTGGCAGTCTAGTTGTAGTTCAATGGAAGCCCTTCTCGGGCTATTTTTGCCCATATTAAACACTTCTGAGATACATTTGGACCTCTCCTAAATGAGCAGCTATGATCACATAATTACGGAATATCCTGAGTTGGAAGGGACCCACAAGGATCACTGAGTCCAGTTCCTGGCTCCACGCAGCACTACCCAGCATTCAAACCCTATGTCTGAGAGCACTGTCCAAACACTCCTTGAACTCCAGCACTGTGGGCTATGCCCACTGCCCTGGGCAGCCTATTCCATGCCCACTGCCCTCTGGCGCAGAACCTTTCTCTAACCCCCAACCTGACCCTCCCCTGACAGCTCCATGCCATTCCCTTGTGTCTTTCTCTCCCCGCAACCTCTCAATACTCTTTTATTTGTATGGGCAGCTTCCATGAGGTGATGTAGTGGGCAGCATGACAGTGGATGTTGTTGGAGTTGTAGGATATTCACTGTAACAAAAGCAAGATGTACCCTTTTATTTTTGTGGCTACTGTGTCATGTGCTCTGAGTCAGCAGAAGGACTCTGAGGAGGCACAGGGTGACTAAGTTGTTCTGTATCTGCCTTCTGGTTTTCATCCCTAGATCCATCTTCCTCTCTGTACCTTATAGTGAGCACCGTTGCCCCTGAGATAGTGATGAGGTGGCTTGATGCTCAGTCACTACCATTGGCAGGTCAGCTGTCCAACCATGCACTGAGATAGGAGCTGATGTTTCTCACTATCCTCACGAGACAGAACACATCTATGACCATGTGTTTCCTCTGGCTCTGAATGAAAGAAATGAGGATGTTTATGTTTGGATCTTGTTTAAGAGCTGCTGTGCAAGACCACCAAACTAACAGCAGCTGTTAAACACTAGTAGAATGACAATAAAAGCAAGTATCATTCAATAAATCTTTGCTTTCTTTTTTTCCTCCTACAGGAATATTTTTACCCGAAATACTTGGGTGAGTCGCAGCTTTTACGTTGTTACCTCGTTGATATGTGGTGCCTAGCACTGGAGTGTGTCACAGCCGAAGCTCTTCTAAGGAAAGTGATGGAAACCAGGCTGCAATAAGCATGGGTTTCTGATTTTAAGAGTGATTCTACGTTCATATGTGATTTTAAGGGCTTTTTTAAAACTTATATTGTATAGATTGTGTGTTATCTGTGTGTTAAAATGTTGATGTTGCATTTATTATTTGTAGCCTCTAGGACTGGTAAATATTTAGTCTTCCACTTTCATCCCTTTTAAATTACCTTAGCTATTAATTAATCTCCATATTTTAAAATTTTACTGATTGATCCACTGGCTTTTTCTACTGACTGTATGATCACTGTGCCACCATACTGCTTTCTATTTGTGTTTAACCTGTAGCACTTAAAATCGTAAGCTCCAACAACTTGAGAAAACTCCATGTGCCTTTTAGATTCAAGAGATTTACTAGGCCAGACTTGAGCAGCTACTAATATGCATTTAGAGTCATAGTATCGTCTGGTAAAATGATCGTTCTGTTCAGATGGCTTATAACTTTACAACAAAGCTAAAAAATGTTTATGAACTTAAGAAGTCAAAGACATCTGGGAGATTATATTATTGCATAGGTTTTGCATCCGCCCTCCAAAACCTTGCTTAATGAAACATCAGCAGGCTAGATGTCTTTTTACATGCTTTGAACAGCTGCCATGTAATCATTGTAATAACACCAATTTCATCTTCTCTTCTTCAGCTTGTATTCACAAATATGGGTCGCCGTATACAAGAAGTCCAGATTTCCTTACATGCGTACATAGTAAGCATTTTTGTTTTGTATATTGTAGTTAAAAGTTCTCTTGTGCTCCCCGAAATAGTGAAAACAGGCCAGTTACCTACATTTTTAACTAGTACTTTAGTACTGTTCTTCTTATTTTCTATGCTTGACCTTCCATACTGATTGTCTAATCTGAGCAACAGAACGAGGCTTTTTCACTTTTAGAACCTTTTGCCTTTTCTCACTCGTCACTCACTGGTTTGGTATTTTATGATGCAGGACATTTCTTTCCTAGCAGTTTCCTGATGTCTGAATGAACTGAGAAGCAAGAGGGACAAGTAGTAAGATTTACCGTAAGGTTGTACTCCATGCTCGTCCTTCAGTTTCCTTTCAAGTGGCAACTTTGGCTTTCCCCTGTTAAGTAGCCTTAAAAAAGCTTACAGTCAAACCCTTTCTTATGTCAGACTTTTGACAGCTTTGAGTAGGAGGTCCTTTGCACTCATCACGCGATTATGCTGTAGGTTTTACAGCCTTTAAATCCTCAAATCAATTTGGAAGTCAATCTGATATCTGTACAGAAGGGAGAGAGGTATTTGCTCATTGCTAACACTAGGGACTGGTATTTCAGTAACTTGTGAGGCCTTTCCAGTTCCCTCTTGAGCTTTGCAGCGCTGAAGATACCATGTAAATATTCTCTTAAAGATTCTTAATATGCTATGGAAGCAGATCAGCTGAAATGGTGAGAAAACCATGCACACATGTATTTATTTTCATTTTTGCCCCTGTGGTTGTCTTTTACTGTGACCAAGCTGGGTCAGTCTTGTGTTCATGCCAGTGCTACCAAAGCAGAATCAGGATTTTGTCAAGCTTTCATCCTTATAAGCACTGTTTTCTGAAGAGTGAATTCCAGAGTTAATAAGTGGTGTGTCTAGACTTGTCCTCATGTAATGCCCTCACGTATCAGTCACAGAAGTTGGAGCCAACAGAATGGGAACTCTCAGACCTGAGGTACCTGTGTGCTGTGCAGACTAATTCAGTCTGCACAGCTAATTCAGGATATGAGGCTGGGTGCTTCCCTTTGCTCCTGTGCATAGCACACCAGGGAGGTGGGAGCTGCTGCTGCAAATGGTGGTATCGGCTGGGAACGCTGGTTCTGAATAGCTGATCCGTGCTTCAGAGGCAGAAGTCTGAAGGGTGAGGATGTTTTCTGTGTTCTGAAAAAATGAGAGCTGAGTAATTGTTTTTAGGGATTCAGTCCACTGGAGATGTGGTGGTTTGGCAATAAAATGACAATATTTTCCCCCATTAAAATACTAAAATATTTTTAAGTGGCTGAGTTTTGGCTAGCCATTGTCAATTCACAGGAAAGTGAGCCTGAAATGCGCTTGGAAAAATGACAGACCTTGTGCTTAACTGATTCCAGCATGTCTTATTTTTCCTAGATGCTGCCAAAAGGCTATGTAGCTCTCCAGGGTTGTGCCTGCGAGACACATTTAAATGTGATGTTTCTTAACAGTCTCTTTCACTTCTCAAAACAAGGTAGTGGAAGGCTCTTTTAATCTGACATGCAAAGACACTGCATAACCCAATGGTTGGAGGGTGACTAGTTTATGCTAGAAATAAGGTACACATTTTAATTGTGGTAGTGAACAGGCAGCTTACTGGGGCATTTGAATATTCTGTTTCAGAGGATCTTTGGATTGGGGCTGCAGGTAGGGTTCAGCTCCAGATTCAGACAGGTAGATGCACGTGTTTCCAGCACAGGTGCCTATGGGTGTGTAGGTCCCGTTATAGTCAGTGGAGAGTAAGTCTATATTCAGTGGCTGTATAGTGGTGCCACTGACCAAACTGTGTCTGCCCTGGGGAGAGCCAAATGACTTTATGGACTCCATAGTACTGACTAGATCTCCACTGACTGCAGTCAGAACTTAGACACTTGCTTTACACATAGATATTTGCTTTACACATAGATACCTATATTCTGATCTGCAGAGATGGATTTTTTTTTTCTAAAGGAGGTATTGTGGGTCAGCTAGGATTTAGGGATTTGATTCTGCAAGAGTTTGGAAAGTGCTACAAGATTTTTTGGAAACCCAAGTTACATCTGACCTTCAAAAAACAATAAGATTTTTGTTATGTGTTGAGTGTCGTAATCTTCGTAACCTAGCATTTTCCAAATGATGTTTTGATTTGTACCATTTATTAATATCAAAATACTAGCTCAGAATGCAGAATTATGAACTGGAAGCAGCAATGACTGTACTCAGGTAAAGTCTGGTTTCCACATGTACTTGAGAAATTGAAACAACATTACTCTGTCTGCAGTTATAAGATATATATGTGCTATCAGACATAGACCAAAGCACACAAAAAGTGTCCCTTGTTTATTACTTTTATTACTTTTACTGAAGTCTGATGTGTAAATTAATGGGAACAAGAGCTCTTTTTTTCTCTTATAATGGTGTAAATCACCTTCAGTGAAGTTGGTGGAATTACACAGCTGTGAAGCCACAAGGAGTGCATAGGAGTGTCTTGTGTTTTCAAATGCTCAGACTATCAGCATATTGTTGATGGGATATAAATGTTTTATTATTATACAGTATTATTTCCATCTGGCTCTGTGAGACACATGAGAATTGAGTTTGAGGGAAATTGTTGAAGCATGAGGGGACTCAAGATAGCCCTGCTGATCTGTGTTGGCTGCCAACACAGGTGACTGAGAACATTGCCATGTCTGGGAGGATTGGTTAGTGCTGCTTCAAAAAGACTTGGCTTACCATCCATAAACCATTCTATTTACTCTATACAAATTCTGATCTGCCCAAGAAAAGGAGCTGCTCTGTGATGGCTCATCTCCATCTTAACCACTACCTGTGGTGGTGTGTCTCTGGGCAGGGGTTTACTTGGGGTATTCTGATGGGCACGTGCTGAAGGCAGCCCACATGACTGGCTCGTATTTTGTGTGGCACATCTTCTGCCTTATCTGTGGCTTTGCCTCAACTCTGCAAAGCTGGAGTGGTAACGTAGAAAAGTAATGCGGCCTAGTTTGTGCTGAGGGGATGGTTGTTTCTGTGAGGCTCTTAAAAGTTGTGTTTGTATGCTTTTCCTGTAGGGTTACACAGGCTTTAGTTTCTGAGCATCGTGATGAAATACTGAAAATACACATTTATTTGGCAGGATTCTAATCACATTCCAGCCCGGCACAGCCCTCTGGTTCTCTCCGCCCTTGTCCTCTGTAGGGCATTTTGTTGAGGCTCAGGATGAGTTCTTATCTGCTCAGTGACATTGCCCCCAGCTAGGAGCTGAAGCTGTGCTAGTTACAGAGGAGGAGAAACTGGAGGGAGGAAGTGGCTGGAGATGTATTTTGGTAAAGGTGGGTGAAATAATGAAACTGAGTTAAATGCCCTACAGAGAAAGGAATGGCAGACACTTTTATAGTGCACGTTGTGATAAATGGACAGCACATAAGAAATCAGTTCTCCACAATAACCTGAATAAACTGCAACACTAATGTGTGGCTAACTTCAGCCTTCAGGTAATTTGGTGTCTGCAGGGTTTAGGTTCATGTAGTGTAGATGGGGCTGTCCACTGGGGGTGGCATTAATGAGGAATGTGCAGTGCAGCCCATGGTAAGAGTCTGACGTTTTTTTTTCCTGGCAAATATAACACAAACACAGTCCAACCCTAGTGCTTATTCTCTTACCTTATTTTTCTGCCTAACATAGCACCAGCCCTAACAGCTGTCCAAAACACAGCCCAGAAGTTCAAAAGGCCCATGGGCACAGTGGTGAACAGAGTGCGGTAGGAAGAAGTGTGTAAGGCTGCTAATGTTGCACATTAATAATACTTTTAAAATATTGTTTTGACTGCATATTGCACTTCTCATGAAGTTTCTTTAATAATTTTTACAGCAGAATGAGTCAGATGTCTGTACTTTGTCATTTAAATCAATATATTTTGTCTTAGCAGCGGACATGGTTCTTGGCCCTATGTAGAGAGCTGCTACTAATTAGGTGCTATGAACTTACCTTTTTATAAAACGTTTTACAAAGTCTTCCTTTTGTCTGGGCTGAATGGGGTTCTGCTGAGTTGTAAGGATGCGTTGCCAAGACTGTGGGATTGTAGAAGGTGTTGCTAATGACAGCAGTCCTTCCCCTAAAGGCTGCTAGCTGCAGCAGCTGCGACAGCTTCTGTCTCCTCCACCAGAAGGACTGGGTAGAGTCACTGCTTTGTAGCGCTGCCAGCCCCACTCTGGCACAAGGAACTTCCACATCTACTCACCAGAAGAGAAGCCTGAACATCATATGTTCATGTCTTAGCAGCCCCTTTTTAAATGTATCCTGCACTGCTCCTTCTGGTTAAGGTTGTGAAAACAGTTAATATCTTTACAGTCTTAGGACGTCACTGATCTGCAACACTACTTGAACAGATACTACATAAAAGCTCCCAGCTCATTTTTTGAGAGGACAGGGAAATCCTCGGGGCCATCATTCAGCTATCTCTGCACAACACCATCCCTAGAGTAATGATGAATCCTATACTTTGCTCAACTGTGTAATAGTTTGATACTTGTTCCCTCGATCCTCCCCAGAATATGGACACTACTTTCTTTCTATGGTCCTGTGGAGAACATCCATTGCTGACTCTTGGAACTTGGCTTAAAAATCAGTTAGACTTTATTCTATGTTGGCCTGCTAGGAGCGTAGCACTGTCTGCAAACCAGATGAGTGGTTTGCAGTTCTGATGCCATTTACACATTGCTGTTTCTTATTTATTTTCATTCTATGTAATAGAAAAGCCTAAATTGCTCAGCTCTGCAAAAAAAAAAAAAAAAAAAGATACAAATGTTTTATAGCAACCAATCTATCAACCTTGGTGAAATCCTCAGTTTAATTACCAAAAGTAAATGAAAAGATCACCCTTCTTCCTTGACTGTTAAGTTGCTGTCCTCCTTCTGTTTTTCCAAAAGTAAGGAGAATAGAATTAACGTTATTTCAGGAGGAGCCCTTCAAATGTGGGGGGTAGCAGCTCACTTCCTTTTGCAATGAAATGAATTCCACCTCACATTCCTGGCACAGCTCATTTGGCATGTCAGCAGTACGCATTAGCTTCCAGTTTTCTCAGGTGCAAGTTTTTCTGATAGTGATTCTCTGTTAGTACTTAAGGGTCTTGATCTTTAATAAGAGCTTTCATTATAGACCTCGATGCATTGTTCTGTTTTGTTCTGTGTTTGTTTTTAATTCCTTTTGCAAATCAGATTTGCCAAATCAGTGTTCTCCTGATCCTTGTTACAAAGAGGGGACTGTCAGGTGTGAAGATCTGAAGGGGGACTTCTATTGTGAATGCAAACGTGGCTGGCAGGGAAAAACATGTGATAAAGGTAATGCATGTCTTGTTATCTTTCAGATCTGTAACAGCAATGTGTTGGATTTTGCTATATTTTAACCTAGTCACTGATACTGCGATGCTCAATTCAAAAGTCATAGTACTGAACCTGCATTACACACCACTCATACTTTTGCCCTTATAGAAATCATATAACTGCCTGTCAACATTTTAAAAATGACTTTAATGGATTTCAGCTTGCTGTTGACGAGGAAATCTAAGAGGTCGTGCCCCAACTTTCTGTCCCACTCCTCTGAAAAGGGCAGCCCAAGTGAATTGGTAGTTGCTTTGCAAATGCAACTCCCTCCACTGATGCTGTTAACACAGTGGTAACAGAGGGCAAATTGCAGATCCTGTTAAACTGGCTTGTCTTCCCATTTGCTCGCAATAGCAACAGACATTTCTGGCAGATTGTTGTCATTTCTTGCTGATGCACCAACTGGTGACATTAGTCTGCTATATCCCTTCTCAGAGGTGTGGTATCATTCCAAGTCCACTCATAGAATGGCTTAGATTGGAAGGGACCTCACAGCCCACTCAGCCCCCACCCCCTGCCGTGGGCAGGGCTGCCCCCCACCAGCTCAGGCTGCCCAGGGCCCCATCCAACCTGGCCTTGAGCGCCTCCAGGGATGGGGCACCACAGCTTCTACTACAACTTCTACTCATGTCCCGCTGTATATTCCCATCAACTCCAAAGAGAATATTCAGGCAGAGTATTTTTTCATGTAGTATGTCCCAAGCCCAAAGAGATTTTTTGTATTCTGTTATGAAATACTGAATAATTCCTCCTGTTGTTCTCTGATTCCTGTTTTTTTTTCTGGCTGTCAGGGCCGCTGCTGTTCTGCCTGCCAAAATTAAATGGCTGCCATAAAGCACATCCAGCCAGTCCAGGACTGTGGCCACTAAGAGAACAACAGATCCAAACCCTGTGTTCCCATTGTGGATATTGTGGTGAAATTATAGGATCACTCACAAGCAGTTTATTTAAGTATTTGAGATAGTTGACCCATCAGCTTTCAGCAGCCTTGAGAGCTTAGGAACTGGCCAGTCTGAAGCATATCCCCTCTTTTTCATACAAAACATCATGAAATTGCTGTTCTACCTATCAGCTGACTCCGGAGTCCCTTATACAGACAGGCCATGGTGAGCAGGTAGGGCACACAGAAGGCTCTCTTGAATCAAGCAGGCCTTTGCTGCTGGTGTCAGTGGAGCGCAGTAGCTGTGAATTTACTATTTCTTGTGTTCTCTTGTGCTCTGTAGTAGTGAGGATATTTTTTTGTGTTGTTTAATACCAAACTTACTAGTCATTATACCATCATAAAAGTTAGTTGTAATATATGTTCTGCCAGCAAATTCTTCTTCTTCACCTCCATAGGCTGAAGATACCCTCCCGCACTGTCTGACCTATGTGGGAGGGATTCAGTTACGGCTCCTGTTCTGTCTTTTCTGTTATCAAATCAACTCAAGCCAATGCACTTGAAGTGCTCAAATTAAATCTCTGGGCTTCTTGTAACCATCATGTTGCAGATGTGATAGTGTTCCTTGCTTGCTCTTTCCCCTTCCCAGCTCCCTACCCCACTCTTGCTTCTCAGATCATGTCAGAGGTGAAAAGCTGACTGCAATACTTTCTTTTGGTGCAGATATTGATGAGTGCAAAGTGCAGCACGGTGGCTGTAACCAGATCTGCCTCAACAAGCTCGGCAGCTACCGCTGCTCATGCTACAGTGGTTATGCTCTTAAAGACAGCAAAACATGTGAAGGTAAGCCTTCCTTTTCTGCCTCCCAGTCCAGCAGAAGCTGAGGTCTGGGATGGCAGCAGGTGTTCATGCCATCACTGTATCCTGGTTTCTCTATGGTCCCACCACATTGCTCTCCAGTACCACAGTACAGGCCGCATTCACAGAGGTCTGTGGCTGGGGTTGTACTACATCAGTGTAACTGATCAGTCCTTGTATCCTGACATTGAGAGGAGGAATGGCTGCCCAGGTGCATTGCTACACTCTTTCCTAATCTCACGAGTTGTAGTATATGTGATTATTGTTTTTATTTTGCGTATTTATTGTTTCATTTTTCTAAATCTAGGTAAGTGCAGCAGCAAGTAATTAACTGAGATAGAGGAAGACAGATAAATGCACTGCCACTGATTGTTAATAGCTGCAGAAAGGCCCTAGTGAAGGCACACTGCTGTTTGACATGGCAACTGGGAGCAGAACATGGGGATCTGAAGTAAATGTCTGAAATGGTGGAGTGAATTTACGTAACAGAACTTGAGCAACTGAGATTTTAAAAGTGTTAAGGAGCTGCGTGCTGAGACACACACTCATTAGTGATCACAGATAGCTGTTCATGTTTTTTATGTCTCATGAAAAACAAGCAAGTCTGCATATATACCCCTTATGAATGCAATGACATGGTTATGAGCAGTTCGTATACCTGGCTCAACATATTCATGCTAACAGCCAAAAAGAGCAGGATTTCATTTCTGTGTCACTTCTGCTGTTTGAAGTGATGAAGGTATGGCCTACATGGCATCCCTTCTGATGTGCACAGTCACTCAAATGAGCAGATGTTACCTTTGAATTGCAGTGTTTATTAGAACACTGTGAACATCACACACAAGCTACGTGTCCATGCCCAGCCATCACGTTGCTGATGTTAATAGAAGATGCAATTAATGCTAGCTGGGATTTTTAATTGCATTTTAATGCTTTTGTGCATTTTGACAGTTTCTGGCAGTTAATTCCTATTGTTTTGTGCATACATTACAACATTAGTTTCTGCCTGTTGATTTGTAGACTGGGCTTTAGATAGAGTGCCACAGACTACTCAAATACATGGGAAAATCACAAAGTATAACATGCAGTTGTGGTTTTAACATGTGTTAGAGAGCAGAGGTAAATATGAAATTCTATACTACAAATGTTTTTCCAGTACCAGGATTTTGCTGGGTATTAGTTACCAAGTTAGAAAAGCATTTGCTTGTTTTTACAGGCCTCCAGTTCCAGTCCATTGCCTGCCTTTGTAGGCACAACAACCACACAACTTCTCTCAGACAAGACCTGTTCTTTGTGACAATCCTTCTTCCTCAGTTCCCCTTCACTAGTGCAGATCAGCAGATTTGGATCTCAGTTTTGTGAATGTGCTGAAGGAAAAAAAAGGAGTTTGCTCATCTGAGAACAGAAATCTCAGCTTTTCCACAGACTGAGTGCTGCTTCTGTGTTTTATTAACAATCATACCGCTTTTCCTCATTTCCTGGTGGCTGCTTTTTATCCCCCAATTTCAGCCCCATGGACAAGAGTGCGTTTTTTGGTTTTGCACAGGGTTGCTTTGTTCCCTTTTCAGGCTCATTTTGCATTGTTCTTTCCAATGGTGTTTGATGGCTTAGAGAAAGAAGCAACAGCTGGTTTTGAAAGCCTGACACTAACCCTTATATCTAACTGATCCCTGAAGGTAGATTCTTAAAGATACTGGCTTTTCATTTACCTGAATAGAGGGATTGCTTGAGCCTGAGCCCACTCCGGTGTGCAAACAGTGAAGTGATTTTACTCATCTGAAGTAGTGTTGTTTAATTGCTTGTTTTGCAGACATAGATGAGTGCGCGGCATCAGCAGACATCTGTGGAGAAGCTCGCTGTAAAAATCTGATAAGCTCATATGAATGTGTTTGTGATGCAGGCTACAGGTATGATGAGCAGAGAAAGACTTGTGATGGTAAGCCCAAGAAAGAACACATTAACGTTATTACGTGCTCTAAAGCTATTAAAGAAATAACCAGAAATTGATCGTCAGGGTTCAGTAAAAAAACTTTTTTAGGTCTAATTGCCTTTCACTAGTTGTGAGCAGCATGCTGAGCTTGCAGTGATTTTTTGTGCATGAACCAATCTGTATGGGGCACAGTACTGAGATTTCTTGAACTCACGAGAAGTACAAGATCCGATGGAAGCTCATAAGTATCTGTACATGTTGCTGTCGCTCTTTGTATACTGTGGCACAGAGTAAGTACCGGCTATGGAAATGGAGCACATGAGCACAGTCAGATGAAAGATGCTAAAAAATAACACTGCTAACTCTTTTTTTTTCACCAAATAATTCATGTTCAGATAAATCCAATGGCTGTTTTCTCCTCTCTTCTTTGCTGGTCTTTGTAGATATAAATGAGTGTGAAGAACGGTTGTGTGAACAGATGTGTGTCAACTTACCAGGGAGTTACACTTGTCATTGTGATGGCAGAGGGGGAGTAAAACTTTCCCAGGACATGAATACATGTGAGGTATGTCAGACTTCATTGATACAATTGCAGAATGGTCCTTTAATTTACATTGCAATTGGATCAAAGCCATTTGAGCTGAGTGACCAGCAGAAGGGAGTCAGAGTGCCAAGGGTACATGAGCTGGGGACAGTAGCTCACCTGCTAAGATAGGGGGGTCTTGTTAGCCCTTTATGGAAGTCTGTTCAGCAAGAGTCTCTCTTCTTAGGCTTCTTCTGTTCCAGTCCAAAAAGAACATGACAGTGATCATAGAATAGAATCACACATTAATTTAGATTGAAAAAGACCTTCAAGGTCACAAAGTCCAACTATCAACCTGACCTGCCAAGTCCCATCACTAAACCATGTACCTTAGTTCTACAACCACACGTCTTTTAATTACCTCCAGGGATGAGGAATCCACCAATTCCCCCTTCCAATGCTTGACCAGGATAGCCCAGCCAGCCCTCTGTTTAGCTATGAGTTACCTCTAGCTGCACAAACCGATCTGAGTTAGGCCCAGTAGGATCAAGAGCTAAGCTCTCAGGGCATACATAAGTTGTAAAACAGCACTAGGGCTTTATATGTCCCTGATCTAGGCATTTGATGGGCTTCAATGGCAAAGGCTCCTTCTGTATAAACCAGCCAAGAGCTGGTAGTGTTGCAGATACTGAGTTGCAGTAGAAAACCTTATGCTGTACTTTGTGAATGTGATTTCATTTCACAACAGGAAAGCATTCAGTCAAGGCAAAGAGGAGGAGACGGGGAAGGAAAGATGAAATGTTCCCAGAACTAAAACTGATATTTTGAAAATAAAACCATTAAAGTGCCTTAGCCTGCTGTATGTATAGCAGCTATGTGTTTGAGAAAAGAAGGCATACTGCTTGATTCTCATTCCGTTGTGTGAGAAGAGTAAGTGCTCAAAAAATGTGTTTTGATTATAGAACATAATACCATGTGTGCCTTTTGCTGTTGCAAAAAGTGTTAAATCCTTATACCTGGGGAGGATGTTCAGTGGGACTCCAGTCATCAGACTACGCTTTAAGAGGAAACAACTGACAAGGTGAGGACAATTTTGAAGGACAGTTGAATGTGCTGGCCAGCTTTGATGCATGCGGTGGAGTCACTAAAGTAATTATTGTTTCCATGACCATGTTTATTTGTTTGGATTATGGAGTCCTGTTTTGCAAAACATTATCCAAACCAGTAATTGAGAAAGGCAGTCTTGACCACAGAGCTCCTCAGATAATTACTAAAGTACAGTAATGTATTTCTTATTCTTGATGCCATTTTAAAATCCATCTTCACAGCTTAAGTCTTTCAAGAGTGCATTAGAAGCTAGTATGTTTTAACAGAGCATAACTGCTAGAGCTGATGCTATCTGTATGGAAAGTACTCGGTGGTTTTTGAACTCTGCATAACTAATTTATTTCTTGACACCTGTGCGGTCAGACTTGTGGCTGAGTTCGACTTTAGAACCTTTGATCCTGAAGGTATCCTTTTCTTTGCTGGAGGCCATCAAGACAGCACTTGGGTAGTCTTGGCTTTGCGCAAAGGACGGTTAGAGCTGCAGCTGAAATACAGCGGAATAGGCCGCGTGACCAGCAGTGGACCACTCATCAACCATGGCATGTGGCAGACAGTGAGTATAGACTGCTTCTGGGAGGTTGCCTTTCTTTGCTCCTTCCTTCTGGGCTCTGTTAAGCATGGCTAGACTCTGTATTCTTTGTAGTTGTGAGAAGATGCTTTTCCGGCCTATTCCTCTGAGCTTCTGCTTGCACACATTGTCCAAGGAAAGGTGAAAATGGGATGCTTTTCCAAACAAGTCAAATCTTACTTTATATCCAGTGTAAACTAGACAGCATTACTGGTTTGCATTTGATGTTACTTTGAGAAGGTGCCCTCTGGTTGGGGTTTGGCAGGGAACAAGAGGAAGATCTTTTAAGGAAGTCTCCAAGGGGGGTTAGTTTTGTCTATGACATGTGTGTTTGTTATGGGTTATTTATTGGTTTAGTGACAGGGCTCAGCTCTGGGCCTTGACAGATCTATTATGCTACAGAATGTATTTTTTAACTCTTCAAGCTTGTTTATAAACAAAACATTCTGTTTCCCTTGTAAATATACTGGGTTCTGTTAGAAATGGTGTGACTTGCTGCTTATTAATAACATAATCCCATCAGTCTCAAGAGAAGGTGCACTGCATCTTGGAGCTGGTGAGGCTTCACTTCCTTGGCACTCTAAGAATATCTCCTGGTGATTTGGGAAATATCATGGAGAATTACCATTTGTGGAAAGATCATAAAAAGAGTTCTGTAGCAGGATCTATAATAGATTAGCAATTTATATATGCCTTTTCCCCTTTTTCTTCTTTTCTCATTTAATTGTTATCTTGAAGTTGATGTGTCTGTTGGGCAGTAGGTAGGAAGTTCTTTGTTAACTTACATAGGAGACAAATACAGATATGAGTAGCTGAATCATTTTCTGTTCTAACTTTTCTTAGCATTAAAAAAAAAATAGAATTGCACATTAAAGAAAAAAGGTGGGAAAAGATGTGATTCTAATGAATAAAGAAGTGCACACATTGCCAGCTCCTGATATTTGATAATATTTCCAGCAAACGAGGTGGTTTTTAATTCAGTTCCTTTACTGCCATTGGAAGAATTTTGGATTCCAAATTGGAGCTGTAGAGGTTCAGCAACGCTGTAGATAAAATGTGTGACATGCTGTATCTTGGCAGGTAGGAACAGCCTTGAAGCAGTTGTTTCTGAGTTAAAGCTTAGTCCTGCTAATTTGCAATATGATGAATATAATTGCCTGCACAGGGAAGATGGTAGTAGGAGATGTGAAAATCAGAACTGATGCCACTCAGATGGTTTGGGAGTTAGAAAAAGCTGTTATTACTGTGCTAAGCCATTTATGACAGGAGTGTAACATACTTGTTGAGTGCCAGACCTCATTAGGAAGGAATTACAAACTTTCTTGTACTAGTTTTGCTGGGAGATATCAGCAGCGTATTTTCTATCTTCAAGCAGTGCAAAATGTTCAAACACTTGGGAGTTGCAGAGTAAACAGTACAAAGGCTGTGTTTGCTTCCTGCGGGGAGAGAAGGGAGTATGATAAAAGTAATTATCGTTTTTAGGCAGCAAGTACAATTGCTGGTCTCCTGCCAGTCCTCAGTGTCAGGTCTCTTATCTCCATGCACCGTCATACCCAAGAAATTGGCTGAGTTGCTGCAGCAGCATGCTTGGTTTGCTTTTCTGTAGGGATCGTAGGATCATGGAATATCCCAAGTTGTAAGGGGCCCATAAGGTTCATCGATTCCAACTCTTGGCCCCACAGAGCACTGCCCACCATTCAAACCCTATGTCTGAAACCATTGTCCCAACTCTCCTTGAATGCCGGCAGATAGCCCTGTGGGTGCTGTGGCGTCTGTGTTAGTGACCAACTGCCCCACAGTGGTGGGACAGAGGTGCCACTGCAGCCAGCAGTGCTGCTGTTACCTTGGGCTGAATGGGGTCATTTCTCCTTTTTCCTTGGTCTGGTGTGGTTTTTAATTTGGGAAGTCCTATTGAGGAAGGGCTATTCCTTTTAACCTGTCTCCATGTAGCGATGTATTTCAAGTGTGGACTCCCGTGCATTTTTCAACTTCATCTTTAGTGAAGCACAACCCAGACCTCCATGGTCACAGTCCAGATTCAAGTGCCATTTGGGAGCTCCACTCTGGACTTCAACCTGCACAGGATCTAGCTCGTAGTCTTGGTTTGACCTCAATTTTGGGTACTGGTGGGAACTTCACAGATGTGAGGAAACAGTAATTTTCCCAGTTAACTTTCAGCAGATAGGAAAAAAAAGTTATTACTTTATTGGCTATTTAAAGCAAATCATATAAAAACTCAATGGCTCTTGATCTCGAACAAAAGTTACATCCTTTTATAGAAATACTGAGGCATTTTGAAAATTTCAGGCCAATATTTCTACTTAGGTACGCTCTCTGATGTTGGTGTATTCTAATCTACTTCTAGGTGATTATTCCCAGCATTGAAAACACAAACAAACAAGCCTCAGGAAGACCTCTTAATACAGTGATGTATGTGTAGTCCAGCTGAATGAGGTGGCATGTATGATCTGACAAGAGTAGATAATGCAGTCACCTTTTGTTTGCCTTGATTTCACTCCCCAAATCATCATTTATTTTCCTATTTGCAGTGTTTAGTACTAATATGTGGACAGTATGGTTGGCACAAATAACAGCTTACTCAGGCTGACAGTTAAGCAGTCCCAAGCAGATTCACCCTTGGCTCTCACCCAGCAGCTGTCTGTAGCTCAGTCCCTTGCTGAGCTGCCCATTTGCTTTTGAGCAAGGAGCAGACAGAGTCAGCCAAGGCAGGATGCCAAGACTGAAAAGTGTCTGCTCTTATGGCTAAACCTTATGGGAGCATCAAGCTATCTGCTTGGCAGTCTCTAAGTGGACTATGGCAGAGACTCAATGCTCCTTGCAGCAGGACGAGCTGTTACCACAGGCTGTTTGTTGGGTGTCAGCCTTGGGCTTCTCCTCCTCCTCTCTCCCCATGGAGCTGGCAGTTTCGTAGTGTTTCTCTGTGCAGCATGGTCTCTTGCTTTGTAAGGATGCACCGTGTCATAGGTTGTTGTTCCTGTGTCACACCCCATGTAAAGCAATTCCACTCCAATTGTGGCAAGTTTGTGAAATTTCAGTGAGGATAGACAGTTCCTAAAAGCAGCTTTTAGGAGATGTGGAGCTATAATTTGCAGAGACGTTATGGCCCTCTCAAATGTGACATATTCAATTATTCTTTTTTGGGGGTCAGCACTCTACAGCTACACTTATCATGGCTGGAGCTCTTCTGTTCTTCTTCTCTGGGCCAACAAAAGACACCTCCTTGTCTGTCTTTCCAGCTTTTCCTTTCATAAGCTGTCACAATAGGAAGTTTCTCATTAATGACATATTACTGCATTTAAATTTTGCTTAGAGCTACCTATAGATGCCATGTAGTTGATCCATCCAGTTAGTTGTGATGCTGCTCTGGAGTACCCGGGCTGTCTTTGCCATTAGGGGAACTCCAGATTGCTTAAGGTGGAACATAACAGGTAAACAAAGAGCCCTAGGGACACACAATAGTTCTGCATCCTGGGGATTTTGCTTGTGGTGTCTGTCTCCTAGTTGAGGCTACAGCTCGTTTCATACTGACATTTTCTGTTTATGATTTTACTTCTTCAGATCTCTGTTGAAGAACTCGAGAGAAGTTTGGTTGTAAAGGTCAACAGGGATGCAGTTATGAGAATAGCTGTCTCAGGGGACCTGTTTACCCTAGACAAAGGACTGTATCAGCTGAATCTGACAGTAGGAGGCATTCCCTTCAAAACAAAGGACCTTATTGTGCCGGTAAGAACAGCACGATCACTTCTGTTGTTTTGGAGGTCTGAAGGGCTTGATTTCATTGATTTGTGTTGGGGTAATGTAGTGCCCTTCTGAGAGAAGTTCAGCCCGCCCTGAAACAGGCAGCATTATTGCCTTCTGGATACAGATTTCTCTCCCTTGAGTATAGAGAGAGCCGAAGCCAGGAGCAAAGCTGAGACTCTTGGTGAGATTGGGTGAGATGTATCCCACTTCAGGCCTGCAGAGTTAGGATACCACAGGACAGGAGCACATGGCAAAGCCCTGAGAACTAGCAGTGACCATACTGTCTTGGAGATGGTGACTACCCCTGGCATGCCAGCAGGCAGCGCTGGGCAAGGATAACATTGTGCCCTGAGGCAGGCTTCTGTTCCTCTCATGGAGTCATTCAGGGCCAGTGCTTCTCTGAAGCACTAAGCCAGGGGTGTGGTCTGGATATATGATTAAGAGCCAAAAACTCCTGAGGTTTTTATCCTGGCTCAGACACTTAATTCTCTCTGCTCCCCAGTTAACTGGGGAGAATGGTGCTGGTTGAGGCGCTTTGCAGGGAGCCTTCTCTTTACATATTACTTTGCGTTTTAATGCTGGAGTTGGGTCCAGGATAACAGCACGAGAAGCTGGAAGGAACAAGGTGTGCAGAGTAGCATGCACAGCCACCCCTCCCTGAAGCCAGAGCACAGCTTCTGCCATGACCGAGTCCAACATGATGTGTGTCATAAAGGCTGTTTTGCAATGACACAAAGGATTTATTTTCCCTTCCATTTGGCCTCCAGTGCTCACAGTGCAGAATTATGGGGGTCACAAAGCTCTAGCTATAAGGCTTTATAATTAATTGCAGTAATGATGTGCAGCGTGGAGAAGCAACAGAATCTACAACCAAATCAGTGGCTGCCCTAGCCAGTGCCCTTCAGTCCTGAGGAAACAAGCTGAGCCCGGAGCAGTTTGATGGGGAATACTGAGAACGTATTTGCTTTGGGCTGCAGGGTCGGGGATGCCACCAGTTGATTTCCATGTTTTTGGCATGACAAAGTGATTTATCCTATTTGATATCATAATATCCTCTGCACCTGAAATAGCCATTCTTCACCCAACAATAGTTTAAGGTGTGAGATAGTGATTTTCTTCCTAGATAAACCCTCGGCTGGATGGCTGCTTGCGGGCATGGAACTGGCTGAATGGGGAGGACAGCACTATCCAAGAGACCATAAAGATGAATGAAAGGATGCAATGCTTTGCTGTAGCAGGACGAGGGTCTTTCTATCCTGGCCGAGGTTTTGCTATATTTAATCTTACTTACAGTAAGTACTTCTATTGTTTTTTTTTTTCTAACTATTGTCCTGCCATTAAACATATGTGATTAATAAACAGTTATAATTCCATAGGTATGCCTAGCTCAGTGTTGATTAGTGGAGAAGAGACTGGCAGCTGAGGATGGTGAAGAAGTGGCTAAACTTGTGATTCACAGCAAAGGAAGGCTTATTTATCATGGCTAGTTAATAAGGATATGGCCAGCACGAGTTAAGTTCTCTCTGTGTGGCTCCAGCAGTGCATTTCATACCTCAGCTGACTCCAGCTCAGTTGCAATGCTGGGAGCTTCACAATCCCTCTGTCAGCAGAGAAGATGCCTCCAGCCCTGTGCAAGCCTGAACAAGGAGAACTGCAAGTTGTCGTGTCAGCTGTCTGTTATAGAATCATAGAATCCTTAGAGTTGGAAGGGACCTCTGAAGGCCGTCTAGTCCAACTCCACTGCATTGAACAGGGACACCACAGCTAGATCAAGTTGCCCAAGGCCTTACCCAGCCTGGCCTGTTTACCAATCTGTTTACCATACAGATTCAAAAGCTGCAAAGTATGGACAAAGTGCAGATGAGAGTGTTTCACACAGATGAGTCCTCAGCATCTTCATTTTTATATCCTTTTTTCACCTACAGACAATAATCTTCCTCTTTTATTGGGGAGATTATTTACATTTATACTCAGAGTATTGCAAAATATGATGATCCAGCATAGCTAACACGTGTGAGTGGTCTTCATAGCCAGCATCAGTTTTTGAATTACAGGGGCACTGGGTCAGTAAGGAAGGTGCCAGAAATTTTAATTCCAAGTTCAACAGGTGAGATGCAACATCACGCAATTCTGACAGGGTGATGATCAGGAGGTGATTAGTTGGTGATCAGTGTAGTGTACTTTTTCAGTTTAATACGGGCTTTTATAGAAGTATATGTCAGATTTGGACTTAGATGCCTCAGTGATTTTTTGACAGTCAAGAACAATGCCAGAATGGGGTGCCATGCCTTGCAGCAGTTCTTGACAGCCATGGGAATTTGAATCTCCCTTTGTGATAAAAAACTGAACTTTGTCATTTGGAATTCTGAAAAACAGTAGATTGCAGAAAGTAAAAGGAGGAAACCGATGCCATTTCCATGTCTGATTATATGTTCAGGTGCTTTGGCATTTTTTTATTAAAGAAATGTAGCAGTCCACCCATATGCTCATCCATCTATCCTCTTCTCCTGACAGAAACTGCACATTCTACCATTTCACCTGTTATTCTTATGTCCGTCTTGCTACGTTATTTTTTTTTCTTTTTGTAGTGCAGCCTTCCTCCGGGAATGAAACCAAAACAAGTTGGAAAATAGAAGTAAATGCTGTAATTCAGCCAGCAACAGATACCGGTGTGATGTTTGCTCTGGTTACAGAAGACGCATCTGTCCCTCTGTCACTATCTTTGGTTGACTATCACTCCACAAAGAAACTGAAGCAACAGGTACAGACTAAGCATTTTTCTACAGAAGACTCTTTGTTGTTTTTGGGGACTTGGTACTCACTTTCACAAAACAGCTGTCAAGTTATACCTGCTTATTTGCACGTGCCAGCTCAGAACATGGTCTGGGGCTGGAGTACCCAAGTCCTGCCCCTTAGGGATCTGTGTTGGACAGTTTTCATGAGCTCTTTGCAAATATAGTCTAAGTAAAAGATGAAACTGGTCTCTTGAATGCCATATTTTGTTAACATTTTCTGGCATAAAAGCTGTTCAACGTCATAAGCGAAAAATTTCCATTCTCCGGAGCTCTTCAATAATAATCTCAAAGCAGACAAGTTTAGGTGTCACTCCAGACCCTGTGTAAGTGTGGCGAGGTATAACGCAGCTCGCTGCCTCTTTACTTTTCTACTTCTCTTGCTGTCTAGTTTGTCATCTTGGCCGTGGAGGACACAGTTGTGTCTAGACTGGCACTAAATCTCTGTGATAAGAAGGAACACTCTGTGGACATCCTACTCAAGAAAGACCAGTTATCCCTGAGGGTAGATGGGATGGAAGGAGAGAGAGAATTAAGCACCTCTGAGTTAGAGGACAGCCTGTCCATCTTGGAGAGCTCTTTGCAGTCACCGGTGAAGACGTACGTGGGAGGATTGCCAGGTGAGCAGCCAGTTTCCTAGCAGGGTGTTCAGACTCTCACCTCACCTTGATGAGCTGGCAGTCGGGAAAACTGTCTCAGCTCATTGAAACAGGAGCCTCATTCTATGTTTCTGCTTGAGCAAGCTTTGTCTGCAATACAGGCATCTGATCTCAAGAGAGGTGAGAGTGTACTTGACAATTTCTTTTTTTCCTGAATGATTGTGTCCTTTAAGGATAGTGGGAGGCAAAAATAGGAAGAGAAGGTCTTACTGGTCAGCAATAGGGATGGTTTTTCTGAAGCTTCATTAGGTGAGAATGTATGAGCTTTGTGTTCTTACCCAAGTTCTCCTTGTGAGGACATCTCAGTTCTCATCTGTACTCCACAGCAGACATTGTAAATGCCATTAGCTTTGATAGGAAGTGTTAGAATTGGCCCAAGAATGCCGTGAGGGCTAAACATTTCATGCCATAGCACATGGCATCTGCCTTCCTAGCTTCTCAAACGTATGCGTCAAAGTTTTCTGCTGTTTTATGTCCAAAATGTAATCTCATGGTCTGATTCCCAGGCCTGTATGGGCTCCTGGTAGAGAAGTTCCCTGATAAAATGACTCATTCCAGTGGTCATGAGTGGCCTCACAGTGTCTGACTGAAGCTTGGAAGCGCGGTGATTCCCCTTGGCTGGTGTCCCCTTCAAGCTGAGCACAGCAGTCCACAATTTGTGAATTTCCTCCCAGCAGAGGGTACTTAGGCCACAACCAAGGGGCTATCACATTTTGTTGGCTTTTCAGCAATTCAGCTTCTTACCACAGGTCAGTTTGCTCTTCTGCTCTAAACCCAAGAGATCAAACTTTCACCTGAGTCATGAATTTTGGCTGAGTCAGGGGGCTGCCTCTTGTTCTGGCTGGACTGGTTTATCAATGCTGAGTCCCAGATACAGCTTTTTCCAGAGCACCAGGGTGCACTGTGAGCCAGCCATTGTACAAGCAAGAGGTGCAACCTGCTTGACTTCACGTCACCCTCAAATACACAAACCCTGTTCTGTAGCTGCTCCAAGTTCTCTGTTGTTAGCTCAGACTAAGTGGGTGAAGCACAGATTTCATTACCTAGAGCTAAGTGGGATCTGTCATAGCTATTGCTCTCAGACCCATTTGGCTTTTGTGGATGTAGATGCTTTCCCCTTTTGCTCAGTTCTACTGAGGAACAGGAATTCCTGCCTCTGGTCTGCTTTTGCCATTGAGTGGAACCCAGCACTCGTACTGAGAAGCCTTGTCACTTTGCCAAATGAATAAACATTTCAGCACCGTGGTTGGATTCATCGCTCTGGGTTAAATAACTGTATCAAATGGTCAGACCTAAGTGAGTTTGGCTCATTCAGAGTTTGATAACTTTACATTGTTCTTTTCCTGATTCATTACCCAGTGAACAAAAAAACCAAAGTGCAGTGGTCACGCTTAATCTCTTCGGTCTGTTTGCAATGAAGAATCCTGGGTCAAGATATGCATGGCATCCCATACTAAGTACGGGCAACACTGTAGATGCAAAAGAAATATTTAAAGAGGGAACATAGAGGCGTTTACTCTCTCTTCTGTGATATTTTCAATTCTGACAAATCCTAAATGATGTAAGCTATATGACGCATAGGTGTTTGTGCAGGCAGTGTGTATACCGACCAGGTGAACGGGCCTTTTAACAAGACTTCTAGCTCTTCACAGGACCACATTTCAAACAGATCCATTTCTAATCATAGCAGAAAATGTGACCAGATTTGCCACTGTAACACAAAGAAAATCTTCTTTGTAATTATTCCTGATTGTATCTTACAAATCCATTTCAAAGGCCCTGCCATCCCTAAGCTCTGCCACACAGGACAGCAATCTCAGTGATTCCTTTGCTGAGTGCTGAAGGCGTTAAGCACACCCTGACAGATTCTTCCGACTCAAAATTCAGTTGAAATTCACGTGAGGTACAATAAGACAGGTGCCCACTTCCGTGTACGAGTACAGTTCTCTAAAAGAGGATCATCTGAGCGTAGGTATGACGGATGTTTTTGCAGAAGATGCCCTCAGAGATGCTTGTTTCTCCTTTGGCACAGATGTTAACGTCACCGCCACACCGGTCACAGCATTCTACCACGGCTGCATGACGGTGAAGCTGAGGAGCAAGGCGCTGGACTTGGACGAGGCGCTGTACAAGCACAGCGACATCACATCCCACTCTTGCCCTCCAGTCGAGGCAGGTCCATAGGTACCACTGCAATGCGAAAGTTTTGTAATCAGAAACTTTCGTTGCTTTTCTTCTTCTTCTTCTTCTTTTTTTTTAAGATATAAATTATTCAGACCTACCGCACTGCGTGTATAGTTTCTCTTAAACACTGAAGTTATGTAGGAGCTACTGATCCTTACGTCAGATTGATTATTGAAATACTCCTTTGCTTTGAGGTCTAAAGGTTGTAATATATTTGTAAATAGTTCGGAAGAATAATATTAAACAAGGCAAAAGCACAGAATATACTTAAAGTGAATGTTATGTTTAGACTATAAGAGGCAGTTTTATCTGTAATTCGGGAAACCTGGTAATATATGAGTGTGGACTGGAAGAAAAATAATAATTCTGTATTATTTTTATTACCAACACCGCTTTCTGATTTGCAAAATATGAAAGAATAAAATATTTACATACAAGTTCTTAATTTACCTGTACTCCAGTTATTCTGTACTCTGCTCTTTGACAGTGGTATCGTGGGCTATGCCCGATGTGAAGATGAAACTAGTGAGTGTTTCTGTTTCATTTTGGTTTTGTTGTAGGCTAGGGGTTACGTGCTTATGTCAGTATTCCATGGGCTGGAGAGCAAATGGTTGCTGCTATTGTTATTGCTGCAGTTTCTGGTACTGCAGATAGAAGACTCAGTTGTGACCTTTAGAAAAAATTCTGGTCAGCAGAGAATGGGAAACAAAACTGGGTCAGCAGGAAACAGAAGGAAAGGTTCCATAAGCTGAAAGCCATATGGCTTTTTGTGTCAGTAACCACTGAAGCTAATGATGAGGTGTCAAGAACTGGGAATATTATGTGGTGATGACATTTTTTTGCTGCTTGATTTTTAGGTTGGCTCATTCACCGTGAGCATAATGGGAGCACAGAGGCTTGTGACTGTGAGAGCTCGCCAGGCCAAAGTGCAGTGCAGTGAGAATATGCGTGTGGGTTTGCTCAGGAGAAGCTGTAGCACCATGAAGTGCATTTAACTTTTAAGCTGTCCTTGTGCAGCTGGGGCAGGTTTTGCCTCCCCTGCCTCGAGGTGATAAACCTTGCTTTATTTGGTCCTTGTCTTCCCTCATGTTAGAGTAACTAACTGAGAAAGAGAGAGAGATGCTGTGGTGGAAATCCAAATACTGGGAGGCTAAGGTGACCCAGAGATTGCAGATTAGTCTAATAATCTGCATGTGACAACATCTGTGACCGAGATGTGGAGACACAGCAGCTGCAGAGGAAAGGATGGAGGAGGGGGAAGACTGTCCCAAACTTTTCCTGGTGTTCTGCTTTATTTAACAGAGGAAAGTATTCTCTTAGCCATTAGGCAGCATGACATCACAGCTCCGTATCATGGCCAAGTGAAGCAGCAATGATGCAGTAGGGTAGCAAAGAGGAGAGCTTTATCACTTTCAGCCAACCTACTCTTTTACACTTAGAAAAAGACCTGTCAGAAGGCCTTTTGATGCTCGGGTATGACCAGATGCCAGTCTGAAAGGATAATTGCTAATTAGACAGCAATAACAGACAGACTTGCTGGCAGACTGTGCATAGATAGTAAAACGCAGTAGTCATCCTGTGCTTTTCCTATTTGTTGCTAAGCAAGAGAAAGCAAGTTATTCCCAAGAGTGCTTTCTGCTACAGTCAATGATTCTGCATCAGCTGGAGATGTGATGGAGAAGCTAAGAAACATCTGTCTGTGGTTCTGCTGAGAGCAGGGAATCCTGAAGGTACTGTGGTAAGTAGCACTTCCTCACTGTGGTGGTCTGTTTTCTGTTTCTTTTTCCTGGTTATTCATCAAAATATGTCTCCTACTCTTGTAGCTTGGAGGAGCTCTAATGAAAACAGGACAAACTTAGAAGATGAAACGAACCGTGATACTTTGTCCTTTCAAAAGAAGTGTCTTAACAACCAAGTCTTATGTCTACCTTTTTTTTTTTTTTTTGTATATTTTTGTGGTGGTTCCCAAAAAAATAACGTGGCACAAGTGAATCACAAATACTCCTGGCCTTTGTGTTAATGTAAGTGGTACTATTTATGAGGCCAGATACTGGAAACACGGATCCTGTGGTACACTGTGGTAGTCTGCAGTGTCAGGCTTAATACTATGTTAAAGAGACTGTAATTCCATCTTCTAAAAGCAGTCTAATTCAGAGCTAAAAATATCTCCAGGACTGTGCATATCTGTGTGTGTATGTGAAGATACTTTGAAGAGATCACAACAGCCCCCAACCCAAAATGTGCTTTAGAAAAGAAAGGCGGAGTCTGGAGAACTACAGAAAGCGGGTGGGGGAGGGGGACTTCTGTTTTAAGCTTGATTGCTTTAATACTCTAATACTGGAGGAAAAGGCAGCTGCTTCTATATACTGTTGAGGGGAAAAAAAAGAACAAAAAACATTCATTTATTCCTCTTCAATCACTGTGCTTCGACCCAAGAGAAATACTGTTCAATTAGCAGCCTAGCTGCTCAACTCAGAAGGAAAAGGTCTGTTCTGGGTTTTGAGTCCAAAAGTTCAAAGATGTCCAAAAGTGAATGCAGGTGGTTCCCCAAGGGAAAAAAAGTACGTGTGCAGGTCCAC
This sequence comes from Gallus gallus, assembly GCF_016699485.2. NCBI lineage: Eukaryota > Metazoa > Chordata > Aves > Galliformes > Phasianidae > Gallus > Gallus gallus. The sequence goes on from NC_052532.1 coordinate 137,220,908, forward strand.
TCGTGTTCCACTCAGTGCATGATCAGGGTGGTTGTGTTCTTCCCAATATGCATTCGCACAAAAAGGGCATTTCGGATGGGTTAAATTTTTTACTCAGAAGAAAAGCAGTGGCCCCCTCACTGACTTCTGTTTCTCTTAATTGGATTCAGATCACTGACCTCATCAACAATACGTGTAAGGCACCTCATCGTTGACCTTAGCACTGCTTGTTTAAACCTTCACATATCAGAAAAAGAAGGTAAAGGAACAAAACATGGTTTTTATGGCCCATATAATTTAACCTCTGATTTTATGCATATTAATACTGCTTTTTATAAAAAAACATAGACATAGAGCACACGAATTAAGAGAAATACATGAAAGGTGGAAAGTATTATGTAAAAGGATGATCATTCTTCGCTCTATTTTCAGCTGGTCTGATGGTGTCACTTCCTTTCATAGGAAACTGTCAAGTAGGCTGGTTTTGTTTATATAGTGTTTCTTTATATTTCCATAATACAAAGCAGCTGCTTTAAAATCAAGTGAGAAATACCTTCCTTTCCCCACTTTGCTCTTTGGCATTCAGGAAATTTCTGTAGCTTCACTGCTGTCTAGACAGTAAGATCTACAGAGCAAGCAGCGGTATCATCCCTCTTTCAGAAGCAAAATGCAGTGGTGGGATGCAGGCATCTGATGGGTTTTCATGCTGTAGTAGCCACTTTTGCTACAAAATAAGAAACCCATGTGCTGAAGGGTCTCAACTGGTGATCGTGCATGCACAGTGAGTGGGACATCAGAAGACTGTGCTGCCGTTCAGTACAACTAGGACAGGCTGCAGAGTTGGGTGGAAAGGAGCTGTACGAAGTTCAACAGGAGCAAGTGTAGAGTCGTACACCTGGGGAGGAATAACTGCATGCATCAGTACAGGTTGGGGGCTGACCTGCTGGAAAAGAACTCTCCGGTGAAGGACCTGGATGTCCTGGTGGGCAACAGGTTGGCCATGAGCCAGCAGTGTGCCCTGGCGGCCATGAAGGCCAGTGGCATCCTGGGGTGTATTGCAAAGAGCATGGCCAGCAGGTTGAGGGAGGCGATCCTTCCCCTCTCCTCCACCATGGTGAGGCAACATCTGGAGCACTGTGTCCAGTTTTGGGCTCCTCGGTTCAAGAAGGACAGGGAACTGCTGGAGAGAGTGCAGCAGAGGGCCACAGAGATCATTAGGAGCCTGGAGCACTTCCCTCATGAGGAAAGGCTGAGAGAACTGGGGCTGTTCAGCCTGGGGAAGAGGAGGCTGAGGGGATCTTACCAACACATAAATATCTGATGGGTGGGAGTCAAGAGGATGGGGTCAGGCTCTTTGTTGCCCAGTGACAGGACAAGGGGCAACGGGCAAAAACTGGAACATGGGAAGTTCCAACTGAACAAAAGGAAAAGCTTGATGGTGACAGAGCACTGGAACAGGTTGTCCAGAAGGGCTGCGGAGTCTCCTTCTCTGGAGATATTCAGGACAGGCGTGGGCACTTTCATTTGCAACCTGCTGTAGGGAACCTGCTTTAGCAGTGGGGTTGGACTCAACAATACCTAGAAGTCCCTTCCAACCCCTACAATTCAGTGATTCTGTGACAGGGTACAAACGACTCTGCTCCTGTCAGTGACACTGTTGCAAGTACTGCTGCTTTGCCTTGTCAGAGGGTTTTTAATTTTGTACAGCAGGAAAAAAATATGAGGGAATTCCGACCTTTCATCAGCTCTCTTTCAGTGGTTGCAGAATTACTGGACCAGCACTTGATAAGCTTAAAAATAAGTAATTGGGGTTAACATAGAGTGGTTTTGGTTGTGATCCTCTTTTGACTAGGAAGGAATTAATTCCAGTACTAAAATGCAGATTAAATATCTGTCTGGAAGTGGCATTTTCAGCACTCTGACAGAGCATTTGACTATGCAGACTAGACTGGCACAAGGTACAGATTAAAAAAAAATCCAATAAAATTCACCTTTCTGTTTGAAACCTGAGGGAACCATTCAGTAGAGCGCATTTCCCTCTGTTCTTTCTTCTGCCTTTGTAAATACAACAGCCTTAGATACAGCATAAACATACACAGTCAATTTTATTGGAAAATAATTGACACACTTCTTTTATTGGTACAACACTTTCACCAAAAAGGGTTCTTAAATAAATACCACAAGCAAACAAACACCTAGGCTCTTCTTACCCAAAGCAATTAACTTCTAGGGCTCCAGAATATTCATTCAGACAACACAGACTAAAACCCTTCTATATTGGTTTATGAAAGCAGAGCACGTATCCAGAGTTGTTTTCCTCAGTTCTCCTCTTGAAGAAAAACCACTCTGCAGTACAGGGAGAAGGAAAAAACTCATGGTAAGCAGAAAGCAGTACTGCATTTGACCGCAGGCAGACTGGGTGGTGAACCACGCTGGTGATGAGCCTGCCCTGACATTTCCAGGTTTCTGCTCTGCTTAGTGAGGTGTGCCTAAAAGCAGAGTGGCTGTAACGCAGTCTGTAGTGGGTTCCTTGGAAAGTCTAGTGCCTGCACAGCACGGGGTTCCCAAAGGTTTCTTAAAAACAATGCCTGGTAACTGCCTAAAATCAAGACTTGGTCCTATGGTGCATATGGTGGAGGCTTTTCTCCAGGCAAGAAGTAGGTCGGTGCATAGAGGGGTGGAGCATTGGGGGGAAGACCGTAGCTGGAGCTGGACTGAGATGGAGGCTGAGTTTCTTCTGATAAAGAAATGTCAGTGGATGATGTTCCTGGAAAATTGCTGGCAGGCTGTATGTAGACAAAGAAAAATATTTTCTTCAATAAAGAATTATGACCCCGTTTTGCAGCTCTGAGTTGTTTGTCATGTAAGTATTATCCAGTACGCCCCATGGTTAATTTTCTCTTGCATTGCAGCACAGCACTCCAAACACCTGCTTAAGGGTAGCAAATACAGTTTATAATGAAAGAAGACAGATTCCATCTGTAACCCAAGTCATTTTTAATAGACATTGTGCATACAGCTAAGCAACAGAACAGAACAGGAATTTCTGCAGGTTTCCTGGGTGAGGCACAGCACCCAGCTGGCTGATTAAGTCATGTGTAGCTGCCGGTCTTCAGGCATCACTCTGACATTTAGATTATTTCAGAGTTGTAATACTTGCTTAAATGCAGGGTCTTATTGCTACGCCAAATGCAGACTTCTCTTATGAAAAAATTTACAGTTAGGCATGTGTCTCCCTGTAGCTCTTTCAGCTGTCTAAGTTACAATGGGGCTTTGGCTGGAAAGAGGCATGACAAATGACCTTAGGAAACAGCCCATGCTGAGTAACAACCAGAGTTTGTTAAAACATAAGGATGCATCCAGGGACTAAAGTTCTGGATACAATCCTACTACTACTTTAAGCCAAGTTTTGCCATTTATCTCAAGAGGGTCAGGATTTCACTCCTCCCCTCACATGCCAACACATGCCAGTCCATGGGCTTCGTCAGAAGAGTTGTGCTCAGCTCCCCTCAGGTTCAGGCCTAAAGTGCCTGGAATTTAAAAAAAAAATAGTAATCATGGATCCGTTATTTCAAGGGAAATGAAAAAAATCCAAGCAAGAAAACAGTGTTGTCTTGGGTACTTACCATGCCAAAAAAATGTTATTCATCATCTAGATAGCGGTACCAGGGCTGATACTTGGCTGGTGGCACCTCAGAGCTACCCAGGGCTGTCAGTCCTCATGCCACAGTACCCATCTAGCTTCTCTGTAGGACTCAGAGGGCTGCAAACTCCCATGGAGAGGGAAAGTCCTGCATTTGTACCACAGCGTGACTTAGTGAGAAAAGGGATTTTGTGGCAGGAAGGGTGTTTATGCACCACTATATCCAGGAGGCAGTGGAGGTAATATCCAAAGACCTGCTGGCTAGGTCAGCTCCAAACATAGTTGTTGGGCTTAGTGTCATTTGGTTTCTGGTATTTGTTTTGGTAGTTGTTGCTTCTCTCGCCCTCAAACTGCATCTACCATTTCCACACATCTTCCTGGCGGTGCTTCTGCAATGAGCTCTTTGGCAGGCATGGCTGGCACAACTGTACCGCTGTCATCACCTCCAGTCCCCACACAGCTCATCATTTACCATATCTGATCAATTCTTAGGTGAACTCTTAGCTGAAGGAAATTTTGTTTCTTTTATTGCACTGAGCCACCATGTGAGCGACCCTACCCTAACTGGGGCAGCTGCAAGTCAGCATGAAAGGCAGGAATGGTGTGCAGCCAAAGGGAACGCTGAGAAAGAGGGGTGCGTCTTGGGGCCTTCCTCACCAGTGACCTTAGGAAGGAGAGGGAATGAGGCCTGAGGATGAGTCACCAGCCTCCAGTTCAGTTTCCCATGTGAGCTGAGCTCCTGGTGCTCAGTGCTGAGGCCATCAGCACCATCTCTACCTGTGCAGGGCCTGCATGGCAGGGCTGCCCTGAGAGTGCCCCTGGGAGCTGGGGCTCTGCTACCCTCTGAGTGCCCAGCCATGGTAATGTGACTAAGCACTGGCAAGGCAGAGGTGGATCCTGGTCTACTTGGAAGCAAAAATGTTACACATTTGAGATGCTCACAAGCACCCTATGAGGCCTCTGTGTGCTGCTCCAAAAGTACTTGCAAGGCCTGTGTAGACCTTTGGCCATCAGACAGTCCTTTATGGTTGTCTAGCAAACCTGAGACCATCTCAGATGTGGTATCATTAGGCACCTGTATTGCAGTCACAGGATACAGAGTTCAGCTTTGAATTTTGATGTCTCCATTCAGGTCTCAATGACATCACCACCTAACTGAACAGACACACTCGGATGGAGTCTACTACACTGCAGACATCTAGAGCTTCATTCAACAGCCTGTACATGAGCATCTAGCACTTCTGGGGTGCCATGCAGCATGCCAGACACCCACACTGATGTGATATAGGGACGTTGAGACATGGACCCTCTTAGAGTAGCAGCAAGTACCAGGTGGCTGCCTCATCTCATTGTTGCACAGCACTAGATTTCTATATGCCAACAGGCCCTGCATTTAGCTGGATTAATCACAGTAGTCCCAGAGTCTTCAACTGCCTTAAGGACCAGCACCAGCTAAGCAGGGCTTGTGGAGGCCTGAATGCAGCAACAGGGCAATGAGAAGGATTGTAAAGGCCTCCAGGCCTATGGGTTCAGCCCAAACCTCAGTGGATGAGCATGTTGTACAAGCATTTGGCTGTCCCAAATCAGGTGTGCTTCTAACATTCACTTTTTTGTAACTTTGAGTAAGCTTATGACGATTTTTAACTCATAACTATTGCATTATACTGAAGCAGAAATTGTCTCCAAAGTACAACATAATTAGTTTGTACATGCACTGACTGCTTGCTTTTTTTTTTCTTTTTTTTTTTTTTTCTTTTTCTTCCAAGAAAAGGATTAAGTGCTTTCCCTTTTGGATCCCCTGCACTTCTTGCTAACCTCTCCTGACTTGGAGACAGCTGGTGATGTCCGCCTCTGAGTGTCAGGAAGGGAAGAGAAGATAAATGAACATGCTTCTTAGAAAAGTAGAACCTTGTGGTGGGGGGAAGTGATTAAGTGCTAATTTTGGAATGCAATTAAGAATTTGGGATACATTTTTCTGTTTGTCAGTGGACACACGACTGAGCAGTTGCAATTGATCCTCAGGACTACTTACATGCATTTCTTCAGCTTCATTGCTTACTTTTGTCTGTTTATCCCCTTCTCTCTCTACTCTTGGCTACGTGCTAACTGAACTCTGCCGAACAGCACAGCTTTTCAGCTAAAAGCAAACAAAAAAAGGTTTCTCGGTGTACTCTTTTATTCCTCTGAAGCAACAGTCTGCAAAAGTGCCTCCTCAGTTTATTAATAAATACAGTGTGCCAAGGACTGTTCTTTGGCTGTGAAGCCAACTGGCACAGCACATATCACATCCCTGCAGCTGAACTCTTACTACCAAAACAATGTGAATGTCTGTACGCACACTTCCAACCAGGAATGGTCCATTGCCCTTACTGTCTCCTGAGCCCTTCATAGGTGTTGAGACTGTTGGGTGATCTGGACCAAACCCAAACCAGAAGGAGGCTAGCAATTCACCGGTGTGGCTGGTCATTGGCCATGAACAGATGTGGCCCAGGAGGCTGCAGGGAGCTCTTCTACAGCCCACTCATACTAAATATGCTGTACTTTCTATTGAGAAGAATTACAAAACATGGTACCCACTGGTCTGTAGGTACACAGCCAAAGTATAACAAGTCACTGGATGAACACACAAGCCTTATTGCAATGTAAAAATCTAAAAATGCTTACAGTTTTTGTAGTGTCTCAGTGAATTCAGCTATTTACCAACTCTCCAAGACCTCTTATTTGCTCCCCTCCCTTGGTTTCTTTCCATCTGATGAGTCCTCATCTTCTGTTTCCCATGCTAAGAGTAATGTAGGCTAAGGTATGTATAACTGATGCAGATGCTTCTGCTTTACCTAGCCCAGCATAAGAGCTGTTTTCACCTTTGTGACTGCTGCAATGCAGCTCTAACCCCACACTGGCATTCCAAGTCAAGAGGCAGAGTCCACAGGATGACTAGAGAAAACGTGAGATCTGAGAACAGACATGAAAGCTAGACCCAGGCTAAATGACCATGCAGGCAAGTCTGTGAGTTGGGATCCAACCTCCTGGCCTCGCTCCAGACCCTTTACAAGCCAAGATTTACCACTGCAGAGATGGCACTGCGTAACAGCTCAAGGTTTTCTGACAGAGTAAGAAGGTTGCCATTTTGTACTATACCTGCAGGGGCAACGGGTAGGATGGATATGCAGAAATTGTTGCTGCAGAAGGACAAAATCCAGCGTATGTCAGGATCTGCTGCGCAGGGTTGTATAGGATCTGAGGAGGTGGTGCAGAACTGAAAGCAATGTGGGACATAGGTACCTGTTGAGCACAGAAAACAACAGTTTAATCAGCACTGTGCAAAGGGGTCCGGAGCAGTAACTGGTCCCAACACCACAAATGACAACTCCCAGTTTTCCAGTGTGAACCAGTACTATAAAAAATTAAAAAAAAAAAAAAATAATGGTGAAAAGAATGAGAGGAGGGTGTATCTGGAATAAATTTTCTGGCCAGAATTACACAGCTATTTTAATCTTCTTTCCCTGGAAAAAAAGCCAGCAGGTACTTCCCTAGCAGCAGTTACAGAAGCACTGGCAGGACTCCAGACCAGAGACACCCTGAAAAGCGCAGCGTACAGCTTTGACTGCCTCCTCTTATCCACTCCAGCACCCAGTCCTTCACACTTAGCTGCAGATTCTTTCCAAGAGCCACTAGCTGATGCCTCTCTCAGCTTTCCTACACAGTTCTGCAAAAGCCTCTCTCTCCATAGCACCTGTTTTTCTTTTACAGCTCCCACTCACTTGTGAAATGGAGTTCTCTTCTGGCTCTGCAGCACCAGCCCGTGTATGCCTATCTCATTCCTGCTGCACAAAATCAAGAGATGCACATTTGCATCAGAGTTCAACTGACCCCTTTATCACATCACTTCATTGGCATGCCCCTTAACTGCAGTCCGTGACAAGGTTTGCAGGAGGAAGTTATAGCTCACTGTACACCAAGCAATAAAATTAGGAAAAAAACCCACAAAACCCAACAACGACAATAAGCAAAATAAAAAGCTGAATGTGACAGTGACCTGTGTTCCTAAAACCTTATGCTACATAACCATTTGCAAAGGATGACGGAGCTCTGATAAAGACCTTAATGGCCCTCTGCTTTGCAAATTGAGACAAACCAGGTTGTTTCTCTCCTCTCCTTTGCTTTTATTAGCAGATTCCTTTACATGAGAGCATGGAATTTTCTTTTATATGGTGATTGCAAGACAAATGCTGAAAGCAGCAGCCAGGAGTTTTTTTAGCATTTCCTTTCAGACTTATCTATGAGAGACAGGAACAACAGCATCCTTCAGAGATAGCATACATGCTGTGATTGAGACAGGAGGGGTACACTCATTCTTTTTGTAGATGGAAAACATCATCGAGGTGACTGGTGTACTGCATGAAATTATCTGGCAGCCCAGGCTCTTTGGAGAAACTCAGCACCCCAAGAGCCGGCACAGAGAAAGGCTGTCCCTGAAAGCAGAAGACCTATTTTATATGTGAAGGCAAGTGTCTCATATTCAGGATACAAAACATCTCCTTTTACAAACCCTGATGAGTGAATATGGTTGTTCCTTCTTCTTGAAACCTCTCTAAATCCTTTCATGTTCTCTCCATCTGTAGCACCAGCATTCTCCAGTTGCTAGGGGCGAAGATTACAGCAGTCCTAGGGGACGGGTTTGCAGAGTCAGTCACCCCAAATCCACTGACCAAGCGCCTTATTACCAGGCCATCAGCTTGGAGCCAGTGATGACTTGCTGGTTAGATGCTGATATCAAGTACTGTAGTAGCGGTGCTATGATAAATTAGTCACATAACACAAGGTGTCTTTGTTTCAACTGAGACAGAATTGCTTTTCTTCCTAGTGTCTGGTATGATGCTGTGTTTTGTTTGCAGGAGAAAAGCGATGCTGATAACACACCAGCATGTCTAGTTGTTGCTGAGCAGTGTTGCACAAAGCCAAGGCCAATCCAGTTTCTCAGTTCCGACTAGCAAAGGGCTGGGGGAAGGGGGAGAGAGAGGAGCTGGGAGGGGACAGAATCAGGACAGCTGACTTAAACTGGCCAAAGGGATATTCCATACCATATGGCAGCATGTGGAAGGAGAGTTTTGAAGGCGATGGGAGTGCATCTCACTCACTTCCCTTGCTGGGGGTCTAGCTGGGCATCACCCAGGGGGTGTTGAGCAATTGCTTGTACATCACTTGTCTTATATATATAAATAAAATTGCCATGGCTATTATCTTTTTTTCCCACTCTTCTTTTTCTCTATCTTAGCAAATACCTTTTATCTCAACCCACGAGTTCTACTTTGTTTTTCTTTCCCACTCTCCCCTCCCCCAGTCCCACCGAGATGGGGGGAGTGAGGGAACGACTGTGTGATGCTGAGCCACCTGCTGGTTAAACCTCAACACAAGGGTAGGCGGAGACGTTTTAAGCTGAAACAATTCCTTTTAACATCAAAGTGCACCTTCTGTTGCAAGATACCAGTGATAAGGGGTTCATTCTGGTTTCCATTTTTGAGCAGGGTGAGGGAAAAATCGTAGAATCATAGAACGGCCTGGGTTGAAAAGGACCGCAAAGATCATCTACTTTCAACCCCTCTGCTGTGTGCAGGGTCAAAGAGGAAGAGGAGTGACAGGAATGATATTTCATCCGTTCAGATTCCCTTAAAGACTCCAAGGGGAATAATTAAAAAAAAAAAGAGCCAACATACTCCTCCAGGACCAGAGGTCATTCAAATGAATGCAACCCTAAACTCAAGGCAGGCAGATTCCTTGGCAAGGTGTGTCAGGAAAACATGTCCAAGTCATCAGATGAATATCAGGGCAGGGAAGGGAGATGTTTGAGTTAACTCTTTATAATAGCAGGTAAAGGTTGTCTTGTGTTTTTGTGCCTATGTCAAACATAAGAAATGATCAAGATATTGTACCATTTTGGATACATCTATTTACATTATGTCCTAATCTGCTTTTGTTAAAGATGACTTTAAGGTAACCACTTAGCCTGAGTCTCATATCCACGCACAAGGTAGACCTAAAAAGGAAGGTATTGACACAACTGCTGTGGATACTCCAGCAGATCACAGGAGACAGCCTCAGAGTGGCACAGGGGCTACAGAGAGCTGATACCCCAGGGCTCAGGAGAGGATAAAGTGTTTCCCACTGGGCCAGCACAGCTCCCTGGCACACAGCAAGGGCACAGGGAGCATGCCAAGGTCTGCAGAGAATGTGTCACAGGAAAGAAAACCTGCAACAACCGTAAGAACACTTCTTTTCTATCAAAAATGTGATGGGTGTAAGAAGCAACTACCCTGTTTTGCAAACTCTCTCCTTGCAACGTGTTTTGGTTGCCAGCATTCCGCAGAGATAAACACAATGTTTTGTTGGAGTGGTTGGCTAGCCTTGTGTTTCCTGGAAGCCAACCTCAGAGATGTGCCCTTAGGCACTGCACTGAGCTGCAAGTGACATCCCAAAAGAAAAGACAATTGTCCTCCCACGTTTTGAAGCCTTATTTCAGTCTTATGCTCCCTTCTCTCCCTCCTAAGTTTGATGTTTTCTTGGCCCCCTTCCAGTTACCCCTTTCATAATTAAAGCAAACAGCAAGTGAGCAAAGCTGATGTGGTCTGTACCTCAAAAGCACCCTGAAAAAGCACAATCTGGAGCAAGGAATTGTTGTTTCATTTTGGATTGCTCCTGTAGTAACTCTTTCACAAACATAGAATGCATCCGGTGCTGGGCTGATCAACTCCTTAAGCTAGTGAGGTGTTTTTTCTGCTCCTGCTGCAGAGGAGATATTAAACAGCTTATTCAGATCAAGTTCCTACTCGGAGCCCCAGCGGACCCACTCCAGCAGGGTGCTGGGGAAGTTGCTGTGCATTCCCTTCATGGCTTTTTGCCACCTGGTTGGAGGACTCAGGGCTAAACCCAAGCTCTGCTTCCCAGCACTGGGAACGCATCAGGTCATGGAGAGCAGTTCTCCCAGGAATGTCTCCTCAGCTTGCTGTCCCTTAGGAGCAGTGCAGTGATCCCCCCCTTGCAGCACTGAGATCTGCCTGGGCTGGAGCTCACTCCCGCTACAAAGCTTCAGCCCAAATCCTATTTAAGCCTGGGCTGATGCAAGGCAGATTTCATGGGCACAGTCTGGCTCTCCACACCTTTCCACATCTCAGGGAAGCACTAATAACCCTGGCTCAGATTCCTCAGCAAGAAGCACTGAGAAAGCTTCTCTCAAGCAGCTGTAGCTGTTCACATCTAGCTAGCTGCAGTTTGCTATTAGCTCCCTGCAAAGGTCCCCTCACACAAAGGATGGGTCAGTTGTGCACTGCTTCCATGTGAAGGTTCAGTGTGATTGCTTGCCTTAAATTAGAGAAAGGTGCAAACACTTGCAAACTTTTAGCAAAGGTGAATTTCAGATAATCCATATGACCCTGCCCTATTGCATGGTTTTAAGGCCCTTGTAAGCTTCTGCTGCCAGCTGGGTGCAAAGCAGCAGACAGTAGGCAACTCTTTCGTGATGGAGCAGCACAGGCTGCCCAGGGAGGGGTGAAGTCACCATCCCTGGAGGTATTCAAGAACCATGTGGATATGGCACCGAGGGACATGGCTTAGTGGGCATCGTGGTGATAGGCTGATTGATGGCTGGACTAGATGGTCTTAAAGGTCTTTTTCAACCTTAATGATTCTATAATTCCACCCCATCCTGTTCCTTTCTTCTCAATCTGCTCCTGCAGCCTGGTATCAAGAAGGGAGGGACTTGTTCTACAGAGGCAGAAGCACAGACAGTAGGGCACAGGGATGAAAGGGCTGCCATCACAACATCCAGGACAAGAAAATTCAGCTGCCATCTGAGTTCTGAGACCTCCATCTGCTCAATCTAGAAACTCTTTGGGTGGGGGATCATCTATGCTTCTGAGTGCCCACCCCATTTGGAGTCACTTTGCTGGTCCATCTCTCCTCATACACAGCCTGTTCTGAAAGCAGTGACATGTACCAGTGTGGCACAAGGAGCAATTACAGAGTGGCAATCTCCAGTGAAACAACAGAGGAGGTTAACGTGACCTGAAAATAATTATTTGAATGAAAACTTGACAGGTTCTTCAGTGTTAATCCCTATTCTTGGGAAAACAAGTACATAAATCATCACACTAAGGACTTGAGTTGTATGTTATCTACAAACTCGCAATCTTTAACTCTGCTCTTGCTCACATGTTCAGTGCTGAATTAGAAGAAAAAAAACGATGTCACAAATGAAGCACCAGCATCTGTTCATGCAGATGCCTGTTTTTTCCCCTTCCACTCATGTATTGACCAGAGCTGACCTACTTAGCTGTGAGCAGCTGGCAACTGCTTAGCCTAAATATGTAGCTCCAGACTCCCAGACCACACAGGAAGCATGTTTAAAGTGCCTCTTTTGTGTACTTAATGCTTGGTTTTTAACTCACTTGATAACGTCAACAAGCACAGAAGTCATTACAGAAGGCAAAAAAACTGTAAGCCTTACCATGTCTTTAAATGCTCCAAGAATGGCTGCTGTGATGATCCCCAGAAACAGCCCGATGATGTTCAGGACTGTGGAGGACCACAGCAACCTATACAGGTGAACCACATCCTGACAACTGCTCACGCCAAGAAATTCGTAGTAGCTGGAGGACTGCTCTGAGCTGAAAGGGAATGCAGACTGCGTCACTGCCGTGTTTTGCACAAAACAAAGAGAACCAGAGGATCTGAATCCCTCCTGCTTACTTTCCTCTCTGGCAAAGTACTTAATCCACACTCCCACCTACGGATGTTAACACTGCTCAGATGAACTGAAGAAAGCCCTGCTTGGCCGAAGTAACCATTAGACATTCAGTTCTACAAATACCAACTCTAGTTTAGCTGATCAGCGTTGGCACAAGCAAGGTATCCTAATTCTTTGCTAAGGGCCTCTGAACAGAGAGGTAACCTGGTTATGGGCGCTGCCCTTGCCATTTAGCTACTAGCTGAAACATGCTCAGCACAGCTTTTTTTCCCAGTTCACCTGGAAATCTGCCGGCATCTCCGGCAAGTTGCTCAGGCATTAATTCAACCACAGGAAGGGAGACTTTGCCAGCTGACCACATTTGTTTATGGTGTCTGCAGTTCCAAACTAACAGATGCTACAAAGTACAGAACAAAGATGTGCCTTCAAACTATGGGCTACACTACCCAGAAATTTGCTTGTTTGTATTTCTACACTGCAATGGTTATTGTAAACCAGGCATGTTGTGGAGTTAATCCCCCTCACCTTGCTGAAACTGAGAAATGTTCTACTTCAAAACCTGAAAACAATCTCCTGCCATTCTTCTCAGTACCTGCCTTAGTGCTGGGCAAAAGCAACTCTTTCATGCATAAATCTTGTGTATTACCTCATATTGCCAGCCTTATTGTCATATACTGAAATTATACATGTCTGGTAGCATGCTGGTCAAAGCTGATAGAGGACTGAGGCTACTCAGGGCTGGTTATATGTGAAAAGAAGAAAAAAAAGTACAAGACAGGAGACATGGGAAGGAAGAAAGATGTGAAATAGAGGAAAAGAAAGAAGAGGAACTCTGTGTGAACTGTAGATGGTTACAGAGGCATGATAAGTACATGATAAGACAATCGTGAGCTGTACGGAGAACGAATGCGGCAGAAGTTGCATTCCAGGAAATTCTCTTTGGCTTCTTGTATGTGGCAAGCAATGATGCTGCTTGCCATTGAAATCTACATTCCAGGTGGCCAGCCAGTTGTGTGAGTTCATTCCATTTCTATTCCTCGTTATAAACCCCTGGACACGGCTGTGATGTAGTTTTCCTAACCACTGCTATACTACTGTTAAATGACTGCATGGCAACCCTGTGATAATCTTCTGCTGATCTCTGAGAGGATATCCAGACATTTACTCCCTTCTTCTCTTCTGGCTTCTCATGCTTCAGTAATGACGAAGTCATAGGGACAGCTTCAGGAAACACTCACAAGACCCTATGTATCTATCCTATGGCAACTAAAAAAGAGCTCTGCATTTGTCTGCAGGATGATCTCTATATATGGCCACCTACGTTTCTGTTCATTTTGTCTTCCCCATTTTGGTACAAGAAACGATTAATTAAATTTAGTGAGAAAACTGCACTGCAAAATCACCAGTAAATCTTGACAGGGCTACGACAGAGTGGTTGGATCTGATCACACAGCAAAGAGCTTACTGATATACTTAAGAAAAATGACTACACCAACAGATAACACCTGAGCTCCTGCCCATTGACATCTGGATACCAGTTAGCAAGGAACTGACTTACTCAGCATACAAGCCCCCTGTGTTGCTTCTCCAGACCTAAGGGGAAATTTCTCCATCATTGATGCAGAAGGACAAACAACCAGGGATTTTTCAGAGGCCACTGACTGCACACAGCAACTTACTTCTCACAGTTGTACAGGTCACAGCAATAGCACGTGTTACTCTTTACTTTCAGCTGGCACTTGGTGTTTAAGGTATAACATGTCACCTGCCAAAAAAGAAGAGACCAACTTTTAATCTCAGTGTTTCAGTGCAACATACAAGTCACCATACTGACCCCCATTACTGTTAAACAGAAGGATGGCGTGCCAGGGCACAGCAGCATTTTCAGTCACTGCTACAGTGCTCCACACTACTTTGCTAATACCTGGAGTTCCCCACAATCCCTACAGCGGTGACACAGTGGCAATGTGTCCTGGGAGACACACTATGGTAAGCCACTGCATATACCATCCTTTATACTGGGGAAATGGGCAAAAATGCCAGTTTCTCTGAACAGTTTCTAGTAAATGGGAGCTCTTGCCTGTCAGTAACATCCTCCCAAGGAAAGGAAATAATTAAGAACAACAACAACAGCAATGATCTCCAAACCCACAAACCAAACCACTCACAGAAGATACAAGCACTCCAGCAAATAACTGTAATTCACAGCAATTTGGCTCTACAGACCAATTGAAAAGCTTTCTCTTTTTTTTTTTTCCTGAGATCTTTAGTTTGAATTTGAAATCCCAGAGAACTGTTATGTTTTAAAAGCTATCAGGACAGAAAATACAGGAAAAAAATGCTGTTAACAGCTGAGAAGTATTTTGTTTGCAAAATGTATATAAAATGCATTATTGAATGGAAAATTCCTCATAATGATAGAGCAGAAATACCTTGCTTAGGAATACATGCCTGCTTTTGAGAAGCTTCTGTCAGACAGTTCCTCTCATTCCTGCTTAGCCATGAATATGTTTCTTTGTGAGACAGTCTTCACAAATGTTACCCCATGTTTCTCAGCTCCTGAGGTTTGGATCTGCACATCCACCTTAGCGTGAGAACTGCCATTGTCAATGAGTCTGTAGTCCCTACGTGTTTGCTCTCAGCAGAAAGGAAGGTCTCACACAACTATCAGCACCAGCCTTGGGATTGCCTTGCTGCCCAGGACAAGGCTATATGTATGGTTAGCCTCCAGTACAAACCAACTGTTCTAATCCAAAATGGAAGTTAGATTATAAAAGGATGGTTCCAATTTGAGTTGCAAGCCAGAAATGGAGATCATAGCTTGATACGTGTCCCATCTGTCGCAAGAGTTGTCTCACCCTGAGACATCACCTTGTTTTAGTAACCTTATTCTGTTGTGATCCAACTTTGAAGAATTTCACACAAGCACTTTGCTGGCCTGAAGACATTATCAGCTGTAGCCTTCTTCAGCGCAAGCTGCAATTTATGGCAGAAGAGGGCATTAGTGTCAATGACCATCTCAGATTAATTGAGATGCACCTCAGAAGTAACTGAAATATCATGTGGCTATTTCTCAAAGCATTTTGAAAACTGATCCTGGAGTTGACCATGCCAATGTATCTGCTACCCAGGCCATTTTGTTGGAAGGCTCTAATACTTTTGAACTGAGTGGAACACAGGACTTTGGCTTTGAGCCTCTGTCCACAGACAAAATGGCCTAGAACTCACATAGCTAAAATACTCTTGTTCCATCACATGTGTGGTTGGGATCAGAGTATATTGTAAGATGGAGAGGGCTGCTAAAATGTGTTTTTTTCCTGATACATGGCTTTGGGGATCACTTCTGATAGAAAAAAATATATATATAGTAGTAGTTTTCCCCTTTCCAGTTTGCTCCTTCTGACTGTGGAAGGCTAGAAAGATGAAAGAATGAGACTGGTAAGATCTTGGACACAGAGTCATAGAATGTTTTAGCTACTTTGAGGCTTCAAAATGTATTACGTTTTTGGCCAAGGGAGTTATTGTAGCTGTCTATTTTTATCACTGCATTTTTAAAACACGCAAAGAGCAAGACAATCCTTTTTAGGAGACCACTGGATAAAACAAAATAAACAAATCTCTGTGTGGTGTGAGCAAGGGTGATGGAAACAGGCCATTTGTGGGTATCTTGCATGTCAAGACCTATTTTTCCATTTCAGTGACCAGACATTTAGTTTTTTCATATTCTGGCTGAATATCCCCTCAGCACAATCCAAGAGATGTTCCCACCTCATAGAAATTGCAAGAAAATCTAATTATTTTTGCATTGAGCAAATAAAAGAAATGTATCCACCAGACTCCATGAGCTGGAGACCACTCAGAAGCTAGAGATGGCAACCAAAAGGAAACTCACTCTCAGAAAACAATCTGTCTTCTTGGTTTGGTGTTCGCCTGGAATGTAAAGCATGTCTCCTGCTCACCAGCTGGCTAACTTCAGGAAAGCAAAAGCCAAGTTCAAATGCCGTGGATCAGTAACTGAGTTAGCACATGCTGACTCCAGCTCGGTAGACAACCAGACAAGAATGTTATTACAAACTAACCACACTTTTAAAAAGATATGTCTGTGGGGGACTTTTTGCTAGAGTAGAGAAAGGAGTTCAGGGTGGCCCAAACTGAGACATTCCCAGTATCTGCAGAGCTAAGGAAATCTTTCTAGGCAGAAGCCTGAGGCTGGGGTCACCTGCAGGGAGCTGAGATCAACCTGACCTGAGCTACACACTTGAAAGAGGAATCAGAAGCATTACGTGGGGGATGCCTGTGCCTGAATGTGCACGGATATGTCGGAAGAGGATAGAGTTGGTCTGGGTAGCTCTTGAAGCAAGGAGGTCAATGAAACATTTTTGCCATGTATTTTCTGGAAACAACAGCAGGGTGCCTTAGCAGTAAGATTTTAGCAATATTAACTGCTTAGGTTAGTAATAGACTTTGCTAACCTATCTAGAATTATTATCAGTAGCATCCCCTGCACCCCTTTTCACAACCACAGGACAAATGAATATCTGGATTCTTATAAGTTTGTTTTCTGTCCTGCTCTGCCTGATTTCCTTTTCACTCCATCAATTTACCACAATATTAAAATGAAAAATAGGAAAAGAAACTAAATCTGGATTTTTCCAGAGGCTAGCCCTTTGGGTATAGGCACTTTTTATATCATTTAATGTCCCCAAGATAATAAAAACTGCATACAAACCACTGACATTCTTGGCCTATGCTGGATAAATACAGAGAATATTTGAAGTCTTCTGGACAATGCAGGTCAACAAAAAGCTCCTTAGAGAAACTCAGTGTGGTAAAAACATTCCAGACATCTCTTATACAATATATATGGACTGGTAATCATTCAAATCCCAGAGTAGTGTGTTGGATACAAACTTTGATGATGACTCAAAATCTTACTGATTGTAATGATTTGCAGCCATCAGAGCTCAGACAGATGGGGGATTGCTTGTGGGAAGGAAAAACAGTTGGGTTACCATCAACCTACATGCACAGAGACACTCTCAAATAACTGCCTTCCTCCTCCCCAGCCCCTTGAAACACAAGAGAAATGAACATATGAGGAAGCAACTTTGTTTACCTCTGTTTGGTAGGCATCATATAGGAATCCTACTCCACTTGAATAAAACTGGCATCTTCTGTTATACAAAGGTCTAGGTTCCTGTAAAGAGAAAAAACATCCAGAAAAGTACTCAGTCTGGAGGAAGTTTGAAAGCACTGCGTCTCATATCCCCATGCCGGATGCTTACAGCTCCATTAAGCTGGAACCAAAGCAGACAGTTGGGTAAGCAGCTCCCACACTCCGGTGTTGGCTTCTTTCTGGAAAAGATCTCCTCAGTGTTACATTTTCCTTCCTTAGTCTGCCACTAAGCTATATGAGTATCATTTACTTTGCACTGTCCCAGTCAACTATCTAGAGAGAACATCACCTGGGATTAAAATACTTCCTTCCCCAATGCCAAACAGCACTACTCCATGAGAACGGTCCGTTCACGCCTTTTCCTGGTACAGTTTCTTAGCCAGCACAAAGAATTACTTTACCATATGTCTTCAAGATACGTGACTTTCTTTTAAGGGATTTCAGCAATGTCCATAGTGAAACAAGGTAGAATACCTGAAACTTTAAGCATTCCATTTACTTCATTCACTTCAAAACCACCAAACCAAACAAAAAAAATAACAACAACAACAAAGAATAATGAAGAAATGAAAGCATTCAGGGGAAGTATTTTGCAATAAATTTGTTTTTGTCTCCTTTTCTATTTATGCTTATTGTAAAAGATGCATTTGCTGCTCCTAATTTCTGTTTTGCCTGTGACAGTTCCCACAGGCTGATATAAAGGAGGGACACAATGAAACATCCTTGGCTAGATGAGTGTTTCTGAACTTGGCAAAAGGCCACTTGAAGGCCAGGGGGTGCACGCCTCAGCCAGTTTCAGGACAAGAACATATTTGCCTAGGGAGCATTTGGCAGCTGCAGAGTTCTATGTGATCTGGTACATACCTCAAACCAAAGTGTGAGAATGACTTACGTTATCATAAAAGAATTTTTCAACTTTCTGTCACTAACTTAGTCCCAAGACATGATCTGGACATTCAAGGCACTCAAATGCCATCACCAATGTCAGTCAGATCACTTCCAAGAGAGAAGATGGGATCTCACTATCTGCTGTTTCCTCTTTCCATGCTAACTTTCAAGGAAAAGACCACTTTGGTTTTTAGCAGAAATTAGTGTCAATTAACTTTCACTGCATCATCTTGGGCTTTAAAGCTTTTTGACCCATTCAGGACTAACCGACGAACTGCAGAAAGAGCTATACTCTTTATGATCACTTCTCAGTATTCTACATTTGTTAGATAATGAAGTGTGAACTGTACAAATCTGCTGACCCAAAACACGTATCAGTAAAAATGCAGAGCTAGGCAAGAATGCAGAGATGTCAATGAATAAAGCTCATCCAACAACATGTTGGCTTCTCTGATTACTCCCACAAACCTAAGAAAGTTTGGATACCATTTCCTAAGGGTTAAGGAAAGGTTAGCTTCCTGCATCCAAAAATATTTATATCACACAAGTGTAAGAAAAAATGCATTAGTAACTATTATTTTCTCAAGAGGAAATGTAAATACCACACAAACAGCATGCCACATCTTGAGCTAGGACAACATTCTTCCGCAGGCCTGGAAAAGCATCAACCTTTAGCCATGACTTCCAGGGACATATCTGACTGGGAGAGCTAATAGGATTGCAGTTTCTCAGCTAGCACAGCAAGCATAGGATCAGCCAAAGGCCACAATGTACTTTTCTTTTCATAGAGTGTCATCCTCCAGCACTGATTCATCTGTTGCTTGGGGATGGAATGGGGGTGATAGAGGTGAAGAGTGAGCAGTTCAAATGGCTTTTTCTAGCATGAGAAACAAATCCATGAAAAAAAGGTGTCCATCATATCCACAACAGTAACAAGCTTTAGTTTTATGCTGGAAGATCCTGGAAGTGAGAGATGGTCAAAGACATGGGAAACCAGGTGGCATTCTCCTCAGTCCTGCTGATGAGCAAAAATTACTTGAGGAGGTCTGGATGGATCCAGAGGCTCAACAACTGGTACATTTGGTATACTGGCAAAAGGAATTTCACTTTTATGGCCAGTATCTAAGCGGAAGCTACAAGAAAAAAGGGGATAGACACTTTGTGGGGTCTGCTGTGATAGGACAAGGGGAAATGGTTTCAAACTAAGATTGGATGTAAGAAAAAATGTTTTTATTACAAGAAGAGTGGTGAGGCACTGGAACAGGTTGCCCAGAGATGCACTGTATTTCTTGTCCTTGAAGACATTAGAAGTCAAGATGGCTGGGGCTCTGAGCAATTTCATCTATCTGTAGGTGCAGGGGAGTTGGACTAGATGACCTTTAAAGCTCCCTTCCAACTCAGATGTTCTGTGACAGCTCTATATCTTGACAAAAACAAGATATAGAAAGTGATAAAGCTGTCTAATCAGCATCCATCAACTGCTGGAAGACCATCTCCCTAGCCCTAATCTCTTGGCTCACATAAATTTACTACTCCTCACACCACCTTCCTCTTATTTAAAAAAAAATATATATATATATCTCTTTTGGCCAGCCTGCTCGTGTTTGTCCACTATATAACATCAGCAGAGCTCTAATTAACAGATCTTAAAGTTTTCAGTTGTGTCAAAAAAGATCTGGATAGCCAGTAATTCTCTTAATTGGAGGCAAATCAGAGTTGCTCAGAATAGAACCCTATGGATGAAAAGAGCTCTCCCCGATCTATTTTGCATGCATGTGTACTAGAACCTGTGAATGATGAACAGACAGGTAAGAGGAAAGGCTTTACACCAAGAAAGATAAGATTCAGCCTAAATATAGAGGATTTTGGTTTTGTTGGCTGCATATACCAATTTAAAAAAAGCAACACATTTTCCTTGATAGTGAGAGCACTGCAATACATCACTTGTGTAAGGAGAATGAGGAGAGTACTCTTTGAATAGTATCTTTGATGAATTTGACATCATGTCTTTGGAGGATGGTTTAGTGTGGCTTTTAACTGAGGTATGGAAAGTACATTTTTCTACTCCTGTTTTCGTTCCTTCAGAGAGCACGTATTTTGGATAACACAGGGAAAATTCCACCTCCTTTACATATAGGTCCGCCTTCTGAAAATGGAGACGTAGCATAAATGGCATGGACTAAAATTTATCCCACACTTCACAGACATAAAACATAATTTTGTTAATAATTTACTGTAACGATTATATGGTGAGGGCTATTTTTTTTCCAATTACAGTATTTGTTTAGTTTTAGCTTCCCTGGCTGCATCAATAGAAGTGTAGATTAAAGAGTGCCAGGAACCATTCCCAGGCCTGAAACTTGATTATCCAGCCCATTAGGTTGTTAGAATTGTGCCTGTGATAGCTTTGGCCTGGGCAAGCTGTCACTCTTCCAAAATAACTTTGGTGCCTGGTTTGAAATAGCATGGGCCAACAACCATTCCCAATAAGCAATTTGGACATTGCCACTCTGTCACTCTAAGAGACGTAACAGTAATGACTTGGGCTTTTCCACACCAGTTGCCCAGGGGACCAGAAAACGGGTCCAGGCACATCTGAAAGACTAATATAAATAAAACTGAGTAGTCTAAAATCAGACTAACATTTTTAGTGGCTCATTAACTTGAAGTGTTTTATTTTCTACTTGTTTTTCTCTGTTACATTTTTGTAGGTCTTTTTTATCTACAGCATAGATGGCAGTGAATAGCAGATGAGCTGCCAAGATTTTTCAAGTTTAATCCTAAGAGCAAACTGAAGCACAATTCTTCAGTGCCAGCTCAGCCTTGTGCCAGCAGCTCGGTGTTCCAGAAACTATCACTCCTTTCAAGATCAGGCTCTCCGTGAACTTTATGAAAGCAGGAATGCAGATATGAACAAAGAAATATTCTTGGCAACCAGCTTTTATGTTTTTCTAGAGAGAGAGAGAGATGAAAGGGTGACATGGTTTAGTGGGCATGGTGGTGATGGGTTGGTGGTTGGACCAGATGTCTCAGTGGCCTTTTCCAGCCTTAACGATTCTATGAAGCACAGGTATTTCACTGACTCTATAGCTGAAGGCATGAGGCAGCACATGTGAGCATACAGACCAAAGAGCCTTCAAAGAATCTCATTAAACAAGGTGCCAACATAATAGCAATCTGGGAAAGCAGACAGAGTGGATCATGGCCTTGGGATCTGAACTACAGTAGATTAGCTCCCACCCTGTACAAGCAATGAGAGGTAATGTTACAGATCTTTTGTCATTTCTATATCTCTCTGGTTAAGAACTGTTTCTCAGTCCTTCAGTGCACTCCCAAAAGAATTTTTACATATTTTTTTAAATGTAATGAACAGCTTCCATATAGGCTGTGACATGGAGGACATTAAGGAACATTTAAGTATAAGGTATGAATTAGCATCCTCAGCACCACAGCAAGAAAGTGCTGTACACAAGAAAAAAATAACTACTGTGTGCCCCTGAGACTTGCAACTCCCACATGAAGTACACAATTATACCTCCTGAAATCAGAAGCAAGGTGGTTTGTTTTTTTTACTGTTGCTTTCAATGTTTACTCACTGGTAGCTAACCGTGCAATTCAGTTTTCAGTTTGCAATTTCTGGAGTAGAAGAGGTTTTCAGAAACCAATTTATCTTGCACAACTTCACTATTTTAAGAAAAGAGAAGAAATAATATCCTTCTCCCTCTCTACACTCTCTCGTTCCAAATACTGAACTCATATCAGCTGATGGAAACCAAACTAATTATAATACTAATTATAAACCAGTTAGCTTCTTACAGACCTATATTTTCTCTTGTGCTTCATAGAGAATCTTTAATCTCCTAGTAGACCACAGAATGCCTTACCTTAAATTTGTGAGAAGTTGAACTTTGGTACACATTGTTTGCAGATAATTATTAAAATAGTATTCCTCATATGCTGCACTGGAATTTGTGCAATAATGGCATTATTTTCATAACTTCTGTATTTCAGAGAGCACCTGGGAAGGGATGGGAGCCCAACAGCAGGAGTCACTGGGCAGGATGGAGCACAGGGAAAGGAACCTCCTTGGAAGGGCCAGTGTGCTGGGGCTGCCTGTAACCACCACAAGTTAATGTAGGCTTCTCCTCCTTCTGCATCAGGACTGATCTTACAGGAGTGCCAGGCTGTGGCTCCAGGCCTTTGATACATTGGCTTGTGCAGGTATGCTCCTTCAGTCAGAGACTGAAGTAGTTGAACTATTTGGGACACCTCCCTTTCTCTTGCATTCACTACAAATACCAAAACACATAATAAATTGGCTATGAGCATATGGCTGACAGCAATCTGGAATGCCATGATTGTACAAAACCCTAAATTCTAAAAAATGACAGCCCTGAAAGGAAATCCAGATGCTAGAAAATAAAGCCCTTAACTCTATGGAGAGATGTCTGAAAGACAGCAACTGGAAAAGCATCTTTTTTGGTTTCTCTGCTTTACGAAAGGAAGTAAGTTGGGAAAGTATAGTAAGTCACAGGAAGAACATGAAGTCTACTGATATTTCCTACCTGTTTCACATTTTGACTATGCAACATGCAAGTCTTTACTATACTTTTACCTCACTGCCGCCAAGCTCATCATCAGCTTTTGAATCCAAATGCCAGTCTAGTTTTAGCTTCTCAAGTGTGACTCTGAATCTTCTCATTTCTGCATTTTCCTCCCATGTGATGCCAGCATTTGCTTCCTACTTTTTCTTCTCTGTTTTGTTCTCTTGAGAGCACCACTTTGACTAACAGCATAGAAAGTCCTGGGCTGCCAGGGAGTACACAGTGCATAGTTGTGATTTGGAAGGGTGAGCACAAGAAGAGGAAAAGCGAGCTATTTCTGGACTCTCACAGCCCAATTGCTGTGTCTCATGAATGCAACTTGGGAACTAAGCTTCTCGCAGAAATGCAAAGCTCCAGTCTAGGGACTTTCCCTGTCTCATCTGCTGTTCAGAAATAATCCAACTCTGGCACTGAGAATAGGAAAAAAAGGCAGTATAGTATGACTTAAATACTTCTTAATTCTCACAAACCAGATTTCTTTCACACTGTGCTTTCCAGGAGCTCTTTTCAGGATTTCTATTTAATTTAAAATACTTGATCCTACAGAATTCTTTTCTCTTAAAGCTTAGGAGCACTAGATATTCACATTCAGTTCTTTCAAACCAGCAAGGACACAGAATACCTACATACTCTCAAGGATGAAAACACACGTATGTGGATCTATCTCATTTTGCATTTCCTTGGTGTCCATTTTGTTCCACTTAAACTGTTTTGTAGTGGTAGCCTCTGTCCCACTTTTCTTTATTTGGGAAATATTTCAGCACTGGTATTACAGCTGTAGCCAAGGAAGAGGCCTTCAGATGCAGGAGCTGACCCATTGGTACATGAAGTGCACAGACAGGTGTTTTCTATATGAATAAAATTCTGTTAGGAAAGGTTAAGTCCTCTCCAAATAGTGGTTTGTTTGGTTTTTTTTCCAGTGACTTTTGGCTATACTTTGCCTGGCATGAATGTAAGAGGATAGGTCCATCAGTCTTCACAAGCACATGGACAGTAAGTTAAAGAAGCAAGAGTTGCCACCTCTACACATCTCCATGGAGGCTCAGCAGACCAGAACCTTCAGCTGCTGCAAGCATAGGTGGTGGCAGGCAGCACAGAGGTGCATGCAGGGCTGCTGAGAGATGCTGCTCACCTGAGGACTGCCATGCTGCAAATGGTATGTCATCAGAGGTGGTTGCTTTGGCTGTTCTGGAGAGCTGGGGCCACACAAGACGCCAAGAAGGAAGACTGCTCCTGCCTTAGTGCATCAGACCTGTGCTAAATGCAAGCCTGACACTAGAATAAGACTTGTTTCTCTTTAGTTATGTTTCACTATCTAATGTCTCTCAGGATGAGGTGTGGACCTTCCAATGATACCTACAGTAGCTACTTTATGTAGTTAAAAAATTGTGTAAAAAACACTGGTAAACCTAAGTTTCTACTTTACTGCTTTTCTGAAAGGGTGGTCAGGCACTGGAATGGGCTGCCCAGGGAGGTGGTGGAGTCACCGAGCCTGGTGGTGTTCAAAGAGCGTTTGGATGTTGTGTTGAGGGACATGGTTTAGTGAGAACCATTGGTGAAGGGCAAATGGTTGGACTGGATGATCCTGTGGGTCTTTTCCAACCTTAGCGATTCTATGATTCTATGATTCTAATAATGCAATTACTGATATTATTAAAGGCTGTAATTTTAGTTATTGCTTGATACAGCTAGATACTTAATTGCTTATTATAGCTGATTACTTACATTGATTTCATTACCTCAATTATAAGGTTTGTAATGTGAGCTGATTGCTGTCTTGATTAAAATTATGTTGCATCACATGAGTTATTAACTTTTCCACAAGAATACAAGAACTGTTTATCTTGTTTGTGGTAATGTAGTTCAAATATATGGAACAACTCTTCTCCTCTTTGCCTTAAGGTTTGTAGAATACATACGAAATATATGAATCTTTGAGAATACTACTGCGGGTCATCTTGCAAAATACTAACCTGAACATCTGAAATACTGAATGACTTGCTGACTGAAATGCAGGTTTTTCAAATTTACCATGCTCTTGTGGAAATCTTTACCCTAAAGAGAAGGAAAAGAGTCTGTATGAAATGCACTAGTTGAGCAGGATATATATTGAATATGTATATATTCAAATAAGATGCTTGAGGTTTTAACGTTGCAGTGGAAACACCGTTACTTTTAATTTTCAGGGTACGACACACCACTTATAGGGACCTCTAAATAACCCCACTATAATCTGAGTAATGCACTAACAAACTTGTATCTGAGTTTTTTATGCTGGGTATTGAGCAGAAAATACACAAAGTAGTTGTTTATGCCCAGCAATTTGTCATCAAACTCCCTCTCATTTCTGTAGAGGAGGTCACCCCGCCTGGCACTCATCACAGCACATGGAGGGGCTAGGTTGAAAAGGTCTATCCAAATGGAGGAGATTGCAAGATGAGGCCCTGAAATATGAGTGAGCTGAAAGACCATGAGAAAAGCCCCAGAAGAAATAGAAAGACAGAAGTTACAAAATCAAGATGACCTAAACAATTAGTGAAATGTTTCATGCATATCCTGATTTTCCCCACCTTCATATGCTTGAACTCATTTCAGAAGGGAAGAGGTTCCTGGAAGTATTCAAGTCCAGCCTGGATGGTGCTTTGAACAACCTGGTCTAGAGGGAGATGTCCCTGCCTATAGCACGGGGGCAGGAACTAGATGATTTTAAAGGTCTCTTCCAATCCAAACCATTCTATGCTTCTAGGTGTTTTCCTTTTTTCATTCTACTCATCTGTTCACAGGGCAAGTCAAAGCACTGATCTTCCTTTGACAAATGATGGAAAAAAATGCCAAGTATTATTGCTCCAGTCTGAGATCTGCAGGTGGTTACTACCTCTCCCCTACCTGTATCTTTGTAACAGCATCACATTTATTACCATAGGATAGAAACATCTGCTGACAGTCTGGAAACATTTCTGAGAATAGGAAACAATGAAAGGAATTCTCTTGTGCTGGCAGCCCAAGAGAGGGAATTAGATGGCACTTTTCAGAGCAGACTATGCCCCAGTCACCACCTTTCTTAGGACTGAATTGTAACTAACATGCTTTGTGTGCTTCATGTAAATTCCACCATGGCTTGTGCTCTGTAACGAAGGTTAAAGACAGAATTAGACTGTAAATCCCCCTAGATCCAATCTGTTAATTCTAAGTTGCTAAACAATTAGCCCCTGGAACCAATTCTTGGATGTCTATGAAAGACAGATAGCACTTTACAGATGCAGAAGACTACAATCTATGGAAACTAGAACAGCAGTGCCATTTCACATACAGACTAAATCCTACTCACATCCCCTCCATGGTTACAGTACAATTATTTGTGCAGAATGTGCACAATCTCCCTACATATCTCCAGACCAGATTTGCAATACTATCAGTGTAGTTTGCATCTAATTACACTGAAAACAATGCTAAAAGAAAATTACTTAATTTTTGAGGCCAAAGGAATTGGAAGTGCCAAATATGCTATTATCCCAGTGCACTGAAAATTATACTGCGGTGCATACTGACATTGTACTGACTGTGAGGCAGGATCATGTAATTAAATAGAAATGACACCTGGTCATTTGCTTCTATATACTCAAACGTGTGTCATTCCCTTAATATTTTCCCCAAATGGAAACTTCAAATTTTAAGTAAAAGAGTAGACTTTCTCCCTCAATATTGCAATTGTAGTAAGAGGCCCTTTACTGCACCTTCAGGTAATTAGTACCTCAAAGCTCAAATGATTCTGCTGTTACTGCAGCTTGAATGACTAAACTCATGAAATTACAGAGGGTTCTGAATGGGGGCTGTTAGATCTCAACAAGGGAAGTCAGTAGAGCAATGCCTGTGTCCCCTGGGGGCTGGACTAGTCCTTGCTTGCCTCAACTGTGAAGGCTTTGATCCTCTACTGTCAAGAAGAATAGCCAGGAGGCCTAGGACAGCTTTCTCCCTGTCCCTGTCCCAAAGGCTGAAAAAATGGAGTGCACATGGTCAATCTAGAGAGATGCTGCTAGGAAAGAAACCAAGAATTTCTCATTTTCTTTGCCACTGACAAGAGATTCACTCTTTGGCATCCAAACATAATGTGTGCTGCATAATGGTTCAAATATTTGTGTTTGGTTGACACAATACTAACCCTTTTCCCTCAGGACAACAAGTTACAGGGAAGAAAATGCAATTTTTAAGAATATTCAACTTAGCTAAATCTGGAAGGAACTTTAGGTAAAAAGCAAACGAAAAAGGAACTGTATAATCAGAAGGCTTTGCCCCTGCTAATATGAGAGGCTCTGCAAACTGGAGGGAGTTCTCCATAAAAGGGGCTGCAGTTATTTTTCTTACTGAAAAATATCTGGCAACCAAATTAAAGTAGCCTAACAGTTCCTTTGTAGTATCTATACATTCAGGCTGTACGCACAGTACTTAACTGGTCAAAAAATAGAAGAAAAGCAATATCAGACTACAGATTCTTTAGAAAAATACCCTGAAGCGTTCCCACACCCCCTTATACAGCATAAATTCCATTTCTTCTAGCCTATAAAATATTAGCTAGATGACAGTTTTGCTGACAAGCCCTTAGATGCAACCAAAGATTCATCATAGGGTTGTCATGTGTGTTACCCAATAGCTGAGGAATGGTGCTTTTAGTAGAGATAATATTTCGGTTATGGTCATGTTAAAGATTGTATTTCCTCCACAGATTTCAATTCCAGAAGACCTCCATTAGAAATTCTGACCAACTGTTTTCTGCATTTTCAATCTGCAAACCTGAAACAGCTTCCAGTAGGGAACGCACTCTGGCAATAAGATTTAACCTGACCATAAAAGCAGTTCACAGAGCCCTTCTTTTGAGACCCTGGTCTAGAATGACCCTCTGCATAACAAAGCTAAATAATTTCACTTCAAGCCTTCTGTGTTAAGTTCATAACTTCTGGATATGTTTCATGAGATTATGTAAAAAGTAACTTGAGATTTGAAGATGTCAGTGATGGAGAACCATCCATATCCTTGACAAAGACGATCCTATAGTTTACTGTCATCAAACCTGGGTCCACTTCACGGTTTCAATTTGTTTAGCATTGACTTCAACTCAGTGCACTTGTGCTTTTCTGCAAGACTAAAGAGCCCTCTGTTATCAGATAACCTTTGATTATGCCAAGACCAACTCCTTCCAGGCTAATAATGTTTGTTGTGAAGCAGAGAGAAACACAAGAGCTAGACTCAGTAATCTAGCAGTAGTCATACAGGCTATACGTATACTGCCAAATAAAATCCTGGGACTCATTTTCAGTCCTGAATCCAAATCGCCCCATCCACACTACTAACACTCATACAGCCCAGTGTTATCCCTTTAGTGGAGATTTGTATTCAGGAGAGCTTGCAGGGATGGTCAGAGAGGAAGCAGCAGCTAATCACCAGAGAGGGGTATGGTGCTTGAGTTTATTCCATAGCAACAGAGCAGACATGGACACCAATACCTTACAAAATATCCGCAATTATATGTAAATCAGTTTCCTCTTGCAAGTGGGCATTAGTGTTCACTAATTCACAAACTATGTTATCTCAGTTAGCTACATCTCCATAGTAGAGGACTTTTCATTCAGATTCTTTACTATGCTTATGCTTAATTCCTCCTTATACCTGCTGCTTTCCACTTTTCTAGTGGTTGTAGCCTAGAGCTAGAATGTCTTTTCTCTATTCTTTCCACCTCAACTGAAAGTATTCACAAGATAAGAAGGCACCTCCAAAACCCTTCTTTGACTAAGAAAAGAGTTTCTGAGCACTGATGTAACTGTGGTTGCTGTGGGGGAGATCTTTACCTGAAAAAGGTAAAAAGATTTGCTTGTCGAGAGCATGTCAGAGCAGATAGCAGTGCAGAGCTTCAGTGACCTAAAATGGCTGGAAGCACTTGACATAATGACATCTGTAGATATCTGTAAACTCATTCCAGGGGTCATCAAATTAGGCTGGAGGTCTATCTAGCATAGATGTGGATCTGGATTGTGATGTGCAAAGAAGAGTATTCATCCTTTGGCTTAAAGTATATTCAATCACATTTTGATGCGTGAACATAAATAACCATCACACAAGTGTGGTCATGGAATCTTGCAGTACAAAAGAAAAATCTTGGAAGAATGATTTAGTCTGGATGCAAGGGTCTTCCTTTGCTCCAATCTTCAGATTAAGTCCATTAAAATAATAATAATTCCCTCATGTAATTAATTGGCAGTGTAGGAACATAGTCTGTGCTTCCCATCTCAGTGTCAGATGCAAGGTCTAATACTGGTAAATACTGTGTGATAGTTGGCTATTGACTTCAAAATGCACAGAATACAAACTTACGCACTTTTTATTGAAGAATTTTATCAACAAAACCCTTTTCACCTTGCTGGACCAACAACATAAATGTCATTACTGGACTAGTGCTTGTTTTCAGTCAGAAATGATTAGTGCTCACTGAACTAAAGAAAAAACAACAAAAAACGCCTTCATACTATATGCTACACAATGTTATTATATTAATGAGTCACACAGGATGGAAATGAAATTAGAAGTAATTAGCTGTGATTTGGCTTCATGTAGCAGTATAGAGAATGTAAAATGCATTTTGTATTCTTCTCCAGAGAAGCTAACTAATTTAAGAAATCAGTTATTCTTCGAGATGAAAATTCCACTACCAGTTTTCAAGGTAACAACTTTTTTTAGACATGAAATACAAATGTTTATTTTTTCTTTAAATGAAAGGCCAACAGACTTCTTCAGAACAATAGATGACTTTTAAAAGATCGGCAGAGGCTGGATTGAGATGTGAAAGGCTCTGGGGCATGAAGGTAAACTGTTTTACAAACCATGGCTTTATGAAGCCACACTGCAGTGAAATGCAGAACTTTTCAGTGAAGCTGCTGGGCACTCGTGTTGCAGTTCTTGACCAAATTTCTGCAATCTGCACAAAATACTTTAAAGATGGAAAAAGGACAGACATTCTCGGCCATTGCCTGTACAACCACCAGATGGTGCCATCAATTCTTGAGAGCACATACGCAGCATCTGCCTGCTCTGTCCAAAGCCTTAGGAAGCAGCAAGAGATGAGCTGTTTGCTGAGTGGACACCCCTGCCCGGGCTTCTGGATTTGAAGCAGAAATCACCAGATCCATTGTAGAGCCTGTGTGCTAGGAGTGTGATATGTGTGATGCAGTGGCTTGGCAATATACAGCCAAGCCACTTGCTTGCACTATACTTGCTGCAACTATACTTGCTGCAACTGAAGGGAGCAGCCAGGCTATCTAGTCTCACTGTCACTCACTGTCCTTCATGGCCATGGTGATTCATCCCAAAGGCGTAAAATCCCACACAACACTATTTTACACACATTTTCTGTGAGGGGAAAAAAAAAAAAAAGCAACATTCATCCCCCTTATCTAGGTATGTGGTGGCTGTAGTACAGAAGCCAGAGAGAGCGTGTTGGCCAGCAGCAATATGGATGTGTCCAGACCCCACAGCTGGAGCTCAGCAGTTCCAGGCAGCTCACACTGAGCCACAGATCTGCAGAGACAGCCAACAAATTCCAAGCAGAGGGATCAAAACTGCCCGAGTCCAAAAGGACAACCAATACACCAAGGAAAAAGTGCTGTATTTGGTATTTGTAGTATTTCAGCCAGAAGAGAGAGTTACAATGCAAAGTAATCCTGATCTGCATCCTTTGAACAAGTTGAAAGAAGTAAAATCCACACCCAGCTGAACACTCCTTTTTGCAGGGGCTGCAGTTGTATAATGTAGATTTTTCTTCACTAGATGGGGGATACCATATTGCTATTACTTAGAATGGCAGTTAATTCACATTAGCATCACTCAGATGAAAGACTCCATTTTCCCATCCTTAGGTCTCTAAGCTTCCTAGAAGGTAAGTTAACAGAATGCCACTCTTACTAAATAGCATTTTGAATTAACACCCATAAGGAGAAGACAAATCTCAAGTTTAATTTCGAAACCCTCAAATCTATATGTAGTTACCCAGCTGATATGTTTCAGCAGTCAGCTGATCTCAGCTGCACTTAAATCACTTTAAAATACATAACCCTAACAGAAGATCTTTAGCAGTCTCCTCTAGTTCAACTGCAGGTTCAGGGCTTAGTGCTATCGTGGTATGCTTCAATTTAACTAACCCCTAATAAGAGGAAAAAGCCAGATCAGCAAAAAACGAAAGGGAATAAACATGACAGTGAAGTGAAAAGCGTGACGCTTTGAAGAAGGAGAGGGGAATTCAAGGGACATTTTAGCACTGCCTGGTTTGATGCGCATTGTAGATTTCACGGCAGAAGAGCTACTCTGCCTTTCTACAGGACTCTCCTTTATACACCTGTTCCTCAAATATCTGCATGAGTTTTGGTAACTTCAGTGGAAAAGAATGATACCTATGATAATTGCAAAACTGGCACACAGACCAAGTAAAAAACAAAAAAATGCAAGAAAGGAACCCAGGACTGGAGTCTGCCTCTCTTTTTCTCTTCCAATTCCTGCACATTTGAAGTGTTGAGAATTGTAAAAATCTGCTGTTGTAAATCAAGAATTCATGCTAGCTTGGTTTCTAGTCAAGGTGGGAATTGGAACTTTTCCTTGAAATGAGTGATGTTGTGCCTGAGGCCTCTTCTGTATAAATGCAGTCACATCAAAATACTTCAGCCAGACAAGATTACTTATAATGTGTAAATACAATATATTATTTCCAAGCCACTGCATCACACATATCACACTTTTATCACACAGGCTCTACAACGGTTAACAGAATTCTATATCCTGCATTATGAAAAGCCTATGCATGTTATCTTATCCTCCATCACTTTGCTGCTGTAATCCAGGGAAGCCTGAAGCAAGAATAAAAAAGGCCACAGTTCTAAAACCAAAAACAAACAACAACAAACACTACCAAAACAAACAAACAACAACAACAAAAAAAACCCCTCAAACTTCTGTGTTTTCCATCAAAGTTCACCAAATCCCCACTGATCTGGACCAGTTTTCCCAACTTTTCACTTTCCAAAGCATTCTCAGTTTCGTGTTTGTGAAGACTTAAGAGAATTCTTGAATTGATTATAGTCTGTTTCTATAAAAATAGTCTCCTGGAATCACAGAACAACATACCAAGATGCTTTTCTCCTCGAGTTATTACTTGCTTTCCCTACAAGCAGCCCACTTCAGGCTTCACCTCTAACATGGTGTCTTATCATAGCGATTCCTCAAATTTCTGGTAATTAAGTAAGTTCCACGATGTTATTGACTGCCTAAAAGAACTGGCCTGAAGTGCATCTGATTATGGTGCCCGTTTGTCATAAGAAGCATATCATCTTTAGAAGAGTCACTATTCACTACACTTCCTCAGCATTCTTTCAAAGATGCGTCCCAACCCACCCAGATAAGAAATATGGAGGCTGATGTTAGAAGGCCTGTATGAGTATTGCTAAGTTATGACCTGAACCAATGGTTGAGCACCAGGTGAGAAGGAGTGGCTAACCCACGGAACTCAGGTAAACTACTGGAAGGGGTGACCCTGGGTCCACTCCTCCTCACCCTCATTTAAAGGTTAGCAGATGAGGGAGCAGCATCTCTGTTCACAGATTGTGCCCTTCACCAGCCTTTGGAAAGGGTGAGCCACTTTTTTTTCCTGTATTGCTTTCTAATAAAATCTTGACAAATATCTTTAGAGGTATGCTCCTATCCTACTAGAAGGCACTATCATCACCTTCCATTGCTGCACAAGGCCCCTGAAATAATGACTATTTCAGAGGAATACCTTGGAAGTACTTCTAAGATGCCTTAGCAATACAGTCATTGTTCAAGGGTTTCATTAGACCTTACAGTTCTCTTTGGCAGAGGAACCTAGCTCCAATAACAAGGGGACAGGACAGTGCATATGTGCAGCAGTTCCAAGTTGTCAGTTTATGCTGTCCCTTCATTGCACCACATAAGAATCAGACTCTTGAGGGAAAAACAAAATAAAATAAATCACACTATTGAAAATCACTTCCTATTTAAGCAGTTCATGCCTAACTATAAATTGCATTAAACCAGAATTTCAGCTAAGAGGATGTAGCAATTATTAACTATAGGATACATAAGGGTCATTATCAAAGACTGAAGCTTTATTAAACAGAAAATTTGTCTCAGTTCAGACTTAAAGCCAAAAATGGTAATGAAATGCAAGTTTGAGCATCCAAGCATGTTTTCTCCTTTCTGTTGGTGACAGAAATTTAGAAATCTAATGCACCTTTAAACACAGCTGAACCTGAAGCTAAAATCCTTGACTACATTCTGTCAGTGTAAAATCCCACATAAGAGCTGGAATAAACCCAAGCAACAGTTCAGGCTGGCTACGTAGCAGTTTAGCAAAATAACCCCTGAGGTGTTTGCGGACAAGTTGGATGTATGTTGGCAAGGAAGACCTCACAGCATTTATGGCCAACTGTGTGGTAGACTGCATTAGCAAAAACATCACTGGTAGGCTGGAGGAAGTGGTTAATTACTTTTGGAGAGATGCTCATAAGGCCACATCCAAGTATGGTGTCCAATTCTATTCCCTGCCCAATTTAAAGAAAACACATGCGCAAATTGCAGTTAAGACCAATGGAGGGCCACTAGATGATGAGAGGGCTGCAGGACAAGATGTATCAAAACAGGATGAAGACATGTCTTAGGAGAAAACACTTGATATGAAGCTGGGAGGAATGGTTAACACACCAGAAGGCTGTGCTGCCATTCAGCAAGACCTGGACAGGCTGAAGACTTGGTCAGAGAGGAACCAGATGAGGTTTAACAAAAGCAAATGTAGAGTCTTGCACCTTGGGAGGAATAACCGCATGCAGCAGTACAGGTGACCTGCTGGAGAGGAGCTCTGCAGAGAGGGACCTGGGTGTCCTGGTGGGCAACAGGTTGGCCATGAGCCAGGTGTGCCCTGGTGGCCAGGAAGACCAATGGCATCCTGGGGTGCATCTAAAAAAGCATAGCCAGCAGGTCAAGGGAGGTGATCCTTCCCCTCTACTCTGCCCGGATGAGGCCTCACCTGGAGTACTGTGTCCAGTTCTGGGCTCCCCGGTACAAAGAAGATACGGATCTCCTGGAAAGAGTCCAGTGGAGGGCCACAAAGATGATAAAGGGCCTGGAGCACCTCTCTTATGAGGAAAGGCTGAGCGACCTGGGTCTGTTCAGCCTTGAGAAAAGAAGACTCAGAGGGGATCTGATTAATATCTATAAATATCTGAGGTGTGGGAGGCAAAGGGAAGAGGCCAGGCTCTTTTCAGTGGTGCTTGAAGATAGGACAAGGGGAAATGGCCACAAAGTAAAGCATAGGAAGTTCCACACAGATGTGAGTAACAACTTCTTCGTGGTAAAGGGTAATGGGAGCACTGCAACAGGCTGCCCAGAGAGCTTGTGAAGTCTCCTTCTCTGGAGATGTTTAAGACCCACCTGGATGCCTAGCTGTGCAGCCCGCTATAAGGAGCCTGCTTTGGCAGGGGGTTTGAACTAGATGATCTCTAGAGGTCCCTTCCAGCCCCTACAGTTCTGTGATTCTGAGAGGAAGAAAAACCTTAGGCAAGTATTTGTTGCTATACTGAACTGCCTGAAAAACTGTTATTCAGAAGATCAAAGTGTCGAGAGAAAAGATAACGACAACAGTCCCAAGTTGCAACTTCACTGGTGTATACGTTTTTCTTAGTGGTGGTATCTTGAGGTCTTCATCTCTGCTGCTGTTTTTTAGTGAATCTCCCTGAATACATACATACATGACGTGGTCTACAAACTCCATTGAGCAAGATCAAAAAGCAGCTTTTAATAGGCAAGCAGAGAGGACTTATCCTCCCCAAGTTCTCAGTTTCTCCTAGGCCTTTCAGGCACATAAGAGTTTCTTTTTATCTCATGCTTCAGGAAAAATAAGACTTGTGTCAGTATTGATATTCCTTGATTTCCAGCTGTGTGTGTAAAAAAAAATGATAAAAAGCATCTGTATCTACAACTTGTTTGCCCATGGCTTTGCTACCCTTCCTCTACCAGACCTCCTCAGGAAGCTCTTGGAGGCAATTTCCTCACTTCTTAACTGAATTTCTTTCTGTTGGCTATTTTAGTATCTGCCTGAGGGGATAACAGCAAAGTTAAGGATCATGTAGCAGTTGTCAAGGCTTGCAGTCACTGTAGGAGGGCAGTGGATACAACAGAGAACGTGCATGTGAGGTGAGAGACAGGGTCCCCTGGTGACAAGAAGTTGCTGAGTCATCCATATTAGCTGTTGAACAACCATGTTATTCTCATCCACTGAATAACCAAATGTCTCAAGCAAACAGTAACAAAGATAATGGAGTCCTGCGATCACCGTATTTTTCTGAAATAACATCACTGTACATTAATTCTAACTTTGATTTTCTCCGTTTGCTTCTGGCTTTTTTTTTTTTTAAGGGTAAAAATGCAGCTGAAGGGTGAAATTATACAATAAATTGCATCTGCATTACTCTTTTTAAATTAGCTACTACTTTAAAAATAGAGCTACTTTCCCTTCCATTTTTTTAATGTTCTAAGTGCTGTGCTCCAGATCTTCCTATTAAGCAAAGTGTTTTCATCTGAGTCTTAAATAATTTAAATATCTCTTTTCTGAAATACATTCCTTTCCAGAAAGAATTTTTGTCGATTTTATGCCCTCTTGAAAAGAAAATAAATAAAACAGAAAAATCATTTTCTTATTCCATGCACACTGTTACAAGAGAAGCAAAGACATGCAACAGTAATAGTCTCCATTTGACAGCAGGCACACCCTGAGAAACATCCGTAATATCATTATTTGTCTTCTTAGCATCCCTCGTAACTCAAGTGAAGTTAAAAATAAAGTGATAAACAGCAGACATTTCTTATTCCAAATTGATGTGAAGGAGGATGCTGTACTTGTTGATGTCTGAAGCCAGCCTGGCTTCAGCTAGCACTTCTTCCCCCAGGAGAAAAGGCACTTGGAGCCCTGGTATCAGCACTCTAATACTGGAGACAGGAAAATGAACACTGCACATGTTCTCCACGTGAATACTTCTTGGTTTTAATGTAGGCCCAGGCACCTGCTCTGACATGCCAGCAGTTTGTCCTTTCCTCTCCTTTAATGGGGAACATTTTCTTCTCATTTTCCAGCAACTACACCAAAGGCAGTGGCCAAGGAAGCAATAGTACAAGACAGTTCTGAAAACTGCTGGTACCAGCCTATGGCAGAATGGACTTAATGAGTTGCTAGTGCTCTTCCTGAAGAAAGGGGCTGTGAAGCAGAGGGAAGGCAATGCAGTAACAATGACACAGTAGCCTGCATGACATACCCTCCCTTGATAAAGCCCCGTCTTTCCACAGATCAGATTGTGAGGGTATCTACATCAACATCCTTACAGATTTCTCCTGGTCTGTTAGGAAGCAATGCTATTTCTAGAATAGTTACATAACATTTGTGAAAGGAACTTAAGGCCAGAAGAGTGAAAACTGACTGAAAGAGTGCCTAGAAAACTGAAAAAGGCTGATGTTCACATCTGTTTGAGATTCACTGGCCTCCGACACAATAACTCACCACCACGAAGGTGAGAGCATGTGTAACCTCAGCAGCGTGTGGTTGTGGCTACATAATGGCATCACTGTGATAAGAGCTGACTGGCTGCAGTGTCAGCAAACTGGCAGCATATGGCAGGGAGATCACAGGGCTCGCCATACCACTCTGGCTCCCAGGCTGGTGGCAAGCAGGGCTGTTAACATGGCTTTTGCTTTGCTCTCAGTGTAGGTCGTGTGCTACCCTATACACCAGGCTGACTACCAATCAAGTTATGTTTATGTTAAGAATGGTGTGTACTTCTGAAAACCCTACTTAGTGGGCAGGGAAGATTAAGAACCTACCACACAAAATGTGATAGAAATACAAGTAAACCCAAACAAGTCACTAAAAATGGCAAAGTGATGCTGAATAGCAGCTAATCTTATCCTGTTAAGAGTCAGAGGTAACCTATAGCATTATGAGCCAACAGTGATAGAAGGAGAACCACCTGTCCCCTCAAGAAGCATGAGATTCAGAGGTTTTTTCCCCCCAAAATACCAAGTTTTTGAAGTTTCCCTTCCTGTACCATAAAAAATGAAAGATGACAGAAAATCGCTGTACTTACTATATGCCGTGCTGCAAACACTCCATCAACTATTGCACAACAGAATGCTGCTACCACTCCAAAGCTGATAAACACGATGGAGGCTACTAACTGAGAAGAGAAAAACAGAATGAGTCATGTTTTCAATATAATTATTTAAGTAGAACATTTTACCACTTTTTCTAGTATTTTAGATGATCTTTTTGCCTACTATAACTTCATATTTATGTGGTTGACTGCCAATCAGAGTAAAAATAAAAAGCAGAAATTCTTAATGCTGAGTTGACAAACCAAGTTTAAAACCTAAGAAAACTAGCCCAGCTGTTAGTCATTAGATTCAGAAAAGATTTCTTCTAAATCAACTTATTTAATACAACAGCAGCAGTATCTGCAAGGAGGATGGCAAAAAGCAATGTTCCTGTTCACATCAGTCTCTACAGTAGCAGTTATTCACATGCACTGATAAAGGCACTATAAGAAGTTCATACCTAGTGTGTGAACTTTAAGAAAGGTCTTCTTATTCCACATTGTGCACAATGCCACAGCAAAGCCAGAGCTGGCTTTGTTATGCAACTTGGTCTCCTAGAACTAGCACCTCTAGAAGGGCTGTGCCTCTCAGCCTATCCCTCATTTTCCGCATTGACACAGCCCAGCCCAGCCAGGCTTAGCCCTGTGCCACAACTATGGCACAAACACTGCACTGTCCTTATTAGACAGCCAACTTTGGTCATTAAGTATTATTAATCCTTTACCAACTGGCCCCTAGATGACTTAACACTTGACCTCTCCCTTACCAACAGCCAATAGATATGCAACTTGTTAGTGCCTCAACAGGTGTTCTCCCATTAAAACCTTCAGCCTCTCAAGTCTATAATTCATTGCAGGTCAATGCAAAGGGCTTGAAAGTACTTTAGCAGCTACAGGTGTCTTTAGCATGGCTCTAGCCTAAGTGTTAAGATCATGTACAAAACTCTTATCTGAATTACCTAAGTACTGTTTTTGCATGCCTAGACCCTGTAACATACCACAAAGCCCTGAAAAAAAAAAAAAAAAAAAAAAAAAAAAAAAGACTCTTTTGCATATCTTATGCCAAAAATACAGGATAAATTCAACAGTGTCAACAGGGGACATGCCACTGGTGATTTTCTCAGGAACATGCATATTGGGCGTATAAGAAATTACAACCATAGAAGCCCATAACATTAAGCATACAGGTCAAAGCAATATTAACATTCGGATGTAGGAGTTTTCAGTAAATCAGCATAAAAAAAACAACTTACTTGAAAGCAGAAGGCTAAAAAAATATCACAGCTTCTGAATGCTTTCTGATAAACTATTTTATTCTTTTGTTTGCTCAAGATCATAGTTTGTACTCTCGGGTGGTATGAAGTGATCACAGGTATCACTCTGTGATCTGAATCCTCAGCATGGGGAAGAAATGGGCAAGCAGAAGTGCCTGAGGCTGATAGCACTGGCTGATGTCGAGAACCTGCTGCACGTTGCCCAAAGCCAGCTCCATCCTGCAGTAGCAAGGCTGAAACCCTGAGAAACCACTGAATCACCTCTCAACCTCTACTATCCCTTGGCTCTTTAGCATGGCAGAACATGTCTTATATCTGGCCATCTAAAGACCTTGGGTGTGGCTCTCTCTGGCTTCTGGCAGAGAGCTATTACTACTGCAGACTCATGGGCTCTGAGGCAGGAACATACTACGGAACCTGACTGAAAAAGCAGCAGCATTTAAAGTCCAAATTAAGTCATTATTGCGTGATATTCCTATCTTGTTTTTCAAGTCATGGCAGTCAGTCAAATAATTAGTGGCCTTAGCCAGGTATTTCCACACTGCTTGAATTCACGATAAATGTACTGGAAATTGACCTCCAGGTGGCTTTTCATTTCACACATGAGTAACTAATTGATGATTTACCATCCCCAAACCAACGTCTTCTATTCATTGAGAAAGCCTAAATCACCTAGTAAGAGTAAGCTGACCTTTCAGTTTCACCACACTGCTATAACAGACCACACAGAAAGGTGCATGGTAAATTGTAGTATAGACAGTAGCTAAAGTTGACTTTGTGCTCCTTGATCATGGTGAGCATTTCTCCATCCATGGAGCTGTGTAGAAGTCAGAGGTTGTCAGCTAGGTTCTTCTTCATGCCTGCCAGCAACCACTTCAGTGAGTAGTCTCTGGAATTAAGAAACTCACTTATTGATGGAAGCAATATTTATTACAAAGCAGAAGTGGCAGAATGTGCCTCTAACTCAGCTGGGGTACTTCTGACTTCAATTGACTTCCATATGTTTCAGATAGGTAGATAAAAGAAGTACAATTACAACACAATTCCTTAAAATAAAATTACAGATTTATATTCTTCCTCAAGCCTTCTGTTGCTTACTGAGGATTCAAGGAACACTTAAAGAAATTATAAACTGAATTTCTTTTCAAAAACGCAGCTAAGACAGCCAAATGGAGAGCTGCTGTAAATTCAAAAGCTGATTTTCCTGAGTGGTGAGTGATTGCTGGAGCTGTGATTTTACCAAGCCTATCTGTGTCAAGAAAGAAAAGCAGCGCACTTCATAGAATCATCATAGAATCACAGAATGGCCTGGGTTGAAAAGGACCACAATGATCACGTAGTTTCAACCCCCCTGCTATGTGCAGGGTCACCAACCACCAGACCAGGCTGCCCAGAGCCACATCCAGCCTGGCCTTGAATGCCTCCAGGGATGGGGCATCCACAACCTCCTTGGGCAACCTGTTCCAGTGCATCACCACCCTCTGTGTGAAAAACTTCTTCCTAATATCCAACCTAAACCTCCCCCGTCTCAGTTTAAAACCATTCCCTCTTGTCCTATCACTGTCCACCCTCATAAATAGCCATTCCCCCTCCTGTTTATATGCTCCTTTCAAGTACTGGAAGGCTGCAATGAGGTTTCCCTGGAACCTTCTCTTCTCCAAACTAAACAAGCCCAGTTCCCTCAACCTTTCCTCATAGGAGAGGTGCTCCAGCCCTCTGATCATCTTAGTGGCCCTCCTCTGGAGCCACTCCAAGAGCTCCACGTCCTTCCTATACTGGGGGCGCCAGGCCTGGATGCAGTACTCCAGATGGAGCCTCACAAGAGCCGAGTAGAGGGGGACAATCACCTCCCTCTCCCTGCTGGCCACCCCTTTTTTGATGCAGCCCAGAACACAGTTGGCCTTCCGGGCTGCAAGCGCACACTGCTGGCTCATGTCCAGCTTCTCATCTACCAGGAAGCTTCACTTTTATACAGAGAATTTTGTTGATAGGGCAGCACTTAAAAAATAAATACTGATCCATCTCATCGTTACATCCATCCATTTTTAACAGCAATGTGCCTTGTCTGGAAAACTGTTCATTATTCATAACTATCTATTTTAGCAGTTATTCAAGAAACAGTTTAGATCTTGCTGTTATATTGCTGTGCAGTCAGGCTTCTCTACACCTGTCATTACTGGAGTGTGTTTGCTCTTGGTCCAGGCACATAATTTAATAATATGGTTACTTACAAGGGAAACATGAAATCAGTTACTAAGCAGTGAAAATTGTATTGTGTGGGTCTAACAATCCAAACCAAAGGCCAGATGCTTAGCAGAGGTGTTTCAGTAAAAGGGAGAACAAAATAACGCTTAGAATGAGGGACTTTTGTACATGCTATTAAACAAAGAACTGCTACCTTCAGTCACATCACAGAAATAGAAAAATACTCAAAAATGCGAAACTAGTGAAAAGTTGGACTGCTAAATTCTCACATGCCACCTTCTTTGAGAAGAGGTGTATGTATTTTATTGCAAAAAATGTACCTGCACTGGATAACCTCTTGACCTTCAGCAGACACACACCACGTTTGTTCACTGTCCTGTGCAAGTAAGCCTGGTGAAGAAACTGTGCCAGGGACAGCCGGTGGACATGGAATTGATGTAGCCACACTAGCTGCAGCCATGCACCCACTTGACTCAGACACGTACCCAAGCACTCTGTGTGCTGAATCAGACCTGGCTGACATGCTGTCACCTATGTGATACAATGAGACATGCAGCAGACACAGAAAATGATGTCAACCCTCAGAATAACCTAGGGGCTAGAACTTCACCAGGTGTTTTCAATATTCCTGTGAGTTTTCTATGAGTTTCACTAGGTCCCAGGTCATAGCTCTGCAGATACCTGGTTTCTTCATGGCTCTGCTAGCCCTTACCTGCTTTCAGACAAAAGGCGTGACTGTTCAAATAATGTAAATCACTTCTACCACCAGATGCCTTCTGAAGTGCCTCATCCTCTCAATTTAGACTAAGTAGATCTGAAACTTTAGAAAATATACTGGGTTTTGTTTTCTAAATCATTTTGGTAGCAAATATAAGTTACATTATATCTAACAGATTCCCTTTGTTCATCCTAAATAGTTTTTCCACTGCACAGCCTTCAATCTCTCCAAACATTCTGCTCTTCAGCAAGTCTCTCTGGGACTTTTTTCCAGACAGACAATTAGCCTCATCAATGTAAACTGAGAAGCACTGTTATCCAAAGCCTTTTTCTCTGAGAAGCGAGACCTTTCAAAAGGCTTTGTAAATGTTATGTTACATGCAGGTTCAAACAAACATATATGGAAAAGACAGGCACATGCCAGTTTGCTGTAGGCTGGCAGTACATTCCCAAAAATAAAGTTTACTTTGTGGAGCTTTTTACTGGTTTGATTTCCCCGTCTCCAACCTCAAAACTTAGTATAGGCTTAAATAAAATCGCTGTACTTTTTTCCATATGCTGAAGATGAAGCTGTAAGAACAAACATTTACAAAAACTGTGTCACAGATGCAAAACAGACAATGACTTTTCACGTGTGGCACAACCTCAACCAGGACTGCATCTGTTAGGGCACCTTAATAGGGCTGTAGATTAATAGCCTGTGAAGCTAAAATGAGAAAACCCATTGTACTGCATTTGCGATGCTGCTATCATCTAAATGCTGCCTGTGTTGTGACTGAGAGGCCATAAAAGTACTACCAATTGTGAATTAATTTTCTCTAATTTGGAAAATCCTCTTCTTTGTAGCTCACCCCCTCCCACAACTGTCACTTTTTTCCCTTGTCCTTAGGAAAGAAACTTTGCTTCTGTGATCAAAATTAAGCTCAGGCAAGGCTCCTACACTGGTTTTCACAACCGGGCCAATTAGGTTTCTCACTACAGGAGGTGATGTGCTTCACAAATTACAGCCTGCCAACCTATTCTTTCCAGAGGTTGATGCTTC
This sequence comes from Gallus gallus, assembly GCF_016699485.2. NCBI lineage: Eukaryota > Metazoa > Chordata > Aves > Galliformes > Phasianidae > Gallus > Gallus gallus. Next base: position 137,263,362 of record NC_052532.1, read on the forward strand.
AGTAATAGCACCGCTGTAATTCAGGCTCACCTGGAGGACTGTCACACCACAGGAGATAGGATTATCATGTTCATTATTCATTAATGCCACTTCCAGTCATAGTAATAGTTACCATGACACAAATTCCTAATGATGACAGACTTCTCTGACAGCCTAAATAACAGCTGAAGAACTATTTCCCAGACTGACGTGAAGATGAAGGAGGTGAGAAAAAGAACACAGTAAATGTCTGTGTCTTAAGAGCACCAGTGCTGTTACAGTTCTGGAAGACAAGGGCTAGAGGTCGGATCTCATCCACGAATGTAATTTACTTCCAAAGGTAAGACACCTAATAATGTAGCAAATGCCTAGAGCAGATACTTGTATTACCAGCAAGGTGAGGCAGACATCATTGAAAACCTTCAGACAGACAATGCACATGAAGCAGTCAAACATTTGGATCAAGTCTTGTGACTTAAGATCAAGTGGACGAGTTAGAAATCTATAGCCTTTCTCCATCATTGCTACTGAATTCATCAAGTCCAGTAATACATTGTTGATTACCACAGATCTTTGACTGAGATTTCCTTCTCTCACTGTTAATTTCATCTCAGACTACAGAACTGATCTTATGCAGCTGCTCACTGCCATCTGAAATGGTGTCTTACTCTTCCATCCCTAACTTGATCCCCTGCTTTCCAGCCCTCTTTCCTGTTGCCTATCTCAAATCACAGAATCATAGAATCATTGAACCATAGAATGGCCTGGGTTGAAAAGGACCACAATGATCACATAGTTTCAACTGCCCTGCCATGGGCAGGGTTGCCAACTACCAGACCAGGCTACTCAGAGACACATCCAGCCTGGCTTTGAATGCATCCAGGGATGGGGCATCCACAACCACTCTGGGCAACCTGTACCAGTGTTTCACCAAAGGCTTTACTGTGCCTGAAGACACAGTAAAGTGACTCTCTAGGTGGAAAGCTGTTCCCCAGAGTGAGTTAAATCAGGTTACTATAAGGGAAGAAGTGCAAATGAGAAGGTGGGACCAAGTGGCCAAGGCAGAACAGAAGAAAGCAGAAGTACTGACAGAAGCCATTAGGTTGTCTCACCTCCTTTATGTAATTTGCATTCCTGGGAATTATTGAAGGTAGCTTTTAACTGTAATAAATCAATGATAAAGGCCAGATTTATTGCGCTGTTTGTGATCAAGGAGACTTTTGTTTTCCTGCCTGAGAAGAAATTTGCTGTTTTCCAGTATTATGTCAGGGATAATTAGGAAAAATAGCAACATGAAAAGGCCAGTTGGTGGAACACAGGCAAGGGAAAGGTCCCATGAGAAATTTAAGCAAATTCACATGCACAAAAGGGCAGAATTAATTAGATAAACAAATGTTGGTATGGCACACAGAAACCACATTAGAGACATCAATTATGCCAAGGAGAAAAAAAGGCAACAAGATCAAAACCCACTTTCAAAATAAAGCCAGCACTTCCATTCAGAAAATCTCTCTTCTTTTCTTGCTCCACGTCCTGAAGGGTGGAATAGTAAAAGGCAGAATTCTTGACATCTTGTTCTACTCCTTCGATACAGTTCATTCGTGCCCTATGCAGGCACAGTTAAAGCATATTGCTTTTTCTTAATCTCCTCCAGTGGCCTTGTTGCTCAGCTTGTGCAGATAATTCATTACTCAAGTCCCAGTGGCAAAGGACTACAGGAGTGCCCAAGGTCAGGAAATGTGCAAGAGAGTGACTTAACACTCCCAGATCTCCACCAGCCCACAAGGGCCTGTGTAGTACAGCTGAGTAACAGAGAAGGAAGGAAGCACAGACATCTAAGACTGCTTATTCCAGCTCCTCCTATTACATGGAAAGATCCTGAGGACAGGGTAAGTTTATTTACTGGTAAGGTAAACAAACAAACTCCTTGAGTTATTGGGAACTTGTGACATTTGCTGTGACAGTTATGGGGATGGGAGAAATTAGCATCTGATCATATTGACAACATGCTCAGCATTGTATAATGGATGTGCTGGGTCCCACAGCAGGAGATGGCTTACACAGCCCAGCCACATGAAGCAACGTACTTCATGACCGTGTGTTCTGGCTGCCACACCAGCCCTCATCCCCCTGAGATCTGGGACACTCCATGCCGGGCACAGCAGAACAACCCAACACCACACAGTACCAGCACCTGGGCCCTAAGAGACAGGAGAGAGATATGCCATGCTGCGTAATGTGGAAATTGAGATGGCAACCAGTAGGCCATATGTTGTTCTCAGTACATGAGGCCTGAGGGAAGCATCCACACAGTGTTCTCCCCAAGGGTGTGTACACATCCTCCCCAGGTCCGTGCATAGTTATGAGCAGTTACCTGAGTCACAAGGCAATACTACTGCTGTTTTACGTCTGTTTCTACTATTGACACTGGATTCTCTGATGCAGATACTCATGGGTACCTCTGCACATGCTCAGTGACTTCCTCCTAGCAAATCTCCCTGCACACTTTGACTTATTGGGTGTTTAGCTGGCTTTGGTTCAGTTTCCTTCAGCCACATGCTTTCTAAACGAGTTTTTTATTATTATGCAACTTCTTTTTCCATCACTTTTGACTTAATAGTTGTCATCATCTAGCATACTGGCACCTCTGTTTGAGAAGCACCCATATATTATTACTTCTGCATCCCTCAGCACGTTCCTTGCTGTCTCCCTATCTCCACTAATCTTAAATTGTTGTTTTTATTTCAAAACTGTGGAGCCCTCTTTTATGGTATCTTCACCACTGCTTTGTCAAACAGGGATAAAATTTCATTGCCACAAGTGTATCAGCCGTTCCCGAGCAGCTCTCTTTGCTTGCCATTTCTCTTTAGGGTCTGAAAACCCATAGACCAAACCAACCCTTTAATACCACTGTTAAGCTTCCTCACAAGGCTTTCCCAGCCATCTGTGCACACAGTATCTCTCCCATTCTCCTATCTTCCCCCTCCCCCCCCCCCGGCCCAGCCAGCAGTTGCTGTGCTACCCTCACTGTTTTTGAGATGAGCACTTTAACTCTTTTGCAACTCCAGCCATCTAGAAAAGTGTAATGGAAACATTTTGCCTTACAACTATATTGTCCAAATAAAAACTCAGTTCCCTGTATGGTTAACTCACTTCCCTAGTCTAGGTCTCTCATATGGTTTCACCCTCCAGAAGTGCTTTTTGAACGAATCCATTATTTATACCAATCCACTTTCCCCTAATCTTTCTGTAATGTATCCTGTCTGTTAACTTTTAATTTGAAGATACAGTTTCTGCAAAAGATGCTATGCAAAGTGAAGATAATTTTTCCCCTATGAAAGCATGGTGGGAATTCAATCACTAGCCATTATGAAACATAAAACAAAGTTATTGATGTATTTTACCTTCTCTCAGAATCTAATGTCAGCTACAAACCAGATCTAAAACAGCCAGAAAACTATTTAAAATTGTTTGAGCAAATGTTTACTAGAATGACCAAGTGAATGAAATCAACCTCCATCAAGCAATTTACATGCACTTAGACTTTAAAATTGGAGTCACTGCTACACCACAATCAGAGAGTGATTTTGATGTATGTGTAAATAAAGAGCACATAATAAATTCAAGATAATTCGTTCATAATGAATAAATGCTTGTCTTGGCTCAGTTAAAATCACCATCACTGCTGATGCAATATCACGTCTGCTGAAGACTCAGGACAGTCCCAGCTGCTGGACTCCAGCAGATCTTGCTAAACCAGTGTCAGATGAAAGGCAGAACTGCACTTCACATTTTCCAAGACAAAAAGCAGAAGGCAATCTAAAATGGTATTTTTAATCTCAGTGTGGGGTTAAGTTTTATTACTGGTGCTCTTTTATCCCCTCATAGCATATGAAGATCACTGTTCACACAGTGTGAAGTCTCAGTACATATTTCTGAAAGAGGAACGTTGCAGTGCGCCATGCATGGTGAAGCACTAGTTCTTACACAGACTGCTGGGTGAAACCAAGGGTGTTGTTTATATGTGGTGGAGCTGCTAAGAAAATTCTCCTAAAGGATGGATTTCATCATTCCTAACTCCAGCTACTTATAAGTACTTACTTCAGCTACTCATCTCTGCTCCTCTGTAGCCAACAGAGGACCAGGCACTTCCAGAAACTTTCTACACCTATTACAGGATGGGATTAATCACCTTCTGAAAGTATGTCTTTTTTCCACTGACTAGAGTGGAAGCCTAGATGAGGAAGCAGACATGCTGCCAAAGTCAATATCTTGTCAATACTTCTTCCATTCTCTTGATGCTGGCTGCTCTGACTTATATTTTCTCTTCTCTACATCACTACTTTCCCTCAGTCACTTGCCTGGGATAGTGGAGCAAGATGGGTATTGTGGAAAGAGGGGAGGATTCCTTGGATTTGAGGAATAATATAATACAGAAAACAACACAAACACAATGGTTTTGGAACCAGCCTAAGCAAGCCTTAGTCCAGTAGGAACTTCAGACTTGTAAGAATTTGAGCATCAGCAAAAGCACTTACTTAAGAATGGCTTAAAAGGGTTACAAATTTAGGAATATCAAATACATAGACAAGAAACAAAAATTAAATATAGCATTAAAGCAGATGGGAATAGAAGTGAAACAAACGTAGATTCACTGATCAGCAGTGCTGACATTATAGGAATCCATCACATATTTCCTTACATGGATGCTCCTGATTATGATATTGATCAAAGAGGAGCAAGTTCATTTCATCACTTAAACAGAGGCAGCCGTTCAGAGCTGTATGAAAACAATAAAACAGAAATAAATAGCATGTTGCATGTTCTAAGACCTTGCGCTCCCTGGTGAAATGTGGTGTATTGACACGGATCGAGACTACTACAGCTGGCACTGTTTAGCAGTATGTACTTAACACCAAAAGCTGTTTTTATAAATCCTCTTTCACATTACAGTGACTGCACTGTTTTGTAAGACATGCATGCTGTTTATTAAAAATGCATTACAATCAAATTATAAATTTTCATGTAGTGAAGTTCTGCCTGCTGTGTCTGGAAGACTGTATCTGGCCAGCTGGGGTACTCATCTGTTTAATTCTTCAAACAGAAGATCAGAAACTGTTTGTCTTTTTTTCTGGGCATATCCCATCTCACCTTATCATCCATGCACACATGAACATTTATCCAAGATTCCTTGCCAAAACCCTTTTTATCCCGTCTCCTGCTTACTTGGGAAAGTAATCAATTTCCCTATTGTTCCACAAACACATTTAATGGGTCATAAAGTTTACTTCTGTTCTCAGCTATGTGACTGTAATGCTTTTATTACATAAACAGCATGAGAAAACAAACTGGCAGAGAAAAAAAACCAACATCCTGTTATGCCCTTAATTCTACATACTGTTTCTAAGCACAGATCTTACAGGACTACATCCCTAAAGACTTCCATTTAATAAGATGGAGGATTTAAGCTGAATTGGTAACTTAAGTCTCAAACTCTAAAAAAACAGTGCAAATCCTAAAAAATTACAGTGTTGAGAATACACTGTGCTGGTGCATGTATATATACATATTTATATATATACACACACATACAAATACACATACATGTCTATGTACATACCTGTATCTGTACAATAAAAGCTTCCAGATGCAAACTGAAGCCATTATAGTTGCCAAGAAAGCTCTCCAAATGGAAATCAAAGTCTCTCTTTCCTACACGTTCCTCCTTTGTAATAAATTTGGCATTTCCTTCTGCCAAAGACAACAGTAAACACGGTAGTTTCTTTCCTGAGTCTGATCTAGCACCATGTTGTGTCACATGGTACCAAAGGTGGGTAAGACCTGGAAAAGGTACAACAAACAGACTGGCATAGGGTCAGATGAGAGGGAAACAACCACCATAGTATGCTGCAGCTAGGTGCAATTGGTGGAATATCTGTTGGTACGCGGGAACTGGCCTGGAGTGGCAGTGTAGTATCCCGGCCTCTTTCCCCAACTCTGTGGTTCCTGTTATCAGAAATATGCGGTTAGCAGACAAGACGAACTGCCAACAGCCACTGCGCGTTTGGAGACTAAACATAAGAGATCAGGAAGATGTTAGTGCTCTATGAAAGAAGTTCTCAAGGAATAAAGCTGCTTGAATTTGCTTGAATCAGCTAATAAGATGTTGTTATATTATGAAAGAAATGCAGATATGTAAAAAAGAGCTATGCTTGAACTAATACAAGAGTCACTGTCAACCTGAGCTGTTTACCTCCATAGAAACCTCCATGCCTGCTTACAAAATGTGCTGTTAAATCACATCGCAAAATCTAGCACACATTTATGACTGAAAGTGTGGTAATAGGACTTTTCAGTTGTCGTCGTTTTAAAGGTGCTGAACAAGATAAGGATGATTGCTAATTTATTCCGTTGTTATTATTTTTACATCAAAATTAAGTGTTTTTTCCCTGAACAGTGTGAAATAGAAGCACACACAAAAAAATAATCATTATAATCACTGAAAAAGAGAAGTGCTCTTGACTTTCTTGGCAGCTTGAGTTCCAGCAAGACCTCAGTAATGAAAACGATTACCTTCACATGATCTGCATTTCCCCTGGCACTACAGCAAGGACTTCTTCCATGTACTTGTGAGGTCTACAGAATTTTAATGATATTCCTCTTTATGTAAACTTGATGCTTTAATTAGCTTAATATGTGATATGGAATCTGTCAGCAATTAGCATCTTTTATGAAAATCTGCACTAAAGCCAGTTCCTTTCAGGATGTTCGATTGGCAAGAAAAACAGGAAGCACAGTTTGTCTGAACAGAGCAGACTATCACTGATAATTTTTTGCATACATTTTACTAATTTGTGCCTACCAACACAAACCCTTCCCTACCTCTGTATCTAATTTTAAGATCTTGTTTTCTAATCAGAAATACATTGTACTGTATTGTAAGGAGATGGCAGGCAAGCAAGCAAATAAGAAAGGATACTTCATGTCATGTAATCAGCTACATTTGATTTAAGTATTGTAGTATCTTCCATCTGGACTATATGCCTTTGGAATGTAGTGACTTACAGCTATGCTCTGTTCTTTAAACCATAGCCTGTTTTGCAGGGGACAAGGGAGGAAAAAGGGAACAGCAACATGTTATGCTTTAATTTCTGCTGTTTGCTAGTTCTAAACATCCTGAATCAGTGCAAAGGCATCTTATCCCTAGTCAAAGGGAGATTTTATTCTGCTGGTGCCATAACAGAGGTAAGCATGAATGCTGAGAGCTCAAGTGAAATCATGCTAGTCAATGAGGCAGAGCCTGATTCTGCAAGTAGCAGTTCCTTTGAATTAAAGGTTATACCTTGGTCAGCACATTGAAGTCCCACTGTGGACTCTGGAATGCCAAGAACAAGGTCAAAGAAGTGCAGCATTATTGATGTTGTGTTTTAAGAACAAGCTATTGTCCATTCTGCCTAAGTGTGTTTCATTCTTTCTCAAACTCCATGTTTACATTTATTGAGTGCTGGATTTTTGCTGGACTAGCTCTGCTAACCACTACATATTTCATACTGCACTTAGCATTTCATCAACCATGAAAAAAATTAGACTTATGGAGGGCAGATCGCAAATAAATACAAATTCAAGATAAAAAGAGAAATAGATTTGTGGGGAAAACATCAATTAGTAACAGGTGTGGTTTCTTTCTTCTAATGTAACTGAACCCACTTTAATTTTCAATTAAAAAAAAACAGTGGATGATATTCAGAACAAGAAGCATAATTAAACTTTCTAGTTATTTTCTTGGTCTGTTCACTAACAAAACAGTATTTCAACAGCCAGATCCTAACTGTTATTAATAGAAAGCTGTTTTCCTTGTTCCATGCTGGGAAATGCAAACAGGCTCTTGGACCAAAAATACTGGATTTATCGCCTCTCCTTGTGCAAACGATAGAACACAGTGAGTCTTACAAGCTTGGCAGCATCTCGTCCACTTTGTTTCTTTTTATCAGCCATTTTATTTTCTGGTAAAGACAGAAGCAATGGAGAACTAAGAGGGAGGACAGCAGAAAACTGAAAGATAAAATAACCCTAAAATATTATGGTAAAGTAGCAGGAATGCTGTGGAAGACAGTAGTATTGTTATCTACCCTCTCTCTTTAGCATGCAACTTGGAATCTTGGAATTCATCCTTGTCTCCAATTTAGAAATAGAGACAACAGTTCTTAAAAAACAAATAAGCTGTTCTGTTACCAGCAAAACTAATGAGTCCTGATCCATTGCAGATTTATGTCTCACGGGTCACATCCCACTTGGAATCCTTAGTTTTCCAGGGTGGACAGCTGACACCATAGCATCAGGGGGTAACTAATTTACACTTCTTTTCTCTGCCCACCTGCATATTTTCATGAAACTTGAAGGAGCTGCACATCTCTGAGGTCTCTACCTCCCTGCTGAATTTGCCTGAAATTGGTTAACATGTTCAGAAAATTGAATGGGGAACAGAGAAAGACACAGACAAACCTCATGGCTTTATCAATCTCATTTCTTTGGGAAGCCCAGCCAGAAACAAAAGTTGCAAAGTAGAGGAGTATGTGAAAGTATACCACTTAAACTTTCAAAAAATGCAAAAAAAAAAAAACCCAAAACCAACCTTGATATTATGAAATAAGTTTGCCTACAAATAATGAAATCATGATGGGCATTACTAAGAAGGAAATAAGAAATCACAACAGACAACTTAAAAATTGTTAGTAAAATGTAAGGTGCATCAATCATTTCTTCCTCTAAGCTTAACACCACTCTTTTGATTTATACCTGTGAAGGCTCTGCATTATTAAATGAATTGTAGTTCATAATGCTTAGCTGTAATCAGTCTACTGTAAAGTACACTTTGGACATGATTTTATTCAACCAAGACAGTGCTATTTTTTGCTGAGAGCAAGGAAACTCTAAGACTTTCTACAAACCCAGTCCCATACACCTTCCTTTACCCAGATGGCCCCAAGGACTTTATATGACCTCCTCACATAAATAAAAGCAAGGGGTTTGCAAGCCAAGCTAAATATAAAAACAAACTACAAAGCAATATCATACCCTGTCTGATTTAGCAAGGGAATCTTGACAGCAAGATTCTTCTTCTCAACATGCAGATTTTGGGGAAAGTATTGTTGATTGAAACTTCTGTAGGATGAGACTGCCTCTTATGATAGAGCTGATCATTGGCACATTGATGCCCAAACTGGCACATCACATCCATTTTGCCTCCCTACCCATCCTTTTCTCTGCTACACAGTCCTGGCCAAATTCACACTCATCTGACCCTGCCCTGGGTCAACTCACTAAATCAGTTGAAATTAATTTAGTTTTTTTTAAAAAACAACAGGTTTTTATTGTCAGAAGTGATGACCCCATAACTCATCTGTTGCCCTATACAGACAGAATCATGGTCACTTCATACTTCCCAGGAGCTTCTCAGAAAATGTGAAAAAAATGACTAATATTTTGGAGCATATTGCAGCAATTTTAAGTCAACTGAAAATCTCTGCTTTTTTTGTTTTTAAGACATTGTGATACAAAAAATTAGAACAAAAAGTGACGTTGCTTACCATTTGTCTTCTGTTCTCTACCAGGTGGATGCCAACAATCCCTAGGAAAGATCCAAAGCCAAGCTAAGGTAAAGAACAAAACCAACAGAAACGTATGAGGTCAGCTTATTTGCTCAACATACCAAACCACAGCAGTGATATCTGAGCAGGTCAATCATACCACTATTTGGGGTGGGTCAGGGGAAAAGGTGAATATTATCACTGGAGATAAATCATATAATGCAACAGGGAATGACCAGAAGTCCAAATCTTCAATATTTCAAATTAAAGCTTGTAATCTAATAAAGGAAAGCCTGTAAAAATATATGCTTTTATAACCTGGCTATTGTTACCATAATCGTGTATTGTTTTACAAATTGTAAAGCAAAAATTAAGAGAAGTGGGAGGAAAGAACACTGACATTTAGCCCACACATCATTATCTTGGAAAAACATAGAGCTTCAGGCAACAGGAAAGAGTTTTCCTCAAAAAATAGATGCATTACTGCCACGCAAGTGACCCAAGTTCATAACCCTACAGTTGGGTTTGTTTGGTTTTAATCACTAAACACTATCACACAGAAAAAGTCCATGCTAAAATGCCAAAAAGACAAGTACCAGTTGCAACCATAACAGAAGAGAGGATGAAAGACAGGTGGAGTAAAGCAGCATTTGCTCTTGTCGGTGCTGCTTCAGAAGTAGGCTGGCAAGAAAATGCTGCTCTGTATTAGGGGCCTGTGAAAGTTTGGAGAGATGGAAACTCCTTGCATTCTTGTCCAACATGAGGCAAAGTGCCTACAGGGAAACCAGCCTTTCATTTCAGCTTTCTGGCATCAGGATTCCCATCAGGCTCATGTTCATTTGAATAAAAAGAAGCTCTTTTGTACCCCACAAGCAAGACTTAGCTGGCCAGAGATGTAGAAAGCCACAGCAGTGCTGGTGCCATTGGGCTTTCTCCATAGTGCTCTCTCCCTGCTTTGCCTGACTATATGATTCTCTTCCACCACCTCAGTCTGAACCCCATACTTTACACATTCCTGGCTCACCTCTTTGCTACAACTGGCACTCCTCTGCTTGGAGAAGCCCTCAACCATACCCTTAGCTCCCACACAACCACTCCATGGATGGAGCATGACCTTTCTGTTAAGGAATCTAAACCCCTTCCTGGAGCTAGGTTCAAAGTCTCTTTTCCAAGCCCAATTAAGTTTTTAAGGACTAAGTGTCCCCGCCAAGAGCTTGAGTGAGGCCTATGAACTCCTCTCCCTTTTGGACAACTGCTCACACCAGAAAGCAAATCTCCTGTAAGCACTTTAATTGCTCAAAATCACAACATGAACCCATGATTCTTCCTCGGAAAGTCAAATGTAGGAAAAGGGATTTGCTATTGTTTTGGGAAGATTTATGTGAAAGGGAGGCAGGAGTAAGAAAAGCAGAGACTAAAAGAGTGTGGAAGCGTGTCTGAGCTGACTGCTGAATAGGAGAGAGACTTGGAACCATGAGCAAGGACACTGCATCCAGGGGACAGCAACTTTGTAAATTAACACAACTACATCAAAATGACAGCTGGTTCCAACACCAATTTTTCATCTGAAGAAGAGAACCCCATGCAATCCCATTTAAGGCTTGTACAGTGGACACAGTGGAGCAATATTATTCACATGCAGAAAAAAGAACCTGTAAATAAAGAACAATAGCAATTAAATCAGAAGGCGTAGAACCACAGACAGAGATCATACCATAAAACCACAGCAGTACTGAGATTGGTTTAGTGTTATATTTGCTGCTTTTCTTTTCTGTTAGGATAATAAGCTACTTGGGTTGGGAACTCTGGGAATTAGAGTCAGTATGATGACTGGGATATTTGGACTCTGTAGTCACCTGGTTGAAAGATTCTAAAAATACAAAATTAAAAAAATACAAGCAGTAGTCACACATAAGTGATATGAAGTGTTTAAGTATAAAGAGTATTTCTAAGGAAGCAAGGTTAAAGAAGCTCCAACTTCCATCTTGGAAGTTATTTTCTTACTGTTGACTTCTATGAGCACTAGTTCTTATTTTTAATTGTAATTGACACAGTCTGACCTCCTAAACTTCTTTGAGCCCAACAATTAAATAGGGAATGTGGAATTCACTGACCGAGCTCTAACTATTTAGAAGTTTGGGATCAGTGCTATGCCACTTTTCTAAGCCCCCTCTACTGCCCGTGGAGAAGAGGAGCACCTTTTGAGGGTTATTGAGCTCTAAAAGGTCTTCCATAGTCATCTGTCAGTGCTGCACTGGAGTCAGCAATCTTGAAAAACAGGGCAGGGACAGCACAACTTCTCTGACTTGGCCAGATATCATACAAGGTTTGCAAAATATTTATACCAATTAACCACCACTCTTTCTCAGTTTGTTCAGTAAGACAGCATGTGCACAAAAAGAATTCCAGATTTTAGGAAAACCAACAATCTTTTGAAGGGAAAAGATAATAATAAAGGCTTTGTTTTCAAAACAATCTGACATACCCCAACTATTTTGATTATTAATTGTTAACTTTAAAAATTAGTAGATTGATTTATTCTTCTGAGTGAACAGACATTGTTTTCTTCCTAAAAGAAACTAAATGCTGAAATAAATTTTTCTGAGCACATGAGTTTATGGCTCACAACACAGCTTTCCAAAAGAAATTCCTTTCAAGGGAATGAATGCAGAAAATGTGGTCTTCTAAAATACTTTAATTCAATTTACAGAAGACTTTTATTAGTATTAATATATCTATTTTAGCTTAATGAAAGGAAGAGTCATTCTTTTAAGGTCTTATTCTTGGAACTACTTTTTGTTCTATTTTTAAAACATCACTCCTTATAGATCATTATCCCAAAATTATCTTTCTCAAAGACCTGTTCTCAACATTACACTAAGATGTAAGAGGACTTGCTTAGGAGGAAGAGTTCTAACTCATAAGTTATTAATAGCAATGCAAAATGTATGCTCAGTATTAAAAGATGAAATGCCCTCTTCTCTGGGCATTTCATTTCACAGAGAACAAGAACTAATGGTACCTTGCAACACATTCATAGAATCATAGAGTCACCAAGGTTGGAAAAGATGTACAAGATCATCTGGTCCAACCATCCACCCATCACCAATAGTTCTCACTAGAGCATGTCCGTCAAAGCAACGTCTAAACATTCCTTGAACACCTTCAGGGTCAGTAATTCCATCAGCTCCCTGGGCAGCCCATTCCAGCACCTGACAAGTCTTTCAGAAAAGCAGTATTTCCTAACATCCAACCTGAATCTCCCGTGGTGCAACTTGAGTCCATTCCCCCTCATCCTATCACTAGTTACATGAGAGAAGAGGCTGACCCCCAGCTCACTCCAGCCCCCGTTCAGGCTGTTATAGCACGCAATAAGGTCACCCCCGAGCCTCCTCTTCTCCAAACTGAACAATCCTAGCTCCCTCAGCTGCTCCTCATGAGGCCTGTGCTCCAGAATCCTCACCCCTCATTCAGTACCTCTTTGGTACCTACCTCTTTTCTTTTTTTACCTTGCATCCTTTTCCTCCTCTTGGCTCTCTAGGGAGAACAAATAAGGCAGAGAGACTATTTGTTGCCCTTTTTCTTTTTTTTTTTCTAAAATTCAGTTCATTCACCTAAAAAAGTTTTTCGTCTCCTAGAGTTTTCCTCTCTTTCAGATATGACCAATCACTTCTGAGATTGGAAAAAGCTGTAGGGGCTGAACCAGCAAGGCCTCCCCAGAAGACACAGAGCTAAACAGGAGCACTATAGAGTTAAACAGATGCAGCATGAGCCTCATGTCCAATGCAGGTATATGTTTAAGCAGCCTGTTTCAAAAGTAAAAACAAGACAAAGGATTTGGAAGGAGAACTTGTGCATGAGGACAGACACCAAGACTGTACAAGAGAATGTAGAACACTGATAGACTCTAGGGAGAAGCTTCCATATGCCCATCAATAGCATTTTCCCTCCACTGGACCTAGCAGAATTCTTGGCACGTAGACAGAAGAGCAGAGTGACTCTTTGCACCATCAGGGTAGTAGAAAAGGTCATTTTACTCTATCCCATGCATGTCATGCAGTCACTTGAATGCCCACATTTGTAACAAATTATTGGGAAGTCAGGCACAGGTTCCAGCATAGGCCCATGAGTTCAGCATACTGCTGTGTGGTGCAAAATTGGTCCCTCTGTGTCCCCTAAAAGCCTCCCCTTCAGGGCAATTCAGTGTTTACTCCCCTACATAATCACACACTAGAACTAGATCAAAACAAATAAGCAGCTTCCTTCTGTGAAATGCAACACAACTGATTTTTCTTTGTTTTCTTTTTATAAGTTAGAGCTTCCTGTATCCAGCTGATATAGTTATCCAGTAGGTTTCTTTACTCACAATGATGCCTGGGTAGTAGCCTCCCACAGTAACATTTTCTGTTCTTGTTGTAGCTGCCAGACCTATGGTCAGTATGAAGATGGACACCACCAGTAGAGAGACTGTGAACCAAAGTGAAGTCTTCTTCCTTTTTGCAAATTGCCCTGTAAAAAGTGGAGGGGGGGGGGGGGGGAGAAAAGAGTTTTGAATTGCAAAAATTGCAGAACAAATACAAAATAATAGACCATTTTCATCTGTTAAACTCTTCTGTTGTTAACCCACTGTTGTTCTCCCACTGATGTAAACTGCTGGCAGACAACAGAGAGATTGAAGAAATACAGAGTAGTTGTTCTTCACATCCATAAGTCAAATCCTCCAAGCCTTGAACAATGCTTACCTTTGTGGAGTTCCAATTTAAGTCCATCCTGGCAGAATATATAAATTTATATTTTAAATAAGATTAGCATATGCTTTACATACTATCACACACACACACACATACACACACACACACACAAAAAAAGTACCAAATAAATGTGGTGTTCATATTAATACTAAGGCAAGCAAAACAAACTATATCTCTGAAACATATCAGTAAGGTAACTAAACGGGTAATGACATATGGGACTACCTTTTCAAGTCATAGCTGCTCAGTGAAGTACGTTCATTGTCACTAGGATTTGGATTCAGTACTCAGAAGTGAAAACCAGCGGGCTCATTTACTGCTATCAACCTGCTTCAAGCGACTTACCTTTGTTATCATGGTGGTATATCTGAGCAGCAGGCACAGTCTGCTAACATCAGAGCACCACGCCACAGCATGGATTTATGTAAACAGCAATCAGTATGTGACACTAATGAACAAAATGCACCCAAAGGAATCAGACTGAGAGAGCCCATAGTGCCCCTTTCAGGCTCCTTTTCCTCCAAAAGGCAAGATCGTGCAGGATCACCTCTGGAGCACTGAGTCATGCAATGCTGTGCTACACCAGGCTACAACTTGGTGGCACAGACCTGCAGCGAGAGCACAGCCTGCCCACAGCACAGAAGCAGTTTATCTCTCTCTGTGGCCCACAAAGCACTCTGCACACTTGGGGTTCATCTGAGGGTGAGGCAGAGGCTAGCAGTGTGCTGAATGTTGTGGACAACAGCACAAACCAGGGGGTGGAAGGTGTGAGTGAGAAGGTATTCTTGTTTGTGTTGGACTCTGAAGGTGAGACAAGATGGTTCTGCTGCAAACCAAAGCATGGGAGATGAAGAAAGTCAAAGAGCAAGCAGAAGCCATTTGCAATGAGTCATTTCAGTTATGTGGCCAATTTAAAATCAAGTTACTCAGTTTAGAAGCCAGGCTTGCAAACTAAGGCAAATAAATTCAATGAATAAATAAATGTATTTGTAAGAAAATGTATTTATAAGAAAAATCTGTACGTTTGCTGGCATTTCTCAAGCTGAGAAAACAGACTAACAGAGTCCAGAAAGAGAAATTCAAGTAACTTTACTGAAAACAAATATCATCTACTGAGCTTATGCACATCTCTTTCATCTGCACGTATTATGTGTTCCCAATAATGATCAAGAAATAATTCACTGGACTCTCCAGTAATTCACTGGCATCACTCCTCCAGCCTGTGCCCCAGCTGTCCACCTCTGGCCATTAATCTCCCCATTAATCCACGGAGTGTCAGAGAGGACGTGGAAATTCTACATTATCAATCCATTGTTCACTAGGTGTATGGGTTTAAATAAAGCCAGTTCTGTTTCATCAAAGCCAGTTCAGAACGGAAAAGCAGACTTCACATGTATAACTCCACAAGTCAGCTATCCTTCCCACAAAGTAAAATGATTGATTCAATACATATAACATTTTTTAATATATTGAAGTGATTTATTCTTACTTGACTTCTAGTCCTCGAGCTCTTACAGCTCACACTTTCAAGTTTTTCTGACATTACTAAGGTAGCAATCTGTTCTCTGTTCCACCTCAAAGATACAGTTCTCAGGCATGCAGCTCCAGGAGTGTTAAGTAATGGATGGAAATGCAGCACACTACACAGCAAATAAAAGTATACTGTTAAACCTCAAGACTCAGAAAAAAAGGGGAAAAAAAAGGAAAAAAAAAATCAAAGAAGTCCTCCTTCAGCATATGGATTAAGGTACTTAGTTTCAGATTCCCAGACAATATCCAAACTAGTTGCTTGTTGTAACTCATAGGTACATTAATGTTGTAGTCATTTGTCCAACCTACTGTGTATCCATACAGCCTACAATAAGGGACACATAAAATATAGTGTGGCACAATAGATTTTGGATTTGATGCTTGGCTATGCTGATCATCTTTATGAAAAATAAGAAAAGTTGTTGGTGTTGAAAAGAGAAGTAGAAAAATTAATATCTTTATTATGTATGTCTGGAGACTTCTGAGTTTCCATGAAGCCTTGTCCACGCACGCACTAGAAGCTACCACTTCAGTAGCACAGCTGTTGCATGAACCAGCCCAGCTACTATAATAGGGAATTACTGTCAACTATTCTATTTACATTGCAGAAATGTTTTTCAGCAGAAAACCAATGGCATTTCCTGTTTTTCTCTCCATTTTTATAAAGTTTCATGTATCTGTCCAATGAGTCATTTTCTAACCTACAGAAAAGTATATGTGGAAAAGAGGGTGGCTTCTCCAAATCCATTCAATTCTCTTCCTATCTCCTGAGCAGTCAGTCAGGGATCTCTTTGGCAGTGATGAATTCTCCGCTAGTGTGAAAGACTCAAATCCTTCATTAATCTTCCTTATCCCTACAATAGAAATCAAGTTATAAGACAGAGAACCGTGCTGGTAGTGATGATGGGTTCCTACAGTGCACCAGAGCAAAACTCTATTCTTCTTTAGGAGAAGACTGAAATGTGATTCTTTCCACACTGATGCAAACAGACACCCTTTAATCTAGCCAATGCATTCAGGACCTGGGTTGAACCTGGCCTCCTTATTTGACAAGACATAATTCTTCTCATTCCTTCTAACCAAACACAATACACACAGGGAAACAAATCTAAAAGGACTTAAGGACTTACAAAAAAATAAAATAAATTTACACTTCTAAACTTACCATAAACCCATAAAAGGAAGTGAAGCAAAATAGATGGGAATTAACCAGCTCTGTCCACACATTTTTAGTGAAATATGAATTCAGACTCAGAAAAACTTTAAAAAGTCTTCAGAAAAAAAGACTTGAAAAAGTCGATCAGTGTTACTTTCCACACCATCATACAGCAAACCCACACTTCACTACACGGATATAAGCAACTGAAACACTGCAGAGCATGTGAGGAACAGAAAGGCTGGAAGGCAGGCTTACCCCAGAACCTTTGGACTTGCTTTCCCACCATTACCATACATGTACCTTTGCCTCAGCCTCTGCTTATGCACGAGGAGGCTCAGGGTACGTGGCAGTGATGATTTACATTCAAGAATCAATATCTTTAAAGAGATTAGAATTATCTCAAATGCAGTGATGCATACGGATGTGTAATTTTTAAGGGAACTACAGTGACACATGGGAAAAACAGAGAATAAAAGGTCTTACATCAAGGGTGCTGCCTTTGTAGAAGAGTCTCTGGCAAAGCTTTCCCAGTGAATGATCCTTCTTAAGTACACCAGATCAGTTCAAAGGGAAAAGGAAACTGCAGCATGGTTGAAGGTGAGACCAACATTCATTATTTGGAATCCTTATCCCAGCCTAACCCTCCACAGCCATGAAAATCAGACCAGAAGAAACGATGAAGTTTCATAACTATTCTGCCTTTGCAGAACCACCAGATAAATGAAAGAGCTGCTGCAGAAAGCTGAGGTACTTGATTCCTGTGCTCACCAACAAGGTCTCCCTCTCAGAGATAAGAATCAAGGAAGAGAATTACCACCTGCAGTAGATAAGGACTGAATTCGACATTACTTGAGAAAGATCCATGCATTCAAGTCCACTTGACTGACCATATCTATGGATACCAAGAGAACTGATCCTTGCTGCTCTCTATCATCTTTGAAAAGTCATGGACACCAAGGAGTTCTCAGTAACAGAAGAAAGGCAAACACACTGCCTGTCTTCAAAGGGGCCAAAACAGTGATTCAGGGAATTACAAGCTGATCAGCCTCATGTTGGTTCCCAGGAGACTGGAACCAAAAATTATGGAGCATGTCCTCTTGGAAGACATTTCTGGGCACATAAGCAAGAGGTGACTGGCAGCAGTCACAACTGACCAACTAAGCTGCCTACCATGACAAAAAGTCTGTCATTGTGGAGCAGTGAATGTCATTCACACCAAATCTGACAAAGATTTTAACACAGCATCCTGCAATGTTCTCAAAACCAAGTTGAGACATCATGGTCTGGTTAAGTAGACAAGCAAATGTTTAAAAAACTGGCTGGACGATTGACTTCAGAGAGAGTAGTTAACGTATAGTGTATACTGGAGGTCAGTAACACATGGAATACCACAGGGTTCTGTTTGGGGGATCTGTCCTTTTTACTGTAATCATTAACACCCTGGAGAAAGTGATAAGAGTGCATACTCTTCAAGCTGGCAGATGACAACAAGCTGGCAGCAAAGGTGAGCAGAAGGCTGCATTAACAAGAGCATCACCTGCAGATCAGAGAGGTAATTATGCCCCTTTATTCAGCATTTGTTGGATCACATATAATATTATATCCAATATTAGACCCCCAGTACAGGAAAGACATCAATTGTCTGTGGCAAGTTCAGCAGGAGGGCCCTGAGAAGCTGGAGGGGGCTGGAGTACTCACTGTGTAAGAAGAACCTGACAGAACAAGGCTTGTTTGGTCTGGAGAAGAGATGGCTTTTGGCAATGCCAGTAGCGGTCTTCCAATGCCTACAAAGCGGCCATCAAGAGGACAGAGTCAGGCTTTGCCTAGTGGTACACAGCAAGAGGACAAAAGTCAGTGGACATAAACTGAAACATAAGTGTTTCAGGTGAGGTATAAGGAAAAAAAAAATTAACATTAGGACAGGGAAGCACTTGAACAGGTCTCCCAAAGAGGTTTTACTGTCAACTTCCTTGGAAGTTTTGAAGATCCAACCAGAAAAGGCCCTGAGCAACCTGGTCTGACCTCACCACTGACCTTCTCTTCACCACAAGGTTGAACTGGCAGCTTCCTAAGGTACTTTCCCACCTGAGCTACCTTGATTCTATGATTTTATAATAGTCAAGACAGCTAGATTAAAGGTGGTTTGGGTATGTGTACTTTTATCTACTGTTCCAAAACTGCAGTTCTTATGTAGACATACTCTAAAGGGATGTAAAAGAATGCAAACCTTCTGAAGGGCAGTGGATCAAATGATCCTCAGCCAAGGGTTTCTGAAAACAATGAATGTCAGCTTTTATGAGACATGCCCAAGGAGCAAAGCTACTACATTTTCAAAGCAACACCTGTACTGGCAAAAGCCAATCAGATTGCATGGAGATAAAGTATATGTCCAAGCTGGTTTGTGAAGTTTTGATTATATTGTATTGATGATATCAATGATGATATGCAAAATAGAAAGACATGAGTTTGATAGCCCAGATTAAGTTTGCTGGAAAATATCTTAGGAAAAGGCATGCTCAGATTTGTAACTAGAGCAATTGGACTTAGTGAAATAAAACAGAAAAGCATGTCATTATTTATAAGGTCTTTTTTTTTTCTGACTGAACTACATTTTAACTTTGATATTTACAGTTGCCACGAAGCATAATCAATTTATGCATGTGATACCCTTCAATCTTCACATTCTTTTATCTTCTACCATCTGCATCTCAAACTGGATGCAAATATCCTATCATACCTTCTTTTTTATATTCTACACTAGAAGCTCGCACAACTACCCGTAGTTAGCCACAGACTTCACCCTTAGCAGAGATAGGTGTGGAGAGAGGCCCCTTCTACAGCAGACAGTGGCACTTGAAATCTCTTGTTTTCAAGGAACTGTGAAACTAGGTGGGTAGAAACTGGCTTCTAAATTTATTTCTGCTGGTAGTCTGGGTTTCCTTAGTCACATCCAAAAAACGTTTGGCGCCCTTATCAAAATGTGTATAAATTACATGTATATACCTCACCAGATTATTGTGAGGACTAAGTAATATTTGTAAAAGCAGCACAATATCTTCAGATGGAAAGGGCTGCAAATGGCTCTTACTATTATTTCCCTTCCACTATTTCAGTCACGCTGTCTCCCAAGATTTTTCAAATCTTTATTTACTGCTGTTTGTACCAGTTGCCACGCAGCTTTTGGATCTGCTTTTATTACTTTCCCGTGGGTCTGTGCAGCCAAAAAGCAATGCCAGACTGTTCCCAAGGGCACGGCACTGTTCATAGCACAGACAGACTGCCTGATTCTTCCCCAACAATTCTGTGGTAAGCACTGGACCAAAGGCTGACCATATAAAAGAAAAGCCATTTACAAGCAGAGGAAAAGTTACTGTCAGTATTTCTAGGTTGATTTTCCCCTCAGTGCGGATATTTCTGTGTTACAGGAAACAGTTAATGAAGGCTGTTGATCTTACACGTTTTTAACACTGAAGTGACTCAAAATAATTTTGACAGTTATCCCCTTAAACTTCTTTAACAATGGTGCACTGTGAACTCCTACTCTGAGCCTCACTCCACTTTTCTTAACACATCAAATTCACATCTTAGCACGCCAAAAATCAAGTGTGTGGAAAGAAATCTTCTCATCATATTCTCAGTAGCGTAAAACCTGGTCAGTAGAGAGTGTGCACATGTTATTATCTCATCCTCGGGAGTAGAAAGAAGAAGTGCTCGCTGAAGATCAAGCTCTGCTGGTCACATAGCAACAAAATACAGCAAAATTTCTTCGTTCATCAGTGGCAGAAAGCAAAATTATTTACAGTGCTCTGCTTACAATGACCAGGGGGATAAATTCGATTTGCTAGACAATCATGGAAAATGAGTGGTTTTGTGGGGAGGGAATAGATTAGATTTCTGGTAGAATGCAAAGCATTAGGTCCTTTAATGAACTGCAGGCTCTGTATTTGAGTGAAGAAAAGTATGAGTTTAAAAGGAGGATGAATGAATTTATGATGAAATATGTCCCTGGTATGGAAAGTGGGCAGTGGCCACGGAAGGGAAAGATGGAGTGAAACAGTATCTCCCAACTTTGGAGAACTTGCGTGTGATTTGCAATTTAACTCAAAAAAGTCTAAATTTAGACTGAGACAACTCTATTTTGCTAACTTCACAGTTCCTTTTAAAATCCAGCTCCAGGCATCATTAAGTCTATAAAATTTTTGCACGGAAAGAAACACTGCAGGATGTAGCAATTTGCTGGGACAAAATCACATTTGCTAGATATCGGTACCACACAATTTCATACGTTCCTCTTTGATCTAGTTAGGGTGATCTAAATGGAAATGCTTATTTGAAATAATGCTCCAGCCAAATGTGTATTAGCATCCTAATATGAGAAAATTTAAGTGAGGAAAGCTTGGTAGCAGAAAGAAAAGGTATATCTTCATTGCCTAATGAAAGAATTGCATTTTTGTGTTTCGGACAGAGTGGCATTGATCATACGTAACAAGATCATTTAAGCAGAAAGTCACCACAGACAGAGGAGTACAGTATCAAAGCAGTAATGCAGATTCTGCATCTGCTGCTTTGGTGCTGCCAAGCAAATATTTAAAGGAAGATGCTTGGAGCTAAATTAATGATTTTTAATTACCGCAGCACTCACTTCAGTGCCATCTCTCTCCTGGCTATAGCTTTCATTGTCTATTTTCCAAATGGATCCTACGTCGCTTCCTAAAGCTATAAATGATGGACTGAGATGCTTAGAAGGGATACTCACACCTACTACCGGCAGTTGCTGTCCCTTTCCTGATTAACTGCTTGACTTGTCCAGAGTGCTGAACTAATTAAAGCAGATGCAGCAGCACTCCTTCCAAGCCACAAGATAGCAGCGTGTATCAGGTCTGCCTCTTTAATTGGTGAGGAAGAATCCAACAGTGTGATATATACTCAGCTCCTTCAGAACCACAGAAATGGTTTTTTACTACTACGAAAAAAGAAACCAACCCACCCAAACTCTCTGTGCTTTGACACTTTGTTGTGTGGCGACAGTGCTACCATGCAGTACTGATATGACCTCACGGCTTTGACAGCAACTGTATAAACTAATAAAGAATTGAAGGAGCAGCTCAGCGATAGTTTAAGGACAGCCTGCAGATTTTCACTGCTCGCCTGAGAACATTTGTCAAGTTATGTTACGGCACATCTTCCCATCACCTTTTCAACACTGAGACCGTCGTTCTTCCACGTGTAACGAGAAGTTTAAGCTCTACTGTGGCTGGCGGGGAGGACCCCCGTGTGCACAGCGGGGGCCGCGTACCCCCAGCACCTCACTGCCGGCTGCGGTCCCCCATTCCCCTCAGCACTCCCACCTGCTCCTCTCCTCGGACAGAGTAAAGCTATATCGTCTCAACGCTAACGCACCAGCACCGAGATTTGTTAACCACGGGAGGCACGCCGAAAAGAAAGAAGGCAGTTTGTAAATACCTCAGCACACGGCTGCAGCCCCGCCGCCCGCCCCGGCACCCAGCTCCGAGGGACGCGGGCGGACACGCCTTCGCTCCTCCATCCCCGCCAGCCAACACGGAAGCGAAGAGCCGCCACCCTCGAGGCTCGCCGCGGGGCCCCGCCGAACCCCCAAGCTGGCACCGCGGGGGCCGGGGCTCACCTGTGGGGTCCAGCAGGGCCAGCGGGCCCGCCACCGCGGGGGCGGTCGCCGGCGCCATCATCCTCCGCGGGCGGCTCCGCTCCGCGTCGCGCTGCCGCCGCGGCTGGCCGCGGGGTGCGGGCGGCAGGGCGGGCCCGCCCCATGGGGAGCGCGGCGGGGCGGGGCGGGGCGGGCGGTCAGCCGGCGGCACCGGCGGTCCGTCAGGAGGTACCAACGGCCGCTGCCCGAGGGGGAGGGAGGTGTGTAGCAGACTCCGTCCCGCGGCAAGCCGTCCCTCCGCCGCTGTCGGGCGCTGCTCGGCCCTGTCCCCAACCACCCTGCCCTGTGGAGTGGGCTAGCCAGGAGCTGGGAGCTGGCACAAACTTCTTTAGGCCTTTTCCAAGTGTGTTCCCGGAGCCGCTGCATCGTCTAGGTTCCTGCTGTTCCTTCTGCAGGACTTCTCCCTAGCAGGGAACAGAAGAACATGTTTTTGTGGACAGTAATTTTGGTAGGGTGCCAACCTCTTTGCTTACATTAAGGTGTTCTTCAGCTTGTAATAAACCTAAGCCTCTCTGGTTAATGCCCTTAGTTTTTTATTGCTCAAACCTCTAAATGTATACATGTACATGCACTTAACTTTTTCTTTTGCATATTTCCCCAGAAAATGGCTACATGAAATGAGACAACTTCCTCAGCCACCCAATAGTCTGTGGCATCATGTAACAGAATCATAGAATTACAGAGCTGTTTGAGTTGGAAGAGACCTTTAAAGGTCATCTAGTCCAAACCCCTGCAATGAACAGGGACGCCTACAGCTGGATCAGGGTGCTCAGAGCTCCATCCAGTCCGACCTTGAATGTCTCCAGGGATGGGGCATCCACCACCTCTCTGGGCAGGCTGTGCCAGTCCTCACCATCCTTACTGTGAAAAACTTCTTCCTTATATCCAGTCTAAATCTCCCCTCTTTTAGTTTGGAACCATTTCCCTTTGTCCTGTCACAACAGATCCTGCTAAAGAGTTTGTCCCCTACTTTCTTACAGCCTCCTTTGGATACTGAAAGTCTGCTCTCAGGTCTCTCCAGAGTCTTATCCAGGCTGTAAGCCAGCAACTAAGGGCAGCAACAGGCTGTGTCCATTCCACGTCCCAAAGCCACTGCTTTCTCTTTGCATCCTCTAGCCTTAAGGGGTTGAAGGCTGTAGCCTGCATAGAAAAGAGAAAAATGAGGACAGAGGTAGCATTTGCACTACCTATTAACTACTAATTATTAACAGAGATTGATAAAATAATGGGTTGTAAAGACGCAAAAGGTGATGGTACAAAAAAAACATTTAGAGCTTATCTCTTTCTACAAGTCCCTGAAAGGAGGTTGTAGTGTGGAGACAGTCAGCCTCTTCTCCCAGGTAATAGTGATAGGGTGAGAGGAAATGGCCTCAAGTTGCACCAGGGAGGTTCAGGTTGGATATTAGGGAAAAATTCTCAGAAAGAGTGGTGAGGTATAGGCACAGGCTGCCTAGGGAGGTCACTGAGTGGAGTGTGCACCGTCTCTGGAGGAGTTCAAGAACCATGTAGATGGGGCTCTGAGGAATGTGGTTGGTGGGCATGGTGGGGATAGGCTGATGGTTGAACGAGATGATCTTAGAGGTCTTTTCCAACCTTAATGATCCTATGATTCTGTGATTCCTTTAGTGAAAATGAGATGCATAAGTGTTAGTTTAACCCCTTAGGTTCAAGGATGACTATGGACAGGGATTTCCTTTCCATAAATAACAGGGAGGACCGTGGAAGACCTTAATTCCCCACACAGAATGTAGAAAACAAGTACCTGAATGTATCATGTGTTGTTGGGTGCAATGGGCAGTAAGCATTTTCTATCAGCAGTCACCAAGCAGACACAGTTGAAACATCTGAATGTGGAAAAATCATGGACTCTAAATACAGATTGAAAAATCATGTACAGCCCTCTCATCCCACATGATAAGGTACCTTGGGTTCCTGGCCCTCATGCCCTAAAAAAGGATAGCACAAGTTGAGAACAATAGATTTAGATCATTTTGAATTCTAAGCCTGTCAACCAGCATACTTCCTCCAACATACTGAACAGTTTCCCCCAACTTTAGGCCCTCTGCAAATTTAATATGCCCTGTATCTGATCAAGGCCAGCAGTGACAATAAGGTAGTTCCAGTCAAAGGAAGGACCTCAGCACTCTCCATCTTCCAGGACATGAAACTCCAGCGACGTTTTTCATCGCTTCCATAGTGTTGCCATTTTCACTGTTTCTCTGTAGAAAGGTCTGGTCTGGTACTAAGTCCTCCTGTATCAGTTTCTTTAACTTGTGAGAGCTATTTTCTCAGTAACCTCTTTTGAAAATCTACTGTGGGCTTTTGTTGGTGGCGGCGGCAGTGTTTTTTGGGAGAGGTTTATTCAGTTTTAATAAAGTTCACAGGACAAAAACCTTCTTTCCAAATTTTTCTCCACAACTTCTCCTCTCAGCAGGAGTTATCCCGATTCTCTTTATTCTTCACCATCATATTTGGTGGTGCTTTCGTATTCCTCGAAACGTTTAGGGTTTGTCTCCTCCTCCCATTATTTGAACTCCTAACTGAAAACCAATAAACCAGTCACTGCTGAGGCTAAACTCTCCCAGTTGGTCAATTTTTGGAATGCATGTTACAGAAACTCCTCTAGAAAATGTGGCTTAAATTTCCAAATTAACTATGCCATTGCAAGAAAAATAAATCAATCTGAAATCTGGATGTGATGCTGATATTGTTTTAACAGGTACAATTTCAATTACACTTCTAAGCAGCAGATTTAAATGTTTAAATGTTTAATTTAATTATTTTGCCTGTCCTCAAGCATTTTCAGAAATTCTTCTAACTGTACAGTGAATTATACTATCCACTTAAATTATAGTTTTTTGAAAGCCCAAAAGTAAGTGAGGCATCCTGTACCTTTCTTCATATCAGCTGCTGCATAATTTAGTCAAGGTGCCCTTCATTTCTACTGTGGTAGACACTGTTCAAGTCACAGACAATGTCTAATGCAGTCTCAGTGATGGAAAAGAACTCCTTGCACCTCTCTCTTCTCATGCAAGCTTGTTTCCTCTAGGATGTACTCAACAGTCTTGCTCAGTTCAGATTTAAAGTCTCAGTTATGTTGTTCTCTTCCTTAGCAGACAGTTCTCTTCCTTAATTGCAATCAAGGAGAGCCACGAGGCAAGTTTCAACCAAGAAGCCCCTCAAGAGTTGTAATCTACTCCAACATTTGTCAAACTGATCTCATACTTGCTTTATAGACTCCTCATACTTAGATAACACACAGTATTCCTCAGAAACTCTGGACAATAAAATATGAAATTGGAGTGATATTCTGATATAGTTTCCACTGTATCAAACATTTAGCAGTATAAGGAGAACAGCAAAGTTTGAAGCATGGGGTAATTTGGTCATTTGTGATAATTTGGTCAACTAGGAAGATGGCAGAGGGAGAGAGTGAGCAGAGACAAGTGGGTCAGTCCTTGATGATCACTGCAGAAGGCACTTAACCAGCCTTGGAGAGGTATTGCAGTGATAGAAAATGGCTCTCTTTCTTAGAAGTTGGGTCCTTCTGGAGGATGTTAAGCGTGATCTAACTGTAAAGATGAAGGTTGGCAAAATAAGGCAGTGGAGGAGGTGAATCACGTTTAAATGAAGACAGTGAGAAGTACACCAACAGCAAGTGGGCTCAGGTGCCAAGAGAGCCAAGGTGGCTCTCTGCCATCATCACAGTAACTTAGTGACTTAGGCCAGCACAGTGACCTTGACCAGCCCCTGCTTTAGCTAAGTCGTACCTCTCAGCCTCCTTCTGTATCACCCTAGAAGGGGCCACCTTTACACCACCCCACTAGTGACAGCATACATACTGGCTAAAACAAAGCTGAAAAACATGTCCTTTAATTTTAAAAGGGAAGATGATATTGTATTCTCTGTTGATACCTCTGTGGGGAAGAAAGTGTTCAACAAAAAGTTAGAATGTCATTATTTTATATTTCAAATTCCTAGCTTGCTTTATTATGGCAGCACAAAGGAAGGACCACAGCTTGGTTTATTCTTTCTGCTTGATTTGAAAGTACCAGAATTAATGGTGCATGTGGTGACATGGGCTGCCTGTGGAGATAAGGAGAGATGTTGAAATAAAAAAAGGTGACAGGTTTTAAAACGCATTTTCTATCTTCAGGGCCGAGATACTTTCAGCGGCAGTTTAAGAGCTTTCCAGTCACTTTGTTCTGTAAAATACTGAATTATCAATAACAGAAAGTTCAAAGTAGCTGGTGGACCATGACTTGCTACCGGAGAGGTTTAACCACCCAGAAGATGGACTACTGCTTGCTGCCGTGGAAGTTTAGACATGCAGATAGAGGACAAAAGGTTCAAAGCCACTGCTGCCCAAAACATTTCACAATGGAAAAAATGTATAGAATAAATAAAAAGAATGAAAGTTCAGAATGGATTAGAATGACCAAGAGTCAGACTAGTATTTGATATATGCAAGGCCTTCATCCCTGATGACAAATCTCCATCTTTGCTTAAGATACCAAATGCAAGAGGATGGCAGGGATGAAATGGATTTTCCTGAAGGACTCTGCTGATCCCACTGAATTGAAATGGTAGAAGGAGGACAAAATCAAAGCCCTTCTGTCTTGCTTGCTTTCTTTTATGCAGAACTGCCTGTTACCCTGGAAGAAAGCCCTGCTAGTTTTGGCAGTGCTGCAAAGTTGCTGAAGAGTGACAGTCCAGTGCTGCAGTTCAAAAGCTGACAAAATGACTGGAGAGCTGCAGTTCCTCTGGAGGAGTTTCAAACCAAGTGCAGCCACTGAAGACAGCCATCTTTTAATTATCTGCTTTATTCCTCCTCTTCAGCAAGCAAGCTACAGCACTGGATAGAAAAAACAACGGATGTATTCTTTGCCTATGCACAGCTGAAAGCAGATAAGAGAACTGGAATAAGAGCAGGAAACCAGTCTCCCTATCGTGCAGGCTTTTTTCAGTGCCAGTAACAAAAGTGGTCAAAAGTAGAGTCAGCTTCTATGGGCTGTAAGCACTGCAAGACCTATGGAGGTACATGTGCAAATGGTGCCTGGCACCATCCTTGATTTCATGGACTTTTAAAGAGATAAAATAAGTTATGTCTGCAGATAAGCTGACTCTTCATAGTAAACACACACCTTGATAAATGAGGATCTCCTTTTGCCTCACAGACTGAGAAAGAAGGTTTATATCTTATGTTAACCTTGTTCTGTTATATGACCGCTCATTTCAACAAGTTTAAACTCAAGGTGTTAAGTAGGTGGGATGGGTTTGTATCCAAGTCTCTTACAGTTTGGATTTCCTTCCCAGATTATGATCAAGGCATCATTTTTAAGGTTGCTTCTCTTAGCTGCAGCATCTGCTTGGTTCCAACATAAGTGCAACAGTAACAGATGATTCACAAATTTCTCACTCTTGTTCCTGAGGTTCTACTAGAGTGTGATCAATTGTCTACAAATCAAGCTTTTGTTTAAATTGATGAGAAACCTAGTGTTTTCATCAATCATCTTCAAGCATGATATTTTTTTTCAGAGAATCTATTGTCGAAATGATGCAAGGAACTTTTAGAAATAGATGCTGTCCATTTTCATCAGTAATAGACTACTGAATATTTACTTAGGCTAATATTCGTATCTCTTTTCCTTTCCAAGAACAGCCTTGGCTTGTGACACTTGGTTTCTCTGGTTTGGAGAAAAGGAGGCAGAGAGGCAACCTCATTGCTCTCTACAACTTCCTGAGGAGGGAAAGTGGAGAGGGAGGTGCTGATCTCTTCTCTCAGCTACCTATTGACAGGGCAACAGCATGAAGCTGTGCCAGGAGAGGGTCAGAGTGGATATTAGGAAAAAATTCTTTACCATGAGGGTAGTCAAACACTAGAACAGGCTTCTTAGCAAGGTGTTTGAAGGTGTTTGATGCCCTGTGCCTGTGAGTATTCAAGAAGTATTTGGACAATGCCCTCAGTAACATTCTGTAACTTCTGGTTAGCCCTGAAGAGGTCAGGCTGTCAGATGAAGTCTTTGAAGGTCCCTTCTAACTCCACTTCCCTTCCTTTCCCTTCCTTTCCCTTCCTTTCCCTTCCTTTCCCTTCCTTTCCCTTCCTTTCCCTTCCTTTCCCTTCCTTTCCCTTCCCTTCCCTTCCCTTCCCTTCCCTTCCCTTCCCTTCCCTTCCCTTCCCTTCCCTTCCCTTCCCTTCCCTTCCCTTCCCTTCCCTTCCCTTCCCTTCCCTTCCCTTCCCTTCCCTTCCCTTCCCTTCCCTTCCCTTCCCTTCCCTTCCCTTCCCTTCCCTTCCCTTCCCTTCCCTTCCCTTCCCTTCCCTTCCCTTCCCTTCCCTTCCCTTCCCTTCCCTTCCCTTCCCTTCCCTTCCCTTCCCTTCCCTTCCCTTCCCTCCCCTCCCCTCCCCTCCCCTCCCCTCCCCTCCCCTCCCCTCCCCTCCCCTCCCCTCCCCTTCCCTTCCCTTCCCTTCCCTTCCCTTCCCTTCCCTTCCCTTCCCTTCCCTTCCCTTCCCTTCCCTTCCCTTCCCTTCCCTTCCCTTCCCTTCCCTTCCCTTCCCTTCTCTCCCCTCCCCTCCCCTCCCCTCCCCTCCCCTCCCCTCCCCCTCCCCTCCCCTCCCCTCCCCTCCCCTCCCCTCCCCTCCCTTCCCCTTCCCTTCCCTTCCCTTCCCTTCCCTTCCCTTCCCTTCCCTTCCCTTCCCTTCCCTTCCCTTCCCTTCCCTTCCCTTCCCTTCCCTTCCCTTCCCTTCCCTTCCCTTCCCTTCCCTTCCCTTCCCTTCCCTTCCCTTCCCTTCCCTTCCCTTCCCTTCCCTTCCCTTCCCTTCCCTTCCCTTCCCTTCCCTTCCCTTCCCTTCCCTTCCCTTCCCTTTCTTCATTTCTATAAAGGAGAAGGCATAAAGCCTTCAACAGTAGTGCTTTTTGCATGTTGAGATTTCAGGTCTTAAATTTGACTATTTGAGTCAACTAATTGACTATAAATAACACATTTCCTCAATTCTAGGGTCATTTGGAAGGATGGTGAAAGGCATGAGGACAAGAGGGAAAGCCCTGTGGAGATGGAATAGGTGAAAGATCCATCTTCAGAAAGGGAATGTTTGCTGAGAGTTGGTGCTGGTGGGAGTGTATCACTTATTCATCCTCCATCAGCAGAAATCTGAAAGTATAGGGGGTTTATAATATAAAAACTAAGCCCAAAGGATACAGGGTGCAAGTGAGATGTTAAAAAATATCTGTTGAATAAGTATAATTGCACATAGCTAACACTGTCACACTGCCGTAACTCCCATATGTGAGCATCTTGTTAGAATATGTTATTGGATTTATAAAGACATGAGCTATATTGTAAGACCTTAGTGGGGATAATTGAAAACCAATTTGACATACCCTTTATACTGCTGTTTACTTACCAGTGTGTGAAGTTATACAGAGATCAGCCATTTCTTGAACATTCGTGCTAACAAAATCTCACCCACACAAAGGTTGTGAACAACCTACAGTAAAAGATACACAATCAGCATGACCCAGACAGTCAGTCATAAAGAATAAATGTTTGTGGATCTGGTTTAATATTGGGCTCATTCTAGTAAAAACAAACCAACAAACATTGAAATGAGAACTTTGCATTAGATCTGAATTGCATCAGCATTCACAAAAGAGAAAGGCTGGCTTCAGGGTTGGACACAGTTTTGTGTTTCCTTGTATCTGCTGGGCTCCATAAGGCAAAAAGGAGGCAGAGGACCTGGCTGGAAATAGCTGCCTGCATTTGAGGAACCAGCTCGCCACGTGCTATGTATGTGTTTTATTTTAAACAACACTTACTCAGTGTTCAAATGAGTCCACTAGATGTGATCACACATACCAGTATCTAGCATCTTATTTCAAGTGCAAATGGTGCTTATTGCTTTCTACTGTAATAAAACTTTCAAAAGAGCTTTCATTTGGCTGTTAAGTTTTAATTTAGGCTCCTTCAAGTAAAGGCACTCTTCTCTCAACACAACTCCTTTAGTAATAACTAAGTTTACTGATCCAATTTATAATCCCTTGAGGGCTTTTTGAGCAGAGATTACAGATGCACATTTCCAAAGTTACTTTTTAGTCACTTGGGAGTACTGATATGCTAAAACAAGTCTGCTTTTATGGACCTTGCTTTTACATCTCCTCTGCGTCCAAATTCCTGCTGAGCATAATGCCAGCCTGGCATACACAAGGGACATGGCACGAGACCCAAGGGCTCTCTACTCTGACAGTACACTTAGCACAATTTAAGATCTAGAGTCTGGCTCTTCCTACATCTGTAGAAAGCTTCTGTACATGATGTCAGACTCTGGCACAGTTCAGATTAGCAAAGTCTGATGAGCGAAACCTGAAGTCACAATCTTTGGGAAACAGAAATTCACACAGTTAAGGGTAAAAAAAAACAACAACGCATGCACACACAAAGCAAAGAACAACAACAGCAATAACAAGAAAGCATTCCTCATGGGCCTTCTCAAAGTGCCTGACATTTGGGATTCCATGTGAGAAGGCCTCATTGTATACACCGTGTTACTTGTCCCTAGGCTGCCTCCGTAACAAAGGTCTGAATTCAACTTGGGCAGTACTTTTAGGATCTTCAGCTTTAGGCCAAACACCCATATTAAGATGGGTTGAACTAGTGCTTAAATTTGATACGTATCAGCTTTCTGCTATGTTCACGGTGCATGGTGTTTGCCCATGATGAACACAAGGCCGCTTTCCACCTCACCGCAAAAAGGATGTTAAATTTGAAAAATGATTAGGAAACACTGTAAGACGTGGACATAAAACAAGAGCTCAGACCTACAATCCTGCTATAATGCAAGTAATTTTTTTGAAAGCGGTCAAATAAAAATGTATATCATTCTTATTTCTGATGTATTTACATTGTTCTTTCTGTACACAAGCACAAATAATTTTAATTACTGCAGAATCCTCATAAATCCAGAGAACTTCCACTCAGCTGAATGAAACTTTTAATCAATCTGGAAGATAATGGCCACCTGTTGACAACAAAACTTAATCTTACCCAGCTTTCAGAGATTTTTAATTATCAGCAAGGAGTTCATATGAATGTGAGTGTTCAGTTCTGCTGTGGAAATGATTTCTTTTGCCCTTTTAACTACAGTGCACCATAAATAAACACCAAGCATTTCCTTCCTAGAGCATTTTGTTCCATTTTTCACTTCTTACTTAGGTACTTATTTTAAACTATAAGCTACTTGTTGATTTATGAGCTACAGTTTTCTTTCTGTGTTTAAAATCTCCTGCTATGCAGCACCCAACAAAAGGTATCGAGTGTTTAATCTCAATATCACCTGCTCATACATGAAAGTTGCTTTTGGAAACTTCTACCCTTTCCATTTTGATGACTGGCACCTTTAGGATAATGGGCATATTCTGCAGTGTATGTGCTGTTCACGCAGCACCCAGCATGTCCTGGCTTCTCATATGGGGGTAAAAGAAGGACAATGCCTGCTTTTGAGAGGTCTTAAAAAATACAGAAACACAAATGAAAAGAAATGGGAGATAAACACCCCCAATGGGATTGGAGGTGGGGGCAATTGCTGGGAAGTGTCATATGAGATCAAGGGCCAAGGCAAAACCTCAGCAAGGAGAGGGAATGCCAGAGGGAGGACTTAGGAGAGCAGGGAGGGAGATAGGCAGTAAATGCTGCAGCTTTTTAACTCCTCAGATAGCAACTGTGCTTTCAGCGAGACATAAATTGACCCCAACCTTGTGGTGACTTTACACATAAAAGATGATCTTTTAATTAATTGCGCAGTGAACAAGAGAGAAATGAAAGCTTCTTTACTGTAATGATGATTTGCATTTGGGAGCGCTCTCCTGCAGCATAAACAAATGGCAGGCAGAGTGCTGTGGTGCTCCGGCAGTGCTTCTACAATTGGATTAGGCCTCCTCCTCCACCCTGTATTGCAGAACAGTCGCTCCTAATTGTGCATCCTATCTGATTACCGACTGCTGCTTCTGATCACGCTCCATCTTTTCCCTTTACCTGCTTTTCATCTTTTGCTTTGCTCCTCTGTAATTGCATCAGACTTGCCTCAAGGTCCCACATTATTTTCTACCAGCTTCGGGTTGCAACAGTTTGTCTGGAGGATTTGGGCAGCTCCACTTGTCCTAGCACCATTCATCTCTTGCCTGAAAGTCTGGCTTAGTGAGATCTGACACTGGCCAAGAGCAGGAGCACTTCCTACAGGTGCTGGTGGTCTGAGCTCTACCTCAGGGGATGATGACCTCAAACCAGCACGGCTTGTGTGTGACGACACCCTTCAAATAGCTCAGCGGGACCCTATAGCAGCCAACTCTGAGCTGTGGTTTGGAATACAGCAACACTGGAAATTTCAGAAAGGGAAACTGAACACCAAGCTTGTATTGCTGCTATCGATTACTTTGCTTTCATTTATAAATAATGCTTGGTTGCTGAGGTTGCCAGTAAGGAGGTCTAAGACTGCCTGAGGTGATATCTTATTTCTTTAGAAAGAGTTGGTTCAATATATTATACACTCTGAGCGGTGTCATTGCAGAAAGATGTAATACAGCCTGAAAGCAAGATTCACTCACATGGAAAAAATGGGGTTCACATTCCATATCAGGAGGAAACAGATCTTCTTTCCTTTTTCCTGGGTGAAAATAGAGACACCTATCTCCATAGCAGCCAATGACAAAGAGGCTGTAAGAAGTTACCTATGGAAATGCTGAAGTTTTGGACTCTGGGTCCAAAGTCACTTTCACTAAATCAAGAAAGCAAACTTATATATCCTGATGAGGACTGATACAGGAGCTGGTGCTTGGCACAAGTATATGTCTGATGTAGGAACATACAGGACACCTGCATCTCCATGTGCACATCCACACATATGTGCAACGAGCTCGGGCTATAGGAAGGAAATTAAGCACAGGAGTTTGCACATGCAGCTGGGAACGAAAAGGCTCCAAGCAGCTCATTTGCCTATTGAACTGCAGGATAGTTTTGATACCTTTGAAATTGAAGCCCGTTTAAGTGAGATTTATGCCACTTTCTCACCTTCCCAAATGGACACCAGATGCATTGAACTCATATTTTTAGTCTCTATGCTCTGACTAATTTTAAGGCTCTTTTATTTTGCAAGTTAATGCTAGCATATATACAGTTAACAAATAACACATAACAGTTAACATTTATGTTCATACAACATCAGACTCATTAGGTTCAATCTCTTGTGATAACTGTGCCTGCACTGCAGGGATCTTCTTGCATTTGTTTATGAGAAAGAGCATTGCCTGGAAAGGCCCTTCTTGATCTGTGTTCTACTCAATGAATGAGTGGAGGTTTCTGAAATCAAGCAATTTCTCTCTGGAGAAGTTTATCCTTGTTTTATTCAATCTGAGACTTGTGCCATTGTTCTGCCTATCAATTCTCTGTAATAACATTTGAACCCATCAGCCAACTTAATGCCTTTGGCAGAGGGACAGACCTCCAGGACAATCTAGCTGGAGGAGGGGGCAACCATATGGTGAAGGGACAGGGAGTGGGAGGGTTTCCGAGAGAGACAAACCACACTGAAATTTATACAGGAGAGATGAATGTAGGAAATAGTTTGTGCTGACTCTGCTCATCGTGTAGCAGTTTGTCTCGTGTTAGCTTCAAAAACACAGATGGGCTTTCACACTGACAAGAATGTGTCTATGTGGAGAGGAACTGCCTCTCTGTCTTTCAGCTTCTGGTAAATTCATAAATATACAAGGTGTGTTGGTCTAGCTCAGTCTAGCTTAGTTTTATTACAGCTATCGGATCAGAATTGTACTCCTTTTGTGAAAGACTATAATAGTGTTCGGGAGGCACCACTGGCTCTCTTCCCTTCAGAAGTCAATTGCTGAGTGCTTAGAGAGAACCACTTATGGAAAAGGGATGTTCAGTAAACAGTGAAAAAAGCAAGTCAGCTTTCTTCTTCTCTTGCCATGGATTTACTTCTCTAAAGAGGACAGCATTTCTTCTCCACACAGTCCATATGCCATAGGCACATTACATAGAAGTGACGGTGTACCAGCTTGTTTCCAAACCTCAAAGCAAATCCACTGTTTTGTGTCACAATACCTCATCGGTATCCTGGAAAAAAAGTGCACTGAAGGAAATTTTGAAGGACTGCAGCCACAGGGAGGAGAGGCCAAGTGATGGAAATATCAGAACCCACTGAAGTGATGTGCAGCAGCCGGTAATACCTCGTCATGACATACCAGCAGGTCATGCTGCTTGAAAGGAGACTCCTACCAGCAGGAAACAAGGCCTGACACTTCCTTATTGTGAAAGGACATCTGATAGCCCAGATCGCTCTACCAGATAATCTATCATTCATTTATTGGGCTCTAATGAAATTGGATAGCTGTTTGCCCCTCCTGGATGCATCCTCCCTTCTGCTCTATAAGTGACTGATAAGCATCCTAAATATTGTGGTGGACAGCTACACTAATTTTAAAAGGAGAAGATATTTGTGAAGTTAAATACTGCATGCCTCCCCATGTCCAGAAAGATGGAACTGGAAGAGATGCAGAGATACATCAGCACACAGGATGATCAAAAGTACTGCATGGCCTCTGCACCAGTACTGCTAGATCAAGGAGGGCCCTTCTGTTTGAAGGGGAAATGAACAGGGTTGGGAAGAGGGTTGCAGAGCCACTAGGAGATCCATGGCTTCCCACAACCCTGAGAGAGGGGATGCTCTGGGACCTCCATGAGAGAGGGGCTTGTGTCTTGCTGAGACAGCAGCCTAAGGACACAGAGCAGCTCAACAAGTGGGTGGTAAATTAAGGGCCCCCAAAGGACTCAGCCCCTGAGATGAAATAAAATCCACATCACAGCTTTTTTTTTTTTTTTTTTTTTTTTTTTTTTTGGTGCTGTCCTGCAAGCCCTTTGTACAAAAGTAATAAAGCCACTTGATGTACAGCATGTGTGATGGGAAGAGTGTACCCACCTCCAGCCTCCCAGTCCTTCTGCTGGGGCCTTATGCATGCATGATTGTCTTTGGCTCATTTGCCACTCCACATGTCTCCCGATGACACCTTATATTCTCTCCTCATGTTGCTCCTCAGTCAGATTTACATTATTCAAGGATGTCATCGGTTCTGTGAAGTAGTAGAAGACCAGCCGGAGAGCCAAGAGACTCGATTTTAATACAACATGTGACTTGAAGGCAGCTGGCACATACAGAAACAAGGACAGATGCCCTTCCAGAAGCATCCCACAGCTAGCTGCAGGCTCTGAACAAGATGGACAAAGCTGGATAAAAGCAAACAGTAGTAGAAAAAGGCACCGTCTTCACAGCAACTGGAAAAGCAAAGCAAAGTGCAAAGGAAGTAGAAGGTAAAATGCAGGATGGAAAGAAAGAGAGCAGCAGACATGGAAGAAGGCTTTCTAATTGTAAAGTATCTTGTTGCCCGTCATAGATATTACATCTCTTATTGTGTTTGTTTCCCTCTGGTTCTGTTGTGCACCATTCTGCTAATTCTTTTTTTAGACGAGCGCTGTTACACGAGACACTTCCCAAATGATATATTATTACCAAGCTGCTTTTCAAGTGTGAAGTCAGACTTGGCCTGAAACGGGATGGCAGACAGAAGTACAAAGGGAGGAGGAAAAACACAAAATGTTAAACTCAGGTTTTAAGAAGGGCATCGTCTGCATATGTGCCAGTGATTTTGAGCAGTCAGACCCCATAAGCATGGGGGAATAAAGCCCCCATACTGTTATTCTTCTCATGAAAACATATGGCACTGTTGAAATCAGTAATCTAGATTTCCTACTCACTTTTCTTCATACAGAAAAAGTATTTAGTACAGCCTTTGAGAGGCTATCATCCCATCTTTAACATCTGATTCACTACCATGTTATGGCCTGAGGTCTTCATCTCAGACTTGTATCTGCAGGATATTTTTGTTCACCCTAGGTATGTCCTGGAATATAAAATACAACTACCCATGTAAAC
The DNA here is from genome assembly GCF_016699485.2 of Gallus gallus. Classification (NCBI taxonomy): domain Eukaryota; kingdom Metazoa; phylum Chordata; class Aves; order Galliformes; family Phasianidae; genus Gallus; species Gallus gallus. The sequence continues at coordinate 137,300,044 of NC_052532.1, forward strand.
AGAAAAGCCTGTAAAAATGTTATCTCTGCTCAGTGCCACTCACTGAGCAAATAAATAAACACTTACTATGTCATTGAAAGCCCTGAAACTATAATCCCAAATTTAAAAGACAAAATTAGGATTTATTTTCATGGCCAACTGAAAATCTATCCAGGGAGGAAAATAAAAGCAGTAGATAAAATCTATTTCTGGACACACATTTTAAGGCTGGGAAAAGCCTGTCCAGAAGTGTCAATCAAATCCAAAATATGTTTTTGGCAAGTCCTGTGAATGCCCTGTCTCCGTGTCCCCATCTGTAAATGCATCACAAGGCTCCAGCCCTCCCGCACTGAATATTTTGGGATCCCATGTAAGTGGATCTCTGTAGCAGTGTGAATATCAAGCAGGGCTGTTACTCATTAAGAGATGTTACACGGCTCTGCCATCCTGTGCCTGTTGTTGATAATCAATTTGTACATAGTTTATATGTTTATCTCCTTTATTTAAAAGATGCCAGTGAACAACTCTGTGATGTCTTACTATCTCTCCTGATACCTCCCCATTATAATTTTTTCCCTGAGAGGATCAGTGCTGTGAGGACTGTCACAACTCAAGCATCTCTCAGTGATTAATGGAGAGGTGAGAACTCTTCTCATACTGCTCTAACAATCTGGCAGTAGTTTAACTCCTAAATAATGAACTGCCCAACAGCAGACACGGGAGGGGCTTACTGAATTGAAACTGTATTTTCTTAGGAATAGCATAAACACGTATAAAATAGCATCAAAACCTCTTCAGCTATGCAGAGAGTGTTTTGATTTGTTGCTCCTTTAGTGTAAGCAACTTGCTGAAGTGTGACTGGCTGCTGAGAAGCTGGACGTACTCCAGGCTTGCCCTGTCTCCTCTCCTTTGAGATCAGTGGGAGGAACACTTATTGAAATCCATATCGCAAGTCTCACACAGGGTCTTTCAAGTTACTGGGGTAAAACAGATCCAATGTCTTCTCCTTCACCTGATGGTTCAGGTGTACAGGCTTGCCCTCCTGATAGTGGTGTAGAAGTTGAATGAAAACAATCTTTGCAACTGATCATGCTAAGCCTGCAGTTCTTAACACCTACTTCTATGAAGGAACAAATCTATCAGCAGGTGGGAGAAATGAGAAATACAATTGAGAACTGAACATGGTATTCACAAGCATCTCCACAATTTCTGCTTACAGTCACAGTCAGTTCCAAACACCAGGACCTCAAGATCTCAAACTTCAATATTCATTACTGATGCTGATCCCAGGCAGCCAAATCAATATTAAGACACACTGATACATTCTGAAGCACAGCAATATTCCAAGATGTTCCCATCTCAGAGGATGACAGTCAAACTGTCAGTTTAAACTGACAGTTAAAAAGATGGTCTTTGAGGTCCCTTCCAACCCAAGCCATTCTATGATTCTATGTAATATTCCCTGCAGGAGATTTGTTTCAGACAATCAGTACAGTGCCCACATGAAGACCAAAAGTCTCTACTAATGAAAGGCCCTACAACAGCAGGTAGAATGGGACATGGGGAGCAGATTCAGGTGGGGAAGCAGCCTGCAGGCAGCCGAAAGTGGCATTTCTGGAGGGTAAAAATGTAACGTCTTGGCACAGTCTGCCCAGGGAGGTGGTGGAATCACCATCCCTGGAGGTGTTCCAGAACTGTGTGGATGTGGCACTGAGGGATGTGGTTACTGGGCATGATGGGGATGGGTTGGTGGTTGGACTTGATGATCGTAGTAGTCTTTCCCAACCTTCATGATTGTATGATTCCAAAGAATAGAAAATATGGTTAAACTGGGGGATGACTAGGGCTGGAGAGCAGAGCCTAGGAGGGTGGTAGAGTGGGACACTGGGATGTGGGAGAGGGCCAAGGGCTGCTGCTCGGGACCTGCTGCACAGCTGTGAACCAAAGCTTTAAAGGCTACTTTACAGGAAAAAAAAAAGAAAAAGAAAAATAAGAAAGAAAAGAAAACTGCAGCAAGGTACTCAATGCACTAGACTATCAAAATAAATAGAAATCAGTTTTCTTGTAGCTGTGGAACTTTTCTGTACGCACTCCTCAGACTTAACTGTACAAGAAGGTAAAAGTTTAAGCATTAAAAACAACAACAATAATGTAGCCTGCAGCCTCCTGTGAACACAGAAGATGTACCCAACTTTGAATCCAGCACTTTGCAGGGGTGGCATCACTCAGTGCTACCCAAAATACGTGATGAATGTACTGAGAGCCCATGCACTTCTGAGCCACGCTTGGTCTTGCTTCTCTCACAGAGGTGTCCACACAAAGAACTTGGCTATGACCTCCTGGCTGGCCAGAGAATCACAGAATCATTTTGATTTGCTCAGGTTGGAAAAGACCTTAAAGATCACCGAGTCCAACCATAACCTAACCATACTACCCTAACTCGACAACCCACTTCTAAATCATGTCCCTGAGCACCACATCCAAACAGCTCTTAAACACATCCAGGGATGGTGACTCAACCACCTCCCTGGGAAGCCCATTCCAGTGCATAACATCCCTTTCTGTAAAGAAGTGTTTCCTGATATCCAACCTAAACCTGCCCTGGCACAACTTGAGGCCATTTCCCCTTGTCCTCTCACCTGTCACCAGTGAGAAGAAACCAATCCCGCTCTCACTGTAAGCACTTAACACGGAGACCACAACACAGCTGCTTCGCACCTCACAAATTCCCGCCCCCCCCCCAAAAAAAAAAAAAAAAGCGGGCAAAGGGACAGAAAAGTAAGCACTTAAATCATTTATTTCCATGCGTGCAAGAGGAGAGCAAACGTTGCGGTTCCGCTGTGCTGCCGCCGAAGCAGAGGCGGGGGCCGGGCGGGCCGGGCGCGGTGCCGAGCCCTGTGCGCTGCGCACTGCTGCCGCCCGCCGTGCCGCCGGAGCCCTGCAGCGGGCCGGGAGCAGGCCGCGCCCGGGCCCTGTGTGGCCCTGCGGGATCTCCAGCCCTGCCGAGCTCTGATTTTGTGTGGAAAGTAAATAAATAAATAGAAATAAAAGTCAGTATTTCCTTTGGGAAAATCTTTCCCTTCGCCAGCCCGGCAGTAGCCCCCAGGGCCAAATGCACACACCAGCCCAGGGAGAGGTGTAAAGTAATGCTGCAGGTCTGTGGAGGGAGAGCAAGGTGCAAAGCGTGCTCACAGATGTATTCATCACTCCATACAAATCGTTTTGAGGCCAAAGAAGATGTCAACATGGACATCACATAGCTCCGGGTGCCCACAGCTCACCCTAACCGCTGTAAGCCACCACCAATCTTGGGAACTCAAAGGGCAAGGGAAGGAGAGTGATGGGACAAGAGGGAATGGCCTCACATTGCACGAGGGGAGGTTCAGGTCGGATATTAGGAAAAATTTCATCTCCAAAAGAGCAGTCAGGTGCTGAACTGGGCTGCCCAGGGAGGTGGTGGAGTCACCATCCCTGGAGGTATTCAAGAGACCTTTAGATGTGGTACTGAGGGACATGGTTTAGTGGGGAAACACTAGTGGTAGGTGGATGTTTGGACTAGATGATCTTAGGCGTCTTTTTCAGCCTTAATGATTCCATGATTCTGTAATGTTGGGAAAAGTCTAAAAAGCATGTATGCAGCTTTAACTACACCATTGTCCTTTCTTTTTTGTAACTGATTTGAAACAACAGTGATTGTACTCCCAAGATACCAATTATACCAAATGTCATTTCTTTGCTCTACTTGATGTGAACAAGATTTTGTGCGTAACAGAGGCAGGGAGCAGCTTTGCAGGGGCATTGACTGGGTAACGTGGCTTGTTTCCTTGCAACACCACATGAACACCATAGGCTCCGACAATCTGTGCAGATGGAAAAATCCCTTTGGCAAAAGTTGATGAGGCCAGAACTGCTGGAGATGTTTTGTGGGCTGCTTAGAGTTCCCAAGGACCTCATTACTCTCTCCCAGTACTCTCATTACTCAGTAGCATGCCACCCCACAATGGCAGGCTTTAGCACTCACTCGCTGTCCATCTGAAAGGAACATCACTGGGTTTTGGTATTTATTTTTGCACTCACTTTAGTACTAGTTTCCTTTAGTTCCTCAGGGGCAGAGTGGGAATGAAGGGAGACATCTGGGCTTATGATGGGGCCATATCAGCAGCCCTCAGACAAATGAGCAGGGCAGAAAAGCAGAAGCCAGCCAAGCTCCGCTGGAAAACCACAGTAAGTGGTAGGTCGGCCCTGAAGAGAAGCTGCTTTGCCCTTTCCACAGCCCTGGTCATGCTATCGTAAACCCAGCATCGCACTTTCATCTAAACCTCCTTGCTTTTATTAATTGCCCTGAGGCTAGAAACACTGGGAACATCAGCACAGTTCAGCTCAAAGATATTTTCATTGGTTTCTTCCCCTGAGCTCCTGCAGATTTGATGCCTTTATTCTCAAATGTAGAACTGTTGTCCTCAAATCTTAAAAATGCCAACACGGTCTGTCTTGTCAACTTGCAAAGTTGCCTGCAGCAAGGGGCTTGGAGCTTGATGATCCTTGAGGTCACTTCCAACCCAAGCCATTCTATGATCCCGTGATTCTAGGAAAATACAGGAGAAAAGCAAATAAGAGGAATATAAAATGCTCATTATTCTCTCCACTAGAAAGGCTCAGCAAGCATAACACATCTGATCGACTCCTGACCATTTAATATGGAAAACAGCCATGAATCAAACAGAAAGACACAAAGCTCATTTCTACCAGTGGATATGAACCCCAAACACCAGCTCTCCCATCACCCCTGAGGCGACCTCCACACACAGAAAGTGGGAGCCCAGCAGATGCCTCCGCCCAGGACCCACCACCAGGACAGATTTCTCTCCTTGCCTGCAAAAACTGGAAGAATGGTGCTAACGCTGGTACTTGCTGGAAGGGGAAACAGGACCGTGGCCTCACCTCCAGTTCTGTGCTATGCTCCTATGTGACCCTGCCGCTTGGCTGTCCTTCAGCTGAGCAGCCAGCCCAAGGTCAGAGATGCAGACATTAAATACCAGCAGGGGAAAGCAAACATTGGTTCCTGTTCATGCAGCTTTGAGTACATGAAATACCTCACTGCTCTCTGGATGCAGTGTGCATGCATGCCCACCATGCCCATGGCCTTGCAACCAAAGGCCAAAAGGCTGCAGGATTTGGGCAGAATAAAGAGACAAGAGCTAGCTGCAAGGCCAGGGCAGTGCACTCAGTGCTGATGGCTAGCCGTGCATGGCTGGATGAGGAAAATGGGCATGGATTGAATGCTAATGGACTACAACAAGGAGGTACTTAGACCAACAAGGCTCTCATGGAGACACGGAGAGGTGTCCACTGGTTGGTGACAAATGTCCTGACAAATGGTCCCAGCAGTGGCTGGAAGCCCTTTAACAGAGCCTTTGGAATAGTCACCTCTCTATCCTACCTTAATAAACCTCTTCAAGACAGGCAGTGCGTATTCCCATTCACATGCACAAATTTTCCATGAGGATTCCTTACTTGTCACAGCTCCACACTGGCCTATGCCACACAGCTGTCGTGTTGTGATAGCTCCGAATTCAGCTCTGTGGGCACCAGTGCTTCCTGACCCCGGCTTTTGGTGTTCTTTTACCTCTACCTGCAGACGTCAGTGCCCTCTGCTCACAGCTTTCCATCTCCAGCTTTTCACCCACTAAATTTGGCTGCACAATTTGGTGGGCAAATTAAGGTATCAGTTAATTAATTAAGGTAAGGTCCTGTATCAGCTCCCTGAGGCAGATAGAATCACCAAGGTTGGAAAAGACCCCCAGGATCACCCGGTCCAACCATCCACCCATCACCAATAGTTCTCACTAAACCATGTCCCTCAACACAACGTCCAAACGTTCCTTGAACGCCTCCAGGGTCAGTGACTCCACCACCTCTCTGGGCAGCCCATTCCAGTGCCTGACCACCCTTTCAGAGAAGTAGTATTTCCTAACGTCCAGCCTGAACCTTGCCTGGCGCAGCTTGAAGCCATATTTCACACATTGCGTGGAAAAACCCTCCACGGAAAAATCTGTCTTTACAAATGTTTTCCTTCCAGAATTTCCCCCCAGCCTTTCACAAGAAGCACCAAATTCTGAGTCAGTTTGTCTGAAGAGAGGTGGAAAATTTCCAGGTTCCCGCTGGGATATTTCTGAACTCAGGCAAGAAAGAAGGCGTGACCTTGGCTGGGCCTCCCTTGTCATGGTCTTGGCTGCACCCTGGCAAGAGGACAGGGGATGAAGGTGACGTGGCTCTGCTTGGTCAGGAGCATCCATGACATATTGAAACTGCCACTGAAGACATTATAGATATTTTGTCTGCCTTTTCTGACATTTTCACTGACAATTCCAAACACTGGAGAGAGAAGCCATGTAAATTTAACCACTTGCTCTCAGAGGACTCTGATGCTTTGTTTTTCCTACTCCTGATTCCATGTGTAAACACATTCGTAATTTACTGTTCTTAATATATTTATGTATTTAATTTATTCATGTTAAAATTACGTACTTGGCTCATTATAAAATAAGGGTATAATTAACTTGCAGTAATTTTATTTATGCTGTTATATTAATGTGGTTAATGCGTTTATGTAATTTGTATTTCTGGAGCTTCCAGTCAGGGCAGATTTCCATCTGCAATATTTTCCCCCTTTATTCTTGCCTTTCATTGTAGATACTGCTGCTACTTTTGCTCCTTTTCATTTGCAGTTTCCAAGGCCCAAGGCCCTTTCCTGCCATCCACATTTCTCAGCCTCTGCCATGCTGTGCACTACACCTGTGCTCCTGGGATCTTGGGGTTCCCTATGCTGGACAAATGAGATATAACACAAGAGAGAAGATGACCACATGAAATCCTTGGCCTAGGGCTCATGGAGTGTACTGCCAACTTCCCACACAGTGTAACATGAACTCCTGAATGCAGGAAGGTTTGGCTTCGCTGTCTTTTTGTTCATCCTCCTCATTCTATGGGGCATACAAACTGGAAGAATGTCTGTAAATCTTAGTTTTGTTTCACTTAGCCTGGTTCCTATTTTATCATCTGAAAACATGTACAGTCACCCCAAATGGGTGGCTATTACAATAAAACATCATGCTGCCTGACCAGACGCAGAAAAGCAATATAAATCTGTATCACTTCTCAGAAATTCAGCATTATTTAGCTGGCAGAATCCCCTGCCATGTCACAGGGCTCAACTACAGCTGTCTCAATGTCCAGATAACCAAAAGCCTGCCAGTTCATCTTGTCAGATGTTCCCATTTTAAGGATTTTGCCACCATAACGCATACTGTGAAGCAGATGAATGGCAGGGAATGCCGGTGTTTAAAAAGGGGGGACGAAGTCCCATATCTCTGCACAGAGTTCTATAGGTTGTAGTGGGAGTACTGCAATCGGTATTTGCAGGTTAACTGGCAAGAAAGAAGGAAAGAAGGAAAGAAAGAGGAAGGAAGGAAGGAAGGGAGGGAGGAAGGAAGGAAGGAAGGGAAAAGCATAAAGAAAAATCAGAGAGAAAAGGTTCTCCTTCTCTTTATCTGTTTTGATAACCACTATCACACTGAGCATATCACAAGCCCTAAGGCACTCTGCGAAGTGCGTAATCCTACCAATCTCTTTGGGGCCATTTACTTGGGAAGGGCATTTGATAGGAGCTGACTCTCCTTTGCCAGCCTCAGCGCTGAGCGTTATCAGCGCTACCTATAAAGCACTGCATCTGCTGCGGGTCAGTAATCAGCACAGGGGCTTTTGTTGGTATAGGCAGTGATCTCTTCAACCTTTAGTGGAGGGGAAGGTATAAAAACCAAAGCAGTCTGCTTGGGCAACTCTTTGAGCCCCCGTTGAATTTCTTCATTTCCAAGGAAGACGCTTTTTGGGGAAATTTTGTGGCAAAATGGCAACTTTAAATGAAAAGAAGACCTGCAGTGAACGGATGGAAAATTTCCGCCGTTTTGTCTGGAATCCAGAAACGAAGCTGTTTATGGGAAGGACCTTGATTAACTGGGGTATGTTTCTGTGCACAAGAGTCTCCTCTTCCTTCTGATGCCCTTAGAAATCTTGAAGGGATGGGGGTTGCTCTGATGAATGGGAGGTAATGGGGGGTTGGAATTTTTTATAATTGTTGAGAACCTCAATTCTCAAATGTGTTCCTGATCCTCTTACAGTGACCCTCTGAATATAGTCAGTTAGGTCGAAATACGGATTCAAGAAGCTCCTGCAAATACTCTAAAGCATTTCTGGCCCAAATATTTGATAAGGACAACATTGGACATGTAGAAACATAGAATGGTTTGGGTTGGAAGGGACCTGTAAGATCATCTAAATCCAACTCCCCTGCTATAGGCAGGGACACCTCCCACTAGACGTGTTAACATCTTATTAATAGCTAAGGGTTATGGCTATAACATGACACTGACATTGCTGACTATAAGGGCTTCTGGCTGCAGGGGAATTTGGCTTTGCTGCTGCACTGGCGTTGTTCAGCCCTGCGGATGCCAGGCTGATGGGTCCTAGCAATGGCAGCACTGTGATGCAGACCTGCACTGATGTTATCTACTTTAGAGCTAGCTGAGGAAGTGTGGGAAAATATTTTCTGCCCAATTCTCTGGAACCACGTTTTGCTTTTCTGAATTTCCTTTTTAAATTACCGCATGTTGAGTAAATCTGTTCTACCGTTGAACTAATGCCTGTTTCAGCTGAGGCTCCCTGTTTGTAGCCAAGCTTGTGTCTGCCACAGCAATGTGTTTGATGAGCTGATGATCTGTGTTCTGGGAACTGCAGCTTGAAACATTTTAGAGAGAGTCCCTACACTTCCTGCAAGTCATCAGCGTAGCTGCAAGCTTCCAGAAGGCTTTCTTCTGATGGGAAATGTGTAACTGTAGCCTATTAGCCATTCCTATAAACAAAAAGCAAACCTAAGTGTGAATGTTTCCCAATTGTGTATATATTATGAACATAAGCACAAAAAACAGCGTTATTCTGAATCTCACCCCATAATGAAATAGCAAGGTGGTGCATTTTGCTGGAGGTGAGATATGGGTCTCAAACAAGCGTACCCGGAACACTGAGCTCCATGGTGCAAGCAATACAAGCAGCAGCTTGCTTTTGTCAAATGAAATCTATCGGGTCTTTTGCTCAGTCCGTGTGTAACAAGCAGCTGAATGGCCTTAATGTGGGAAGCTGCTCCATGGAGCCACACAATCCTTCAAGCTTTAAACAACCCAAGTGCCAGCTATGCCCAGGCTCGTTCCCTTCTTGCTGACATGACACCATTGGCTGCAGCGTTCATGCAGCAAGAGCCCAATGACCCCCTCCCCTCCTTTTCCCCCAGTGTGGATCAGCCTGTACTACCTGGCCTTCTACGTGGTGATGACTGGGATCTTCGCCCTCTCCATATACTCCCTAATGAGGACGGTCAATCCCTACGAGCCAGATTACCAAGACCAGCTCAAGTCCCCAGGTACAGCTACTACCTTAACCGTCCCTTTCAACCTCAGCCTGAAAGCACTTAACAAATGCTAAATATTTTAATGAGCCGTGCCAGCAGCCCATTAAATAAAGGCATAAAATAAGGCGAAGAGACATGGAATGAGGAATTGAGGTTTGTGGGACATGATGTGAGGATGGAGAGGGACAAGACAGGATTAGCAGATCACCAGAGCCTATTGCTAGAACTTCAGCGCCCAAGTCACTTTTTATGGCAGATCTTTTCAAAGAAATTGCCCTATTATTATATTATTATTATTGTTGTTATTATTATTATTTTGCATGCCTGCTCTATTTTGAAGCTTTCTTTCTCAGTATTCTCTTAGTTTGAGCTTTGCTGACAGTATCATTTCTGTGTAATACTAAGCACGGCCTTTTCAAGAGCTGTTTCTCACTCGGCAGGACAGCCCATTTCCTTATTGTCGATGTTGTGTTTAACAAGTCCTGGGGAAATCCACCGAAGTCACTGAGATTGTTTTGTGATCTGCTCTGATAACAGCACCTCTCTCCTGCTTTGCTTTCCCCTCTCCTCCCTCTTGAAGGTGTAACGTTACGACCGGATGTGTATGGGCACAGAGGGCTGCAAATCTACTACAATGCATCTGACAACAAGACCTGGGAGGGGCTGGTGACAATGCTCCAGACGTTTCTGACAGGTAAAAAGGACAATAAGGTCACCTGCAGAATACTGGAGAAATGTGCTGTCACCTCTCCCTTACTACAGCTGGGAGCCTTCAGCTTTTCCATTTTCTGTTTGTCCTTCTGAAATCAGAGATTTTGAGTGGGAAATAGATTTTCTGAAAAGCAGGAGCAAATCACTTTGTACATCTATAAATCAAACATATGTAAAGGTGTATATAGAAAGCTGAGCCCAGAAGAAATGGGAGGAGGAAGGTCTACAGAACTACTGTCCAAATTTATCTAATCACATTTGTGACTACAAATACCAAAGTGCCATAGCAAGTCCTGAGCCAGCACATACTGTCATCAAAGAGCATAGCCAAAATAGGTTGGGTGCTCCATTTATGTTCATACTTCAATACACTTATATCCAGTGTAAATCTCCCAGATGTGTAACTTCTCTATGAGAGGCTTCACAGAGGACTTTTTTTCTTCTTTCACAAACCCAGCATATAGCCCAGCTGCTCAGCATCTGAACATCAACTGCACAAGCAACACATACTTCATCCAGAACACCTTTGATGGCCCAAATAACACAAAACTGTCCTGCAAGTTTACATCAGATATGCTTCAAAACTGCTCTGGCATCACAGATCCTACTTTTGGATTTCCAGAAGGAAAACCTTGCTTTATTGTAAAGATGAACAGGGTAAGTGCAACGTCAGGCTACAGAAACACTGGGTCTCATGATTCTCAGTTGGGGAGCTCAACTCTGCTTTGCAATGGGCAGACAATTCACTCCACTTTCCCCAAGAGTGACTAGATAAACAGTGGGCTTTGTCACTACCCCTAGCAGAATAACATGAACAGAATCTCTGAAGCTTTGGGGCAGTTTTGTTAGCATCTCTGTAGTGCTGCCGTCTGAAAAACTAGTATGTAAAAGCTTCTCTTCTGTGGTACTGAGACCCTTCTGTTAAAGAATTAAGATAGGGCTCTAGGTTGAGTGACTTCAGACACGTGCTTCTTGCACATTCCATTTCTCCAACCTGCAAAGAAAATCTTTGAATGAACAAACATTTCAGGTAAAATGCTGAGCATTTTGGTTCAATTTCAGTGCGAAATGAAGAGTTTGTATTCTCCATCAGTTCCTGGTAGACAAAATCCCTTCATTTTTGGTTTGGCTCGCACACTAGGCTTGGGCATTGAACATTTTTGGGAACCCAAAAATGAGATCCAACTGTGAGGGCAGAACCATGCACCTGATGCTTGCAGGCAAAACTGGAGGTGTTTCCTGAGGAAGTTCTTTGTTTTCCTCAGCAAGGCGGCGTGCAGGGTAGGGAAAAGGGCAGTTAACAGGGCCCTGGGGACTTCAGTTCCTTCTGCCTTTGCTGCTGCAGGAAGTTACCCTACTACTGTGTGGAACCAGATGGGCCCTAGAGCTTCAGCCAAAGCAGAGGCTTCCTAGTAGGGCGCTCACAGTGCTGCTTTCTGAGTGCCTCCCAGGCAATATCCCCCCACTACCTCAGTGAGGCGGTCTGACTGACGGGGCCTTATGTGGGAACACATTCAGCAGCATCTGAAGCTCGGTTCATCCTTTGCTCCCTTTTGTCTCAAAACCATCACCAAGGTGACTGAATGCATGCTTTCTATTTCAGATTATCAAATTTTATCCTGGCAACGGCACCGCACCGAGAGTGGACTGCAGCTATGTAGTAAGTGTGTGAGGGCTGCACTGAAAGGCTTTGAGCACCACAGCTCTGATGGCCAAGTGGCCTAAGAACCAAAAGCCAACCAAACACAAAAGCATTTGCAGTTTGTTTTGCTCTCTCAGTAGTGAGGTTTATTAATCAGAGTAACTCTTCGAAACCTTCTGCAACTTGCAGCAGATCTGTTTTTCTTGGTAACAATAGCAGCAGGAGAATTGCACTTTTATTTGAAGACTGGCTCTGAACAGATCGCTGTACTTGAGCAACAGCAAGGAAATATTTGCAGGGGGCAGCCAACAAACCTCTCTTACGTTACCAACAGGGTGACGAGTCCCGCCCGCTGGAGGTAGAATACTACCCGGTGAATGGAACCTTCAACCTGCACTACTTCCCCTACTATGGAAAGAAGGCACAGGTGGGTGCTCACATATTTCAGCTTTAATTTTCTTCATCTTCTTCAGATAGTGATGGGACAAGGTGGAATGGCTTTAAGATGAAACAGGAGAAATTTAGGTTAGATGTTAGGCAGGAATTCTTTACTCAGAGGGTGGTGAGGCGCTGGCACAGCTGCCCAGAGAAGCTGTGGTGCCCCATCCCTGGAGGCGCTCCAGGTCAGGCTGGATGGGGCCCTGGGCAGCCTGAGATGGAGGGAGCCAGCCCTGCCCATGGCAAGTGGGTGGGTGGGCTGTGAGGTCCCTTCTAACCCAAACTGTTCTGATTCTATGGTGACGATCTTTGTGTAAAACGAAATGACTACAGCTTTCCTGTGATTTTATGTGAACTGGAAAGAAGGTCTATTTTAAGATTTTGAAACTGGCAATGATAAGAACTCTTTTTTTTTTCTTCCCTCCTAGCCCACTTACAGTAATCCTTTGGTAGCTGTGAAATTTCTCAACATCACAAAGAATGTAGAAGTCCAGATAGTGTGCAAGATCATTGGAGCCGGGATTACCTTCGATAACGTTCATGACCCATATGAAGGAAAAGTGGAATTTAAATTGAAAATAGAGGATGGAGCAGCGAGAGACACCTCTAAAAAGCATGTGTGAAGAACGACTTACCTGTTGTCACACTGACTGATATTTATTTTCTATGATTGCCATATGAATGTACTCAAATTACAGTGACAGTAGACATCTTCTACTGAGGGGTAACCCATATAACTAAAAATCAGTACATCACTCAGCGTGAGAAGGAGATGAGAATTATCCCCAGTGTACACAGTCTAGTGTTCTGTGGCTACACTGTGCTTAAACCTCCGTGCAAATCCTTGTACAAAACATGTGTCTTCTAACCCAAGCAGGTGTGCCTTCCCAGAAAAGGAAGTATGGGATCAAAACATTGTTCTTCATCATTTTTCGAACTCTAATAAATAACTGATGTATAATATTGAATACTGGATACTGTAGGAGCAATTAGGATAGCTAGAAAAATAAGTAGCTCAAAATACTGTGAGATAATAATACCCTTCTCAATCTGCCTTGTACAGGATGTTTAAATTTTAAAGAGACAGCAAAATTAACTGCATGCCAATGCATTGCTCTGTGTACAAGCCAGCCGAGTCTGACTTCAGATGAGAAATCACTCACTGTAAGAGAAGAACTTGAAAGGGGCCTGTAGCTTTTCTAATACCTAGCACCTGTGATTTCTTTCTAACAATAAAAACGCTTTTTTGGTTCGCTGGTTGGTTGTGGGGGTTTTTGTGTTTTGTTCTTCCCCCAAAAAGGAACTGCCATGTACAGAAAGAGTTGTGCGTTACCCGGAATACTCTGGGAAAAGGAAGACATTAAACTAAAACTTGAAATGAATCTAAACTTTGAGAAGTCCAGCCCTCCCACAGATACGCTGTGTATGTACGGTATGTTCACCTTAGATGAACTGGCCTCACCTACCAATCTTTTAAGCACTCCTATTGCAAGTCTCTAATTCCTGCAGCTGGAATTGGAGGTGGACGTGAAAGCAGCTGGGGGACATTAATGGGACCACACAGAGGGTGGTGACGCACTGGAACAGGTTGCCCAAGGAGGTTGTGGATGCCCCATCCCTGGAGGCATTCAAGGCCAGGCTGGATGTGGCTCTGGGCAGCCTGGTCTGGTGGTTGGTGACCCTGCACATAGCAGGGGGGTTGGAACTCGATGATCATTGTGGTCCTTTTCAACCCAGGCCATTCTATGATTCTGTGATTCCATGATATATACATATACATATATGCACACACACACATATATAAAAGACACATACATTCCATCACATGAAAGATAATTGGTTCACCAACCAGTACAAAGGAAAAACACCTGTCGGACTTCACAAACCTTTCTTTGATCAAGACACTGAAGCAGCACATTTCACAACTAAATACCATATAAGAGATTCCTGAGTTATACTGGATGCAGACCACTGAGACACCGAAAGGAAAAGGCAGGCAGGCTGTGTCCGCACAGCAGAGGGATGGGCCATCCCTTTTCCTATCAGCAGTGCAACAGAGACACGAGTCAGGGAAAAAGGCAGGTAATAAGATGCCATGAAACTGGTGTTAACAACTGCATTATTTTATCTATATCCAATTTTTTTATATCCAATAACTTTCAATTTCCAGACTTTTCTCTTAAAGGCGTTAAATCTCATATTGAAGGTCAATGCAGAGCAGGCAAACAGAAGTAACTCTGAACCATTAAGAGTGAAAAAGACGTCTCAGATCACCCAGCCCAGCCTCCAGCCCACCCCCCCCCATGCCCACTGACCATGGCCCTCAGTGCCACATCCACACGGCTCCTGAACACCTCCAGGGATGGTGACTGCACCACCTTCCTGGGCAGCTGTGCCACTGCCTCACCACTCCTTCTGAGAAGATATTTTTCCTAATATCCAACCTGAATCTCCTCTGAAGATGAAATGCATCTTCCTACTGCATCCATTTACAAACATTCGCATAACTGCCGATCCAGAAGTTGAAACATGAAGTCTAATACTAAAAGTCACACACAAATATTAACAGGGAAGAAAAATATCAATACAAGCTCTTCAATGCTTAAAGGAAGCTCTCTGCTATGGCTATCAGCAAATTCAAAACATTTGCCCTCCAGCTTTCACAGCTGCTAAGTACTGTGTATAAAGTCTTTGCTTTAATGGTCTCACACAACAACAACACTGTCACGGCAATTGGGAATTCCACCTCATCACTTTATGTAACTGTTTTTTCACCTCTTTCCAGTAATAAAAGACTGATACTGACCAACCTGCAGCAAGTAAAGGTGTCTGTGTGCTACTCACAGTAACTGGATGGAGAACAACCATCACAACTTGCACGCCTGCAAAAAACATTATGTGCTTGGCACACACAGCCCCTTCATAAACTTCACCACTTTCAGACACAAAACATTCCATCACAAACAAGACTGTGTTGTTTAATAGAAGATAAAAAATAAGTACGAAAGAATACGTTTGCTTCCCCCCCCCCCCCCCCCTCAATTTAAACATTTGAACAACTCTCTTTCAATGGAGATAAAGTTTTCACCTCTTCCAATTCCCTTTTTTGATACCAGAGTGGTAACAGCTGATGGTTTCTGAATTGTATTTTTGTCGATGAAGGCCCAAGGCCTTATTAAGGCAGGCACTGCTCAGACACCACATGCAGAAATTGGGCTCTACATCTCTCACCCGCTCTAAAATGAGAAAGAACTGAATTCTGAAGATGCTTAGGGATAATGTGCTTCATCAGTGTGCTCATGTGTCAGTCCTACTGTTACCAAAATGAGCATTTTATCATTCCAATTTCATCACGTGTCAGTGGGTTGTTACCACCTTTACCAATTAGATTGCAAGCAGTCTGATTTTGAATTCCAGTCCCTAATTCTTGTGTCGCTTTTCTCTCTTATATTGATGAGCCCTTTACAATGATGTCATTTTGTGTGATCTGATCTGACAGAAATCCAGACACGTCTCATGTTTCTTTCCCACAAACCAAGAGTTCCTTAAATCTCATACTAGAAGACCCTGACCTTCGATGTCCTGACCTCCTCAAGTAACAAGGAAGGGTCTTTTCATAGTCTTTTCCAATTGTTCCAGCAATCTTTTTAACAGTGAGGTCAACAAGGACACAGTTGCTCAATGCTGGTCCTGCTGTATGTATCCAGATGTAAAATCACCTAACAGTCAGTGATGAGTTCTACCCACACACCCAAATATCAGATTAACTAATTCCTTCAAACACTGTGTAGGAGACCTATATGCAGTTCCCATCTACCGTGGCACCAGATCATTCGGTGGATCCCACATTTTCAGCACATAATCTTATCTTCTGTACTGTTACCTTGAATTCTTTGTTCAAAAGATGTGGTTTGCACAAAGCATTTTGGCCATGACCTTGCTTGCCAAGCAATCTGCGTTTATCGGTCCTTTTCATTCTTTTCTAATCATATCATTTACTTTTTTAAATATCCTTCTTTCCAAGTTGCTGAAGAAAACCTTAAGCAGTGGTTCAGCATTACCTGATGCAACCACTCAGCCAGTGATAAGGCCACAAAACCTTTTGATTCAGCAGTGGGCACTTTTTAACCCCTTACCACACAGTGTATCAATATGGTAAAGCACCTGTTTAAAATCGGAACACAACAAAACTGGAAGCACTTAATGATACTGAAATATATCCATTGATTCCTTAATCAGCTAAAATCACTATCACGCCACATTCGTTAAGATCTATTCTATAGTTTGTCAATTTTATAGTTAATCTTCCAACCTTTTAATTAAGTTTTAACTGAATCCTTCAACACTTTTCCTAACGTGATGTTCACTGCTGATCTCAGGCCCTCTGGACCACATTCACAGAGGTCGTATTCTCATCACTTCTGAAAAATGGAATTCTGGAATTCTTTCCTTCTTCAGGCATTTACTCACAATCTCAAGGTTCATTCAAAATCAGCATCAGAAATGTAGAGATTCACTCCACCTAGAATAAATTACTGGGGTTGCAGTTCTTTTTAAGAGTTAAGCTTTAAGTATTTGCTTATACGTGCTGCTTTGTTTTTAGTGAACTCTCTCACGTTCCCATGACAGAAGAACGCAACCCTTGTCAAAGACTCCAACTTTGCTATCTTTCAACATGCTACAAAGCAAAAATTGCACCTTCTGTTCTGTCAGGACTGGTATGACTGCAATATTTACAGTGATGTACCACGATGCATCCACAGTGAATGTACAAAGAAAATCAAATCCTTGAGCCTAGGTTTGGATTTCAGCCTGCTTGAAACAGCCAAACACAAAACCAACAGAAGAGCTGTTAGCAGAGCACAGAAAAGCACTGGTGATTTTCAGCTAACACCAATCTCTCCTCTTTATTCTCTACCATCTCAGAACAATCTGCCTTTACGACCACAAAGACGTTAAACGACAATCTTGATTTTCTCTGGTTCATGTTTTGCTCGTTGGTGTTGACACACTTTGAATGTCTCTCTGGAGACAGCAGCTCTCTTAATTTTTGCTGAGGCAGATGTGGCCAGATGAGCAGCACCATAACGTCAGGTGAGGACTACTGTGGAAACAACTGCTGCAAGCAGAAAATGCCTGTGCACATCCGTTGTCCTTCATCTTGCTCTCAGCATCATCTGCATTTCTGCTTAGAAACCCCATCCTAAGGAAGGCAACCTCCTCCCCGCTCAGCTAACCACCTTTTTTCTTCGCAGGAGCCTAGCAACTTCTGAGAGCTTCTGAACATCAGCTGAGCTTCCATTCTTTTTCTGCTGAGTCCTCAGGATGCAGGCAAGCCAGATGATCCATCTGTGAGGCTGCTCAGGAGACTGATACGCGGTATTTTATAACTTCCTTCTCTTCTCCCTTAAGGGATCATATGATAACTCAGACTGGCAGGCACCTCAGACGACCCCTAGTTCAATTGCTGCTTAATGCAGGGTCAGCTGTGAGGGTTCAAGCACGTGGAGGAGCCCTTACCACAGAGCAGTTATCCCAGTAGCTCGCCTTTGCAGTGACTTCCTTTGTGTAAGCAACAAACCCTGACCTCAGGCAGTGTCCTGCAGGGTGACTGAGCCATTTCATTAACCCGTGCTCCCAGATCACAGCAGAGAATGTGACGTATCTAAAAGGTTTAAGGTGGAAGCGCACAGAAGGCATTATGAAGACCTGTTATGAGGATGTGAGAATGTATGACAGAAAGCGAGGACTGGGGAATATGGGATGAAAAGTTAGGACAGTAAATGTGGGATTTTAAACAGAGGAGCTGGATTGGAGTACAAAGACTGGCCCGACATTCTGAAGAGCAGCAGGACTGAAGTGGGAAGACATGAACGAAGAGAGAACACCATGTATGATACTGCTCTTTGCACCGTATGATATCAAGACTTACGGGGAGAAATCATTAAATTAAAACAAGACATCTGAACCCTCTGTAGTGAAGATGCGGTATTCTGAGAGAGTCAGTTCTAGGTCTTGTGATGAGGAGGAGTGACATGTTCTAGAATAACCCTAAAATTAGAAAAACCACAGAGCTTGTTAAAAATGCCCATGCGCGTTTTATTAATAAAAACTAACAGTGCCAAGGTTAAACAAGTCAAACAATTATAGTCTCTTTATATTCCATAAAATATTACAGAAAAGTTTATTTGTGTTTCAATAAAAAGACTACTGTCTTAGAATAGGCAGCTGACAGTACTTGTGCAGTTAATTGTTTGTGAATAAATTTAAAAAGACTACCACCTGCCCTGAAATTCCTTTTATAAAAACCAACTATTAAAAATGATTGACAAATTTTGAGTTAAAAAACTTAAAACATTCTCTATATTTAATTTCAACTTTATAATAGATTACAGGAAGATGCTTATGAAACAAATACAAACATTTGTTTCAGTACATGTCTTTATATGATAGACTTATAAGTATGTAAACAACTATATAATAAAAAGTTTCCAAAGTCTGCCTGTAAGAAATCAGGCAAATTTTACCATAAGCAATAAATCATTCCAAACCTTCAAGACATTTTATATAGCTGCACCAGCTGGCAGTAAACATTTGCCAAAAAGTTTGTAATTCTTATGTCCCGACATACAGTGACAAGTATATAAACTCGATGGAATCATAATGTTAGATATAATTTAAGGGAAAATTAGTTCACAACAACATTTCTGGAATTTAACATGTATAAAAGTAGGACGTATCTTTCCTGTTTGGTTCTTTGGACACTGCATGGTTAACAAAAAACACACTACTACATTAGCTCACTATCCCTCGAAAAGTGGTATAACCAAAATACACTCCAAATAAATTGCCATTCAGTGTATTCATTTTCCACAGAAGGACAGCATTTTATTTCTCAATGATGTGTCTACATTTTCTTTAGCAAACTCAGCAAGAACATTTGGGGGCAAAATCCATTTTCCTTCAAGTAAAAAAAAAAAAAAAACAAAACCCAAAAACAAAACAAAGTAAAACAATAAACCAAAAACCCCTAAACCAAGAGTAAATAAAGGCTCTGCATTAACACACTGGTATCAAAAACACACATCCACACCACATTTAAAAATATCCTACATAAAACAATCCTCGCTTGCTTATCAGAGGTGCATTTCTAAACTCAGAACTGCTTACCAACGTTTTCCTTGAGGGATGGGGCAAAGTTATTTGAGACTTCTCTCCCTAGAACAATTTATTCCTGAAGCTTGCTGAATTTTAACAAGTCTACAAGCAAAGGGCATCAGTCGTCGTCATCGTTTTCATTAAAGTCGTCATCGTCATCATCGTCATCCCCCACATAAGAAACTGGTGTTTCAACTCTGGAGCCACTGTACTGAGATCCATTGGAACTTGTAGCCAACATCCCATCTCCACCATTGGAAAAGTCACTAAAACAAGAAAAGTCCAGTTGACAGTGCTTAATGATACTTCCCAGATTACCGGGGCTTATTATCACATGGCTTCTCCATCTCTTTAATGCCACTGCTACTTTGTAAACTAACAAAGTTTGAAATGGTTCTTATTATGTTTCTTCCACAGGGTTGATGATGAAATCCTTTCAGAAGTGCTTTCATAAATATGCTTTCTAGATTCCATTTGAAGTAGGTGTACGTAATGCCCAATAACCCCAAAATATTTTGTAGCACCTGACATGAGCCCCCCAGGTGAATCCTATGCCTTCCAAAAGCACTCATCTTGATTCAAAGAATTTGAAAAATGAAGAATTCATAGCTTCTCTTGGTTAATTCTTTGTTATTATGTGGTCAGCTACCATGGCTACATACTGTACTTTTCACTGGAAATTTCTTTTTCCTAGATGAATTATCTGTATCCAGAAGTATTCTATTTCAGTAGTCAGAACATTCCTCGTTACTTGCTATTTTTCTCAAGTTTGCTACTGTTACCTTTATTTAGTTCTACATTCTTAGTTGGAAATTCTTGAAAGAACATTTTTCTACAAGTCACAGAAATAACATCTCCAACTTGACAAATAATCATCCTTAAAAACTGCTTTCAAAAATGCGTTTGCTTGTCAATTTTTAATCCGCTTAACGTGCATTATCAATCACACACAATCCTGTTGCATGGAGCTAACTCAAAAGCTTGGGAGTCCATCATTCCACAAAGTGAAGCTACTTTCAATAATGTTAGCTATATTTCTACTCTAATCTTGAAGAAAATGCTGTGCTTTGTTTTGGCTTTCCTTTTTATTTAACCTGGAAATGGTGTTCAACTAGCTAACTGCACACTCCCCAGTATTCCAAGGTTTCAAAGTCAACTGTAGTAGACCAAGAAAAGATTTTCCCTGTTTTCAAAGTTTGAAAACAAAAATCAATCTCCCACATAATTAAAAGAACTTTAGTTAGGATAAAAACAAGTGAATTTCATAACCTAAGTATCCTAGTGACACAGAGACTGGGATGTAGGCACTGGAATCAACATCTTCAGTCTTAGGACAGCTTTCTTAGGAGAGCTGACTGAATAAATACATAGCCTTTATTTGCATTGGCAGTAATTTTTGGCACCAGGCATGCTACACATTTTGTAGTTTCCTACTGCCAGGAACACGTACATATGTATAGTAATTAAACAATAATTAATCACTACCTTTTTCCAACCTCCTAAGAAATGTTAAGTGCTAAGAGTTCTAGTGTTTCTCACTATGGTAATGAAATACAATCAGTCACTGAACTCTAAAGTTCTTTTGGTTTTCTTTGGAAAACATAATGCTTTAAAAGAGTAATGCAATCACACTTTCAAAGTAAACTTTATCTTTAGGAAGGACTTCCTTCCAACTCTAAGGGAAGGCAGACTGGTGAGTAAAAGCCACCAGAAGAGCATCGTCAGGAAAAAGAAAGAAAAATAAAACTCTATTCCCTTGTCTAAAAATATCCCATCAGAATAGGAGTTATTTTATATTAACACAAATGACTTAAAAAAATAGCCAAAAACCTAGGACTTCCTTAAGAATTTAAATAATATGGCAATTTCCCAAATAATAGACAAGGCACTGTTACGAAAAGAGCCTACATAATCTGTAACTTGTGCTCACCTCATTTCAAATTGCCCAGACTGGATTAGTTGCATGACAGTAGGACAAATGCAACTGACCTTTCATATCAAGCTAACTTTCCATACACCATCAGACAAACATATGTCAGATAATGGAGCTTATACAGGTAATTTGCTCAGCTAATTGACTCACATCTTTCAAGCGTTTTTCACAGCATTAAACATTTCAATAACATTTGAGTCATTTAACAACTCAAAGCTCACACAAGAGAAACTTCTGATCAATGCAATGACAAAATACCTTGTCAGTAGTTACTACATAAGGAAAAAGTGCCTTATATGGCAAGAGAAAAAAATATCAGTTAAGCTCTGAAATAGCAAATGTCTATACAAAGTTACATGAAAGACATGACTTGTCATTCTACCAGTGTATGATGTGGTTTCAAGTTCATAGATACCAATAACTGAGTGAGAACTGTGCCCTGATTAGGTCTTAGAAGTACCTGTTTTCTTGTCATAAACTCAAATCTAAATAAAATGAACACCTGTCTACTCAATTATTTTCCAGTATTTTTAAAAAGGTTTCTTTATTGACATTGTTAAGAAACACCAATAGTCAATAAAAGTGATATCTGGGAATAAACTCAAGCACACACCGCACAACATTCAATCAAAGCATAACAAGTTTCACACAGTATTCCAGTTGAAGTTAATTTTTCTTCATGCTCACAGATTTAAAAAATCAACCAATAATTCCATCTCACCTGGCTGAAAATCTTGTGCCATTTGATGTGGAACCTGACGAAGATGTGACATATACACTGCTGATTGATCCCTGAGCCATTTCTGTAAAAACAAACATACGTATCTCAACACTACTTCCAAACACACTTATCTAATTCATAAAAATGCTTTATTCTTTTTGGAGTCCAGAGAATGAGTCTTGCAGCCAACCCAATGAAACATATTGACGCCCTACACCCAACATTTCTTAATTAACAAGCTAATGACTGCAACATTTCAAAATAAACATTATTTTGAAGTGAGCAAGCCAGATGTCTTCAGTATTCCTGTACATGGAAGATGAATAAATAAAATGAAGCCATGACCAGGTTTGCACTTACTACCTTTTCCCTTTGCAGATGAATCAACTACAAGGAATGTCCTCAAAAAACAAACAAACAAAAAAAAACCCAGTAAAACAAATTACATAATGAAAAGGTTGCATGGGGCAACGCAAAAACTGGTGCTGCAAACAGCAACAGTCCATTCACTAAGAATGTTACTCATTCCCCGAAGTACATGAAAAAGCACAAACATTTGAAAACTTATAAACCCTACAGCACAAACCAGCGGAAATTAGCTGAAACACTTCCATGAGTTTTGTTCATAAAAAAAAAAAGGAAAGGGAACCAAAAAGAAGGAAAACAAAACAGTTCTTCTTACACTAACTAACCTGTCACATATGGTTCCAAAGCTTTGGGAACCAAACTCCTTGCAATTTTTAGGTCCTCTGCTGAACAGCTTCCAGATTCTAGCCCACAGGCCATTCCCATTCGTTTTAGTACTTCTATATCATCATGAATTTCAAAAGTATTGTCAAAATTAAATAGATACTCAAACCTGTAGAGGAAAAACGTCTCAATTAGCTTGAATGGCTTTAACTATCTTACCAGACACTTCTAGTTTCAGGAATTGTAGAACTTCAAAAGCTTAACACAGTGTTAGTGACACACCTTCTTAAGTCATCAAAATTTTCAAGATATATGCATTCGACAGCAAATAATTAAAGATCAAACATAATAACCTTAAATTAGAACTTAAGCTAAAATTAAACTTAAGCTCAACTAAAATTAAAATCCTGCACTCTACATACAACTTTAACATGTTTAACAGATCTTGAAAGTTAAACGTTTAGTTAAATATTTTGCACACTGATAAATATTTCTCCTATTCCCCTCTTTTTACTGGCAACAGCTGACTGCCTACCATGCAGTAAGTTTTGGTTTTTTAAGCTTTATAGTAAGCTAATAGTGCAAGCAGAAACCACTACTACATTCAGTCTTAGATGAAAAAGCTAGATTTTTGAACTGAAAGCAAGGAACAACAGTTCTAAAAACAAAATACACTGTCAAGTCTGTTGGTTGTATTTCATGTTAGGGTCAAGCTGACACTCCCTGCTAATGCAGCTTTGTATACAACTTAAGTAGAGATGCCTTACTTGGCTATTAAAATTTCTGGACAGTTCATAAATCTTATGTTACTAAATCTGAACAATATTATTCTGTTTATTACAAAGCTTTATAAAACTCTGTTTCTATTCAACATTGCTAAGTTTAATTGCACGTTGGCAATCTATAAAAGGCACGATTTATTTGTATTCCATTTCTAACAAATGTAGATTAACTCTTCAGTATAGACACAGAACTCATAGCCGCACCAAAAGACAGAAAGAAAGCTTTGTTAACTCACTTGTCATTTGAAATACTGCAATCGATCACTGTTTTCTTGCTGGTGTTCACAATGATGAATGGCAAATGGATGACAGAATTGGAAGGTGGCGGTCGATTTGCCTGCTGTTCTGCCTGACGATTTCGCTGAACGAGGTTCTTGAAGGCAATTTGCTACAAAAAGCAATAGTGATATGGAACTCTGAATTAAAACTTCAAGATTCAGTTAACCTAAAAAATCCCTCAGTGAGTACCAGCAGCACACGAACAGAGAAGTGAACAAAAAAGGTTCAGCACAATCCTGAACTTTAAGATGCGAGAAAGAAGCAAAAATCGTGGTATTAAAAACATGATAAAGCTTAACTGAGGAGGAAAAAAGCATTTTCTAATAACTTCATCACTACAGATCCTTGAACAGAACTTTGACAGAGAGAGAAGACAACGACTGTAAGAAGCAAGTTTCATACAGCTTCATACTTCCACTTTGTTTAGTATTCCCTACTAGCTGTCACATTCCACAACAATAGTTGGCCTATTAAGACTGTATTTTTGCTGAAATTACATGCTTAAAACAGTTTGGGATGTGAATATATGATATTACGTTTCTGAAACATTCAGCTATGATTTGTAACTTCACTCTCAAATTTCCTCAGAATGGAATTTCCATATGAATGGAACGTCTGTATTTCAGTTCTTATGTTTGCTAGTTGAAAATTACTCTAGTTAACTATTAAAACTCAATCTACATTAACATCTTATGCTAAGCCTCCAAACTAGAAATAGTGTTTCTGGTCATGGAACAAAATGAAATAAACAGGAATTAAATGAAATATGAAAATACAAAGCCAATGGAGGCTGATAAACATCAGATAGTTAAGGAAATTGCAGATCCACAACTGTCTTTTCCTTCTGCATGCTCTTCCTGAGATTCTCATTCTTACTGCATATATAACACAACTACTAAGAGATACACTCTAGTGAACCAGCAGTACAGTGACTTAGGGGATTACTGCTTCCTACAAAATACTAGGTGGAATCTGGGAAGGAGCTCAAGTTGCAATTTAGCAACTGTTCCAATACAATTAAGCCACCTACATGGCAGGGGCGGCAACATTCAAGAAAGGCAGGACAAAGATCATTATGAGAGATGACCTATTACAGTCAAGCTATTTTATCTGAGGACTACTGCAGAAAAACATTCACTGGGCAATTCCAAGGAGTACAATATGAATTACTGGTCTGGTCAGCATAAATTCTGTTTAAACATACAACTACAGAAAAAAACCCATCATAGCTGATAGAAGGTTGCTGCCTTTGCCAGAAGCAACAGTCACCACCACGGTCCCAGTGCTGCCTTTATCCCCAAATTCATCTCTAGCCTTCTTAGAGGTCTCCCATTCCCCACTGGGACAAAACAACAGGAATACAGAAGTAAGTTACCTTGCCCTATAGACAAGAGTACCTTGACTGTACCTGTAGAATGAGTTCTTGTAGTTGAGATTGTTTTTGCTTTATTCTTTCTAGTCTTCTCTGTTTCTCCACCTTAAGACAGAGAACGAATTGATTAGTTTGTAGGTTTTAAATAGCGTTTTCAACATTTTCTCCCCTTGAATTGTTTAAATACCAGAGAAATGAAGGCAACAAGTGCATCAGTCACTAACATTCTGCAGAAAATGCAGAGATCTACAAAGTCTCACATCAGTACTACTGATGGAGACTGTAACAAAGAGAAGAGCTAAGACATCCAGGAATGAAGTAAAATATATAAGGAAGAGTATAAAAACATCTTTGTAAGTGGAAGCTATGCCTCAAAGAGTTACCCACATTCTATGAGGGAGGCAAAGTGCATGTGGACCAGAATGATCTACTTGGTATGCCCTGCTGATATTGCAGCTATTGGAGAAGAGAAAGATGCTTAAAGAAACGAAGCTGCTTACATACCCAAAGTATTAAGCACTAATTAG
Source organism: Gallus gallus (assembly GCF_016699485.2). NCBI lineage: Eukaryota > Metazoa > Chordata > Aves > Galliformes > Phasianidae > Gallus > Gallus gallus. The sequence goes on from NC_052532.1 coordinate 137,325,736, forward strand.
ATCTGCTGTATTTTCTTCATCTAAATAGCAATAATGCTGCTAACTGAAAGAAATATAGCAATAGCAAAAAAACCATTTCATAGAATCATCCCCCTCTGCAGACAGATTCAAAAATGTTTTTCTCACTCGTCTGCTTCTCCACTGCTTTTAAGTTCTACTGAAGAACTTAGGAAGAACAAACACGAAAATCTCATTCTTTTCTGGTAAAGTACATTGATTTATTTAAATATCTTACATTCACCATCATGCAAATGTGGGACTCTCAGGATGCTTATAAACACAACGGGAAAATTCAGCTAAAGCTTGAGAATGGCATTCAGTATTAAACATTTTAACTTCCAAGGCTTGCAGTAAGAAAATGTTGATGTATATGCATAAGTATCAGAAACAAAAGCGACCTACAGCAATAAAGTAGAAGCAAGCACTGTTTGCATCTACTGATTGACATTTATCATCTATTGCTGCAGATGTATTATTTGTCTGGCATCTAGAGAAAACAGTATTCCTGACTCTTGATTACTACCAGTGTAATGTTGGAAATACACATTAATCATTCACTTTGATTTACTTCTAATTAGAACCACTTGAACTGCTTCAAAAAAAAATATTCAAGCAATCTGGAAGCTTAGATGCATATTCTGTAAATACAAATCAAAAAGAAAGTCATAAGGGACCAAACTATTCTACTTTTTATCTCAGAAGATCATATGCACATGTAGAATAAAAACAAGTTTTGATTCAAACAAATCCCTTGTGAATTTCCTATACATTTACCTCTAAATTCTGACATTCCTGAGCCGAGTTTGTAGGTAGACCAATCCATTTGATTTCTTTCTTCTCCTTAGAGATAATGTTCATGGCCATGAGGACATTTAAGGCATCATAGACACGTCGTCTAATATTCTTCTGGTCGTAAGCCTGCTGTAGACATAGTGCATTGATCAAAAACACACCTGACGAATGACAGAAACACTTGAAAATAAACACATTACAGCAAATGAGTAAACTTGGCTATTATCTGAACTGTTCAATTTAGCAATGGGAAAAGAAATCTAAGGGTCCCCATTCAGTTCACATGTAACTGCCCTCCCATATACTCACTGATTCATTTGGTGAAATGTGATCGTCAGGGGTAGTGAATTCTGCAACCAACTCGTCTGCCACCTCATTGTATGAGGTGGTTCCTTTCCTTTGTACCTTCTCACAAACCTTCATAGAGAAATGACGTAAACCCGTGCCGCTCTTCTCTCCTTTTCTGTTCCGCTTCCTAAACACACGAATAATATGTTTTTTAAGATTTGAACTTTGGAATACTTAACATCTCTTTTTCAAATACAGACACACTGCTGTGAAAAGCCAAGGTCTTCCCTTTTTTTCTACTCCTCTCCCCTTCCTAACAATTTTTGTGTGATTCCACCCTCTCCCCTTTAAAGTACCTAATGGTTCTATTATCTTGCCGCTCAGACACACCAGAAGAACACAATCACTGTATCTATATTTTTTTTCCAATAAGGCTCGAGTTCTTAACTCAAATGATAACTCAGGACATACTTATTCAATCTGAAGTATGCTGTGTATTTTTGGACGTACTCCAGCAAAACAGAAATGCGAAACTACAAACGGAGTCAACTCAGATGAATTCCCATGTCCTTTTAGGAGCTGAATTCTTGAAATGTAAGCAATGTGAGAACACCTGCCAGCGTTCATAGGAACATCCCAGTTGCTTTTATGACACATCATTCTTGTGTGACTGTATCTGATTTTAGTACAGTACACTTAAATGTTTAAGTGCTCCTGATTCGAAGGTAAACAGACTGTGTTTCCCACACTGCTAGCATGAGGAGCACATACACTATCACAGCAAACATTGAGAGCAGAAGTTCTAAGTAATTTATTGATCCTTTGTAACTTTTATTTTGCTCACCCAGCAGACCACGGCGAAGAATCTGCAGTCTGGTTTTGTGATACAAAATGCGTGTTAGGTGTATGTGGACTTCCTACCAGGATAGTATTTGGCACTGAAGGTCTCTGAGGTGTACCGATAACCTACGACAAAGATAAAAATCATTTGGAAAATAACCATAACTCTCCCAAGACAATCAGATGCTGCATTATTCAGGACACATTATTTTTACACACTTGTAACAGATGCTTTCAACTTAGACACACTAGCACGAACGCCTTCAGACCACACATCACATGGTTAAATCACTCCTTAGGCAATAATCATTTATATTTTATCCTTCCAATATGAGTTTTTCATGCTTACTGGATTTCTTACAATTATTCAACTCTCATTTAGACAAAATCTAAGCCAGACAAAACAAAAAGCCCGGCCAGACTACATCTAAAGATGCTGCTGTAAATTACTGTTAAAATATAAATGTACAGATCAAGGTTTGAAAATCAGTAAAAGCTGAGAGAAAACAGTGCAGTTACAAGGAATTCTCTCCTACAGGCAGTCACTCTCACTGCAGAGTTAAAACAAAATACAAATACATTAGAAGTGAAGAAAAAGAAAGGTTTATCTTTCTCACTCACTGAGAAACTATAGCTATCCTGCAGCTATTTTAACCTCATGTTAGGCCATTTCTGAAAGAACATTTTTAAGAAGAGCTGGAATAAGCATCTTCCAGGCACGTTTTAAATGTCTGATCCCACTTATTCGTTTTTTGCCCTTAGATAACTGGAATTCCTGCAGCTACCCAGCTGTGATTCTGACAGCAACCCTTTCACAAATCTCATAAAAAAAAAAAACAAGTCTGGTTCACCAACATCTCAGAATGCCAGGAAGACTACCAGTGCACCATTCACGTAACACAGACAATAAAGAGAATGGAGGAAAGCTAGTAGCCAATCTCTGTTTCTTAGGATGCAGCCACAGGGGACTGGAAGAGATTACTTAACAGCTTGCTTGAAGAGGTCAAAATTAGAGGGTCCCCTCTATGCCCTGGCTTCCCAATTCCACAAACAGTCCCACCACCACCCTGATGCCACATCTAGAATTCCTAAGATTGTGCAGTAGGATGAGGGGCCGAGCCAGCACAGGGGAGGGAGCAGAATTACAAGGCTCAGAGAAAAACCAATCAGTTGGCAGCAGTAAATGCTGGAAATCTACTGTGCTCAGTACTACTGTTAAACATTCAGCAGTACGAAGTAAATGGATGGATGGATAACCCCACAGGCTACAGTGGAAAACTCAAAGTCTGTTTGGCAAATTCAAAGCTGCTCAGCATTCCCTCTCCATCTCACAGAAGTCTGCAAACTATCCAGAATAATATGCTTTTATGATATATATTTTTAAAGCGCATGCTTTCACATAAAGGGTATGGCTCAGATCTAAGTTCGTGTATTATGCAAATAATATATGTGAGGGATAGAGAAACTCAGAAATACAGTAGGTATCCTTAAGAAAACTAACATTCCTCTTGAGTATTGAGAAGACTTCATATAATGAAGAATCATATGTTAAGACTACTCTGTTTCTCTACAGAATATAGAGGAATAGATAAATCCTACAGGCAAAAATGAACTTCAATGTTGGGTTACTTGCTTTTCTTTTTAAATAACTGTCTGAAATCCAATTACTCTCACAGTGACCGCCAGCAAAAAAAGATCGGTGATCTTCTTTTGCTGAAAGTTGCATTTCTACCAGTTTTCAAACATGAATGCCACAGAGGGTTAGAATTTGTACTTTCGGTTCCAAGGCCGTTTATCAGTACCTGTATTACACTGTTTCCAAATATCCAAGATTTTCTTTTCAGTATTTCAAGGACATGAAATGCAGAAATACTCCAGAATTCCAGAAATAACTTGTAAGCCTCTACTTGTAACCATGTGAAGAATCTTGAACAAAGAGGATGTCAATATCAAGTGTCTTATTCAAAGCTAAATAAGTATGGACTGATAATTAAGGACGACCCTACAGCCTGGAGTTTCAGATATGTCTAAGAATTATTTGGTATTCTTATTGTCTCCTCAAAAGAAATGCTGACAGCCCTACGTTTTACTCCCAAGTTCACAGATGATCATGACTTTGCATTAAAATAACACTAACAGTTCAGTAGAATGAAGTCACTGGGACACTGGGAACATCCTAAAATGAAAGCTTATGGATGGAATCATAGAGGATAATAGAACAGATATGGATGGAATTTTAGGGAAAACAGGGAGGGAAGAGGCAAAGAATGAGGTCAAAGTAGAAATCCACTGTTTCTCTACATCTCTTAAATGTTTTTAGAGCTACAAAGAACAAGATTAAAATTCAGTTCCTTAAGAAAAGTAACATCGAGAAAATGGAAAAGAACAGTGTGACAGTCTTCACAATCCACTTCACTGTACTGCAGTGCTGTCACCATCAACATTTTTCTCCTGAGAAAAAATAAATAATACCAACTGAATAAGAGCACAAGCTCAGAAAATTAAGTATTTAAGTATTGAAAACCTGGTTTTACCAGCCAAAAGTTAGACAGTTGAGTAGGGTCAGAAGGAAAATCCTCAATTCTTGTTTCCCAAGAATATCTTGCTTATTGGCAAAATAAAATAAAATAAAATAAAATAAAAATAATAATAATAATAATAAAAAAATATTATCTCCCCAGTTTTCAGGGTTCTAGCTATTTCTTGCTACCTTGCTATCATTCTGAATCATAAGGCCAGTGTAAATTTCTCTCGATATACACATCAATCAAGAACTCCATCTCTTCTTTGCCAACATAAAACTAAACATCTCATTTTGTACTGCTAAGAGTCAATACAAATTTGCTCTGATATGGGTCACCTTTGTTCTTACTAAAAATGTTTAGAATAAGACCTAAAACGCTGACAAATTCTTCACTGCAAGTGTGAATTTCACACAGTGATCATCCTAAGAAAGACACCATTAAGAGAAGCAATTTCATGTTACCATGCAAGACTGAAAGTACACGAGCATTTGTCAATTGAAACGTGTGATCACAGAATCAGCAAGGTTGGGAAAGGACCACCCAGTCCAACCATGAAGACAACAATTTACAGATGGATAATTTGTGCATACGCACACACACAGGGCTGTAAACATTTATTTACTCAACCTTCAAAGTTTAAAAAGGCATCAGATAGTTTGTCATTTCATTATCAAACCTTGGTTTTGATATCTTAAGGAGAAGTTGTGTAAGTTACCAAACAGAACGCTTCATTTTCGACTCAAGTATGTACACAGTCTCACAGTAATGCCCAGACGAGAAACTACAAGCCACTGTGATCTATAGAAAAAAACATTCTCTTCCCACTGCTAGTTACTGAATTTAAGTTAAAAGAACATCAAACAAATCTACACTTGGATATTTATTGATAAAGTATCTCCTACTGAAGAGGTAAATTCAGTTAAACTCATTTTAATAAACTCTACCTTTCAAGCAATTGCTGGAGGCAGTGAATTCACCATTGCCACTGGAAATGCATGCAATGAATAATCTCCAGTTTAACTGACACTTCATTACTCAACAATCTTTAGTCTGCCTCACATGGGACTCTTCAAACTACGTGAAGCTCAGTACTTGAACGTAGATATTGCAGTTCAATTAGGAACACAGGAGAGCGTAGAGGTTTGTGGGTTTCTTGTTATTTTGCTTTTTTTTGTTGTTGTTAGTTTTGGTTTTGCTCTCCTCCCTCACTGTGCTCCTCAAACTGACAGTTACACCAGAGCACGGTAAGAATTTCAAAGTACCGTTAATAAGCAGTTATAAAGATAATGAAGAGGGACTAGATTTTCCACAACAGCTGTACAGCTGAAATGGTACAGTTTATTGATTTAGGCAGCCTTGCTCCTTAGAGCTTAAGTGTTGGGAAGAGGAGATGGTAAGCTGTTTTTGCATCAAGAAGAAACTCACATGTAAGACAAATTAATTTTCAGGTGTTTACACATTACAGTTGCTTTCCACAAGATGAATTGAGACCAATTCTTTTCAGATCACCACATTTTAATTTGGATCACTACAGAAGTGGCTTCTTATAACCTGTGTATTATCAACTGCATTATTAGATTCCCTCATTCCTCATTTCACACACCTCACACAAAACAGTAAAAGTTAAAGCAAAAGAATACTTCAGAATTGCTTTCAATTTTGTTCCACTTGTCTTCAAACTCAGTAAAAACATGCTAGAATAATTCATTTACATGTCTCTACGACAGATTTCAAACCAACATGTGAAAGAGCCACTGATTAGAAACTGGCAACACTAACAAAAAAGAAAGCAATCTGAATATTCAGGTACCTGCCTGTTGATTTGACTGTCATCTCCTCATTTCCTACTGCAAAAGCACATTTGTTCTAATTTAGTGAGTCTATTAAAACTAGAAACATTTAGACAATCTGCACATGACAAGTGATACTGAATATCAATCAACAACTCAGATTTACAGCATGTAAGTAAAAAAAAAACCCAACACATCTCCTTACCACTTGTTGTGCAATGTTGACATTAGACCGTCCAAATGTTTTTGGCAGGAGCTGTTTTCCGAGTGTATTTACTGTAGAGGGATGAACAGCCAATAGAGAAACAACTCCTAAAAACAAATAGAAGTAGAAATCTTCATGTCAGCCACATTGTATTATTTTAGCAATTGCAGTTTCATAAGTATTACTAAAGCCCACTAACAGAAACTACTACTGAGCTTCACAGAGAGCCAACATATATGCAGCATTCATGCTCTTGAAGCAAAAAGGAATTAAGATTCCTAGTATATTTTTCTCACCTTCCTTCTGTATAATCAGCTCAGTGATCTAGTATGAGCACAATTCAACTCCTTATAGTCCACTTATTCTCTCAAAGCACTTTAGTACAGCTAACAGGTATATATATGATAGAAGGCATATTTTCCCTCCTCTTCAACCCTCTTTTCATTAGTGGCTACCGAAGTCTTCTCCCTAACCACTCAAAAACCGTGCCCAATTTCCCAGCATCTGTCATACCCTTCTGAGGCATGCTGGTCTACAAGAGATTACATTCGGTTAGCATGGACTTTCCAATACAGTAATTCCAACCTTCCTCTTTCTCCTAGGTGATCCCTTCCAGCTGAAGAGAATTGAAGAACAGAAGTCTACCAGAAGCCAGGATTTGAGCAAAACACATGCAAACAAAGCAGACCAACCCTGCAGGGAAAGCTGTTATTTTCCTGTTCATGAGCTATCCACAGTCACCACTGATGGTTAAGTTTTAACTTCGTAAGACAAAAATACAACATTGGGTATCCTTAGAACTTTGATTTTCCAAGACAGAGTCATATCCCTGTCTCCATTCCCCCCAGCCCTCCCCAAAATATCCAACCAAGAAGCAACAACCAAAAAAATGCACAATACCACAAGATACCAGGAAAGAATCACAGGGCAAACAAGGTGAGAGGTTTGACAGTTCTTTCCCTCAAATCTCTTTTAAAGGGGCCAATGGAGTTAGAAGGGCATGGCACGGTTTCCTTTTCTCTCCCTTTCTTTTTCCCATTATCTAATGCAAAGACAGTAATTAAATATTTCTGCCACAGTTGTATCGAGAAAGTCCCTAATCAGTCCACGATACTCTCCATCTCTCTAATGAATGCAGGTAGTCAACAGAAAGTTGGAGAGAACTAAAATCTGAAGGCCCCGCTTTCCCAAAGGCTTGTACTTCCTAGCTGCCATTACTACACCATGACAAACTGACAGCTTTGCACCAGAATCTATCAGTCGCACGGAACTGCTCAGGATGCTGTAGTCCAGGCATGTCCAACCCACAGCCCACAGGCTGCATGTGGCCCGGCACAGCTTGCACTGCAGCCATCCTCTGCCCCGAACCATCACAGTGCTGGCTCTGCCCCGTGGAGCTGCCCCTGGCCTAGGGCAGCTGGCCCAGCACAACCATCACCCAGCACCAACTGAATATTGGTGCGCTATTAACTCCACCTGGGCTGAAACCAGGGCACAGGATGCAGTGTGGTGCCAGCTCAAATGATGGCAAAGTATGGATTTTGATATACTGGCTGAACACAGTCCTGTGAATGGAGGAAAATACACAGCCATGCTTTTTGCTCTGATAAATGAATTTGAGAACAGATTGCAAGATTGCCAAAAATATCGATTTTTTATTTGCAACTCCATTTTCAGTTGATGTAAATCAACTGAGTCAAAATCAACTAAATTCACAGGTGTGAATTTTCAAATGGAACATACAGAATTGCAATCCATAATCTGATCGTGTTTGTCTACTGGACTTTTATAAGCTCTCTCTTGGCAGAGAGAAGTATTCCTCACTTCACAGTCACACCTCATTCATGCCATCGCTTTTGGCAGTATGCACATCTGTGAACAACTATTCTCTAGGATGAAGCACAGGGGTAAAATTTCATCAACAATCTCTGATGAACACCTGGAGAGCTCACTGAGAACTGCAGCCTCTGCCATCAAACCTGACTGATGCATCAGTGTCACAAAAACAGGGTCATGTATCCCACCACAGTTATGCTTTTGTTGCTCTCTTTTGTATGTTTTAATTTAAAATAATATTAAGTTTTGTTACTTGTATACATCAACTATGTTATGTATTTTATGAGGGCTGCTCCAAAAGTAATGCTTCGTATGTTATGATGTTGGCCCACAATGTCAGAGACAGATGATGGTATGGCAGTAGGGGCTGAACCTTTGACCAATATCCTGTTACATGTTGTTGCTGTGTGACGGATGGCAGCAGAGGGGCAGTCTGACACAGTGGTGGATGAAGCAAAGGTGTGTCACTGAATTCCTCCATGTGGAAAAAATGGCATGCACTGGCAATCATCAACTGTTGCTGACCATCGTGACAGAGACTAAACAGTGGATGTGAGCACAGAGAGGTGCTCAGCAGTGTGTTTCAGCAGTGGAGAGACCAGGTCTCCTCTGCTAGTGGAGACTGCTGCAAGCATGGCATGCAGGCTCTTGTTCATTGCAAGTGAAAATCTATAAGTAACAGCAGCGACTGTGTTGAAAAAGAGTCTTACTGTGCTCTCTGTACCACTGGAAATTTCCATGCAAATAATTAGGAGGCATTACTTTCAGAACAACTTTCATAGATGCAGCCCCAGACAATTCTTCACTCAGTGCAGCCCAGACAAGCCAAAAGGTTGGACACCCATTCTGTAGCCTGTCACTCTCACATGTTAACTAACTTTCAAATGCTCTTTCATAGAGTCAGCAGCTATCTAGCTTGTAACAGTCTGCTACGCCTTCCTGTTCCTTCAGTGTTCCTTTGAGTACAGCCACCACTATCCCTGCCATTTTTTTTTTGCCTTCCTCCTTGCAGAATGCTTGAAAATGATATAAGCTATTCCAACTACAAGTGCCTGCGTATCTTCTGCTCAGCTTCCCGCCAACATGCCTTTTTTTAAACCTTCTCATTGCTTGAAAAACAAGAAAGCTAACTGGAGGTTCCACTTCCAGTATAAGAGTTGTAACTTCTTCCTCAAGTTAAGACTCCTTGTCATCTGATCTCTAATTGTACAGAGCCCTCTCCTTACCTCTGACAATTCTTGCTGCACGTACACCTTCGAGCTCTCCTGCTGCTTGAGACTAGTTTTTGCAGGGGACAGGGACACATTACTCATGAAGGGATGCCATATGTTACTGTATAACTCTGCAGCACATTGTTTTATTCTCTGTTGATTGCTAAATAATTCTTAAAATTCAATTTGCTTGTTCCCCAACAGACACTAATTTCGTGTTTCCATAATGTAACTTACGATGACTTTAATAACTTTTCTGAGTGGTAATAGCTCACTTGGGGTCCTCATTATATCTGGTTTGGTTTTCATCAATTATTAACCTGAATGGAAGGGCTGTCCCATTCTCTGACACCTTAGGTTCTTTAACAGGCTGATTAAAGCCCTTGATAACTTTTTTTTTTTTTTTGACCACTGCTTTCAACAAATCCAAGGGCATCACACTGATTAGATAACCCTTATCCACGTGCTTGTTGATTCTTTCAAAGCACGACTTTGAACGAAGACATAACTTCCCAACAGAGGGAGGTGATTGTGCCCCTCTACTCAGCTCTTGTGAGGCCCCATCAAGAGTACTGCGTGCAGGCCTGGGGCACCCAGTACAGGAAGGACGTGGAGCTCTTGGAACAGGTTCAGAGGAGGGCCACTAAGACTATCAGAGGGCTGTGAAGATTTCCTCTCCTGTGAAGAAAGGTTGAGGGAACTAGGCTTGTTTAGTCCGGAGAAGAGAAGGCTCCGGGGAGAGCTCACTGTGGCCTCCCAATACTTGAAGGGAGAATATAAACAGGAAGGGGAGCGGCTGTTTACGAGGGTGGATAGTGATAGGACAAGGGGGAATGGTTTTAAACTGAGACAGGGGAGGTTTAGGTTGGATATTAGGAGAAAGTTTTTCACACAGAGGGTGGTGGAGCACTGGAACAGGTTGCCCAAGGAGGCTGTGGATGCCCCATCCCTGGAGGCATTCCAGGCCAGGCTGGATGTGGCTCTGGGCAGCCTGGTCTGCTGGTTGGTGACCCTGCACATAGCAGGAGGGTTGGAACTCGATAATCATTGTGGTCCTTTTCAACCCAGGCTGTTCTATGATTCTATGAACTTCCCTTTTCCCCTCCTCGTGGAAAAGCATTAGTTCCTGCTCATTATCACATTTATTTGTGTGTTTACTAATTGCTTTTATATGTTATAATTATACTGGGTGAACAAAACAGAAGTATCTTCACTAAGTACTTTTAGAATTCACAGGCAAATATTTTCTGGTCAAAGTGCTAACGTGTTTAGAGTACTGAAGTGCATGATGTGCAAGGAGAAGCTGAGGGAGCTTGATGCATTCAGCCTGGAGATGATTAAGGCAGGAGAAGATGTGTGTTTGTAGCGATCTAATTGTCACCTTTGAACATCAAATGGGTAGTTACAGAGATGCACAGCAAAAGAGAAGCAGCTGTCCCCAGAAGCCGCACAGAAAATTACAACTAGATACCAGGGAAAAAAATATTCACAATGAAAATGGCAAGCACAGGAACAGGTTGCCTAGGAAGTTCCCTGGAGTTATATAAAAATTTCAGTTTCTCAAGGCCCCATTCTTTGAAGTTGCCCCTGCTTTGATCATTAGGCTAGATTAGATGGCCTCCAGCCTCCTTCTATCATTCATAAAATTCTATGAATACAAACAGTTATCTTGCAACTACAACATCAGCACGAAGGGAAGAATATACGCTATGCTTCTTTAAGGTTTTTAAGCACATTAACGTTTTTGTGGCACTGTGCTATGGAACCAGCTTGGCCCAACCCAGGAACTGCACAGTACACATGCCTGTATGTACAAACTGATTGGCAAGGACATACAAACAACTGGAAGAACAGTAACACATGCTTCAGTTCTAAGCAAAGTCAAAGTCAACCCATAAACGGTAACACATTTAACATTAAAGCATAATTGCTCAATTTTTTATATTTAAAAAAGCATTTTTTAATAAAGCACGTTTTCAGCTTGTGTCTGCTTAGTGTATCCCACTACTTTCTAATTTACCTGATGTGCACTTTTCTAAAAATCCAACTGCACTTTTTTCCAAAGGCTCATAGTACTCTGATTTGTGGGAGGAGTGGGGAAAGAAAGTTGTTTAAGCACATAAAGCAGAAATATTTTTATTAACTTAGCTTTGAAGGTGACTGACAGCTCAGTTTCTCAAAGGAATTTTACTAATCATTTGTTAATTACTGTTATATCAATTAGCGCAATTCAAATAATCTTGTGTTTTATGGCCAAGAGACAGCATCCATAGCAGCATGTAAAATCCAGAACAGCATGTTAGCAAACAGTTTGCCTGGCATCAGCTCTTCTTACTTTTCAAAACGTATTATTCGTACAGCTAGGTCCCCATTCTTATTTTATTCCTAGGGAGACAAAGGCTTCAAAAACCACAGTAAAAAGCCAGCTAAAGCATAAAAGAAGTTATATTGAAAGACACAACTGCACTCCTTAAACTCTCAGGCTCTCAAACACTGTAAGTATGGAAGAAAACTCAAAGCAACTTAGAAGCAATCATTAAGCCCAAATGGAGGTAGAACTTCAGTACTGTATAGTTACAGAATGCTTCTACACATAAGACAATGATACAGACGGGATCAAGGAGTACTATCACATAAAACTTGAACAGCAAAAGCAGCAGCACACTTTTAACAAAACATTTTATTCACCTGTCTACAAACATTTCTAGGTAAGTGCTTTCCTCACAAAGGAAATGTGTTTAATTGCCTGTTTTAATTACTGGTTTCATTTAGGGGACAACTCTTGAATGGGATCTTTTCTGGCTTATAAAAACAAACCCAAGAATTCTACCAACAACAGATATCAACTGAAAAAACTGGTCAGTTTTCTGATTATGCAGTCTTTAACACATTAAGACTTCTAAGTCTGTCTTCTAGCACAGGAGCAGTAACATGTATGATTTTTTAAGAAGGTAATTTTGACAGCACTTTCTCAATTATCACATCCCAAGAAAAAATATACAGAGTGAGAAGAAGAATGGTTCTTCTGTGGTCAAAGTAATTCCTACCATTTCCTTCCACAGTTGCAAACTCTTCAGCAGACCAGTTTGTAAGTAAACACTCTCCATGACTGAAGGCTAGGAGTTGAGCAAAGGGTTATTTTAAGAAAGGTCTAAAGAAAATTAACCTCTCAGATGACATTTTGCAGTACAACTGCTTAAACTACTCTTAAGAACTCCATAAACTTTTGGTTAGATTCTGTAAGCTCTGAAATCAATGGTTTTTAGCAGAGCAGTTGAATCTAGCTAAGGACAGCTATACAGCTTGGAAGACAGCAGCATTACTAAGTCAATCTCATTACAAGTCACACAAGTTTTTTGGTCTTTTTTTTTTGTTTTTTAAAGCCAGCATTAGTATCAGGAACCTGATAAAACTAGAGCAAAGAGAGTATGAGTTGAAGAGATGAAAAAAGACCAATGAGACTTTCCATGAACCAGATGGATCCAAGAAACTACACTGATGATAATGATTATCACTTCCAAGAAGGCCAAGTGCCATTCAGAGTATAACACTCAATATTTTTGGAATTACAAATAAACTTCGAAGAAGGCACAGTATGAGTACTTCTTCAGATGCAAATTTTTCATGCAAGATTACATGAAAACTACAAGAATTATCCAGAAAATGTTGTAGCACCAGTTTTAGCATCTTTTTTCTGTTGGTGGATTTTCCTTGGTGAGAAGAGATAGGAGGAGAAAGAGGGAATTCTACCAAATCACCACCAAAACTCCTTAATACCACCATTTTGCAAAGCAAACACAAAGATAATTTGTGCTTTGAAGCTGGTCATCAAACTTACAGCTTAAAATAAACAAACAAACAATAACCTTAAAAAGCAAACCAGCCATTAACCGCACAACCTGCTCTTTTCTCTCCAGCATGTCATACCACCACCCCCAAGTTGGTCTCTGTAGAAAATTGCCAGAAAAATCATTTAGTTTGGAAACAGAAAGCAACCAGGGTCTCTTATACGAATGTAAAGTAGCTTAATTCCATTCTCATTCTTTTGCAAAGATTCTTTTCCCATTTACAAAGCTCTGGGTTACCAGATTGCAGATTTTTTCTCAGGGCCTCTTCAAGTCATGAGACTTATTGCAGATTGGATATTAGGAAGAAGTTTTTCCACATAGAGGGTGGTGACGCACTGGAACAGGTTGCCCAAGGAGGTTGTGGATGCCCCATCCCTGGCGGCATTCAAGGCCAGGCTGGATGTGGCTCTGGGCAGCCTGGTCTGCTGGTTGGCGACCCTGCACATAGCAGGGGGGTTGAAACTCGATGATCATTGTGGTCCTTTTCAACCCAGGCCATTCTATGATTCTATGATACGGCTATACTGTTCTGAAAGACTTGACACTAACGTCACTGTCACAGGCTCTACTTTGTCTTCATATCACATTCAACTAGTTCTCACTTGACGCTATCCTACTCAGCAAAACTTGTATTTGGCCACTATAGTCATATAGCTGACTGCTCAGTAGATGGTTAGTGGGTCCTCCCACTAATTTCAGTTACAGACAACTGTGACATAAGGCAGTAAGAACACCATCGGGTAACCTGAGGAAAGCCCTCTGCTTGTTTACATAGTATTACCGCACAGGCAGCAACAAAAAAAAACAAATCTAAAAAAACATCCTGGAACGACAAGATAGCTTATCAGCAACCTAAGTTTTCTGCATAAATTATAGGGCAGACTTCCTCCTTCTGTCTCCTCCTCGAAGTATCATCATGGCAGCAGGAAAGTGTACTCGAGTCTCAAACCCATAAAGCTGTCTCAATACAATACCACATACATAGTGCTTGACAATCTCTTTCAACCTCAGTGCCAGGTAGTGAGAAAGCGGAAATCAAATGTCAGGCAGTTCTCACAAGGACTATTTACAGTCTTTTCTGGGCATTTTGTTTTACAAAAGCTACCCCAAATCACCAAGTCTGAAGTGCTGCTTTCATAAACATGAGACCATTATTGAAAACACAGCTAGGGTGAAAACATGGAAGTGGCACATAGAGAACCATTTCTCCAGTCCGCATCACTTAAGAAAACCATTTCTTACCACAAAAGCATCGACTTGACTAGCTTTAGGTTATTACAGGTTATACATAAACATACAGAATAAGCACAAAGGGTGTTCTTAGAAGATCAGGTAACGAAGACAGGTGACAAGCAAATCCTGGGAGCTCCTCAGGCTTCCTTAGAAGCAGCAGTCTGGAACTTCTCCCTTGCCACCACAGATGCAATGCCATTAGTTCTGAACCTACTTCTGAAGGTTTCAACCTACTGTGAGTTCTGACAGTGCACGTAGATGACTGTCTCTAGTTGCGTACCAGGAGTGACTTTTCATATTGAGCAAATCACACTGCCTAAGACAACGTGCCCAAACAGCAATTTTGAAATCTTTTACAAAGACATCAATCTTCTCTATAGTAATTCTACAATATTACTAAGTGCTTAGTAAACTTCTGAAATCAATTTATGCTATTAGCTAATTCTTGCCATTCTTAGATATAACTAATAGTTTACCCCTCATACTGCCAACCAGCCTTTCCAGGTCTGTTCAAATAAATGGTATGATCTACTCTTAGATTTCTTGGAGTTCCGTTAGATTTTTTTCAACATCAATCCTACTGGCAGATACAGTTTTATTTCCCAACTTGACTTTAGATGATAATGATTGTTTGGAACTGCCTGTAATGCCCAGCATTCCATAATCAATAGTAAGACACGTTTGCTGAAGAGTGCATCCCAGGCTCTGAAACAGATGTCTATTTCTGTTCCAGAGGCACAATTCCAAACACTGTCAAAAATCAGAGAGAGTTTGATCTCTCTGTATACAATTAACAGTTACATGATGCTGAAAAATAGCTTGTTGTCATTTAACAAGAACAAGATGTTTCAGTTAAACAGTGTTGAAAAGTAAGAGCTTACGTACACCTTAAAAATTTATATACTTGACTTCAAGTTTTTAAATTACTAAATTTGAAATGAAAACCAAACACAAGTTCCTTATGCCCATGCAGCATGAAACCTTATTCTAAAGCGTAGGAAAAGAAAGGAGTTAAAGACACCTTTGCAAGCACTTGCTGGTTACATACCAATAATGCCACCTACTGGCATGACAGATGATGCAAATTTTATTTTTTCATTAATTTTAAAAGTAACTGAAGAGCTTTAACTCTTCAATAGAGCACTCAATGCCATTGGTTCTCTTTTCACTTCCACTCACCTGAACCAGATGTTTTCTTTCACCACATATCCTGACAAGCAAGGGGTAGGATTAGAACTGTCTTATTTAACACTGACTCTAATTTGACCCTAACAACAGGGACTAGAATGCAGTTTTCTTCAGAATACAATCTCACTGAACAGCAGCATTTACAGACTTACAAAGTTAACTGCCAAATAGATTTTACAAGACAGACATGTGATGAAGTTTTATTGGTTCAGCTCCTATTAAAAATTCTTTCAATTCCTTCAACGCAGATGTAATTTCTAACTCTCAAAATGAATTCTAACCCTAATAATCAGTTGAAGCCCATGTACAGAGTGAATTTGAGCAATTTTCAGTTTAAGCAGTGAGTCAAGTCGATATTTCAAACAAACCCAGTAGATAACTATGTATTTTTTAATTTTTAATCCCATGGATTAAAATGGAATGGAAACAAAACAACAAGGAAAGTATTCAAATCATATTATCCTTGCCTCATAACCTAGGAGGTGATGGCCTCAAATTGAACCAGAGGAGGCTGGATCAGGTTGGATATTAGGAAACATTTCTTCTGAGAAAGAGCAGTGTTGCAGTGGCACAGCTGCCCAGGGAGGTGGTGGAATCACCGTCCCTGGAGGTGTTCCAGAACCGTGTGGATGTGGCACTGAGGGATGTGGTCAGTGGGCATGGGGGGGGTGGGCTGCTGGTTGTACTGGGTGATCTGAGAGGTCTTTTCCAGCCTTAATGACTCTATGATTCTCTAAGCAAGCAATTATGATCAAGACACTTCAGAACCTGACTCCACAATTAAACTGTTCTCTTATTCTGTCTTGGATAAAGGAATATCTCCCTTCTGATTATCAGCAAAAAAAAGGGTGATATAGCTATAAATCACAATATGGGTGCCCTTAGAGCTTCACTTCACTTGACATTTTCCATTTTTAAAAACATTGTTTTAGAAACATTGATTGTTTATTAATTTAGGAGATAAATTTAGAAACAATTTATGCAAAACCCACTCCCTGAATGCAGAATAATAAGTATCTGAGTCTTTAGCCAATTGCTTTTTTTTTTTTCCCCTCAATTTTGATGAGGCAGAGAAACTTATGTCTGATTTCAAGGGGATTTAGCATTTCTCCACGCTGTCACAAGCTGACAGTAAATACAACAGCACAGGGCAAGCATCAGCTATAAGATCATCTAGCTTTATAAGCTTATCAATGGAAGGATGGCTGGATAACCACTACCTTTCCCTCTGTGTGTTAACTCACCATCAGAGATACTAGCAAAGTTGCATTTTTGAAGTGCTTAGCATTGTCAGGATTTCCTGAAACAAACATTTACATCATGTCCTCTTCCCATTAAATTGCTGCTTCTCTTGGGAGCAAGGCTTTAATAGAAAACCATCTTCCTGGCTACCAAGCACATGTATCACAACCTTTCACGGTGGCGCTTGTGCCAAATCAAACACTGCAGACTGGTGTCTGTGGATTTGTGCCACATAAACCCTATCAGACTACAAGTTCAACAGATCTGGCACTTAGCATGAAAGCTGCTCTAAGATATAAATCTCATGCCTCGTCTCCCTAAAGACAAGACTCCCAGGAGAACTTGGATCTTTTCATGAGAACCTCCCAGGAACCAGACATACCGAAAACCTGCATTAACTGTATCTTTTCATCCAGGGACTGGTAGCATCCTGAATACCAAAGATACTCCACAAAGTGCTGCTTTTTTTTTTTTTTTTAGAGCTAATGAGGTGTTACATTTCCTTAATAGCAATACACAAGCGCATGGGCAAACGGAAGTGAATTTAGAACCAATTTCTGAATAGACAACCTTTTACCACATATAAAGATCAATACCTCTTACTGCATGCTAAAGATGTTTTTAAAGCACAAAGAACATCAGCTTTGGAGCATTTTCCAGAATGGTACTCAAAAATTACAGGCATCGTGCAAAACAGATGTCGTAAGATTAACATTTTTACTTATTTGGACTATTTTCTTAAAACAAATGAAGTCAGATGTTGCCTTAAAAACAAAACTTGTTAATTAAATCAGCGCTCGTAGAAATCAGAAGTTTTTCAAGTTGTAAAAATAAATGCTTAAAAGTTTGCTGAAACTTGAAGGAATGGTGTGGAGCTGCTTCAGGGGACTGTCAGGTTGGGGGTTAGGGAAAGATTCTCAACCTGAGGGTGACTGGCCACTGGAACACATTCCCCAGGCCATTGCTCACAGCACTGATCTGGCAGAGTTCAAGAAACCTCTAGACACTCAGTCACATGGTATGATTCTTGGGTGGTGCTGTGTGGAGACAGGAGTTGGACTTGACGATCCTTATGGGATCCCTTCCAACTCAGGATATTCTATGATTCTATGAAACAGGATACAGAAGACTAGACTTGAGATTCCTTGAACTGGACTACAGGTTAATCTGAGTGTGAGGGTAATCCATCGATGCATAAAGCCAATGGACTTGTCAACATGAAGCTTTATGAGAACATAGATAAGAAGCAGCGGGTGAGTCAGTCCAAATCAATTTTGCCCTACTTAGTACAACCTACCAAAGCACTCCATCTGTTGCACACAAACAAACCAGACTATCAGCGTTTGGACGCAACAAAGGAAAACAGCCATTCCACCAAAATCTACTGTGAAATGACTGTGAACCACAAACACAACGTTGCATTGAGAAATATTGATACCTCCATAAAAACATGGAAGTATCCATGTTTTTATCCAACTTGGAATTGTATGTACAATTTAGGTCACTTGTGTTGAGGAAGGCTGATGAATGCAATAAAGAATGGTTAGAAGACTGACTGTACAGAAAATTCAGAGGACAAAGTATCCATCTGATGACTAATCCAGAAAACAATTGCTGGCCAGCCCATCAACCTAGAAGCTTAAGATACATCATTGCTCTTTATAAAGAATAGGTAAACACATTGGAGAAAAGTACTAAACTGGAAAATAACATTGCCACCAGCAAAATGCATAAACTGGCAAGAATACACTTAACTGGAAATCTCACTATTGAAGCATTCTTACTCTGTAAGAATTCAGAGAAAAGAAGAAAAATCTGATTTTCATATATAGCATAATCCATTTACAAAAGATTATATGACATAGCTGTCTAGAACTGCAGGCAACTGGAACTCAATGTATTCTGTTTTCTTCCCCCAGTTATGTTAAATGTAACAGGCAGAGCATAACTCTTCTAATGTTTAGATATTCTTACTTTTTCGAGCCTACTGAAGTTTATAGCCTGTTTTATAAAACAGCTTGATTACATTACACTGTCATACAAGCACAGCTACTACAAGTGAGACCAGAACGGTTCTGTTCAAATTATTAATTCAGGCAGAACTGCATTAGTGTGAATGCAGTATCATATAAACTGTCAGAACTCCTCTCAAACGACTGCACTCCTATATTTTTCCCAGCTGTTAGAACATACTGCCCCAAAAGATGTGTAAGGCCATCATAGCCTGCATGCTGACAACACAGCTATTCTAATGCAAAGATCATGTACAGGATGGCAGTAAAACCACAACTGAAACTGCTCTTAGTTTAGAGACACGTATAAGCTACAGCAAGATCTACAGCTTGTTTGCTGAGCACATAACACGTACCTTAAGAAAAGCTCTACTAAAGCTAAGAAAGTAGATTAAAGCCAGTAACAAGCATAACAATCAACAATCAAGAAACAGTCTTACTAAAAATTGTGTTCTTACCTTTTCCAGGACTTAGGTTTTGGTCTATAAACACCTTAAGCTCTCCATTGGCTTCAATTAGTCCAGCCTATTAAAGAAAGTAACTTTTATTAAATTGACAAACACTGACAGCCTTTTATCGTTAAAGAGGGAAGAAATCACACCAGAAGACTCTGTTGCCACCACTCACATTTCCTCACTGATCTGCCGCTTATGTAACCACGCTGCTCATGGCATTATGTTAGCCAAACTTTCAAATCAGCTGATTTTTATAAATAACACGTTCCTAAAAGCAAGCAGAAAATCAGTTCACACATACCTTGCTATTTTGTGTTCTAAGTTTACCAAGGTACATGCAATGTCTTAATGGATAGCTGAACACCTTGCTAATTTGAACCACTAACATCTGTGACTATCTATTTTGTTGTATAGCAACTATCAACCCGCCTCTGAAGCTGATAACATGGCAAAGCCAACAGAGGTGGTAAGAAGTGCCTTATGCCAGGCTAAGCAGAAAAATGGCATTACAAACAAATACTGTTTGTTCTTCTTCTTCTTTTTTTTTTTTTAAGGATAAGAAAGCAGAGCTGTTAAGTGAAGGATTTCATCCAAGTGTATCAAGGAATCAGCATCCTTTGAGAAAGCTCAGTAGAAGTTATTAAAAACATATACTATTAATTCTGGATAGAAAATGCATGATGCAGTAATTCCTTGTCATCTCCAGACAAAGCAGTCCTGAAGGAATAACGAATGCAGGACACACAGTCTGATTCCATTTAGAAAGAGCAGTAAGAAATTCAACATTTGTACTCACCACAGTACAGCAAGTGGTGTTACAGAAGCTGAAATGTCCCTAAACTGTATTTTGTGCACTGTCAGTACTTGAGGGCTACTGCAGGTGTTTAAGAGACAATTAAGTGCTCTGCTGTCAGTCAGCAGCAGAACTTTCCCCTCAAAAGGCTACCTGAAGAGCCCTGCTGGTAATTAGTAAGTTCAGCAAACCAAACAGACCACTAGAGGATGCTGTGGTGCTGCTGCTATCCAGGTGTACGACAGCAATCAATTCATAAGCCAGAAGGAACTTCACAAGGCAGGAAACTGTTGAAAATTTTCTCTCCTCACTGAAACGGAAGAGGGGTGAAGTAGATGACAGAGCACCAAGGACAGGCTGGGAGGTGAGCAGGAGAGAAAATCTGCTAAGGGAAGCATTAAGAGCAGAATTCTGTAATAGCATTGCAGAGATGAGGACCCAGTGGCACAGAGGAGACCTAAGTGAGGAGATAATGGAAGCAATGGGTAAAACAAAGAGCCTCTAGTATTTCTCCTTCCTTCTCATAATTTCACCCCCCCCCAAGAAAAAAATAATGCAGTAGCCTGATTTAATGAGACTGCAACAACTTAGCATGACACAAACAATGCCTGATCTCCACCTTGCCCACATCAGGGATTCAAAGGTCAGCTTCAACAAATGACACTTCTCCTGCCCTACTCCCAGGCACCAGACATGCACAACCCTGCAGGCCAACAAACTACATCTGACCCTTCCAAAGAAAGATGCTATTCACTAACGTGAAATCGCTAACATGTACAAAGATGTTATAAAACAGGCTTAATGGCAATATAAACTTCCAGAACACCAGAACTCAACACAATCAAAGTGAATTGGATATAAAAACAAATTTGGAGGTATTACATGACACTCCTAACCCTACCTCAGTTACACAACAGGAGTGTTAAACCACACACAGGAAGCACAGTCTCACTGTCTCAATTCTTCTAGATGCAATCCTTCAGTTTCTATTCAACAATGAAAAGAGGCTTGTGCTCCTAGGACACCCAATGGTTTTCCCTTCATGAGAATGAGAAATATACCAATGGGAATGGAAAGATTTTTAATATGCAAAAGAAAGCTTGCATCAAGTTTGCATATCGGTTATAGTGATAAGCCAAATACAAATATTTACAGTGCGAGCTTACTCAGGAATTCAAGTAAAAAAGGCAAGTCACTACTGAATACTATTTTAATAATTAGCAAATTAGGTAATTCGGTAATCAGTTATTCTTTGCCCTCCCGCATCTTTATTTTAATTGGAACAATCCCCAATATAACCATTTCTATTACTTCATTTTATCTTTAAGTATGCTATCAACCAATACATTACATAACCAATACATCTACATAAGTGAGATACATCACGATAAACTACCAAAACCAGTGGTCAACTCTAGGAACACAGTCCAGTGTTCCAAAGGGTCAGCTTAGTGCCACATACCCCGGATCATGTTTCTGTGTGACTGAAAGCAGCAAGCCAATGACAAACTGGAAAACGTTCAGGAAAAACACTGCATTTCAGTCAGCAGTAGAATACAGTTTTGGAAAACTCAGAGAATGACAGTCACCAAACAACAAGAACTCTGAGGAGCCAGCAAACTGACGAAGACAACAGCAGTTACAGTTCCACCACCCTGCGCACCAGTGTCTTGCCCAAGGTTTAGTTCTGGCAGTGACATGGCTGGTAAATATTCAACCTGAAAGCATATGCCTAGGAAAGGCTCCAAGGCTGGACGTTAGGAAATACTACTTCTCTGAAAGGGTGGTCAGGCACTGGAATGGGCTGCCCAGAGAGGTGGTGGAGTCACCGACCCTGGAGGTGTTCAAGGAACGTTTGGACGTTGTGTTGAGGGACATGGTTTAGTGAGAACCATTGGTGATGGGTGGATGGTTGGACCGGGTGATCCCGTGGGTCTTTTCCAACCTTGGTGATTCTGTGATGCTATGAAATCTTCCAGGGAAGAACATTACCAAATTCAATAGCAAACAGCACCTCCAGCTGCTATGGTTCATAATCAAAGTTGATTTCATTTCTAGTGAAAATTCTCCTTCTCCAGGCTCAGTACATGCACTTCACACTTCTAGATACAGTATTTGACTATGAGGTTATCAAGAGTGTCAGTATTTTTGAGTCCCCTCAAAGTCACTAGCTTTTAGTGACACAGAACTGAAAAGCAAAACTTTCATCCCATAGAAAAATCCATCGTCTTTGTTCCACAATAGAACTACTAGACAAAAATCTCTCAGTGCATACTTGAAGGAAACTCCCACTATTTTACAGGGCAGTTATTTTGGAAGAGTCCGGGATTACCCCTCCATAATCTACCCAGCACAGCGCCCAAAAGAAAGAATTAAAGTTGAACTCAGAGGGAAATGTAGCTCCCAGTAGCTATATCCCAGCCACAGATCCACAGTGAATGCAAGAAGTACTTTGTTTTTGTTTTCCTCAACAGAAAAGTAACCGTCTACCAAGAAGCATATCAACCTTTTCTGATGTGAAAACAGATTTAGTTTTCAGGCCTTATCAAGCTACTTGTATCAAGGTATTTTGATTTTTTTTTTTTCCCATCTGATAACAGAATAAAAAAAAAATGTTTTCTTCTCATGATTCTCAGCTTCAGGATGCATAACTTCCTTTGATGATAACGTCAGTGCTGCCTGGAGCAATGTCACGATCTAAATACCTGATCCTGAAGGCTTTATTAACTGCATGCAACTTCACAATTTAGAGTTGCTTCCATCTTCAAAGTGGAGTGTTAGGTACGTAAACTTCTGCAAGGCTATGCAAAGGAACTTTTTGTGTTGGAAACAGGTAACGGGTATAACACCCTTCATGCTTCTCACATTTCAACAAAATCAACAGAGATGTAAAAAGAAAAAACAAATTGCTTTTGACACTCAATACATCATCTAACTCCAGCAACTGTTCCCAGCAAAAACGATCTCCTTTCTACTAAACACAAGTAGAAGGTTAAAGACCAATGGACAAATCAGTAAATCTGCTCATTTTTATTGTGGAAGCTATGCTTGAGTAGAGAACTCAACCACCACCTAGGATCCACCTCATCACACTGTTCAGAACTTCTAAGGATAAGAAAACGACTGATGGGCTAAACATGATAAAGGTTCAATTGTAGTTAGTCTGCTATAAGATCAGCAGCAGTCAAAAGGACTGGGAAGTCTATTTTTGCTTTGTTTCCAAGTGAAAGCTGAAAAACTGTAAGTGGTCTCCATCTGAAAGACAGTAAATTGTGAAATAGTATTTTTTCTTGGACTAAACTAAATCTGAAATGACATTTGCTAAGAATGCAGAGAATTTCACTTATTAAAAAGAAATAATCCCATACTGCAGACTGAGATACCACGTCTTCTGATACTAGCTAGCATTTGTGATCTCTTAAATTACACAGTAGAAATTCAACACACTTACAATGAAAGTACCATTTCCACAGCCTTCCAGACTTGCAATTTTCTCTCTTACTAAAAATTGGCATAAAATTATTCATTAGAAGCTTTAAACATTAGAGTTTCTTGCTGAATTTGGACTGCAGAATAACTAGACAGGTACATGTCCGATGTCTATCAAGCTTAACCTGAGAGGAAGGTCTTTCTGCTACAATGAGATAAGCAAATACAGAGAAAAGAAAGCTGCCTTTGTGCCATATAAATACCTTTTCTATCTCACTTCTATGTAATGAGCCCAATTTTAAGTATGCTCCATGAGAAAGAGCTGAAAGAAGAGGGAAAGAAAAAAAAAAGGCGGGGGGGGGGGGGGAGATAAGTGGAAACAGAGGCATTTGCCAAAAGGTATTTGTCAGAAAGTTTTCACTTTCCACTAAAATGAGGCACAGAACTGGGTTTGACAACCAAACAAGAGAAGTAGGTCAAAATACACAACATTGCTTAAAGAATGGGAGTCAGAATGGGACAGACGGAGAAACAAGCAAACATTGGCACTGACTAGGAAAGAATGAAAAAGAACTAAAAAAATCAAATGTAAGATGACAGATGAGGAGTAGAGGTTAGTGTAACTGGGAGTCTCTTAGGAAGTACAGGAAACAGAATTGATGGGAACCTAGAAGTTTTAAAAGACCAAGGAGACTGGATCCTGTGCAAACACAGGAACAGGGATAGTGAACACATTTGATGCTAAATTAAGCCACCACTACAGAGTATATAAACTGTGACTCACACTGAGAAGTAGTCAAGACACAACTAGGGAGTGGAGATATGAGAAAGGAAAAGTATTCCCACTAGAGCAAACCTCCTCCCGGAGCTTGTCAAAGGCATCAGGAGGATGCTTCTACAGTCTACAGGCATTTGCAAAGTCAACAGACATTTGCAAAGTCAACTGGCAAAAACCCACACATCTGGAGCAAACTACTTACTTTCATCAGTACAGGATACCAATCTCCAGGACTTCACACTTGAAAAGTAAGCAATAAGCATAAAGGCACTATGCTGTGCAATTTTATTGTGCCTCCTTAATCCCAATGTAGGGGTCTGGGGTTTATTTTATCATCAGGAGGCAACAAACAAACACAATGGAATACGAGCACAGCTACAAAATGGAGAAAAGCTTACAATCAGAAGTAATGCTGCTTAGTTTTACTTTCACCTCTAGCGACACACAGATGTCATTTGTAACAAAATGACCATACTCTATTTTTCCCCATTGGACTCTCACCTCATTCAGGGACCAGAATAAACATGCCCTGGAAATGAATCATCATACAAATACAGGAGGCTGTCCCATAAAGATAGCCAATTCATTGCTCACAGAAATTAAAAGGTAATTAAGGAATACAGCGGAGGTCTGCAGGAAAGGAAAGAAGGTTCTTAAGTTTAAAATATTTGAATTCCATTTTGCAAATGAATTGACAACTATGCCTTACTGTATCAAGTGAGGCAAAAGATCTCCTAAAGTCAGGCAGCAGGACACTGATCCTACACAATTCTCACATGTGTTACCTTACTGTGTCCCAGTAACCTTCGTCTAAAGCAGATTCGCCACATCCTCAGTTCACAGCACCATCAAGATTAATGTGCTCAATAACCACTGGGCAACGACCTATACCAAAGAAAAAAGCTTCCCAAAGAGTAAACTGAACTATTAGCCCCTTAACCTAAGCAAGGTACAAACAAAACACTAAGACACCAAAAGATCTAAATCATAGAGAAGCCTGTGAAGATTAAAAAAAATAAATAATCACAGGTTAGTTAGTAGCTCAGTCAAGCATGGTCAGTCTTTGCTCTGAACATATGCTCCACTGGTATTGCACATACACGGGACACTGACATACGTGGAATTGCATTTAAGGTTTTCTCTCCATTGTGGAATATTTCAAGGCCATTAACTTTGCCAGCTGTTTTTCTAAACAGAATAACATGGAATCTTTGCTGAATACCAGACGTGAAGAACTTATTTTGAAGACAAGTCCAACACTGACCCAGCCTAAGAAGTCACACAGATCAAAAATACAAGCAGAGTTGAAATGATTATACTGGATTGTTTCTCACAGTGACCAAATGGCCCAAGCGACACAATCTTTGCCAAGATTAAAGTTGGTGCCCCCAAAACTAACTGCAAAGCTGTAGGAAGCAATGCTGAATATGAGATTCGTAGGGTGAATATGAGCAAAGCACCGGTTCACCATCTCTACTACAAACTAATGAGGAAAGGAAATGCTGAGTTCACAGAAGTGCAGGGGTTGGAAGGGACCTCAAGAGATCATTGAGTCCAAGCCCCCTTGCTAAAGCAGATACCCTACAGCAGGTCACACAGGTAGGCATCCAGACACGTCTTGAGTATCTCTGTAGAAGGAAACTCCACCTCTCTGGGCAACTTGCTCCAGTGCTGTCTCACCCTCATTGTAAAGTTCTCCCGCATGTTTGTATGGAACTTCCTATATTCAAGTTTTTGGCCATTGCTCCTTGTCCTATCACTACATGCCACTGAGAAGAGCCTGGCCTCAGCCATTTGCCTCTCACCCCCCTTGAGATATTTATAAACATTAATCAGATCCCCCTTCAGTCTTCTCTTCCCCAGGCTGAACAGACCCAGTTACTCAGTCTTTTTGTGTCCTCCAGACCTCAACACTCCCACGCAGAGAGGTAACAGCAGTTGCTGTTCCCACAGTTAGCTCCCAGCGCCATTGTAGATTTGACTTTACTAGACTTTTCTTCTTCCAATCAAACCAAATCTTTAGAGAAATTTGTTCAACAGTATTGGAACACAGCAGAATTCAACAGGTTACGTTAAGATTCATCTGCCTTACCAAGTTGCTTACTGGTGTATTAAAAGGCTACAGCAGCCTGCAACATTATTTCGTCATAAGTCTGCAGAACCATGATATCATGGGGCTTAGCAGATGTAATGTAACGCAACATAAGACAGCCAGCAGCATTCCTGGGCATATGGACAACTGGCCACACTTAACATCAAGTTCTTCATCCTCCGAGAACCACTTTGACACTGAGAATGTTTAGCAAACGTTGGCTCATTTTTTCATCCCACTTTCAATTAGGCACAATGAATCTCTGCTAAGTGATATCCAAGCAAGCAAACAAGAAGACTGAAATAAGTAATCCCTAGTGTAACTTAACTTCTGAAACCTGGCATTTTTGTTGAGCGTGTTAAGTTGTCAGCACACACTGTATTTACTTAGTAATGCTACACATAAACATATGCAGCCACTACCATTAACTACACATAACATTAATAAAGAAGGAAAGCTCAAGAGAAAACAAATCACCGAGGTGACGGTAACTTCTGAGTTGCCATTCTCTGTTTAATAAATAACAACTAACATGGAAGAGAAGAAATACAGTTTATTACGTATTTGCAATGCAAAGATCTTAAAGCTCTTTTTCCTTCTGCATTCTTCTAAAAGGCATATTTAAAAACATTCTATCAGCACTTGAAAACCTTGACCGAGATGCGCTTTCATAAGACCTGATTTCATAATACTATTTCATCTTCAGTTTACCAACTTCTGAACACGTTACAACTGACTGAAGGCAGACAGAAATAAACCAAGCTACTGAGCAGCCACTGAGTTAAAATGATATCAAATAAGGTGAGCAAATCTCTTGAAATCCACCGACAATTCAATTTCTATAGGCTGTCTCCTTGAAACTCCCAGGGCATAATATAATATAAACGTAAGAGAAATGCACGCTGATACTCTAAGAAGAAACCTGCTAAATGTTTTGTAGGCTCTTCAATACTTCCTAGATGCTCACAGTACTTCACGTAAAAATCTTCTTCCTATTTCCAATAGGATCTTTTTTTTAATAAGTCTATTCTGAATGTGACCTTCTCTTGCCATGAAGACTCGCTCAAGTTTGATGTACAAGCACCATATAAAAGCAATTTAAAAGTTCAACTTTGGGATGTTCCAGCAAAATTACCTGTACAAAAGCAGAGATCTACTTCCTTCCCCCAGATAAGCACACCTATTGACCTATTAAGTGACACTGTTGTAAGCAATTAGTTTGCTGGTTTCTACTCTTTTGTTGCTTTTTTTGTACATATCTTTCTCCAAGGATATTTAAGTAGTACTGTGAGATAAATTCATTGGATGAAACTACATACCCAAATGTCTTCTCAATATTCAATTAAAATAAGCCATGGATCTTAAACCCTGTGTCTCTAGGAGTCTGGTGGTGTTAGACCAGGTGCTGAACTTTGTGCCAGAAGAACTCCTACCATAGCGTCTTCAGGATTTACACAGACACACAGGGCTTCCTTTGCAAAGTTAGATACATGGGCTGTGTTTGGTATTCAGTGACATTCATGAAAGCACCATGAGATACTGAGGACAGACAATATGTTTTAAGCATACTAGAAAACAAGATAAAAATCACTCAAAGTAACTCAAAAAAAAGATAGCAGTAGCATAAACCATAAAATTAAGTGCATATATAATCTTAGAAGCAGTCATCCTCAAACCAATGCCATTGTGTGCGACTCATGAAACCGTAAAACATATGAGCCTCCCAGATGAACAGCTCTCCAGAAAGGTATTTCAGGCCATGAGAAGTTCTGAGAGCTAACAGTGGTGTGCCAGTTTAAAAAGTATGCAAAACACCACATTAGTTTTCAACTGCACGTTCTTATCCATTTTTTTCTTCTAAGAGTGGAAACAGTCTATGCAATAACCATGAACAACTTGAACAATCACAAGCAACTGTACGTACAGTGAGCATTTAATTTATGTAACTCATCTATTTCAGTCTATGGCCTTAAGTTGTGCCAGAGGAGATTCAGGTTGGATATCAGGGAAAATATCTTCTCAGAAGGAGTGGTGAGGCAGTGGCACAGCTGCCCAGGAAGGTGGTGCAGTCACCATCTCTGGAGGTGTTCAGGAGCCGTGTGGATGTGGCACTGAGGGACGTGGTCAGTGGGCATGGTGGGGGTGGGCTGATGGGTTGGACTGGATGATCTGAGGAGTGTTTTCCAACCCTAATGATTCTACAGGCAATTTTCAAGATCAGAAATTCTACTCGTTCCTTTTGTCTAGCTCCCAACTTGCTGTAATACCACGCACAGGGCTATCCTCTCTAATAGCCCCAGTGCCTAGAAGTGAGTCCTGCTTCTTCTCCTTAGCCATGGGTCTTAAAGAAGAGAACCACATGCTTCTCTTAATGGCTGCTTGAAGTGCTCAACAGTTCATCTGCAACAGAAGTATCTGAAAGTAGAACCTGAGTCACACCTTAACTTGGATTTTCTGCTACCGGATAGAAACTACTGAGCAATGGAGAGAATACTGACCTACTGATACTAAGAAGTATTTATCACCTTACTTATCAGATAATTCAAATACACAAGTGAATATAAATAAGGCCAGCAAGCAGTCTTCACTTACACTGGGAACTGGAAGACAAATTAAGGTACTAAATTTACTTTCTGTCTCCTTATATTGACACCGTGTGCTGCCTTGTTTTAAGCATGCCATGGGTGACAAGAAAGGTCAGTACTTCACTCAGGAAACTCTACCTCCACCTAACCACAAATCCCATGAGCAGCACAAGTCAGCCGAGGACCTTTGCTCCTCCAGGTCCTGCCTGCAAGGTACATCTGTAAAAGCAGCTGAAGAGTTTATGGTAGGTAGACTCAGTAAAGTCTCAGAGAATGACAGTTATTAACCAGAAAGGGGATGTGGCTAAGCTGGAGTTGCATGGAGATGCTACTTTTGTTTCAGACCAAGAAATTTCCCAAGCATTGCGTGCACTGCTCTCAAAGAAGACACCCATGGTGCAAACATACACATCAGACTGTACATTACTAACTCTACTGCCCTCAACTGAGCACAGTTTGTCATTCTGCCTCTGAGATGCAGCAGGCTGCTCCTGCTTCCATGGTGCACGCATTCTGAAGACACTGCAACTGGCATTCCCTCACCCACCCATCTTTTTTCCTCTGATGTTCCTTTAAATTATGAAAAAGTGAAGTCCTTTTAGCAACTCAGCTCTTCTGAACTGAACGTGATATTCCACGGCCTGCCTGGTTCTATTAGAACTGACTTCAGCTGCACACAATGCTCACATGCCTCAAGCCAGAAATGGCTATGCACATTACTACAACCAGAGCACACTGGAAAATGAGTTTCTCCTTTCTTTTTCCTTCTACATTTATAGCATTCTAGATCTCCTAACCTTTATATAACCATTCCGAAAAATACAATTTGGAATGCCCACAGATACTTCAACCTTCACAAGCTGCTACCTCTTTTTACTTTGTTATCTCTCAATTTAACCCAGCTACAATATTAGTTGTGATTATGCTTTTAAACTCAACCTACAGGCTTTTAATTAAGGTGCTATGTAAGAATGTATCTGTTTTTTCCTCCCCCCATAGCTCACTAACTGCAGGAAAGGACCTGAAAGCATTCTGCCAAAAACCAATGCTTTGCTGCTTATTTTCTCTTTACTGTACACTCTTACGAGCATTAGAGGGATATATTTTAATGTAATATTTAACAGAATTTAGACTTTGGTCAAATATCTTGCAAGCATTATCTTGCCAGCTTACCTGATCGGTACTTTTGTAATTACTTAGTCCTTTTTAAAAGTATTTTCTTGGGCTTGCCAGTACTCTCCATCACGCTCCCCATTTCTTCAATTCCCCTACAAGGTCTTAGTCTGCACACCTCTGCAGGTATTCTAACTTTCCAAACAGGCATTTTCAAACAGCAGTTTTTATACAGAAGAGGCATCAGCTGAAAAGCTGGAAGTGAGCAACGTAAGGAAAAGAAGTACTTTCCTTCAGCAAGTAGGAGGGGTTAAGCAGGAGCATTATCTAGTGCAGCCCTGGCTCCACACCTTCTGCAGGGCCGCCTGCTCCATCAGCCACCAGCACAGGACCCAGCAGCACGCACCCAGAGCCCACGTTCCCCAGCTGCAGCATGCTGGCACACGCTTGGCCATGGGAATGCCGCCTCCAGACTCATGGGGAGAGAGGGACAAACTGCCCTCACCACACTTGTGCCACTTCAGCCCTGCTGAAGAAAAGGGAAGGAAGGGGTGGGGGCATTCACCAACTGTGCCATCTTCTTCACCACATCTTGCAGTCCGTTAGAGCGCTTGATAGGTGACACAGCAGAACCGCAGGCCATTAATGGCAGCAGCATTTTCACGTCAGAATGTTGACACTTACATGGAGCGCAGGTCTTCCCAGACCCAGCGCCCAGGGACGTAGTGCTGCTCTCCCTCCCACGACTAACCCTGCTGTTTGACTAGGGAAAGAACTGAGCTTCTGAATTAAGAAAGTGAGAATCACTCTTCCCTTTGGAAAGTCAAAAAAAAACATCGTTGTATCGATTAGCTTCTCTATTTTCTACCATCAAACCAAACCTAATAGGTTTCAGTTGGAAATTTAAGTTCTCCCAGGACTCATCACACGTTTTAGGCGACGCACAGGGGTGGGCACGCCATAGTCTGCAAAAAGGCCAAGTGGTTCATCTTTCTTCCCTGAAACAGGATTCGACATATGCAAAGGTTTCTGAGAACAGGTTGGGCAGTCCTTCAGTTATGACTTCATACTCCCTCTCCATACCCTGTCCCAGTGTTCACGTATACTTAACATGTCACCTACAACCTGAGCCGGGTTACCGCTTCTCCAAATTCAGTTTGTTACTTCTTGATCTGCTCTTAGAAGACACCGAAGACACCTATGGGTTCCCACCTGTAGTATCTCCTTCCATTTCTTAACTACTCACCCCCTACAGCAAGACAGATCTCTCAAAAATTAGGTTCTTTTTAGATGCCTTACCCTCATTATGCTCCCACACACTTCCTATGACACCGATCTGTACTTCCAGGTGCCAGTCCTTCACACAGCCCATCTCCTCCCAAATGGCAGTGTTAAACAAACGGATCCCAGTGTCCGAATTGCTCTCAACTGCCGCTATTTCACCTCCTCTCCCACCTCTCCTCTTCCATTTCTTCCCCGCTCGTACAGCCCTCCATTCCCTGAACTCTGCTATCTGCAGCACACTTGAACACCCTTATCTCTCACAGGCAAGCCTGCAGTGGCTACGTACTTCTGGTTGCGTTTCTGCACACCAACATACTTTTCATGTGCTTCTGAACTGCTACAATTCCCTACAAGATTAATAACGTAACCTGCTGTTTAGAACTTGAATCATATCACTTTGCAGCTTGTTTGCTATTTTGTTGTCTTTTTTTTTTTTTTTTAAGTGGAGATACGTTCAGGTTTGAATACAGAGCGCTCTATTCTCTCATTCTTAGTAAAGAACTGTGGAAGTCCAATGACGTTAGCTATGAACAATGAAATAGATCTGAAAGGCAGAACCTGTTTAGATGGATTTTAAAAGAATACTGGGATGGATAAGAGCAAAGGTGCTTCTGAGGCCTGCCTCAAGGCCACCAGCCTTGGCGCGGATGGCAGCGGAAGTCTATGCTGCAAGCTCCCAATGCTTGTTTTTACGGACAGTAATCAGCATCTTTGAGTGGACAGGGAAGAAGGAGCGAGGAGATAAGGAGGCTTTGCTGCCCTGAACACACCAAACAGCAGAGGCAGCGCCGGCCGGCAGTGACGCTCAGCTGGTGACTTCTGGAGACGACAGGACAGAGCCACCAACCACCCCAGCAGCCGAACAGCACGTTCTGGGGCTCTCCGAACCCATCTCAAAGCCAACCTAGGATGGCGTTCCATGCAAACACATCTAGTGCCAATGACCAGAGTGCTTTCATGAGGTATTCTCAGGACTACCCTGAGGAAACTGCTGCAGACCTGAAGCCGGTTTGGGGTTGGACCGTCCATAGGGAAGCACAGCCTAGGCCTGGGGGGCAGCACAGTCAGGTTCACACACTGCCAGCTATAACAGAGCCTGCCCTGCTTTGCTTCTGTTAGCAAAAACAAAAGCAAAAATACGCTATTAGCCATGCCCCTGCATGTGATGCACTATAAATATACTTACATCTTTTGCCATGTTACCCCAGCCTAGCAGGCAATCCTCTTACAATCCTGCTGCCTGTGGGACGCTGGGACGACGATGCTATTTTCTAGAAAGCAAACACAGCCAACGTCAGTCAGCTCTCCACAATGAGAGGCAAACTTTGCACCGCCCCAATTCCCGACTGCTCCCCAGCGCGTTTCGCTTCAGAACAGAACCCTCCGGGATAGCACCAAGTTCCCCCCCCAGCCCCGCTCTGTCGAAGCGACGCCCCCGCTCAGAGGCAGCACGTGGGAGCGACGCCTCGCCGCCCCCCCCTCCTCCCCGCACAGCCGCCGGCCCCGCTCCCGTCCAGCTGCACGGAGGAGGGGGTGTACGGCACGGTCGGGCCTCCTCCCGCCGCCCCCATCCCGATGGCGGGCACACGTAGGCCTCGGGGCCGCCCCCCCCCACTCCCCGCCCGCAGACGGAGACCGCGGCCGCCGCCCGCCCCGCGCCCCTCCGCCGGGGCCTCCGCTCAGCGGCGAGGGGCCACGCCGATCGCGGCGCCGGGGGCGCCTCCCCGCGACTCCCATCCTTCTCCCCGTATCCTCGGGCTGCGGCCGCCCGCACCTGAGCGGCCCAAGGCGGAGAGCGCCGGCTCCATCCCCCGCCGCCGCCGCCGCCGCTGCCCCCCAGCCCGGGTCCCGGCGCGCAGCACCCCCCGCCCGGCGCCGCGCTGCCGCTGCGGAGGCGCCCGACTGCACATGTGCGGCGGCGCGCGCGGGCCCGCGAGCCCGGCGGGAGGGGGCAGGGGCGGAGGGAGAGAGAGAGAAGAGGGGGAAGGAAAGAGAGAGGGAGGGAGCGGGCGCCCAACGGCCGCTCGGTTGGGGGGGGGGGGGGGGGGAGAGAGGCGGCGGAGCGCGCTCCGTGCCGGCGCTGCGGGGCGGGGGGGCGCCGTG
This sequence comes from Gallus gallus, assembly GCF_016699485.2. Classification (NCBI taxonomy): domain Eukaryota; kingdom Metazoa; phylum Chordata; class Aves; order Galliformes; family Phasianidae; genus Gallus; species Gallus gallus. The sequence continues at coordinate 137,359,378 of NC_052532.1, forward strand.
TGAGGGCTGTCACCGCGCTGGCCCTCGCACACCTGCCCGGGGGGCGGCGGCGGTGTGGGGGGGTATGGGGGGGGGGCCGAGCGCGGCGGCCCCTCCCCGCGACCCCACCGCCTTCTTCCTTTCCCTTATTTTGATTTTGATTTTTATTCTTCCCCCGTCGGCGGCGGAGGGAGCGGCGGGTGGGGAGGGGGGGTTGCGTTGAAGGGGGGGGGGGGGGGGGGGGGGTAAAAAATTGAAACTTACACTTTTGTGCGTCCCACCGGCGTGACGCTGCGCGCTGACGTCACGGGGTGTAGCGTGCCTTGCACGGGCACACGCGGAGCGGCTAAGCCAACCGTCCGCCCCTCCGTGGGCGGAGGGAGCATGCGCGGGATTTTCGCGCTTTCCGACTCCCCGCCCTGCGGCGCTGGCGGCGGGCGCGCGGGAAGCACCGGCGCGAGATTGCTCTTCGGCCGGGCACGTGGTCGCGATGGCGCCGCCAGGGGGCGGGAACGCGCCGCGCTGCCCGGAGCCCGCGGCGCCGCCTCCCCCGGCAGACCCGCTGCGGGGAGGCGCTGAAGGGCGCGGGGGGCGGCGGGGCCGTGCGGTCGGGTACCGCGGCGGCCCGCCCGCGCTTCCCCGTCGCGCTGCTTGAGCGAGTGCGGCGCGCCGTTGTCCGCGCTGAGGTGGTGGCGGAGCTCCGTGAGGCAGCTGCTGCCCGCGCCCCATCGCTACCCTCTTGGTAGCGCCCAACACGCTTGGCATCTCCGGCCCGCGCACCCCCCCTCCGTCATCGTGTGTGGCTGCTGCAGAAGGAATGGTGTCCCTCAGCACGCCGCCTTTGGTGCGGTGGCACAGGAGTGGTGCGATCTTTGGTGAAAGCCCTCGAGCGTGCGCTGCCGTAATGGTGAGAGCTGCGGCGAGGCCAAAGCCTTGCCATCCAAAAGCCATGCTGCACGTAGGAGAGAGGGTACAACACTCAGTGCAGTGCCAAGCGTATGGGGCCCATGTCTCAGTGTGAACGAGAGGGGTGTGGGAAGGTTCTTCCTGGCTCCAGCACTGGTCACACCTGGGGAAGACATCACCAATGGAGTCACTGTCCCTGCAGGTGTTCAGGAACCGTGTGGGTGTGGCACTGAGAGATGTGGTCAGCAGGCATGGGAGGGGGGCGGGCTCATGGTTGGACTGGATGATAGAATCACAGGATCATAGAATGGCCTGGGTTGAAAAGGACCACAATGATCATCGAGTTCCAACCCCCCTGCTATGTGCAGGGTCGCCAACCACCAGTCCAGGCTGCCCAGAGCCACATCCAGCCTGGCCTTGAATGCCTCCAGGGATGGGGCATCCACAGCCTCCTTGGGCAACCTGTTCCAGTGCGTCACCACGCTCTGAGTGAAAAACTTCCTCCTAATATCCAACCTAAACCTCCCCCGTCTCAGTTTAAAACCATTCCCCCTTATCCTATCACTGTCCACCCTCGTAAACAGCCAATCTGAGAGGTCTTTTCCAACCTCAACCATTTTGTGGTTCTAAGCCGACCAATTAGAAAGGGTCACCTGGAGAACCACAAGCAAATCAACACCTAGCCCAGACCCCAGGGAAGATGCATTTCAAATTCACATTCGGATGTTTTCCTGCCTTGCCTAATTCATTATTTTTATTCAGCTTTGAGGAAACAGTTATCTAATTATGAGGAAACACGAGCAACCACCATTTTCTTTGATAGCAGTGTTCCTCAAGGCGTTTCCTTCACGGTAACGCCTCAGTCTGTGTCTGCCCCACTCACTGCTGTGGGTGCCGTGGCCATGCAGTGCCCTGCGCTGACAGCTGCCATAGCACCATCTCCCCACTCTTCCTTCCTGGTGGGGCAAGATGGCGGTGGAGAGCCGAGAAGGAAGATAACAGCGAATGTACAACGTGTGTGTAACTCCACAGGAAGAGACCGAGAACCTTCACGCTCAATAAACATTGAGCACCTTAAGGCAGATGCTATGTAGATACCATGTGTATTTAAGCTGTTTGTATAACTCAAGCCCCTGCCTATAACCCCAGCACCTCATTCACATTAATTTTTCTAAGAAAAATGTGCTCCAGTATCCTAATGACCTGTAGTTTCCAGGACTGCATCCTCAACACACAGTGGGGTGTGTCTGTCCCAGGGCAAAGAAAGGACTACAAAAAATCTGCTATTAGAAAATAGGAATTAAACAACTACACTGAGCTACCAGGCAGTTCCTCTCATGCTTTAAGTTTTACCTCACAGACTAGCTGTGGTGCCCCATCCCTGGAGGCTCTCAAGGCCAGGCTGGATGGGGCCCTGGGCAGCCTGAGCTGGTAGGGGCAGCCCTGCCCTGGGCAGGGGTTGGGGCTGAGTGGGCTGTGAGGTCCCTTCCAAGCCAAACCATGCTGTGATGCTGTGAAAATTCTTAGGCTGAAAACTTGTAGCTTCTCAAGTACAGAGGAAGGTGGACAGAGTCTTCTCATAAAGGTGAGGAAATAATTCATTAGCAGTTGTGATTTATAGGAATTACAAAAACTACACTAGTTTTTTAGAACTAAGGAGCAGTAACAAAGGACAGAATATGAACCTCATACCACTCCTTTTGCAAACCACATAGCTTCTCTGCAAACAAGAATCAATTCTTTCTTGACCACAGTCAGTAAAGAAAGCGATTGAAGACCACCTTTTTAATTACTCTAGTTCTTCTGTTTACACTTGTCACGTAATCTTGCTGTTACACCAGCAGGAAAATCTTCAGCTCTGTGCTCTCTCTTCATCTTCTCTGCTCCATCAGGCCTTTTGGAGCTGTAGGACTTGTGTTTGTATCAATGGAAGGCTGCCGTACATTACTGTCTGTGGCCTGCCTCTCCATCTTAAGCACGCTTCAGAATGAGAACAGATCACAACTCCAAACATCAGTTTGCTGTGACTCCACAGCAGACGCAGAGATGAGGAAAACATGTTTTAACTAACTTGCAATCAGAAACCTGCAATGTGCCAGAGAACGTGCACAGGGACACATTTTGGTTTTTGGAAATTGAAGCCAAGCCATCTTAAGAGAGGGACCTGTGAGAGCTCCTTAAATACAGACCTCGTACCAGCTGATAAGCTTGTCAGCATTTGGCCTCCTTGCGAGGTACTATCTCCCAATTCTCAAATTTCTGCTCTATTTTAGGAAATAAAAATACAGCTTGGCACTGTAACCTTAAGAGTTTTGCCATTCTCTGATCTGGGTTTTATCCCCCAAGGCAGGATCAGCTGTCCCTAGGCACTCTGGTCACGTGATTGTCCAGTTTGTCCTTTATCTGTAGAAATTGGGGTTCCTTAATCTCTCTTGGTGGCTCACTGTCCCTACTGTCAAGAAGCCTCTCCACTGGCAGTGGTAATTACTCAGTGGAGTCTGTGGGAGATCCAAAGAAACATGCCTCCTGCTCCATGAAGCTGGTAGGCCCGTATCTTTATCTTCTGCCTGTTGTTTCCTTCAGGGCAGGGTGGGCCACGCAATTCCCAGCCCTTAGAACATCTTGTTGCTTCTCCTTCTCCTTTCACTGGCATCGCCGCTTCCTTCACTCTCAGATCAGCTTATGGCGGCTTGACTGGTACTTGCTGTTGTTAATAAGCTACCGCCTTTTCCAGCCAAGCTACTAACGCTGCTATCACAGCTTACCCTTGTCACTTAGGGGTCCAGTTTCCTACACGCTCCACGTTGCCCATGTACTGGAGCACTGCCAGGATTGCTTACAGAGCAGAAATACATTCCTTCCCTAGACAAAACCCAGGAGTGCTTTTGTGGTTAACTGTTTTGGGTTCATTCCAGCATGCAGCAAGACCACACAAGGTTTCTCACATCCTCCATCAAGTATCATCCTATAGCGCTGTTCTCTCATGCGAGGCACTCCCACGTGCCTCTCTGCCCACAAAGCAAAGGATGTCCAACTGTAAAACCAGATAAAGAGGTACTGTGAGGCTGCTTTCTCCTCATCTTTGAAGATGGAAATAGGAACTCTTAAAGCTTTCAGAAAGTTCTGTCTAGGTACCTACAGCAGCATTCCTTGAGCTTTCTATGCTAGGGCCATATCAGTCACTGTTGCAAGTAGTTACCTTGCAGCTCCCATAGATAACTTCCAAATGAGAAACTGAATCACAGACTTCATATGGGATGAGCTGTACATAAGAGTGGTTGTGGGTCAAGATATACCAATCTGGCCCTGGGAACAGGGAAATGAAATGAATCACAAAGTATCTTCATAGGCCACACCAGCAGCTTGTAAATTATTCCTAAGTGCTGTGGTTATTAATTTCTAAGTGAGCCAACTGTGAAATATTTTCTCCCCTGACAGATCATTCAAGAGTAAGACCTACTGTTTCTATCCTAAGATTGTATCATGAGACCACCCAGTTTTGACATGGAATTGTGGATGAAGCCATTACTTGCATTGTAGGAAATACTGACAGTATCTAAATATACCTCCAGCTTTCTATGGGAGAGCCTCAACCGTGTAATTGTAAACAAACTTATGTGTCTAATCAGTTATTTGGACTTGCATCTAGTGTCCAATCAGGTAATCCCAGGCTGTGTCAACAAAGAGACACAGAATATTGATATCACTACTTCTCTTTCCTTAATCATGACCAAATCGGAACTTATTCAGGAAAGAAATAAAAAGGATGAGACAGCTCCTAGGTCACTTAGATACTTGCTGTTTGGACACTGGAACCAAAAGGACTTTTCACTCAAATCCTTTAAAAGGTAATCATGAAAAATATATGTATTTTTTCTCTTAAGAGATGTAAACCATCAATATCCCTACTCTCCTAACGGGAGTTTTCCAGAGAAATACAACTAACCACAGCAGTTCACTTATACAAAAGGTTTACTTGCCACAGATATAATACTTTGTATAATAGTTTCAAGGGCTCACTGGCTAAGAGAAATACTGGAGCCCAGATGGAGGCTTCTCTCAAGGGCCCACTGGCTAAGAGAAATACTGGAGCCCAGATGGAGGCCTCTCTCATGGTCTCCCATGGCTTTTCTTTCTTTCTTTCTTTCTTTTTTCTGAAATGGAGTATACTAAGTGTGAGATAAGCATCTTTCAAAACCAAGGCATCAAGAAGTTCGTATTTCAAGAAGAAACTACAGACTACAACAGTGGACAGAGTAAGAATTCTTTTTCTAGTACAGTTAAGAAATAAAGTTAAAAAGTTTAACTTGGTAGGCTTAAACTATATTGTAAAACTTCTGAAGAATCTCTTTTAGAAGGCCAAGTCTCAGACCACCTCGTGATACTGAATGTGTGCAAGTCTCCAGGGCCTGTATAGCATGCATCCCAGGGTCCTGAAAGAACAGGTTGATGTAGTTGCCAAGCTACTCCATCATATTTGAGGAGTCATGGCTATCAGGCAACGTTGCCGTTGACTGGCAAAAGGAAAACATCACTCCCATTTTTAAGGAAGGGAGGAAGGAAGAAGTGGGGAACTACAGGCTGGTGAGCTTCATCTCTGTGCCTGGGAAAATCATGGAGCAGATCCTCCTGGAAGAGATGTTAAGGAAATGATGAGGCAATTTGAGAGTCAGTACGGCTTCAGTAAGAGCAGATTGTATCCGATCAGTCTGGTGGCCTTCTATGGAAGAGGGACAACATCAGTGGACAAAGGACGGGCAGCTGATGTCGTCTGCCTAGACTTGTGCAACGCCTTTGACACATTCTCACATCACATCCTTATCTCTAAACTGAAGAGGTATGGATTTGAATGGTGGACTACTGAGCCAACTGGCCTTTAAAGTCCCTTCTAACCAAAGCCATTCTATGAGTCTTCTTCTTTTGACAAACTCAGCAGATGTTGGAGAAAACCCAGGAGGAAGCTGAGGCTACTACGGTAGAGAAAAGAAGTATAAAACACACAAGTCCATCCAAAGCTTTGTCAGTTTTGCTAGTGGGAGGACAACTTTCATTTTAATTTGCAATTTAAACCTACGTAACATACATTTTTCTAGCTGTTTGGTGGGTATCTAAGTTGTTCCAAATGACAGTATAATACTGACCTAAAGTGTTAATATATTTTAATAGCATTGTTTTAAACAGGTAAACCTCAAGATGGTTTTTAGATTGTCAGAGTAGACTACAGTCTATAAATTAAATCTTCTCTATGACTCTTCAGGAATAGGCTTTCACAAGGCGCATCCTGTTTATCTATAACGTTTTAAAGAACAAAGCACTTACATCTAAGATCACATTCAAAACAGTGTTTCTTTAAATATCATGATATTTTAAAAGACTAACAATTTATTCAATAGAAATGCAAAGTATAAAGTTGTGGAGTTCCAAATACATATTCAAGCTGCCCTTTCTAGTTTTGTGCAAATTAATTTACTCAAAATAATTTCAAATGCAGAATATTATAAATAGCATCCAACCTCTGGAGTGAATTATTTTTTAAACGTGCTTGAAATTAAGACTACCCATATCTACTAAGTTTATTTGGATTTAAAACAAACAAACAAAACTGTAAACAATTACTGCAATGGTAGCTAGGAACAGGAATGCATGACGACTATCAGTCTTCAAATATAACTTAAGTTATGCCCTTTCTCACCGTCAACTTATAATCAAGTATGCAAATAAATGCAAGAACTAACACAAAGAGAAGTTACCACTGCAAGAAAACACATCATAAGCTGTAATTTGGAATAAAGTATCATACAATATTGGCTGCATCATGTGGAATATGTATTTGACTGCTTAAAACAGTTTGATACTAACAGTTAAACCTTTTCCTCGTATAAAGGACTAAGACTTTTACTCACCATTACAGATTTGTTTTGTGATTGAATTTACACTGGTCTACTGAACTCATTCCTAAATGTGAAAATCACTCAAGTCATTTAATGGAAGGAGATACCATAGGCACCATAATACACTTCTTTTCCTAAACAAGATCTGGTGGTGAACTAACGGTAACTAAAGGAGGATGAGAATTAAAAGGCACATTCAGGCAAAACAAAAATAATCAACAAAATCTGCATGATGCTACAGTTAAAAAAATAATTTAGGCTCTGCATAATCGATCAGATAAAAAAAATACTCTGGCAGATCCTAATCTGTCAGAGAAAACCAGTTTTGTAAGACGCGTGCAATTAAAATAAAATCGTTCTTTAGTGTTGAATTTTGTTTTAAGGTCAGTGTAAGGCTTATTATCAAGTGCATGTTAAGAGGACGACTGAAAACCTCTTGTTTTCCAAGTGCATAGAAATACAATGAGCAATGAAGATAGCTTTGCAAGAAGATGTGTTCTTGTTCATGTGCAAGTCCTATCAAGTGCTTGAGCGTCTTTCGGGCCTTGGAACACATTTCATAATTGCAGCTCTCCACAGGGCAGGGGCAAGTAAAAGGCTTAGAGTAGTCACGCTCAGAATAAGCAGGTAGACCTGGAAATCAGAAATAAAAGCTCTCCACAGTTACATGGCAAACTAAGAAACTATTAGAAGTTTGATGAGATCAGACATTTCTCAACAGTATTTTCAGGAATCTTCACCTGTCTCCTCATCCACCTATGCAGACTGCTACAAAAACAAACAAGTGCAAGCGCAAATCATATCATCTGTATACCTGCTTTAAACATTCAGTTACAAAACCAACATAATGAACTCAAAATAACGATTCAGACCTGCAGTTAAGAGGTCAGTTTCGAAAGCAGAGCCAACAAGTCTAAGTCTAAACAGCACTTTATGAAAAAACAAAACCAATTCAGGTTTGCATGTATAATTGCAAAATGCAATTATATTTTAAACACTAAAAACCACTATTTTAAACACTAAAAAAAAAGCCAGCGACAGAGATTCCTCTAAGTCATACCGCGCATCTTCTGAAATGAGGTCTTGGTTACATATTCTGAAAGAGTCTTACAAAATGGCAGTGGGGAGAAAACAGAAGAGTGACTTTGGGCAATTTCAGAGCTACATAAACTCACAGAGTAGATAATGGCATGAAGACTGCCACAGGAAAAACGAAAGCCTAAAGGCTTCCCTCCAAACACACTGGGTGGGCCTCCCTAGGCTGATTCTGTAATCACGTATGGATCTCCTGAAACTCTATACAAGCATACAGTATTTATAACTCCTAATTATATTCAGGAGTAAACATGAAAACGAATCACCTTTACATACACAAGTGAACAGCATTGTGTAAATTTTTCACACTTGCTTAATTGGGAATTGGTTCCAGCATTATACAGCCCACTGCTCACACAATGGAAAGCTCAGAGAGCCAGCCAGCGGAGTATTTCTGTGAGCAGAGACACAGAGGAGAACACAGACAGCTTTAGAAAGCAGGGTCAGTTGTTACATCTCGGTAGCTATAGTTTACTGAAGTTTGCAAAGCAGATTTCATCTGGAGAGAATAGTGTTGTCGTAACTTGAATATAAGAGGAAGTGAAAGTTTTCCTTCATAAGGAATTTTTTTCAGAACTACTTTAAAAGCTCATTTCTTCTGCAGAAGAAATTTTAAATTAACAAGCTCCACAGGTGGTGACTACAAGTTTGTTTGCTCCTTCGTTCGTTTAAATATTAAGTCAACTTCCACTTCACCATACCTGGTCTCTACTTCTAATTTATTGATGTTTCCTTCCTCAACGCCCATGCTCTCAGTTACGTCTTCCTATAGCCGTATCAAGATTTCAAAAGCACAGGCTTCTAAGCCTTAGCGACTTGGGTAGTAGCTACAATTAACTGCTCAGTTAATGAGGAAGCCGTAAGGAGGAACAATTAAGGAAAAGCATTTGTAGCAACGCCATTTTAAATGTAAAACTTACAACTTTAATATTTTAAGTCCAAGAAGTCTAATGAGTGAAAAATCAAACTGAGAATCTTGTCAAGGACACGCGTGTTTCCATTTGTAGGGGCTGATTATTTGCTAAAGATTTAGAGATGCCACCGAATAGATGTGTATTTCAAATGCACTGTAAAATAAAATCCCAGTAAGATACTGAGATGCAAAAAGTGAAGTTAATAACTATAAAATAGCTTACCTCCCGAGATATGATCCCTGCTCTGCGTGCTCTGCTTCCCAGAACAAAAGAGAATTCACTGACTTGTGCCAGTCCTGCTGAGACAATCCACTTGATATACTGGCTGGTCTTTGGGAGAATCAGAGAAAGGACAAGCACTGCCAAGACAAACTTTGAGAACATTATTATTGGTTTTTTTTTGAGTTGTTGCTGTGTTGTTATTGTTTTCTTGAATATTCTTTAAATAAAGGAAGTATAATAGATCAAATAGTACAATCAGTAGAAGATACATTGCATCAAATACAATACTGGACTAGGGGACTTTTAAATATGTTATCTGTATTAATGTCAAAAGAGGCCAAAGGTACACAGCAGAGTAAAAAGTACCAACTTATTTACTATAATAAAACATCTGATAATTAGATAACTTTGTCATGAATCCTAAGTTAGACAAATAGGCGTTTCTCCGTGTGTAACACACCTTTACATTAAGAAAGATCTTTTTTTTAAGAATACATATATATATTCTAAGAATGTTGGGTCAAACTGTATCAATTAGATTCCTCCAACCGCAGACAAGATGTAATATTCACTGTTATACTGGATGTGCAGTTTCTGTTCAATGTTCATAGTGACGTGCAGCGCTAACATTATTCAGATTACTTAAAGATTAAAAGAAGAAACAAATACCTTCATTATGACCACAGACAACGTAAGGAAGAGTAACACTGTGAGTTCATATATTACAAATGTGGGGAAAACATGAAGTCCTAGGAGGAGAAAAACAGTGCTATTATCTCAGTACTTTTAAAACCAACCAAAGCTTTTGCCAAGCATTCAGACGCTCATCTAAGCCAAGTCTTAAATAGCAAAGTCTTACGTTTACTGGAACAGACAAGTAAACAGAAAAGTATGTAGTGTTTCCAAATGCCAAAACAATATATTTTTATTCTACACTATTTGCAGATATGTGCACTATGAAGTTGCACTTCATTTACCAGTACTAAACGGGTTTTTGCTTTTTATTTCCCCTTTAAAGGTATTTGCTACACCGTGGTATGTTTCATGTCTATCATATTTAAAGCATACGCAGCTTGTTGCTGAGCACTGCTAATGTTTCACAAGAAGCATTTGCAATGGTATTTGCAAACAGCATTTGACTTTTTTCCAGATTTCTGTAAGCATTGCTTTGATAAATTTTTAACTTCCAGAATAAAACTACGATGAGGAAGTTCCGATCTCACTGAATATAACACCCAATTTGTTATTCCAGATATCCCTGAGAGAAATGTTTCAAAGTTTAATGCTGATATGTCATTATTATCATTTTTAGAGTCCACAGATTTAACTGCAAGACTATAGTCACAAGAATAAACAGAACCCCTAGAGTACCTACCAACACTACCTCCTTCATCACTAAAACACCCCTTGCCAAATCTCTGGAAGGGTTTATCCCAGCCAACATTCCAAATCAAGTTCAACTGTGTATGACTGATGCACAAGCACTTTTATTTATAATGTTTTCTCTCTTCCACACCAGTAAACAATCCAGAACCTGAATGAAACACACCTCTTTCATGAAAGCTATAAAAATACTGCAGGAAAATAATGGCATTGTTCTGCGGTGCTTGCAATATACACTTTGCTAGCCATTCAGCATTTTTGTATGAAGAAGTAATGGACTATTACTGGGGAAAGAATGTCATTTTCAGGTTTTATATACATTACAACTACAACAGAAAATTGTTTTCATCCCATGATCCTCATCCACAATCACTGAAAATCACCTGAACAAGAAAAATCACTTTGATTGGAATCAGGGAAAGCCATTAACTCCCAAGTATGGTTTGCAAGCTAAGGAACTGCATAAAGCCACATTGCTATGGTGTAGGCATTTTGTTGTTGCTGTTTTTTGGAAAAGGAATATACAGAAAGGTGGCAGAACCTTATGTCTCATACTCAGACACCCAAATTTTATTCCCAATACGCACCCATGCATTTTCATTAAGCTTATCTGTAGAATGAGTAAAAAGTCGAATCTTGCTCTAGAATCAGAAAAGCAAGAAGCAAGGTAATAAGAACTGTGAAGAGCACAAAAGCTCAAAACTACATCTGAGTAGTATTAAACATCCTAGGGAAAGAAATACTTGTTGGAAAAGTCCTACAGTCATTGAAATCACTGCAGAAGAATCTTACAGCTGACTAAGTCCATCACCTATGATATGAGGAGCTTGTACAGGTAAACATCCTTGGAAGCTCATTCCTTTTTCACAAAAGCTCTTAAAAAGGAAACTAAAATAGTGGTGATGTTCTTGATAAATTCCTAATAGTTGCCAAATCTTCAACCTAAGTGATTGTACTGAAGGCTAAGAGATCTGTAAATCAGTGCAGTAGCTTCTTATTGGAATGCAAGATCAATTTTCACTAATTTTCCCTGCTTTGTAGATCACAAAGCCAAAAGAAACATACAGAACTAAGAGTTGTCATCTTATCTTCCTAAACACAGAAGAGAATGTACTTAGAGTAACTTCACAATATTTTGTCTGTATGCATATTCCACTGTGAGTTCAGAGATTTTTATACAAGAACTACCCAGTCAGCATGCACACACTCTGTTATTTCTTAATTTCTGTGTAACTCTGCAGATGCACAAATACAAAGGATGGTCAGAATAAGGAAAGAGGTGGCAAAACAAAAGAGATGAACGCTGTATTAAAAAAGAAATCTAGACGTGTGCATACACACACGGAGGGGCAAGTAGCTTCTTTCTCTCTAGTGCTTATCACATGCATGTTTCTTGTTCACCTTTAGGCTGCTCTCAGAGATGATGTATATGAAAAGTGGCTAGAGAAACACAGCCTGTAACAACGTCTTGTTTCACAAGAGGGCCAACCAGCATATCTGGAACTGAAGATTTCAAAGGAGACAGTAAGTATAGCCCAGGGCTCTCATCACTACTGGTGGATCAACTCTCTCAGTTCTGGTGCAGACAGGCAGCCTGAAGTTCATTTGGACTGCCTCCCAACATGGAGATTATTACCTTATTCAAAAGAGCTGAAGTACAAACTACCACACATTTCTACACTAATCCTGTGGAGGTAAGCATCTACAGGTGATAAGCGTTTCTAAGCTAAAGCAAACCTAAGCCTGTTATATACACAATTCTGAGAAAACAAATATACAGCTCTGTACATGCACACATTTTGGGCAAAATAAAGCCCATCATAGTGGACTTCATAGTTATTACAGATCCTTGTCCCATGCAAAAACTTAGGATAAGGCCCTAAGTAAAATCAGGCTGCTATACAGGCACATCAAGCCTTCCTGACAACATGAACATGGCCATCAGAGATTAAGTTCACAGACAGAAGATGCACTTATTTCAACAGGTTGAATTAGACTTTGTGACTAGGCTCAGGATTCAATAAGGACTCGTTCTCTAAGATGGAAGAAACACTTCAATCAAGAACTCAAAAACTGTAGCACCATCATCAGGTAGTGTTGGCCTGTCACTAATAGCTAGTGTGCCAGTTAGGTAGGTTTTCATAGCTGAACACAGTCCATGGGCCGTCAGCTCTAAGCAGTGTTGGGTAGATGGTGGCCTTGCACCAGAAGTCAAGCCAAATGGCACAGTTCACTCATATAAGCTTCATTTAAAGATCACTGCAAGGAAGATTTTACACCTTTTTTTTTTTTTTTTATAAGTACATTTTTTTTCTTAGCAAAAAAATTATTTCAAACGGGTTCTACCTGCCTGCTGCATCGCAGCACATGGAGATCCAAATGTAGTCCTCACCGTGTCCTGGAAAATCCAGTATCAAGAAGAGGAATCTTAGAGATTCTTGACCACAGACAAGATAACAGAAAACAGAACTCTGGTGGTTGAACCTCAGCCAGTAGGATTAATTCTGACACGTCCTCAAGACAGGACAAGCAATCAGAAAAATAACTTTAGTGATATATTTGGATACTGTATCTATCAAGACTTTAAAAGCCTTTTAAAGCTTTTGACACTGTTCCCCACAGCATCCTTGTGGAGAAGCTGGTTCCCCACAGTTTTGGATGCGCATACGCTCTGCTGGGTGAAGTACTGGCTGGATGGCCGGGCCCAAAGAGTTGTGGTCAATGGAGTTAAATCCAGCTGGTGGCTGGTCATTAGCGGTGTCCCCCAGGGCTCAATACTGGGGCCATTCCTATTCAACATCTTTATCAATGATCTTGATGAGGGGATTGAGTGCACCCTCAGTAAGTCTGCAGATGACACCAAGCTGGGAGGGAATGTTGATCTGCCTGAGGGGAGAAAGACACTACAGAGGGACCTGGATAGACTGGATCCAATGGGCCACGGTTTACTGTTATGAGTTTCAACAGGGCTAAGTGTCAGGTCCTGCATTTTGGTCACAACAACCCCGGGCAACCCTACAGGCTTGGGGAGGAGTGGCTGGAAAGCTGCCTGACGGAAAGGGACTTCGGTGTACTGATGGACAGTCAGCTGAATATGAGCCAGCAGTGTGCCCAGGTGGCCAAGAAGCCAATGGCATCCTGGCTTGTATCAGGAATGGTGTGGTGAGCAGGACTAGGGGAGTAATCCTGCCCGTGTACTTGGCACAGGTGAAGCCTCATCTTGAGTACTGTATTCAGTTTTGGGCACCTCAGTACAGAAAGGACACTGAGGTGTTGGAGCAGGTCCAAAGAAGGGCAGCAAGGCTTGTGAAGGGCTTGGAGAACATGCCCTACGAGGAGAGACTGAAGGAACTGGGACTGTTTAGTCTGGGGAAAAGGAGGCTGAGGGGAGACGGGGGCTGGTCTCTTCTCACTGCCGACAGGACAAAAGGACAAAGGTCCTCAAGTTGCACCAGGGGAGGTTTAGGTTGGATATCAGGAAACGCTTTTTTACAGAAAGGGTTGTTAAGCACTGGAATAGGCTCCCCGGGGAGGTGGTTGAGTCACCATCCCTGGATGTGTTTAAAAACCGTTTGGATGTGGTGCTCGGGGACATGATTTAGCAGAGGGTTGTTAGAGTTAGGGTAGTATGGTTAGGTTATGGTTGGACTTGATGATCTTTAAGGTCTTTTCCAACCTGAGCAATTCTATGATTCTATGATTTTTTAAGACACTTGATGAACTTATGAACCCTGACTAATTTGTTAAAAAATATTGTTAAAAAAACAATATTAACCTCAATTTTTTTTGCAAGAAAGGGAAAAGCTCTCTATTCTAATGTCAGTTCTGTGAGTTTGAAGCTTCCAGATTTCACTCTGTTCCATGCAGGATAATAAAGCAGTAGAGCTGGATGGATGAGGAGAAGGTAATCATGTCACCCAATGAACTCCAGTATTGGAATCTTCCTTTGAACGCTTTCAAATTCAACAGAAGTGTTAGAGGCTCAGAGAAACATGGCATGTGTGTGTTTGTTTTGGACAGCGGTAGTGCTAGAAATGTCAGCATCATCTCTCTTCAGAAGAAAAAGACCACACTGTTACAGGTTTTCAGCATTTCAGGCACAACGCTGACTGCAAGATTTACTCAGAAGGGATCCATGTATCCATGGAAGAGAGTACATCTGTACAGCACACTGTGGACTCACAATTTAGTCACTCAGTGGAAGTATTATGCCTCCTCAGCAGTGGCAGAGAGGGCTCTGATGCTCAATTTCAAATTTCACACCTCTTGTAGTCTGAGAAAAAACAGCATATTGAAGCCTTAAAAAACAAGCAGTGTATGCAAAGACTCCTTCAGTCTGCCTAAAAAGAAAACCAAAGAGAAATGAAACGAGGCAGAGGTGGATAGGAAAGGATCTGAGTAGTAGGAAGGCAGGAAGTTCTTTCTCAAAGTGTGGCTCTAAGAAGAGACTGGTTCAGCTCAAAAATATTAGCGAGGACAGAGAGTAACAGGGACTTTCTAACCTCAACAGATAACTTGAAGAGAGCCAGAAGACTTGAAGCAACACGCAAAAGCCTAAATGAAGGTACAGATGGAGAGTTACTCAAAGTACAGACATTAATGCCTAACTGCAAAAATGTATTATGCCCACAAACTCATCCATGCATACATTTGAAAGCAGTAGCATTACACAGGTCAAGTTAAGGGCAGGACGACTGTTACAAGTTGTACATGAACAAATACTACACAGCTCAGCTTTCAAGCACCAGAATGAGAACACAGAAAGAGACAAGCAAAATAGAGACTTTTCCAAATGATGCATTTACAGTCACTCTTGAATTAAGTCACTTCTTCATTACCCCTCTCTTATTCCACTGCTACAGTAGTGGACTGTTCCACTTCAGGATCTCAGGTATCTCTACTGTTCATAACGGGGCTTGCTGTGCATAGCAGCAAGCCTTCTCTTGGGGAATGGGGGAAAAAAAAATGGTTCCCTATAGTCCTTAAAAAATACCATTTAACACAACTACAAATACATATAGATGCATATTATTAGCATGTATACATATATAAAGAGCCTTATCTTACTAGATTTCTTCTTAAAATATAAGGAATACTTTTCGCCCAACTCAGGTTTCTTTACAACATTACTCCTTTTTAAAAACAACTCCCTTGCCACTGACAGGGCTTCCTGTTAATCACATGCTTTGAAAGCAACTGAAAATAATAATGGGAGGAGACAAAAAGTTTGGAGGGAGAAGCTTTTGCACAAGCAAGCATCACATTCTGCCAGATGCACATACGTAGCTCATCTTTCTGACTTTTAGCTAACTCTTGTGAGGCGGGGTTAGCACCCATTTTCTGTAAAACCACACGAGCTTGTCAGGCAATTTTCTTTTCTCTCCCTTCTTACAATTCCGTTAGCAGCAGTCAAAGGTACTTTTTGAATTCTATAACATGATTTCAAAAATAATTTCAGTCTTCTCTCAAATCAGTGTTTCCATTTTCTTGTCCCGTGTATCAGTCTTATTGGTAGTCATAACTTACAAAGGACAGCATTTTAGTTCAATCTCTTGCAAAATTAACTTCTGGCTTATGATGATGTCCCATGCTTTTAACCCTGATAACACCTTCAGCCTCATCATGTTCTTTACCAAAAGACAGAAATAACTTATCTGTGGACATTTTGCAATTCCTCATCTAACCTTGGCTATTGTATAGGCCCAAAAGTTTTACCATAATTTTTTGTTATGAAGTGGTGAATGAGACCTTCAAATAAACATTCTTATCTGAGCGATCAGCACAAATTATTATCATGGGCTGGGGAAAACAGATTGAGATTGGAGAGCATAACGTCTTCCTTTTATTTTTATCTTGAAAACTGCCAAGAAACACTTTTGGTTTCCGTTATGGTACTGCAGGCATAAAACAGGTACACATATGAGGTAAGGCAAACAAATTCTGATGAATGTTGGGCTTCGCTATTATTTGAATAGACATGTGGAAATAAGAAGACAGTAAGACCAAAAAGAAGAAAAAGAATACAAGAATTTCTGAGTGAGTACAGGTTAAAGGAAATTGGATTTGTGAAACCCCTTATACTAGACATTGCAAAGCCCCCCAGATAGGATATGCATCGCCTATACAGTCCAGAGGGAGAAGCAAGTGCTTTCACTCAGCATGTCTCCTCATTCAGTATACTGAAGCACTTTAGAAATGTGTTTCAGTTTCTGTCAGAGAAGGCATACTAACACGCACAGAATCTAGCAGTATAAAATGAAGATAGCAATTGATCATATGAGTATTCTCAGAATTAACATGCTCTGGATAACAAGCATGATGAATTACTTCTCTGGTCCTAGGCATCACTATTGCATTTCAGTCAGCAGGCAGTCTTGCCCAATTTTCCCGTGCTGAGAATACGCAGATTACATTTTCCGAACTAAACAAGATGCTAGAAAAAGGATCTACTTCCATTGCCATATTCTGCTTATATAGAAAAGCAAGCCATACGGACCTGAAATCTACTCTGTTCGCTGACTCAAAATGGTAATAAACTTTTGGTAAAACATTTAAAAAATTAACTTTTTCCCTTAAAATTTTAGTTAGCTTTTTAAATAGTTCAGACAAATTCAGAATCAGCAGCAAAAAAGTTATATTAGAACAAAAACTGACAGTACAACATGGAAATTCCTTATGAAAATTAATACTGCAATTAAAATATGAGCGAAGCCAAACCAATCGTGCCATCGTTTAACGTTTCAGTGTACACAGAAATAAAATCCACCTCCTCCCTCCAGTTTGTAGACATCAATTCTCTTTTCCTTCCCCTGCATTTGTAGGGCAGCACTATTTTTAGTAAGCTTTGTTAGACATTACCTATGGATGTGAAGAAAATGATGGCAAGAAAGTCACGTATTGGTTCAATACAGGCCATAATCTCCTCAGTAACCATGTGACCCTGAGAAGAGATCAGAGCTCCAGCTAAGAAGCATCCCAGCTCCATTGAAACATCCAACAGTTCTGTGATCTGTCGAGGAATAACAAGAAAATCTGTTACTGTTCTCATGCCCAGAGTGACCATATATACCATTTCACTGTGAAATTACAAAACTATACGCTGCACTGAATATAGTAAATACATATGCAAATTCAACAACAAACAGAATTTTGCTGATTTATTTCTGTTTTCTGCAGCACTGTATTTATCCAAAAGTCTCACAAAAGCAGTTTCCCTCCGTGGTGTTACCTCCTTCCCCACAAGAAAGCAGATTTTTTTAAATCTAGATCATAATGGTTTATGCCACTCTTACGGATGGCATCTGATTTCAAAGACTACAGAGAGACTAACAGCTTCAGAGTCAGCATTGCACAATACACTGAGGCTGTAAAAATAAGCCGTAAGAACTGCATAATTTCCAACTGTCAAACAAAGGGGAAAAAAATAAAAGCTTAGAGTTTGGGAGAACAGTCTCAATACATAAAATAGACATTTTATTACTGTAAATTGGACCTGAATGTGCTTGTGTGTTGTACTGAATAGCGAAGAATTTAAGCATGTGAAGTCAGCTGCTGGAATGAAGCACCTATTTGAAAGAACTCAGACTGCTCTTCTTTGTTGTTTTTTCTTTTCTTATTATTGTTTGAACACGGCACTTCAAGGGAGAGATTAAACATGCAAAGAGGCTGAACCAAAAACCAAAGAAACTGCTTAAGGCAATGCCTGTAACTTTAAGAAAGCAAGCAGCACTTTTCATGGGAATAAATTACTTTAAAGCCATGCTGCTGAGGACAGTCACCTCACTTAGAAAGGACAATTCTATTAATATTAATAGAATATTTAAACTGCAGACTTATTTCCATAATAATTTAAATTAAGCAACGACACAACACGTACGTTTACGGACAACATTGATCATATGTCAAATGGTGTTACACCAAGGCACAAAGCTAACGCTCAAGTGCCTGGAAATTAACGGAGGAGAACAAAAGACAATGATAAACAAGAAATACATAAAATGCCACTGAAAATAAAATCCAGTCTTCTGTGTATTTCAGCGCCAGTGTCTGAATGCTCATCACATAATGCCATTTGTGCTGTTAGTTTTTAACTTATTGCAAGGTATTTAAGAAAACAAATTGCTTTTGTCAATGCAAATGGCTGCTGACTGCTCAAAAAGCAATAAAATAACCCATTCCAGCTACTATGTAAAATATGCCACTTTTGATACATTTGTACCTTAAAACAAAAGGAATTTTTCAGTACAGTCTCAGAGATGCACAGCGCTTTTCACAACAACTTGAAATTGTAAGGGGGAAGAAAAAATGTATTAAATTAATTAAAATAACAAATATATAGATAGATAGATATGAAGCATTTTTTTGAAAGTCATAATTTATGATAGATCCAGTATAGCTTCTTCAAGTAAACATGGCATTATTTCTACTTCTCAGACACAAACTCACACACATTTGTTGAAAACATTTTATCTAATATTTTAAGTATTCACTTGCATGCGGTTAGATTACCATTTAAGAAGGGATTTACTACCTCTTGTACTGGAATTGCACAGTGCTATGCTGTTATAAGAATCACTACTCAAGCAAGGAACATTTTAAGTGGGAAATGGCTTGGAGAAGAGAAGGCTCTGGGGAGACTTCATTGCGGCCTTCCAATACTTGAAGGGAGTGTATAAACAGGAGGGGGAAGAGCTGTTTACGAGGGTGGATAGTGATAGGACAAGGGGGAATGGTTTTAAACTGAGACAGGGGAGGTTTAGGTTGGATATTAGGAGGAAGTTTTTCACAGAGGGTGGTGACGCACTGGAACAGGTTGCCCAAGGAGGCTGTGGATGCCCCATCCATGCAAGCACTCAAGGCCAGGCTGGATGTGGCTCTGGGCAGCCTGGTCTGGTGGTTGGCGACCCTGCACATAGCAGGGGGGTTGAAACTCGATGATCATTGTGGTCCTTTTTCAACCCAGGCCGTTCTATGATTCTATGATACCAAACGCTTGTTTAGAAGGCATCGGGCACAACTAGAGCAAACTATGTCTATCTGGGTTTGCTCCCACAGCACAATACCCAAAAACTATTTCTTTACTCTAAATAAAGCCAAGTATGAATTCAAGGACCTAGTAGGTAAAAATGCAATTATGCTATCCCTTCTAGGTAGTACACAACCTCAGGTCTACTTTATCTATGCAAGAAATACACATGAAAAAAACATAGATGAGAAGGCAAGAAAAAATAAACAAATGAGAACAAGAAAAGCAAAATGAGGATATTTTCCTAACTACACCTGACTTCCTTCAGTCAGTTCTTCAGATGTACAACTAGATTTATACCAAGACTACTTTTTCTATGCCCATCCTAGTTACTGGTTGTCCAATAACATTATCGGTAATTGGATATGTTTCCTCAGCTAAATCTGTAGTGTCAGGGTTTATTTTAAATAATGCACACAGACATACAACGAAGAGTGTTTTACTGGCGCAGTGGCAGTTTTGACAAAATTTCATATATAACCAAAACTTGAGAAATATTTTGCATTTAGTATTCCCTCTCTGTCTGCACCACTTTTAATGTTCTGCTTTCTTGAACAGGGCTCTATCGATTACTATTCCCCAGGATGTGTTCTATCCTCTTCCCAACTCCTACATTACAGGAAGCTTTTCCACTCAAAATTAAATGAAAACTTTTGTTAATTTGCATCTTTCTACCTCTGTATAATTTAGCTTTCATTTGTTTTCAAAGGTCCCATTTTACTCCTAAACTCAGAGAGGATTGCTTTGCTCTCACGGGAATATAGGATTTTTATGTTCAAATGTTCTACCACAGCAATAAAGAAAGAAATAAACATTACTGCTATGCCACGTTCCAGTTGAATTTCAGCCATTTGTTCAGCAGTTGTTTTGCCTACATTCTCTAGTATTGCATATCTTACTCCTCAATCATCATAGAAGTATGATGAATAGGGTAAGTTAGTAAAACTAAAGAAACCCCTCAGGGAAATGCATGTATTAATATTTGGGGTGTTCATAACTTAAATGTGTCCAAGATGAAGAGATGAATACTAAGTTTGCACTTTATGAAGCAAAGCCTTAATGAGAACTGAAATAACTTTTTTGTGAGCCTTTTAAAACTCCATCTCAGATGATTTTATGAAATAATTGATTTGAATATAAGATTACAGTTCTTTCTTAATCTTCTCCCCTTACTTGACAGGAAAGAGTTCAAAAGCAGGTTATGAGCCCTTGGGAAGTACTCCAGCAAACAAGGAATTACATTCCTAATAGATTGAAGGAAAAAGTATGCACATTTTCTTCTATGAAGTACTGCACTAACACAGCTATATTTTCAACTTTTTGAGATGTAAAGACAGTTGGCAATTCCCCTTCCCTTGCTGTTCTCACCGCAGATCTACCATGATGCAGTCAAACTAAAAGCCACTTTTTACCCTAATCAACACTCTGGCTGACACATGACATGTTCTTCAGGTCACTGTAGTACAGTTCATGTCTTGACATAAATGACCACTTTGGCCATCTATCCTCTATGGCTATATTTAAGACCAGAAGCAGGCTTCACTTTCAAAAAAACAAGCAGTACCAGCATAAAACAAAGCTTGAAAAGAAGCTGAAAATTTAATAATTATCTACTGAACTTTTGTTACTGATGATAAGCTCTATGATTTAAAGATGCATAACTGCGTAGCAAAATTCAGCTAGACTTGTATACAATTGGCACCTGACATTCTCTGAGCCCTCCAATGTGCCCAACTAGTTGAGGAAAAAAAGGGGGGAAAACTTCACTTACATCTTTGGGGTGTCTCCAAAATTTGGTAAGATACCTCATATTTGAGATGTGTTGTATCTCCCATTCTAAGTTGGTTTACAAGAAGAGACATATTGAAGGTTCAGTTTCAAATTTTATGAGTTGCAATGTTATCCAAGTGAACCAAGCAGATCAGAAATGCTCTAGACAAAGGAATGTTCAAAAGTCATTTCCATACAGAAAGATCCTCAATTGACAGGATAATACTTACACTGAAACTGCTTACTAACACTGCAGTGCAATAACCTTCTTTGCCCTATCCTCCTTCTTGTTTTCCCATACAGTTGCACAGAATTTGCCCTTAATGGTAGAGAAACTACTATTCTTGTTTAATTTGTCATTGGAGATTTTGAAGCATGGGAAATAAGTAAAATAAATGAAATTTTTATATATACATAAAACGTGCATTACACGTGAATCCCAACATGAGCTAAACTTAGGTGAACTCCAGACATGGCCTTCAATGTGGAAGCACATAAGTATTTGTATGCATGAAGTACAAACACGCTATAATTCCTACCTCCTCAGCCATGCATTGGGAAGGATGTGGCCAGCAAAATATCTTGTATGTTAGAAAGAGAGCTAAAACATTTTGTTTGAAAACATCTCTCAACTTTACCTAAATGGAACGACAGAGTTTTCTTTGGTTAAAGCTGCTAAAATATACATTCTCTTACTCTGCCTTTTAAAAGCTTTTTTTTGTAACTACACAAATAAGCACAATTCCACGTGTGCAGATAATTAAACAAATTCATCAATATTTAGATTTGTTTTTAGAAGGAGAAAGATCTTTGCAAGCACTATGTCAGTTTAATTGTTTTCCTACCTGGCACCCAAAAACTTCAGTTGATTGTTTCCAAATTCATGCAACCTTTTCAAATCAGATTGCCCCCCAAGCTTTTATTCCTGAAATAATAGGGCATCTACAACCATTTAGATCTGTTTTCCAGATCTTCTTGATGAATTTTTCAATAGGACAACCACATGGTTGGTGGAGGTTTTCTTCTTCTTTTCATTTTTTTTTCTCCCTTTAAGTCTTTGTGCTTAAACCACAGCTTGTACTACAAACTGTAATAAGTGTATCTGCACCAGAGAACATAAAGCATCTGAACTGGTTTACCAAGGTTACATGCAGCATCTTTTGTACTGATCCTTTTAATACATTATTTATCAAGTTTAAAAGGAAAGCTGCTTTTGCTTGAAAGCACACAAAATATTTGTTTCTTTTCAAACACCTTTCATGCTGAAGAAGCATTTCATTTTTGTGATATGCATCCAACATGCTCAAGCCTATTCCCCCTCAGGTTTGTATACACAGATTACATTAAGTCACCAATTCCCTCTGTGTTTGATGTCAATTTGGGCACAATATACCCAATTCAATCAGATCAATCCATGCAGACCATTTTTTTCATCAAAGCAAGATGAAGTGCTTCTACCACAGTAGAAATACCACAGTATTTACTGCGACTTACATAGGGTTTTGTTTTTATTAAACTGTTCTACAAATGTTATGTCTGCCTGATAGAAAGTAAAAAGGAGGAAATAATTTTGTTTTTCATTAAATAGCACTTGTGTTTGGAATATGAATAGCTGTTCAGAGGGATGCTGCTTTTAACCCACGTAACAAAACCCAACAAATTGTGAAGGTATGTTCTCACTAACTTCTTTCTCTATTGGCCCTGTAATAACTGAGTAAACATGACCAGCAAAAAAAGGCTCCAAACTCTGGAACATTTTTGATAATTTTTCTCAGAAGTTCTCAAGGAGGACATAAAAATCTGCACAAGCAGGATAAAGGAGTTTCAAACCCACAGTATTATCGTTGGCTGTCACAGCCTGTTCTCCAACAGAAGAGTTTGTTGGAGGGCTGGAATGTGAGATAGAAGCCAGTGGATGGAAGATCCGGAGCCAAATAAACCAAATCCAGAAGAGATATAAAAATCAATTAATGTAATCTGTATCCTGGAGAATTATGACTTCTGGAGATCTATTCTGTCTTCTAGTACAACCCACTTCATGCATAAGAATCCTGTACATTTTAGTTTTGGCAAAATATCCGAGCCTTTGTGCATTTCCATACTTTCTCAACTTCATCTCCAACTATTACCCACAGAAAAAAAAAAAAGGAAAAAAAAGCTATTTTATAATAAAACCTATGTCAAGAATTTGCCATTGAAAATGAACTATTAAGTGTCACCACGAGCCATTATCAGTATCTCAAAACCCATCCTAAACTATTTTCAAATGCATGAAATACCTCAAAATTGAAATTGTAATCATATTCCTTATAGTATCTATAAGAGAAATTACAAGAAGTTCTATCTATTGACACTCAAGTTGTATCAGTCAATACTTACCTGTGCTGTGTCAAATGAATCATCTGTGCATTTCTGTTTTAAAACATTTTAAGGCCAAATAATTGAAGTGCAGAGTTATGTGGATATGCAATAACAGCAAGTGTGATGGCTTTTATGACAGTGATATAGTAAACTCTACCACACGTATCAAAATGTTTTATTAATTTAAAAGATTACCGTTAACATTAGGAAGATGAATGCAGAGATTCCTAGAATGAGGATTTCCTTATTCCCTTTGCTTTCTGTATGCAACTTGCGATAGTACGGTCCTATGAGATAAGTCTTTATAACAAGACATATAAGAAAAACAGCAGCCAGAGAAAAGAGAATTTGGCCAATCAGTATCAGTATTCTCAGTATTTCCTTGAAAATGCTGGAAGAGAAGAACAAACAGAACATTTCTTTCAACTGTTCTCTTGCCTCTAAACCAGTTCTCCTTGACTGAAAAGATCTCATTCCACAGATGTCTGAAATTGGATACCTACAGTAAGATATTTCAACATATTAGCAAGACAACACAAATACTGGATCTGCTAAATGCATCAGTCTCTTTTACAGTACAGAGTTTACTCCTGTGTTGATTCAAAAAGACTTTCGCTGACTGCTCTTCATAGTAAACCATCAGGATCAATAATTCTATCCCACAGCCTTTGTCAAAAACGCCTCTAGAGAATAAAGTCTGAAGAAATCGGTAATAAACTAAGAAATTAGCAACAAAGTAACAAACTTTTAACTACAAATTTCAGGTTACAAGTTAGACTGGACTAAGGTAGCTAGAGCAGAAAGAATATCCTCATACAACATGGCAAATACAAACAGTGAAGGGAACGCAGAGAACAAAGTCCTACTTTTCAGTGGACTGACATTAAAGGTAATGCCGTCATATTCATATTTGCAATCTATATGCTAAATTGTAAAGGCCAGGGGGAAGGAAGATATATATATTTTTTACCTGGAATGTGTGCTCACTCCTGCTTGAATAAGCGTAGGCATAACAGCTATAAATAAGCCAAGCTGCACATCCTGCATCACCAACATGCCAAGTAGTACACTACTGTAGTCAATATCACCTGCACACCAAACAGAGCAGTCATGGAAACATTTATCAGGATCTATTAATGCTTGCAGAAAACTACAGTGTCTTAATCAAATGAAGGCTATGTATAGCTCTCAATGAGGTGAGGTCAAAGTATCATACAAAGCTTCACTTTGTTTTGCACTTAAGCACTAGTTATGCATTTACTGGAACTCCTTCACAGAAGCTCACAGTCTGCAGAATAACAGGCATATCTAATTTAACAAGAGCCAGCATATGGAAAATAAACACTTTGAATTTTCGGCACTGGACTGAGTATTCTGGGGAGAAGGAAAAAAAAAACACCTTACATCACCTATGGATGAGAGAGGTTTAAGGGGAAGAAAGGAGGTGGGCAAAACTGCTGAAAGGAAACATTTAGAAGCCTTTTGAGAAGATAGCAATATGGTACTAGAAAGTACTTATTTGAAGAGCTGCTATCTTTGAAAGACTAGCAGAGCTGGTCTTCCTTTCCTGCAGGAAAAGGATTACTTCAGTTAGCCTTCCTGCCCCAATGACATTCTGGTAGTAATGGCCTTATCTGGTAGCCTCTTAAAAAGCACCAGGCATCCATAGCCCTAGTAAAGCAAGTCGTGTGCTGATTTTAACACCATTCTTTATCCAAAGAGGACTGGCTACATAAGTAACGGGTGTACCTCATAACAAGAACGCATATAACACTGACCAGTGTTGAAGAAGGATGACCCCTTGCAAACCAGACAATGCTTTGGTGTTGTTTCATTTTTTAACTAGTTTCTCTTATAATACCACAAGGTCCATTTTTATCAAATTTTATTACAGATTTTATTACAGATACTACTGCAGTCTGTATTTAAATCATACTTACCTTCTTTATCTCCTCGAACAGAACCTGCAAGAAATCTTGACACCAATGGTGTGCTTGATAAAGACAAACAAGTGGAAATGAAGACACTTTGTGTTGGTCTGATTTGGAGCAAGTGTCCCCACAATAAGCCAAAGGCAATCATCAGAACCGTCATGTAGCAGGGTCCTTGCAAAGATATTTTCCACACCTCAGGAAGAAAACAAGTTCTTATTATAAAGTTTGACACATTACAGAGATTTTCAGTGCAAATAAGCAGTTAAAGTTGCACTATCAGGGGCTGAAGTGCTGGACTACAGACATAACCAGCTCTCATCATACACATCCCAAAGCTCTAAAGATATTATACCTCAGAGGTAATATTCTATGTCAAGAGGCTTGTTACTTCATGAAGGCTCATTAAGTATACTTCCCAGAGCTCGTAAACCAATAAATTAAGGGTCAAAGATCCACTATGAGCTAAATTACATTAAAATCGAATGGGAGACCAGTTATTTACTGTGATTCTAAGGAAAAAAAACAAGATAGAGAGTGGTGTAAACGATCATAAATACCAGCAGCCCAATTCATACTAGTCCATACACAATTTTGAAGTTGCTTGCAATCTAGTAACAGTTTGCATAGTACCTATTTAAGAACCTCTGAATTACTGACTTTCATTTTTTGACTTTAGATGGACTAGAAAAAGGAGAATAATCTGAATACTCAGACTTCAACACAATTCAAAGAAAGTTTTTATACTCTCATGAACTCACAACCATCAGTTTGGGAACAAATCACAAAACACAACTCTTTAAATACATACAGACTTACATCTTTTGCAGTAGTATTCTCCAATATTAACATTCTAGCTAGTTTTATAAGTATGTTGTTTGTTTTTTTTTAACTAAGATCAAAAACAACCTGTACCTTTTTGCTGAATCCTAATGGCCACTGCAAGTAATCTGATTGTGCTAACATACTTGTAGAATCAGATTACTAGCCAGTACAACACGTACCATCAATTCAGTATGTAATACTTAGCAAACAGATTTTAAGTACAGTACTGGCAAACATCACCAGGCACTTCATAACAGCAACTGTATATTTCTGTATGTTAAAATAAAGCAGAGATGGATTGCCATAAATTGTCTGAGATTTTTCTAGTGATCAACCTGTTTTACTAAAATGAAAAGGAACAGCAAGGTTTGTTGGAGACACCGAATAAATAATGCATTCTATTCTTTCCACAAAGTTAAAGAAAAGATGCCATGTTTGTCTTTTCAAAACTGTACAATAACAGAATAGTATACCATAGAAAGCATGTACAAATCTGAAATAGAATGGGTGACTTAAACATTAGCAGTTAAGTCTTGTAATATCGAAGCATAACCAAAAAATACCTTTCTTAATCTTTCAGGAGAAAATTCCAGGCCAACTAGAAATAGAGTGAAGAATACACCAAATTCTCCTAACGTCTCCACCTGCACAATAGACTTTTAAAAATATAAAATAAATATCAGATATGCATAGCAATCTACTTATAAAGCAAATTGTAAGCATACTTACAAAACAAATAGTTTCTCATTATGTTCCCATAGGTAATTCACTTGCTAATAATGTAGCAACACAAGTTCCCTCAGCAGTGTAGTTCCCACTTCCTCATGGTCTCTGAAAGTCTATTGCTGAATCTTTCCAACGTCAACCATACAATCCTGTTTCTTAACATAAGTGGTCAACCTTCTCAGTCCAAAAGACACGTACTATATCAAGGTTATTCTTTATTTTCAATTTTAGAACATGGAATTTTGAAAGTGTATTTTCTTAGTCTTTTTTTTTTTTTCTAATGTGAGATTAAGAAAAAAAAATTAAACAACTTCCACTCATTTTACTTTTGAGCCCAACAATCAATTTCAGTAAGAGCCCATGAAACAGCAGAGGTTGTGAAGACAGTACTTTCTAAGCAATTATGTGAATATTAACGTAATACATACATTTAGCATCTATTCTGTTGTGCCTGTTGGCCAAACAATTTGTTAATGCACACTACTCAAAACATGTGCATTTGAAGTTGGACATATCATTTTTTAAAATTACTGTTCAAGAGTTGAATAAATGCAATCAGTCAAGAAACGACATGCATGCTTACCTTAATGCTATTTAATCCTGATGGTCCTAACAGTACGCCACAGATGATATACCCAAACATAGTTGGCAATCCTATCATTGTGCACAGCCAGCCACATGGCAAAGACAACATTCCTATTGTCACAATATCCTATAAAGGATACACAAATTAGTGGCGAAATTAAAGACTATTACCCCTCAAAAGGTAAGTGGCACTGTAAAATTACATGTAGAATACTGCCTGAGAAAACAAAACAAAACTTCAGTAAACTTACTTGAACACAACTGTAGGTTCTGTTTGCAGATGAAGCACTCAAAGTACTAACCCTTTAGTAACAAGTAGCTTTGGGGAATTCTAAGCAACTTATAAAATATTTTAAATACATTGTAAGAAATATATAGTTAACTGGGGCTGCTGGAGAGACTGACAGTTTGCATTAAAACAAAATAGTGGAATAGATCAATTTTGTTTTTTTTAAAAAAACTCAATCCACTTATTCATCATGAAGAACAAATACAATAACATATTGATGCATTTTGCAGCTTCCATTCCTTTAGCACAGTACATGAATATATAAACTCTCTGTTCTGACAATATGCAAGTGGCTTATCAGGTAAACCAGTAGCTTGCTTTCACACTGTGCTGCCCCAAAGGAGCAACAAGTTAAGCTAAATATGAACAGAGAGCATCCATGTGGTATCATCATCAGTCTTATGAATACTGTGCTAAAATGAGGAACACACTGGCCAGAGTGCAAGGAGAAGGGGAAAATAATGAATGCTAGGGTAGCTTTACAGGGGAAAAAGAAATGTGAAATTGTATTCAACCTAATAAAACACTACCAGTATACAAACTGATGGGAGTAAGTCTTATTTAAAAAAAAAAAACTGACAAGAGCATCTCTAGAATTATTACCTTTATGAAGTGATGATCAGCACGAGGAATGGTTGAATCCCTGGGCTTGGTAAGGATATACTGATTGTTCTGGGAATCAATGAGCATACTAAGACCTAAGTCATCCTCTACTTCTCTTTTTGAAGCATTTCTTTTGGAGTTGGCTTCATCTTCTTCCACCCTTAGAACAGCTTCAAAGTTAACACCTCTTACCTGTAAGAAAAAGAGGGAAAAAAAGGAAAACAAAACCAAAGACGTGCATCTATGAAGTGTACGCTAACATGGAAGACTGTTAGCTGTGCTTGAAGTTGCTCCAGAAGGTGTTCATGTTGACTAAAAATACTACAGCTTCTTCTTACATAAATCTTTTCACCCTTTTTATCAAAATTTCATGATCATAACTGAAAATGCTACGTTTGCTTTTCATTTTAATCGATGAGAGGTTTTCCAGGCCAATTTTCTATGCCTCTTCAGCCAAGTTGTCTAATCAAAAAAAAAAGAACATTATAAAGGTGGGGTTTCAAAGCTGAAGAATTCCAATGCAGGAAATCGAAACAAATTCTGAAGTTTGCAGAATTACTTAGAAGTACAATGTGTCTAACGAAACATCAGCATTTTTCAGTGCTAGAATGAGAGGTTGGTGACCATCTTCTCTTTAGAAGTTATGGAAGTTGTATTTTCCCCGCTTTTTGCCTACAGCCTGCCTCTTTATGTCTATTCCACTTTCACCTCCCTAAGCTCCCCACTTACCACGCTATTTTCCATTGCAGAACCAAGTGTCCGTTGCCAAGTCTAAGAGACCAAAGCAGGTTTTCATGCTTTCAGCTGATGAGAGAAAGCAGGAGCAGCTGCATGTCACATACATGCAAACTGTTCTCACAGTATCAGAACAAAGAAGAAAGGCTTCCCTACAGTCAGTGTTCACGAAGAACTGTTTCTAATCAGAATACAGAATAGGTTCTCAATCCTGTTGCTTTTCTGTTATCTACACTCCCAACCCCTTCCTCCACAACCTTATTGCCACTATAAGGAAAACAAAAACAGAGCTTAGAGCGTACTCTTAAATGCTGACTTCATAATTTAAAATACACCGACTTTCACATAAGAATTATTTAACTGCTTAGTGCAGTCTCCCCATCCTGCAGATGACTGACTTTACCTAAAAAACTGAAACATTAACAAGGCAACATCTGTTCTGGTACCACCTTGAGAATTTGAAGTTATGAGGTCAATGATAACATTCACTAAACAAAATTACATTATTAAATACATCAGCATCAAAGCATCTACTTTGAAGATCTGGAATTCTAAATTCCTACAGAGTTTGTTAAATGTTCCTTTATATTTGGTAGCTGTGTAAATAGAATCTAACCAAACTTCTCTGTATCAAAGTTTAAATTATATCAAAGACCATATAAAAGTGACGTGATTGGATAAATATATTCATCCTCTAGTGGAGTTCAGTCTAGTTCAGAAACAATATTAGGAACAGAGGAAAAATGTTGCAAGATTAAGACAATTATGAAAAACAACCTTTTTTTTCCTGTGTAATATATTTATAAATCATATTTTGTGAAGATATCGTGCTGGATTTTTGCTTTTAGAGAAGATAGACTCCGCTATGAGAACAAGAGTAGATGACATGGGATCAGAATGCTTTGAAAAAATACTAACAAATTTGAGGACACGATGACAAAGCAGTTATTTTCAGGATTTTATTTCTTAAAACAACAATCCCTGAAAGGGTGTTCCATGTAATAGTGCACAAATATTGTATTCTATTACATAGGTTAGCTCATATTCTTCTTTTTTTCCTCCATTTTTATCTATTAAACATCTCTATTTGAATATATCTTTAATAAAAGCCTTTACATGCCTAACAGAGTGCTGATGACTCTATTAGAGCTTTTTTTTTTACTTGTCTTTTAGCTTGAGAGAAAATATGCTAGATAGTCCTTACAAAGATAAAGATGTAAATAGTCCTCCAGTTCGAATTTCATTATTACTTTTCTTTATTTCATGACTGGAGATGTAAGACAGAAAATAAAAGAGACACTGGGCAAGAAGAATACATGGCTTTTTTTCCCTCAATGATCAGCTATTGCAGATGAAATAGTACTCCTATCACTAAAATCGGCTGTTATATCCCAGTATAACAGAAGAGGGCACTCTAGCAAGCCTTTCTCTACACTCAGTTGGTCCTGCTAGGTAGGATTACCCGGAGGTACAATTGCAGCTGCCTGGTGCAGACAAAAAAAGCCACTTTCACTTTCCCTCAAGAGAGTACAGTCACAAAGCCCACCTGACTCTCTCCTACAGAGCAACAGTTTTTCCTCCTCGGCAGAATTCATGAGCTACAAAAATCTTCAATACGAAGAAGCCAAATAAAACTGCAACCCATGATTATATAAAAAGGACCAACTGAGGGCCTGTCTCTGATAAAAACACAGTGGGACACTGGAATAAACCGATGTACTCCCAAATCAAACTACACATAGCCTTACCTGAGGGACACTGTCCATCGTGCAACACAGAAAACAAGAACAACACACATGGTGCTAAAAGCAGAGAAAGTCAAAAGTCCTTACCTTGAACAATATACCTTTATGCAGGTTGTGAAAACTAACTGCAAGGATTCTTGTTCACCTATAACTTTCTCAACAAAGAGAAAAATAAAGATGGAGGCTATACTTAACACAGCAACTCCATATCCTGTGAAGTCTAAATATCACAGTCCCTACCACCATCCCAGAGTGGTCATAACTCCCATGAGATGTCTCAGTGAGATGGAATACACTTGTCACTGGAAGTGGTAATAGGGAATACTTCCAAATCAAAGAAGAGAAATCTACAACAAAAAGAATAACGATTCCTGTTTGCTCATTCTTAACAAGCAATTATTCTACTACTAACTGCTTTCTTCTCTTGAAAGGGAAGTGAAAACAAATGCAGAGCCAAAAGATGCTGTTGGTTTTTTTCCAAGCAGTGACTAAAATTCTAATACTTATCCGATAGAAGACAAATACCCCTACAATGCAACTATCAACACAAATACAAATACACATGAATGAAAAGACAGTCCAAAACCTTACTTACAGATTTGTTGTCATCAAAGGCGTGCTCTTCTATTTCTTCCTCCAGTCTATCAGCCGCCTTCCTGACATCTTCAAGAATTTCATCGAGCATTGACAGGCTTTTGTTTTGATGCTGCATGTTCTTAAGAGCTTCAACCTGATGCTTTTCTGCTGCTAAGAGTTCAACATATTCCATTTCTTCCTGTTGAATTCCAGAACACAGAAAGTGCTAGCCAGGCCTTTATGCAGCAAAACTTTGATATTACACGTGCTTCTTTTGACATAAAAGATCTTACCAATAGAATTGCAGAAGGAAAATAGACATCGTATCAGTGTCTGAATACTGTTTTTATTGTACCAGTCTTAACTGAGGGAAGGGGGTAAAGAGCACAAGTAATCCCTAGGTCAGACTCAGTTGCTTGAACACAAAAGTTTCAACCCCTGTTTGTGATAAACTACCATATCCAGCTAGAGATCAGACAGACATAGTTCTCCTTTTGGTTTTGTCTGCCTTCCCCACACAGGCATCTACAACTGTCCTAAACACCTCTGCTGGAATAAGTGAAGCGTTCCCTTCTCCGTGCACATTTGTAGATGGACCTTTTTCCACTTGGCACCTGCAAGGACACGCATATCATTCAAACAATTCCTTGATGCCAAGACAACACTACGTTCAGAGCAGCCTATAACTGTGTTCAGCCCTTTAAAAAATAATCTTGTCAGTCAGACAAGTGCTCCAGGTCGTGATGAAACCACAGAATTGTGGTTCCTGTATATCGGCATTTGGAATTACCACAGTTACACTGGAATGATGAAAGGCCTACAGTTCCCAAAATAACTCTGGTTAGGAAAAAAATGTAACTACCAACGTGTTTGGACCAACAGCAACAGCTTACTTATGCGATAGGTAAGTGAGAGTCAGCCACTCTTGTACAGCCTCAGGGAAAGATATTGTCCCTCTATTGTTCTCTGTTAGCAGACATCATTTAAAGGATGTAAAACCCCCAGCCAGTATGAGAAGTGGACTCCTCCTCAATCAACAACTTAGAATTCAAGGCGGAGTTAATAAGGGTTTCTGCCCTCAAAAAAGAAGCAGGGTTGCTCCCTCCAAACAGCAAGGTAGAAGAGCTGTGGAAACAATCTGGCTCTAATTCTAAGTTCCTTTAATGATAAAAAAAAGTATTTGTTGCTGATGGAAGTGGCATCTGCTTTTACCCACTGACTACTGCTACGGTGTTGATGAGAAGGAAATGTTTTCTCAAACACCTTGCTACACATTATGCAAAGGAACACCACAATGCAAACACTGTTCTGCACTTCATGCTAGCACTGGAGACATTTGATCACAAAGTATTTCCTAACAGTGTTTTAAGCAAGGTAATACACATAAGGATTCTGTACTCCAAGCATGAGATGGGAATACCTAGCAATACATGCAAAAGGAAGGCAATGCTAATTAAGAAAGTTGCATTACTGCTCTCTGCTGTTTATCCAATAACAGATGAGAAATGTAAATTCAGAGGAGGATGCATCCATGCAGTGCTTGTCTTTTTCATCAATGAACAAGTAGTGGCCACCCAAGAAATTTGCAGCAGATAGAAAGTAGGTAAGAATTGCTGCTTCTTCCAGAACTTCCCCACAGTTCCTTGAGCAAAGTCAGGCAGAGCATATAAACAGGAGGGGGGAGAGCTGTTTACGAGGCTGGATAATGATAGGACAAAGGGGAATGGTTTTAAACTGAGACAGGGGAGGTTTAGGTTAGATAATAGGAGGAAGTTTTTCACACAGAGAGTGGTGACACACTGGAACAGGTTGCCCAAGGAGGTTGTGGATGCCTGCAGGCATTCAAGGCCAGGCCAGATGTGGCTCTGGGCAGCCTGGTCTGCTGGTTGGCAACCCTGCACATAGCAGGGGGGTTGGAACCAGATGATCTTTGAGGTCTCTTTCAACCCAGGCCATTCTATGGTTCTATGATTCAACAATTTCCCTGCCATGAATGACTCTGTCGTAGTCTTTCTCAGCAGCAGAACCAGCATGAAATGCATCACATATTCTGATAGTAACAATTTTCAAATACTTGAACTTGACAGAAATAAAGTGAATGAATGAGTCCTGTATCCTCTACAGTCATCTGTATTTTCCATTCAACCACTCTTTGGAAAAATATCTTATGAGTAACTCAACAAAATAGGATGACAACAAAAACATAGAGGAACAAAATTGGACCTGATGTGTGGATATCTTTTGAACACAAAAAATTACTCCATGTATGTCATTTTCATCTTTGGCACATGCTTGTCCATTGTCTCCTCCTTTATTTCAAATTATAAAGCAAATCAAAGGTTAGGGCAACAAATACTGCTGAAACAATCGTGTAAGTGGCATAAGGAGTGGTATAAAAGACTGCTTGATTGAGTAAATCTCTTGATAGACTAAAAAAGCCTCCACAACCTACCTCTGCAAAAGTTAAGCTCTTACAGGATGCACCTTTAAAACAGCACTACACACAGAAGCCTCCTTTTATGAAGAAAAAGAAGAAGCAACATTCAAGCTCTGCTACAGATCTCTCTCTGTTTTACAATCATACTGCTGCCAAGAGTTAGGTAAATGAGACAAAAGATTACAGATGGCTTCACTGCTGCTATGTGAATAACTCTGAGCAAAAAAAAACCAACAGAAAGTTAAAAGAAAAAGAACGTAGCAATGTCTGCTATTTCTATGCAGCAGCAGCTGGCACTGCCATTAGCTGCCAATATCAAAGTCATACTGAGTCACTGGAACATACACGGATCCAAGCAACTCATTTTTTGTTTGCACAGACTGCTCCAGTTTCCTCAGTCTGCATCTTAACTTCTACACTCAACAGCCTTTCCTCTCACTGGTCACTGCACTCCCTTGTACACAGCAGTCTCCTGCCACCCCTCACCTGGTCTGCACGTGTCTCAGACAGCTGCCCTGCCTACGTTCTCCTCTCTGTCCTCCGTAGCCTAACAGCCCTTTGCCTTCTGCTCCCTTTCAAAAGAACAGCCTCATCTTTAAGAAAAAAAAAGATGCAAAGAAAATTCCTCGCGTTTTTCTTCAGTGGTTGAGAGGCAGAGGGTAGGAAACAAGGAATTTCAATGCCAAGTCAGCTAAGCAACATCTTCTCTCAACAGAGGACTTTCAGTACATGCTCTGAGTACTACCAGATTGGGTGCCAGACTGTGCAAGCCCTACACAGCTTTGGATTGACCTGGGAACCCAAACTTTCCACTAAGTACTTCAGCTCTTCTGTTACACACCCCTACTTTTCTCAGTAAAGTCCCCTCAGCCATCTCTTTCTTGGAGATGTTATTTTCCAAACCTGCACTTCTTAGGCTAGGAATACTACACCAAGACAAAAAAAAACCAGACACCAATATTTCGCACCTCCATTTTACTAACATCCATGTGGGTACAGAAAATAAAGGAGTTGCTCTGCCAGAACGATCTTCTCATCCAAAGTGGAAAAAACATTTAGTATTTAGTGAATTTGTTGCCTTATTTCCATTCTGATAATCCAAGTCATTTATACAGCACAACTCTGCTGCGTGCAGACTCACCTCTTGTCTTCTTTCTTGTATTTGATGTGGGTCTCATGATTATGCTTAGCTTTGTTTTGAAATAACTACTGGCTGCTACTAAGTTTTCAGATCTGTTCCAGAATTCTAGTTTTGCTAATGAAAACAAACACACTTAATTTCATTGAAAAACTATCTTAAAATGTAAATCTTTAACTTCATGGAGATCCACTTATTTGTATAGAACAGACCGAAAAAGCACCATAATGAAATTAAAATATTACTATTCTAGTAATAGCCACAGAGGGGGTGGAGAGTAACTAACCTTAATTGCAGCTTCTCTCAAGGCTTCCAGTCTCTGCCTACTGCTCTCTTTCATATTTACAACATCTTTGTAATCACCCTGTAGAGCTCTCTGAAGGCCGTGGATTGCTTGAAAGACTGAGTTTTCACTTTCGTTTAGTTCCTTTTGGAAAATTTCAAAGGTATGCACCTGAAAAAGTTTCTCTTCATCTGACAGCCCAGCATCTTTCTCAACTGCTCTTATAGCATTTTTTAACTTGTTGAGAACAACATTCTTCTGGCGAAGGAGACCAGATAGTTTTCTGCAGCTCTCCATCACCCACTGCTTTCGCTGAGTAATAACAGCTCCTTTCCCACGATGCAGCTTGATTGCGTGCTTTACTACATCTTCGTGCTCTGCAGCATTTCCTAACTGGCCACAAAGCAGCGAAGTCAACGTCCATAGGGAAATAAATCCAGGCACCTTCATTCTTCACTTTTGACTGCCGGTGGGAGGAGCTGATAATCCACAACTGCTCAGAGCTTTCTGCTACATGGTTTCTGCATCTCCAGGACACGCACCGTGCTGCAAGACAGTACCAATCATTTGTCAAACACGGTCACATTGGGCTGCTGGATAAACAAATTATAAAGCAAACCAAAGACTGCATTGTACATTGCAATCTTTTATAGAACACAGATGGCCTCCTTCAGTCAATGTTAGCAAAACCGAGAAGCAGCCCAAGGTCACTGATATGATTTTGTTTTCTCCTTGCCTGTTTTCTAGAGATTATCTTGTTTTAAAAACACTGCACAGAATGTTCAGTCATCTCACATGGTATTAATTTGTGCTTCTTCTTAAAGAAAAGTCATTAAAAATACCATGCCGTGATGCCATTGGTTGTTGTACTTCAACCCTGCACCAGAACACATTCTTCCATTACATCAGTAAACCTCTCATAGTTTTTATCCTGAAAACTTGTATCATATCCAGTTTTTGTTTATGCAGCCTTAGAAACATCAACACGTTCAATGACATGAAACATAACAAAACAAATCTTAACTGGAAGAGATTTAGTTATACACGATGCATGTGAAAGAAACATTTCTACAGGGAAAAAGGACAAGCGGAAATGGCTTCAAACTAAAAGAGGGGAGATTTAGACTGGATATATGGAAGAAGGTTTTTATACTAAGGGTGGTGAGGCACTGGCACAGGTTGCCCAGAGAGGTGGTGGATGCCCCGTCCCTGGAGATGCTCAAGGTCAGGCTGGACGGGGCTCTGAGCACCTTGATCCAGCTGTAGGTGTCCCTGTTCATTGCAGGGGAGTTGGACCAGATGGCCTTTAAGGATCCCTTCCACCTCAAACGACTCTAGGAGTCCAGGAAAAAACACGAGCAGAGCTTCCTGGACTTCTGCACTCTGTCATCTTAGATCACAGACCTCAAGGCTGCATGGTCCAGAGGCATTATTTCAACACTAATTGGTCCTCATGATTTTAAAATAGACATATAAGAACACATAAAGTAATAACAGCGTCATTCATAAGATTATTTCCCAGAAAGTACTTTCATAATTCCATATTTAGACTATTCAGTATATCCAAGCAGGATAAAATTCAAGAAGAATCCATTTCCAGCTCTCAGCACCCGCAAGACCACTGACGTTACAGTAAAATAGCTCACAGTATTTAAAAACCAATTTAAAAACCAATCCCCCTTCACAGAGCCACACATAACATAACGTGCATCAGCCCCTGAAGCGTGGCGTTCTAAAACCACACAGCAGACGCCACGTTTAGAAGACGGTCACTGAAGCAGGTAAGAGTCACACACGATCCCGAGCTGGTAAACGACCCACAAGGCCCACGCAGCCCAGCTCCCGGCTCCACACAGCACCACCTCAAATCCAAACCCTGCGTCTGAGAGCTCTGTCCGGATGCTCCTCGAACTCCGGCACTCGGGACCGTGCTCACTGCCCTGGGCAGCCCGTTCCATGCCCACCGCCCTCTGGTGCGGAACCTCTTCCTGACATCCACGCAGGAGAACCCTCGCAGCCGTCCCGAGGCGGTCCGTTTCCCGCCCCGCAGACGCACGGCGGTAGCACTCAACCCCCAGGCCCAGCCCTCCCTCGCACCCCAAGGCCCCGCGCCCGCATCCACCTGAGAGCGCTTCGGGGGCGCGCAGTGGAGGAAGGCAGCGGCGAGGAGGGGCCGGGAGCTGCGAGCCCCCTCCCCGCAACCCGCGGTACCGGGGACGCGGCCACGAAGGGAAAAGGGAAGGAGGCCGCTGCCCGCCCACCGCACTCACCTGCGGCAGGAAGGGACGGAGCGGGGCCGGTAGCGGCTGGGACGCGACCGCAGCATGAAGCGAGAGGGCAGCGTCCCCCGCGCCAACAGCCTCGCCCGGCCCGCAGCGGCCGCCCCTTCGCCCTGCGGCACGGTCCGAGCGCCGGCGCGGCGCCTTTAAGCGCAAGGCCGCATGGGAGATGTAGTCCGGGCGCGCCGGGACGCGCGGGACGGAGCCGTTCGCTCCCTGTGCCGGCAGCTCCGGGCGCGGTGCACGACTGGAGTTGTAGTCCCCGCTCCGGCCGTAGCGCTGCCGGCAGGGCCGCGGGCGCGCAGATCCGAGCTCCGCGTTCCTCTCCCCGCAGCGCGGCCGCTGATAGGCGGCGCCGGCCGGGCCGCTGCGCGCCTGCGCGGGAGGGGGTGGTGGTGGTGGTAGCGGTAGCGGCGGCGCCGGGCGGTGAAGTTGGTCAAAGCGCCGGTGGTAAAATGGTAGGCGGCGGGCGCGGGGGGAGCGGGCGGCGGGCAGCAGCGGGCGGCGGGCGCAGAACCTTCTGCTCTTTTCCCGGCTCCTCGCGCACTGCGGGCGTTCCTCTGCTCCGTTCCCCCGTGCCGCTCCGGGCTGCCTGGTGCGCTGCGCCATGCCCGGGCAGCCCGGGGACGGGGCGGCGGGTGGCGGTGGCGGCGGGGGGCGAGCAGCGAGCAGCCGTCGGGAGCGGCCGCTGCGCGCGGGGGCGGCGGGAAGGTCACCCGGGGCGGGCGCTCGGGGCCGCAGCGCGGCGCCGCGTACCTTTCCCTTTTTTGGGCTGCGCTGTCCGCCGCCGCGGAGTCCCTCCGCCGCGTCTCCGGGAACGGGCCGCCCTCGGGCCGCCGAGGCGAGGGGCTGCGGGAGCGGGGACGCTTCCTGCCGGCCTCTGCCGCGGCGTTCCGTGATGGGACCGCTCCTCGGGGGCTGGATAGCGGTGGTAGAGGGCGCAGCGGGGGCGCGACCTCCAGAAACGCCCCCCTCGGCCCCACAGAGGACGTGTGGGTCCCCCGTCTCGCGCGGTTGGGATACCTCAGGGCGGCGAGAGCAGCGAGCGGGCGGCCGCACGTTCTCCTCGAGTGACCCCGCTGCGTGGGCTCCGGCCCCTCGTCACGG